>NW_025814873.1:22500-622500 GCF_022079265.1 Lynx rufus
ATAACATCATGGGGCGCCTGGGTGGCTCAGTCGGTTGAGTGTCTGACTTCAGCTCAGGTCATGATCTCACAGTCCGTGAGTTCGAGCCCTGTGTCAGGCTCTGTGCTGACAGCTCAGAACCTGGAGCCTGTTTCAGATTCTGTGTCTCCCTCTCTCCCCATCGCCAACTCATGCTCTGTCTCTAAATAAGTAAATAAATAAATAAACATTAAAAAAAATAATTAAAAAGAAAAAAAAGGAATAACATCTGAATCATAGGAGTCCCAGAAAATGAAGAGATAAAAAAAGGGTAGAAGGTTTATGTGAGCAAATCATAGAGGAAAACTTTCCTAACCTGGGGAAAGACACACATAGAAATCCAAGAAGCACAGAGAACTCCCTTTAGATTCAACAAAAAACAACGATCAACGAGGAATATCATAGTCAAATTCACAAAATACACAGACAACGAAAGAATTATGAAAGTAGCAAGGGAAAAAAGTCCTTAACCTATAAGGGAAGACAGATCATGTTTGCAGAAGACCTATCCACAGAAACTTGGCAAGCCAGAAAGGCCTGGCAGGATATATTCAACGTGCTGAATCAGAAAATATGTAGCCAAGAATTATTTATCCAGCAAGGCTGTCATTCAAAATGGGAGAGATAGAGTTTCCCAGACAAACAAAAACTAAAGGAGTTCTTGACCACCAAACCAGATCTGCAAGAAATTTTAAGGAAAACTTTCTAAGGGGAGAAAAAAAAAAAAAGACAAAAAGCAGCAAAGACTAGAAAGGACCAGAGAACACCACCAGAAACTCCAACTCTACAGGCAACACAATGACAACAAATTCATATCTTTCAGTACTCACTCTAAATGTCAGTGGACTAAATGCTGCAATCAAAAGACATAGGTTAACAGAATGGATAAGAAAATGAAATTGATCTATATACTGTTTACAAGAGACCCGTTTTAGACCTAAAGACACCTTCAGATCGAAAGTAAGGGGATGGAGAACCATCTATCATGTTAATGGTCGCCAAAAGAAACCAGAGTAGCCATACTTATATCAGACAATCTAGCTTTTAAAATAAAGACTGTAGGGGTGCCTGGGTGGCTCAGTTGGTTGAGTGACCGACTTCGGCTCAGGTCATGATCTCACAGTTTGTGAGTTTGAGCCCCACGTCAGGCTCTGTGCTGCCAGCTCGGAGCCTGGAGCCTGCTTCTGATTCTGTGTCTCCCTCTCTCTCTGACCTTCCCCCACTCATGCTCTGTCTCTCTCTGCCTCAGAAATAAATAAGCATTAAAAAAATAAAAATAAAAAATAAAGACTGTAACAAAAGATGAAGAAGGGCATTATATCATAAGAAAGGGGTCTATTCACCAAGAAGATCTAACAATTGTGAACATTTATGCCCCAGTGTGGAACACCCAAATATATAAATCAATTAATCACAAACATAAAGAAACTCCTTGATAATAATACCATAATAGTAGGGGACTTCAACACCGCACTTACAACAATGGACAGATCATCTAAACAGAAAATAAGGAAACAGAGGCTTTGAATGACACACTGGACCAGATGGACTTAACAGATATATTCAGAACATTTCATCCTAAAGCAGTGGAATACACATTCTTCTCAAGAGCATGTGGAACATTTTCCAGTATAGATCACATACTGAGACACAAATCAGCCCTCAACAAGTTAAAAAACATAGAGATCATACTGTGCATATTTTCTGACCACAACACTGTGAAACTCGAAATCACCCACAAGAAAAAATTTGGAAAGACAATGATACTTGGAGATTAAAGAACATCCTACTAAAGAATGAATGGGTTAACCAAGAAATTAAAAAGTAAATTAAAAAGTACATGGAAGCCAATTAAAATGGGAAAACGACAGCCCAAAACCTCTGGGATGTAGCAAAGATGGTCATGAAGGAAGTATACAGCAATTCAGGCCTTCCTAAAGAAGAAGGCAAGGTCTCAGATACACAACCTAACCGTATACCTTCAAGACCTGGAAAAAGAACAGCAAATAAAACCTCAAACCAGAAGAAGACAGTAAATAATAAAGATTATAGCATAAATCAATGCTATAGCAGTAAAAAAAAAAAAAAAAACAGTAGAACAGATCAATGAAACCAGGAGCTGGTTCTTTAAAAGAATTAACAAAATTGATAAACCCCTAGCCAGTTTGGTTTAATTTCTCATTTGCCTTTGTGTCCCATATTACCATGGCAAACACTTAAACCCCCTTACATCTTAATGAGGGTGATTTTAGGGCTCCAGGAAACAGAGTCTGTAGGTTTCTGGAGATTAGGCTATGGATAAGATTGCATTTTTCTTGAAGTTTACTAAGTTATCAATAAACTGAAGGAGATTCCTGTTCTGCATGACTGTGATCTCTATCAGTCAATCATTTGCTTTCTTTCCGTTCCTTTGTTCTTGGGCAGCCAGGAGTGTCTGAGGAATATCACACATATCCCGCCTGGTGGGGAGAGGTGCTGTTTGCTTGTACTTTGTCCTCAGCTTGCCCCACTCTCCCTCATCACTCTAAAATTCAATAGCCTTGGACATCATTGCTGCCTTGCAAGGAGGCACCTGTGCCATTATCCAAACAGAATGTTGTGTGTTCATACCTGATGAGGATGCTAACATATCATGTTTCTTAAATGAGGACACAAGGGAATGTCCTGTGTGATTCTATCCTAGTATAATATCCAGTGGTTGGGATCATGGGCCTCTTGGTGGAAAAAATTGTTTCTCATTTCTGGAATCTCTGCCTTAACCTGTGCTTTCTCTTGCATGTGCCTATATTATTGCTGTGGCATCTGCCTCCAACACAGGCAGAGAGGTGCCACAGGAGCCATCTCCTTGCTACTGAAAACCTGTCCTGAACAGTCAGGGCACACTGCAGAAGAGAGATTCACATGAGATTGTAAGAGCCAGTCATGAGGGTTGGCATGTAAGAAAAGGTCTTCAAGATGACATGACCACCACTTGCTGTGACATGGACTCAGGCAATCAGAGGCTCCTTATCCCCTCCCCTGTCCTTGGAAACTGGGTCTGCTTTTCTTCCTTGCTCCCAGAGGCTGTCTTGAGATAGTGATGTGGTGTTGAGACTATCTGGATGGTATATGTGACTGCACTCCTTTATGGCCTCTATATAAACTTCTAAAAGGTGGCAGGCAGGTATGGAGATCTATTCTTTTTGCTTCTGCCCAATACAAACCACATATGCAAGTTCCCATGCTTCTTAAACCTGCCACCTACCAATCTGGGGTGGCCTGCCTCTTTCTTTGGTCTCTCCCTGTCATCCAAACAAGGGCTGGTTCAGACTACATCTGGGAAGCTCCCAAGGAGCTTGCAATCCAACAGTCACAGATTAGGTCATGACCTACAGATAGATGGACACTATTTCCAGACTTTAACAGAAAATGCGCACTTTGTAATAGGAACAGAGGACACATAAGAAACTTAGCATATAAAATATATTATCCTTGGTGGTACATATCAGTATTCAATCTTACACCACACATTTCTACCCCAACAATATGGGCTTGTCTCTTAATAAAACCTTTCATGATTTTATTGGGAGCTATAATCATAGCCTCTGACTTGAAGTTTAATACTTAGGACTTTCTAGACAGATATAGATACCCCAAATGTGCTAAGTTTTATCTAACTTCATTTATGCCCATCGTACACCCTATGCCAAAAACAGATTTGAAATGAAACAATGTCAATAATACAGACATCATGGCAGCTGTGTTATCTTTGGGCATAGATGGATAGAATTAGCAATATATTATAAAATATAAGTGAATTTCACATGGAAGTAAGCAAAGTGGTAGAAATTCAATGATGAGGGAGCATAAGGCAAGCTGACAAAAAGTTTGAGCTTTTGAGCTTTGTTCAGGGATTCATTTACTTGGGAATGGTTTGGTCATTTCAGGTCTTGCTTATAGGATTTGCTAAGTGGTCCAGAGCAGTGCTAGTCCAGGGTTAATTAGTTTCCCGCTACTGAGGGAAGACCCTCCTGAGTGCTCCATCCCATGAATTATAGGGCTGTTTTAACTTCAGTCTACTGTTGGGAACAAGCCCCATTCCCAGCACCCTGTGAGCACTGATGGGGTTTTGGGGTGCTGAGGGGTTCAGAGCTGACAGCCAAGAAAGAATTCTTGAAGATGTCTTTGGTGCAAAAAGGTGATTTTATTAAAGTATGGGGATAGGACCTGTGGGTAGAAAGAGCTGTACTGGGGTCGTGATGGGTAACTGATCAGGTTGGGAGGGGGTTAGGGACAGTGTAAGTCTAAGGAATTTTGGAAGCAAGGTTTCCAGGACTTTGAGGGGCTAGCTGTTGTTAGGAATACATCATTTACTACTGCTTAATAAAACCTCAGTCATGAGACCCTTCAGGGGCCATATGCTCATTGTATAATTGCTAACATATACTTGGGGATTAAAGATAAAGGAGGTTTGCAAAACTTTTTGTATATTTAAGGAAACTCACAGAATCCTGTGGGGGGGGGGGTTCAGGATAGTGTTAAGCTATGATTCCCTTTTGCCCCTAGCAAAGTATCACCATCAAGGCAGCTGAGCACCTAGAGGAAGGTCACTCTGCCTGTTTCAAGGACTTGTCAATGGGCTATAGGCAGTAAGGGAATTTAAGATCTCATTTGCCTTGGGTCCCACATCACCATGGCAAGCACTTAAGCCCCCTTACATCTTGATGAGAGTGATTTTAGGGCCCCAGGAAACGGAGTCTATAGGTTTCTGGAGATTAGGCTATGGATAAGATTGCCTTTTTCTTGCAGGTTAATAAGTTATCCATAAACTGAAGGAGACTCCTGTCCTGCATGACTGTGATCTCTATCAGTCAACCGTTTGCTTTCTTTCCTTTCCTTTGTTCTTGGGCAGCCAGGAGTGTCCGAGGAATACCACACACCTGGTGGAGGAGGGGTGTGCTGTTAGCTTGTGCTTGGCCCTCAGCTTGCCTTATGCTCCCTCATCAGTGCCAGGCACTTGTTCCCTCGAATCATTTCATGTGATTTCCCACTGACTTTGGGTAGTTTCCTCACATGGAGGTGCTGGTCAGTGCTGTGTTGTCTGCCAGAGGGGTCCCCAAGACAGATCTTCCTGACTGACTTTCTGTGGCTCTAAGCCTAAGGTCTAAGCCTAAAAAGTCATCTCTGGATCTTTCCATAAAAAAGTCTTACTGGTTTGGAGGTGGAGTCAACATGACAGAGAATTAGGGAGACCCAAAGTTTCCTCATCCCTCAAACACAGAAGGATTGAGGCAGGAAGACTTGGAATTCCAAGAATCTGGGCTACAGAGTGACAGAAACATCCCCAGGGGCCCACAGGGACAACTTGGTGGCCCACCGGTGCATGATTACACACTGGAAGAGATAAAATGGGTGGCGTAGGCACAGAGGGGAGGGATCCCCTTCTGTGGAGAGACAAAAGGAAGAAAGAGACAGCCTATGGAAGTGTAGGATTGAATTTGGACAAGAGAAATACCACAGACTGGGGAATGGAAAAAATGGAGAAAGAACCAATTTCTATCTCATTCTAGGGTTGTGGGGCTTTCTCAGGACTGGGGTCTGCCACCCTGTGCACATGCCTGGGGAGAAGGGGAGCCAGCCCAGGCTCAGTAGCCAGTTCAGAGGCACAGTTGGAGAGAGCAATCCTCTCCCTTGAGTGCTGTAGAAAGAAGGCATATAGCCTCCAAGGACAAAAGACCCTACAGATTCCCGCCAGCCAGAGGCCCTTTGTCGGCTGGCTGGGTGGAATGGCTCTACCCTGGAACTAGGGCGCATGGAGCAGGATCCTTTAAGATATTGGTGTTTGAATCCCAGAAGAGCACCTGAGAGGCACATGAGACTGTGGAGAGGAACAAACCGGTGCACTTGCACCCACAAGGCACTGTGAGGATGGCCTGAACAGAGTGGTTTGGAACACTCTGTCTGGGGGGAAGAGACTGGGGTATAGCCTCTTCTTTCCCATCATCAACAAGGTGGGGCTTCAGGGAATGGACAGCGGGCCCAGAGTGGAGGCAGGAACCGCCTACACCGAAACACATCCCTCCACACCTGGTAACTGCATATCTACTGGAGCAAGACTGACACTGACCAGACTGACAGTCTCTTCCCCAGACCAGCACAGCCACCATTTCCAAGGCACCATCAGATATCGGTCCAGCAGTTTTGCATTTTCTGATTTGATTCTTGGTCAATTCTTATATACATATATATACATATACATTTTTTTTCCTTCTTCCTTTTCTTCTGCTTATTTCTTCCCTTCTCTATTCTGGTTATTCTGGTTGTTGGTTTGTTTAAGCAGACATTTTTAACCTATTCTTTTCACACCTCTTCTGTATCTCCTACTTCTTTATTTCCCTCTCCCTCTCTCTTGATTAAGCCATATAGTTTCTCTGATTCTCTGGCTGGTCAATTTTTTTCTTTTCTTTTCTCCCACCCCTGTCATTTCTCTCTTTCTATGAGATAAAGCTTATTCCACCATCCCCACTTTTTAAAATTTTTTCCAGGGTTACTTACTTCAATGAACAAATCAAAGCACACCTGGTGGAAGGCTCAAACCACCACTACAAGTAGGGAGATAAAGCAACCAGAGTCAAAACAAAAGAGAGCACACAACACATTCCAAAAACACCTCCTGAAGGACCAGGCCCTGGACAGTGTATGATCCTTTTTTAATATAATGGTGCTCGCAGGTACAAGACACATAAGATATTAAAACACATAAGGGACAGAAAACTAGCCAAAATGATGAAATGGAAGAATTCTCAAAAGAAGTCCCAGGAAGAAATGAAAGCTAGAATTGCTCAAAACAGATATAAACAATACATATGAGCAAAAGTTTAGAATTTTAGTCATAAAATTAATAGCTGGGCTTGAGAAAAAGCACAGGAGACAGCAGAGACTCTATTGCTGCAGAGATCAAGGAACTAAGAAATACTTATGACAAATTAAGAAATGCTGTAAATGAGGTACAAAATAAACTAGATGTGGGGACATCAAGGATAGAGGAAGCAGAGAAGAGAATAAGTGAGATAGAAGATAAAATTATGAAAAATGATGAAGCCAAGAAAAAGGGAGATAAGAAAATACTAGACCATGAGGGGAGAATTAGAGAACTAAATGACTCAATGAAATGTAATAATATCCATATCATAGGAGTTCCAGAAGAAGAGAGAAAGGGGCAGAAGGTTTACTTGAACAAATTATAGCTGAGAACTCCCCTAATGTGGGGAGAGAGGCAGACATTCGAATCCAGGAGGCACAGAGAACTCCCTTCAGATTCAACAAGAATAAGTCTTCTCCACAGCATATCATAGTAAAACCGGCAAAATACAAAGATAAAGAGAGAATTCTGAAAGCAGCTAGGGACAAACAGGCCTTAACCTACAAGGGTAGACACGTAAGGGTAGTATCATACCTGTCCACTGAAACTTGGCAGGCCGGAAGGCAGTGGCAAGAATTATTCAATGTGCTGAATAGGAAAAATATGCAGCTGAGAATACTTTAGCTGTCAAAGCAGTCATTCAGAATAGGAGAGATAAAGGCTTTCCCAGACAAACAAAAGGTGAAGGAGTTCATGACCACTAAACCAGCCCTGCAAGAGATACTAAGGGGGACTCTGTGAGTGGAATGCTGCAAAGACTACAAAGGACCAGAGACATCACCACAAGCATGAAACCTACAGGTAACACAATGACACTAAATTCATTTCTTTCAATAATAACTCTGAATGTAAATGGACTAAATCCTCCAATCAAAAGACATAGGGTAGCAGAATGGATTAAAAAAAAAAAAACAAGATTCATCTATATGTTGTCTACAAGAGATTCGTTTTAGACCTGAGGACACCTTCAGATTGAAAGTGAGGGGATGGAGAACCATCTATCATGCTACTGGAAGTCAAAAGAAAGCTGGAGTAGCCACACTTATATCAGACAAACTAGATTTTAAAGTAAAGGCTGTGACAAGAGATGAAGAAGGCCATTATATCATAATCACAGGGTCTATCCTTCAAGAAGAGCTAATAATTATAAATGTTTATGGCCCCAACTTGAAAGAACCCAAATATATAAATCAATTAGTCACAAACATAAGCAATCTTATTGATAAGAATATGGCAATTGCAGGGGGCTTTAATAACCAATAAAGAAACAATGGCCTTGAATGATACACCAGACCAGATGGACTTGACAGACATATTCAGAACTTTTCACCTAAAAGCAGCAGAATACACATTCTTCTCGAGTGCACATGGACCATTTTTCAAGATAGATTACATATGGAATCACAAAACAGCCCTCAATAAATATAAAAGAATTGAGATCATACCATGCATATTTTCAGATCACAACGCTATGAAACTTGAAATCAACCACAAAGAAAAATTTGGAAAGCCTCCAAATGCATAGAGGTTAAAGAACATCCTACTCAAGAATGAATGGGTCAACCAGGCAATTAAGGAAAAAATTTAAAAATATACAGAAGCAAATGAAAATGAAAACACAACAGTCCAAACCTTTTGGGATGCACCAAAGGCAGTCCTAAGGGGAAAAATACACTGCAATCTAGGCCCATCTCAAGAAACAAGAAAAATACAAAATACAAAATCTAACCACACACCTAAAGGAACTAGAATCAGAACAGCAAAGAAACCCTAAAGCCAGCAGAAGAAGAGAAATAATAAAGATTAGAGCAGAAATAAACAATATAGAAACAAAACAAAAAAAAAAGGTAGAACAGCTCAATGAACCTAAGACCTGGTTTTTTGAAAAAATAAACAAAATTGATAAACCCTAGCCAGACTTCTCAAAAAGAGAGAGAACCCAAGTAGATAAAATCAAAAAATTAAGAGGAGAGATCACAACCAACACCACAGAAATACAATTATTAGAGAATACTGTGAAAAATTATATGACAACAAATTGGACAACCTGGAAGAAATGGACAAATTCCTAGACACCCACACACTACCACAACTCAAACAGGAAGAAATAGAAAATTTGAACAGACCCATAACCAGTGAAGACATTGAATCAGTGATCAAAAATCTCCTAACAAATAAGAGTCCTGGGCCAGGTGGCTTCCCAGAGGAATTCTACCAGACATTTAAAGCAGAGTTAATACCATCCCTCTCAAGCTGTTCCAAAATAATAGAAATGGAAGGAAAGCTTCTGGACTCATTCTATGAAGCCCACATTACCTTGATTCCCAAACCAGACAGAGACCCCACTAAAAAGGAGAATTACAGGCCAATATCCCTGATGAATATGGATGCAAAAATTCTCAACAAGATACTAGAAAATCAAATTCAACGGTGTATTAAAAGAATTATTCACCATGATCAAGTGGGATTCATTCCTGGCTTCAGGGCTGGTTCAATATTCGTAAATCAATCAATGTGATACATCACATTAACAGAAGAAAGGATAAGAATCATATGATCCTGTCAATAGATGCAGAAAAAACATGTGACAAAATACAGTATCCTTTCTTAATAAAAACCCTCAAGAAAGTCAGGATAGAAGGAACATACCTTAACATCATAAAAGCCATAATATGAAAAGCCCACAACAAATATCATCCTCAATGGGGAAAAACTGAGAGCTTTCCCCCTGAGATCAGGGACACAACAGGGGTTTCTACTCTCACCACTGTTGTTTAACATAGTGTTGGAAGTCCTAGCCTCAGAAATCGGACAACAAAATGAAATAAAAGGCATCCAAACAGGCAAAGAAGAAGTCAAACTTTCACTTTTCTCAGATGACATGATATTGTACATGGAAACCTCGAAGGAGTCCACCAAAAAGCTGCTAGAACTGATATATGAATTCAGCAAAGCTGCAGGATACAAAATCAATGTACAGAAATCAGTTGCATTTCTAAACACCAATAATGACGCAACAGAAAGAGAAATCAAGAAATTGATCCCATTGCACCAAGAACCATAAAATACCTAGGAATAAACCTAACCAAAGGTGTAAAAGATCTGTATGCTGAAAACTATAGAAAGCTTATGAAAGAAATTTAAGAAGACACAAGGAAATGGAAAAACATTCCATGCATGGATAGGAAGAAAAAATATTGTTAAGATGTCAGTACTACCCAAAGCAATCTACACATTCAATGCAACCCCAATCAAAACTGCACCGTCATTCTTCTCAGAGCTAAAACAAACAATCCTAAATTTTATACAGAACCACAAAAGACCCTGAATAGTCAAAGTAATGTTGAAAAAGAAAAGCAAAGCAGGAAGCATCACAATCCCAGACTTTAGCCTCTAAATCATCAAGTAATCATCAAGACAGTATGATATTGGCACAAAAACAGGCACATAGACCAATGGAATAGAATAGAGAACGCAGTGCTCGCTTTGGCAGCACATATACTAAAATTAGAATAGAGAACCCAGAATTGGACCAACGAATGTATAACCAACTAATCTTTGACAAAGCAGGGAAGAGTATCCAATGGAAAAAAGACTCTTTAGCAAATGGTGCTGGGAGAACTGGACAGCAACATGCAGAAGAATGAAATGGGACCACTTTCTTACACCATACACAAAAATAAACTCAAAATGGGTGAAAGACCTAAATATAAGACAGGAAGCCATCAAAAACCTAGAGGAGAAAGCAGGCAGCAAACTCTCTGACCTCAGCCGCAGCAACTTCTTACTCGACACGTCTCCAAAGGCTAGGGAAACAAAAGCAAAAATGAACTATTGGGAGTTCATTAAGATAAAAAGCTTTTGCACAGCGAAGGAAACAATCAGCAAAACTAAAAGGCAACCAATGGAATGAGAGATGACATTTGTAAATGACATATTGGATAAAGGGTTAATATCCAAAATCTATAAATAACTTACCAAATTCAACACCTGAAAAACAAATAACCCAGTGAAGAAATGGACAAAAGACATGAATAGACACTTTTCCAAAGAAGACATCCAGATGGCCAACAAACACATGAAAATATGCTCAACATCACTCATCATCAGGGAAATCAAAATCAAAACCACACTGAGATACCACCTCACACCTGTCAGAATGGCTAACATTAACAACTCAGGAAACAACAGATGTTGGCGAGGATGTGGAGAAATGGTAACCCTCTTGCACTATTGGTAGGAATGCAAACTGGTGCAGCTGCCCTGGAAAACAGTGTAGAGGTTCCTCAAAAAATTAAAAATATAATTACCCTATGACCCAGCAATAGCACTACTAAGAATTTATCCAAAGGATACAGGAACGCTGATTCATAGGGGCACATGTACCCCAATGTTTATAGCAGCACTTTCAACAATAGCCAAATCATGGAAAGAGCCCAAATGTCCATCAACTGATGAATGGATAAAGAAGATGTGGTTTATATATACAATGGAATACTACTTGGCAATGAGAAAGATTGCAATGATGTGGATGGAACTGGAGGGTATTATGCTAAGTGAAATAAGTCCGTCGGAGAAAGACAGATATCATATGTTTACACTCATATGTGGAACTTGAGAAACTTAACAGAAGACCATGGGGGAAGGGAAGGGGAAAAAATAATTTCAAACAGAGAGGGAGGCAAACCATAAGACTCTTAAATACAGAGAACAAACGGAGGGTTGATGGGGGCGGGGTGCAGGGGAAAGGGAAAAATGGGTAATGTACATTGAGGAGGGCACTTGTTGGGATGAGCACTGAGTGTTGTATGTAAGGAATGAATCACAGGAATCTATTCCCGAAGCCAAGAGCACACTGTATATACTATATGTTAGCTAACTTGCAATAAATTATATATTTAATTAATTAATTAGTTAAAAATAGAGCTTAAGAAAATAATCCCATTTACAACTGTACCAAAAAAATGCCTAGGAATAAATTTAACTGAGGCAGTGAAAAATTTGTGCTCTACAACTATAAAACAATAATGAAATAAATTGAAGATGACACAAACAAATTGAAAGATAAACTAAGCTCATGGAATGGAAGATTTAATGTCTTTAAAATGTTCACACTACACAAAGTACTCTACAGGTTCAATGCAATCTCCATCAAAACACCAATACCATCTTTCACAAAAGTAAAAAAAATAATCCTAAAATTTGTATGGAACCACAAAGAATCCAAATAGCCAACAGTATGGAAGTCCCTCAAAAAGTTAAAAATATAACTACCCTATGATTCACCAATTGCACTACTAGGTATTTACCCAAAGGATACAAAAATACAAATTCAAAGGGGCACATGCACTCTGATGTTTACTGCAGCATTATCAACAAGAGCCAAATTAGGGAAAGAGCCCAAATGTTCACCAACTAATAAATGGACAAAGAAGATGTGGTATATATATATATATATATATATATATATATATATATATACACACACACACACAATGGAATATTACTCAGCATCAAAAAGAATGAAATCTTGCCATTTGCAACAATGTAGATGGAGCTAGAGTGTATTATGCTAAGCAAAGTAAGTCAATCAGGGAAAAACAAATACCATATTATTTCACTCATGTGGAATTTAAGAAACAAAACATATGAAGGGAGGGTGGAATGGAAAAAAGAGAAGGGAAGGAAAGCATAAGACACTCTAAGAGAACAAACTGAGGGTTGCTGGAGAGAGTTGGGTGGGGATGGGCTAGATGGGTGATGGGTATTAAGAAGGACGCTTGCTGGGAATGCAACCTGGTGTAGCCACTCTGGAAAACAGTATGGAGGTTCCTCAAAAAACTAAAAATAGAACTACCCTATGACCCAGCAATTGCACTACTAGGCATTTATCCACAGGATACAGGTGTGCTGTTTCGAAGGGACACATGCACCCCCATGTTTATAGCAGCACTATCAACAATAGCCAAAGTATGGAAAGAGCCCAAATGTCCATCGATGGATGAATGGATAAAGAAAATGTGGTGTATATGTATATATACATATACACAAAAATCTCTCTTATCTGTATACACTAGCAATGAATCATCTGAAGAGGAATTTAAGAAAATAATTTCATTTTAGGTAACATCAATGTTAATAAAATACTTAGGAATAGATGTAATCAAGGTGCAAGACTTGTACACTGAAAATTGTAAAACACTGCTGAAAGAAATTAAAGAAAACCTAAATAAATGCGAAGGTAACCCATGGTGATGAAAATACTTACTATTGCTTGGGATGCCTGGTTGGTAGAGCATGCAACTCTTGGTTTCAGGGTCATGAGTTCAAGCCCCATATTTGACATGAATCTTACTTTAAAATAAATGAACAAAACATTTTTTTAAAAAAGATGTACTATTGCTAAGTGGAAATAGTGCACAATGCACTCTGCAGCTTCAATGTGATTCCCAGGAAAATTCACTAAGGCCTTTGGGGAAAATGCACAAGCTAATCTTAACAGTCATGGAATTTCAAGGAACCAAAAGACAGCCAAAGCAATCTTGGAAAAGAAAATCAAATATTGAAGTTCATATTTCCCAATTTCAAAGCTTAATACAAATTCACAGTAAATAAAATATGGTGATAGTGTCATAAAGATATACATACAGATTAGTGGGATTTAATTGAGAACCCAGAAATAAAGTCTTCATCCATGGCCAGCTGAATTTTGACAAGGGTGACAATATTACACTAGGGAAAGTATGGTCTTCTCAACAAATGGTGCTAGGCAACTGGCTATCCATGTACAGAAGAATAAAATTGGACCCTTACCTCACAGCACATAGAAACTTAACTCAATAGATTAAAGGTCTCAATGGAAGCGGTAAAATTACAAACTCTAGAAGAAACAAATTGGGATAAATCTTCATGACCTTGGATTTAGCAGTGCTCTTAGATCTAAAAACACAAGCAAGAAAAGAAAAAATAAAGAAATTTAATTTCCTCAAAATTAGACACTCTGTGTGAGAGGATGCTATCCTGAAAGTGAAAAGACAGCCCACAGAACGGGAGAAAATATTCACACATTACTTACCTGATAAGAGTTTGTTATCCAGAATATAAAAAGAGCTCTTACGACTTATCAACAAAGACAACTCAATTTTAAAAATGGATGAAGGGCTTGGATAGACCTTTCTCCAGAGAAGACAAACGAATGGTCAATAGCACATGAAAAGATGTTAAACATCATTAGTCAGAATGAAATGCAGTTTTAAACCACAGTGAGATACCCTTTTATACATGCTAGAATTGCTATAATCAAGAAAACTAAAAATAACACGTTTGCAAAGATGCTGAGAAATTGGAACGTTTAAGTCTTGCTTGTGGAAATGTAAAATGATGCAGTCTATGTGTAAAATAGTTTGGCATTTCCTCAAAAAGATAAAAACAGATTTACCATAGGGCTGGACGACTCTACTCCTAGATGTGTACCCCTCAAAATTGAATGCGCGAGGGCACCCAGAGAAGTCAGTTCCGAGACAGCGAGACAGAAAGTGGATGGACTGTGGCTGCAGGGACCGATGGGAAAGGGGAACGGGGAGCTGGTGTTCTCACGCACATAGTGTCACTGCCAAAAATGAGAAAGTTCTGGACATGGACGTCCAACGGTGTGAATGCAGTTGCCGCCACAGAACTTTGTACTTGAAATGTCGTCAGTGTTGTCACATGCTCCGAATCACAACGAAAAGCCAACCGATACGTGTCACAACAGGGACGGACACCGAAGACAGCTCACTGCCACAAGCCTCATGGAAAAAGACCACTCAGACTGGAACGTCTTGCTCCCCAAATCCACCCAGGTTATGCAAATAAGGGAAATTCTGGGGAACAATTCCAGAAGAATAAACCGGATCAGAACCGAGAAACACACTTCAGACGGGGGGAGCGGGTGGGGACGCGGGTGGGGCTGCCGGAGTGGGAAACCGCAGGGATTTCCTCACTCGGGGGAGTGACCCTGTTTGGGGTGAAACACACGGGAAGCGGCAACTGTGGTGAAGAAACCCCGCCTGGGGAGCCGGAGTGTCGCGATGACGAGCATCTGTGCGGCTGCGACAAGTTCACTGCACGTCTGCAGTCACCGCACAGTAAGTAACTCACGCCCCGCCCCGCGCCACAAAGCGGAGGCCACGTCCAAGCCGGTGCCGGAGGCCGGGCCACACTGAGACCCCGCTGCCCCGCGGCGGGGGCCCCGCGAGCAACAGGCGGTGGGAGGGTCACAGCGCTGGGATCGCGAGCACCGCCCGGGCACCTGCTCGCGAGCCGCGTGAGGACGCGGCGGGAACCGAGTCGGCGCGGAACGGGAACACGGACGCGCGGCCCCGCGGCCCTGGAGCCCCGGAGCCCGGAGCGGTGTGGACGCGGCCCCGCGTCCTCCCGAAGCACCCACAGCGGGTCTTGAGGAGACCGGGTTCTTGGCGTGGGTGAGGCCCAACGTCCCCCCAGTTCCGACAAGGCGGGTCCTGGGGAGACCCGGTTCCTGTCCCCGTGGACGCATCCCCGACGTCACCCCAAATCTTCCACAGCGGGTCCTGAGGAGACCTGATTTCTGTTCTTGTGGACGCGGCTCCACGTCTCCTCGAAGCCCGCGCAGCGGATCCTGAGGAGACGGTTCCTGTCAGCGTGGACGCGGCTCCACGTCCTCTCGAATCCCCCACAGCGGATCCTGAGGAGACCAGGCTCCTGTGGACCCGACCGCACGCGGACGAGGCAGGAGCACGCATGCCCCGCCGGGGTCAGGGAGCAGGGCTCGCGCGCCCCCTGCGGGCGCTGGGGGAAGAAGCAGGTCGGGGCGCGCGCCTTTTCGTGGAGGCACGGCCCGGCTCCCGGCTCCAGCTGAGTTTATTACATTTTGGAGATTTCGAACTGAAATGCGGCCCAATATCCGCTGATCTCTCCAGAGATACTTAAGGAACAATTCATTGAAAACCATATCGAATGAGACTAAATGTAGGCAGTAACTACAACTTATACGAAAATTCACTCAAAATTGTAGATGTATTTAAGACGTAACTCTGTCAAAATATCAAAAAGAGGGGCACCTGAGTGGCTCAGTCCTTAAGCGAGGACTTTGGCTCAGATCAAGATCTCACTGCTCCTGAGTTCGAGCTTCGCGTGGGGCTCTGTGCTAACCGCTAGTGATAGGGAAAATCTGTTATAAGATGGCAAGAGGACTGTTAGGGAAACTCCAGTCCCCAATGGAGGATTCCCCTTCTGGGTTCTTCCTACCCTCCTCCCCCACCCCCCATCCCCACCGGCCTAGGTGCCAAGTTACTGCTAATGCGGAAAGCGGAAGTAGCAGACTATAAATTGTTCCCTCTGCTAATCCTCTAGGGGCTCAAACCTCTGGAGAGTGATCTCCTCTGAGCCAGCTGGTGTAAAATAAACTTCCTGCCTTCCAAGATCTCCGAGGGCAGCTTGGTTCTTCCCACCCACCCCCACCCCCACCCCCCGTGATCCAGACCAGGTTGCCTAACACTGGGAGCCTGGAGCCTTCTTCCGATTCTCTCTCTCTCTCTCTCTCTCTGAAATATTTTTTTTAACTTTTTAAAAAATATATCAAAAAGAAAACATAATTGGAAATCTACATGACCTTGGGTTTGGTGATGAGTTTTAAGACATCACACCAAAAGCCAATCCACAAAGGTTAAAAAAAATAACAAGAGCTTTATAAAATTGAAACTTATACCCTGTGAAAGACCTTGCGCAGCCAAAATACAAGCCACAAACGGGGAGAAAATATTTGTAAAACACCCATCTAATAGGATTTGTACTTAAAATATACCAAAAAAAATTCTCAGAATTCAACAATAAGCAAATAAACAAGGGGCATCTGGGTGGCTCAGTCGGTTAAGCATCCGACTTCCACTCAGGTCATGATCTCACAGTTCACGAGTTCAAGCCCCGCGTCCGGCTCTGTGCTGACAGCTCGGAACCTGGAGCCTGCTTCAGATTCTGTCTCCCTCTCTCTCTGCCCCTCCCCCACTTCCACTCTGTTTCTCTCCCTCTCAAAAATAAACATAAAAATTTTTTTAAAAAAGGAAACAACACAACTGATATTGGGTAATGATCTCAACAGGTATGTGACTAAAGAAGATATACAGATAGTAAGCATACAAAAATATGCTCAACATCATCATTAGGACATTACAAATTAAAACAACAATGAGATAGCACTGCACCTATTAGAAATGCTAAATTAAAAAAAAAAAAAAAGAATACCAGTTGCTGGAGGGTGAGGAGTGACAGGAACTTTCCTTCATGCTGGGGAATGCACATGCTGACACTTCGGAAGACAGTTGACAGTTTTTTCCAAAGCTAAATAAATCTCACGTTAGCATCCAACAATAGCACCTCTAGTATTTAGACAACTCCCTTGAAAAACTACTTCCAAACAAAACTAAGCATGCAGTTATGCACAGCAGCTCTATTCATAATGGCTAAAAAATTAAAGAAATCAGCATGTCTTTCATTAGATGAATTCCTAAGCAAACGGGGATGCATCTGTTACCGGAGCAGGCTGGAACGGTGGTGGAAAAACCAAGCGGCATTCGGAGATCTTGGCGGATCCGGGATTTATTTAACACCAGCGGGCTCAGAGGAGACCATTTCTCCAAAGATCTGAGTGCCAAATGCAAACGGGAAGGGTAATTTATAGTTGTCAGCCTCCATATTTGTGGGAGGGTTTTCCTGTGCGTGGCAAACAGGGCAAGAAGAACCTGGAAAAGGGGTTTCTAAGCCAGAGACCAGAGCTTGTTTTAGTCCCGTCGGCCACCTTATGATGTAAAATTTATTCATTTTCCCAACACATCCACATGAAGTAAGCAGAATATGCCACCCCAAAATATGCCTCTTTTGGCACAAGGATAATTTGGGCTGATTAATATTTAGAAACAATAGACACAAGAGAATCTCTGAAAACCTAGCAGAAGTTGGCGTTTGGTGACCAAATTTTACGTGCATGAAGGAAAGCTCTGTTTGTAATGGTGTCCCTCTCTGTACCAGGAACAGAAGAATGACTACATCTCAGGACACTTTTATCAAAGAACACACAGACTTAAATTTGCATAACAACCATACCCTCATTCACAGTAACTGGCATTCCCACCACCAAAAATCTTTCTTTGCTTTTAGTTGAAGATGGCATTTAGGGTGATAGCTTGGGCCATTTTGGGAAGTTATTTAGTTTTCCTGAGTATCTTCCATGTATACAGGATGTATACATGTTATTAAATTTGGTTTTCTCCTGCTAATTTTTTCTTGTGGGAAAGGGTCTCAGCCAAGAACCTAGAAGGGTAGAAATAATATTTTTCCTCCCCTATACATTCAGTGTGCTACTATTCAGCAGTAAAAAGGAATGAACCATCACCCCATACAAAGACATGGGTGAATCTTATATGTATTTTGCTATGGGAAAGAATCCAGTCTAATGAGGCTACACACTGTATGACTCCATTTATAAGACAGTCTTGAAAAGGCAAAACTAGAAAGATTGTAAATAGGTCATGTGGTGGTGGGTTGGAAATATTCCATAGAATACTTCAGTGATGGATGATGACGTTTGGGGGGTGATAGTGGGGCTCGGAGCCAACAACCAAGAAAGAATTCTTCAAGATGTCTTTGGTGCAAAAAGGTGATTTTATTAAAGCACAGGGACAGGACCTGTGGGCAGAAAGAGCTGATCAGGACCCTGAGGAGAAACTGTTTATATACTTGGGATCTGGGGGAGGTAAAGTCCAGGGGAAGTTTCCAAAGAGATTTTCATCTGGTAAAGAAGACTCACAGGATACTGGAGGCCTAGCTATTGTCAAGCTAAGGTTGTTTTTCCCTCTAGCAAACCAATAAGACTGGAGGGGGTTCTTGGAGACATGTTTTACTCTGCCTGCCTCAAGTATTTGTCAATGGGCTGCAGGTTATAAGGAAATTTAATTTTATCTGCCATTTCCTTCTGCCTTTGTTTCCCACATAATGGATATCTGTCATTATGTATTTTCCTAAACCAGTAGATTTTTACAATGGATGAGTAAATCATAATCTATTCAAGTTAAATTATTCAGGGTACGAGAGTGTCACAGGATGGGATACAGAAAGTGACAAAGAATCTAACTGTAATGAAATGTATGGAAAATCACTACCTGTGATGAGGCAACCAGTGGTAAACTGAGTAAGTTTAGGAATGAATATAATCTGTAGACTAAAGGCAAAATGACCCATACATAAACCATGAAGTCTATATGATAAAGTTCTTTCCTAGGAGGATAGTAGCTAACAATGCTAAAACAGCTATATAATCTAGAAGGGGGCAATGAATTCAACGACAGATGGGGGGGTGCTGGGTTTCTCACTATTGGAGAAGTTACAGATAAGCAACTTCAGAAGATTAGTGTCCAAGTAATATGTAGCCAATTGGAGACATCAGTCTGAACTCATCTTTACCTTAATATGGAGACTGACAGTTCCACATAGAAGTTATCAACCTTCAAAATAAAATAACCAGTTATTTTACCAGCAACATGAGTTTCTTCGGAAAAAGCAGAGGAACTGCCGTTTGGGACGAGCAAATTATGGCAAAACATACACAAATCCAACAAGACAAAAAGAAAGGTCACCTTTTATTAGATTTTAGTATGAAATTAGGGTGGGTTGGGGTTTTCAATTTTAATTCCAGTATAATCAATATATAGTGTTTTATTAGTTTCAGGTATACAACATAGTGATTCAATAATTCTATACATCACTTGGTATTCATCAGGATAGATGTACTCTTAAAGGGGAGGTATTTTTTTTGAGAGTTGTTTTATTTTTTTTTTAATTTTTTTTCAACGTTTATTTATTTTTGGGACAGAGAGAGACAGAGCATGAACGGGGGAGGGGCAGAGAGAGAGGGAGACACAGAATCGGAAACAGGCTCCAGGCTCTGAGCCATCAGCCCAGAGCCCGACGCGGGGCTCGAACTCACGGACCGCGAGATCGTGACCTGGCTGAAGTCGGACGCTTAACCGACTGCGCCACCCAGGCGCCCCTTGAGAGTTGTTTTAAACAACAGTTTACTGTAGAAGAATAACAGTTCAGGGTGGTGATAACTTCTTATTGGCCGCAAGTGCTGGTAGGTGCTGGGGCAGAGAGGGATCTTCCTTCTTTGTATAAAAGCAAGAGATGAAATTCCTATGTGAAAAATGTCCTCCCCCATGAAGATGTCTCCAATCTTCCTTCCTTCCACTGGTTATGCAGTCTGCAATGAGCACTTCCTGCAGGAAAACTCCCCCTTCAGGGTATCCCAACTACATCTAAATGAGGTTTCCCTTAAAGACATTCCATGCTCATGGATTGGAAGAACAAACATTGTTAAAATGTCTACCCTACCCAAAGCAATCTACACATTCAGTGCAATCCCTATCAATATATCACAGAGCTAGAACAAACAATCCTAAGATTTGTATGGAACCACAAAAGACCCCTAATAGCCAAAGCAACCTTGAAAAAAAGCAAAGCAAAGGTAGAGGCATCACAATTCCAGACTTCAAGTTATATTACAAAACAATAGTAATTAAAACACTATGGTACTGGCACCGCTGGGAAAATAAGTAAAATTATGCACCATAAGATGGCCAAGGGGACTCACATAAGCTCTAGTCCCTAGCTTAGAGACTCCTCTTCCGGCTTCTTCCTGCCCCACTTGCCGCATGCCAAATTACTACTAATGCGGAATGTAGAAGTACCAGATGATAAACTGCCCCCCATGCTTGTGCTCAGGGCTCAGATGTCTGGAGAGGAATCTCCTCTGAGCCCTCTGGTGTAAAATAAAACTCCGATCCACCAAGATCTCGGAGTGCTGCTTGGTTTTTCCACCAGCGATCCAGCCTGGTTCCATAACAGCACAAAAATAGACACCATAGATCAATAGAACAGAATAGAAAATCCAGAAAGGAACTCACAACTATACAGTCAATTAATCTTTGACAAAGCTGGAAGTAATATCCAATGGGAAAAAGAATGTCTCTTCAACAAATGGTGTTGGAAAAACTATACAGCAACATGCAGAAGAACATGGACCATTTTCTTATACCATACACAAAAATAAATTCAAAATGGATGAGAGACCTAAATGTGAGACAGGAAAACTTCAAATCCTAGAAGAGAACACAGTAACTTCTTTGACATTGGCTAAAGTGACTTCTTTCTAGATATGTCTCCTGGGGCAAGGGAAACAAAAGCAAAAATGAACTATTGGGACTTCATTAAAAAAAAAAAAAAGGAAAAAAACCCCACAAACTTATGCACAGCAAAGGAAATAATCACGAAAACTAAAAGTCAATTTACAGAATGTACAGAATAGAAGATATTTGCAAATGACGTATCAAATAAAGACTTAGTATTCAAAATATATGAAGAATTTATAAAACTCACACCCAAAAATGAATAATCCAACTTACAAATGGGCAGAAGACATGAATAGACATTTTTCTTTTTTTCAACGTTTTTTTTTTTTTTGGTTTTTTTTTTTTTTTTGGGGGGGGGGACAGACAGAGAAAGAGCATGAACAGGGGAGGGGCAGAGAGAGAGGGAGAGGGAGACACAGAATCGGAAACAGGCTCCAGGCTCCGAGCCATCAGCCCAGAGCCCAACACGGGGCTCGAACTCACAGACCGTGAGATCGTGACCTGGCTGAAGTCGGACGCTTAACCGACTGCGCCACCCAGGCGCCCCTAGACATTTTTCTAAAGACATGTGGATGGCCAACAAACTCAGGAAAAGATGCTGGACATCGCTCATCACCAGAGAAATGCAAATCCAAACTACAATGAGATACCACCTCACAGCTGTCAGAATGGCTAAAATCAACAACACAAGAAACAACAGGTGTTGGCAAGGATGGAGAAAAAGAGGACCCTCGTGCACTGTTAGTGGGAATGCAAACTGGTGCAAACACTCTGGAGAACAGTATGGAGTTTCTTCAAAAAGTTAAAAATAGAACTACCCCACACTCCAGCAATTCTACTACTATTTGCCCAAAGACTACAAAACACTAATTCAAAGGGATACAAAAACCCTGATGTTTATGGTAGCATTATCTATAATAGCCAAATTATGGAAACAGCCAAGTGTCCATTGACTGATGAATGGTTGAAAAAATGTGCAACAGATACAATAGAATATTGCTCAGCCATAAAAAAAAAAAGAAAAAAAGAAAAGAAATCTCGCCATTTGCAATGACATGGATGGAACTAGAGTGTATTACGCTAAGTGAAACAAGTCAGTCAGAGAAAGACAACTACCATGTGATTTCACTCATATGTGGAATTTAAGAAACAAAACAAATGGGCAAAGGGAAAAAAGAGAGGTGAACCAAGAAGCAGACTCTTAACTATACAGAACAAACTGATGGTACCAGAGGGGAAGTGAGTCAGGGCGATGGGTCAGATAGGTGATGGGGACTGGGGAGGACACTTGTGATGGGCACCAGATGTTGTACAGAAGTGCTGATCACTGTGTTGTACACCTGAAAGTAATATTACATTGTATGTTGAGTAGCTGCAATTCACATAAAAACTTTTTAAAAATAAAGAAAATAAATGAGGTTTCCTTTATTTATTTTCATAAAATTTTTATAATCATATATAGGTTGGAGCACATGCATGTATTTCCTTGCATTGTTAGCTGAGCATATTTAGGTCCCATATTGAAGTTTTGAATACCATCCTCTAATAAAAGGTACCAGGGCTCTTTGAAGAAATGGCTGTTACTATGACTGAGATAGTAAATATAGGAGCCAGGATAATCCTTAAGTATCAGAAAGTAACGAAGTATCAACAATAAAAATTCCACAAAAATGGAATTATGTCAAAGGCATACAGGAGCCAATGGAAATAGCTCTCAATAATCACAGCAGAATTCAACGGATCCACCAAACACTGTAGTCCTGGAGCATAACCCAGAGCCTAAAATAACTACCCACCTGTCCGTACTGGTAAAAATAAATGATTACATAGGCTTTTTTAAGTGACTAGAAATCTCTGCTGAAGATTTCCAAACAATTCAGGTAGACACTCAGCCATCTATGACAGAGGTGGGACTAGCCCCCCTCTCCTCAAGTGTGGGCTCCACATGGTGACTTCCTTTTAAAGAGGACACACAGTGGGGCGCCTGGGTGGCTCAGTAGGTTGGGTGTCCGACTTCGGCTCAGGTCACAATCTCACCATCGATGGGTTCAAGCCCCGCGTCAGGCTCAGTGCCGACAGCTCCGAGCCTGGAGCCTGCTTGGGATTCTGTGTCTCCCTCTCTCTCTGCCCCTCCCCTGCTTGCACTCTGTCTCTGTCTCAAAAATAAACATTAAAAATTTTTTAAAAAAATAAAGAGGACACACAGTAAGGACATGGGACAAGAGGAACTTCAGTGGGGAAGCCTGACAAACACTACCTCAGCCACTGATCAGTTAATACTGTGATAAGCTGTCTTGAGAGCATGTTCCAGCCATCTGGAAACCTAGAGGAAGGGGTGATGTACTAGTAAAAATACACATGAATAAAACAGACCCTAAAATAAGGAAAAACTGAAACTGACCAATTAGCATAGAAAAGCTTGCAGTGCTGCCTAGAAATCTCCCACCGGAAAATACCCCAGGGCCATATGGGTTCACAGTTCCCAGTGGACAGTTAACTGAGCATTAACAAATTCTCATTTTAATATCAAAGCCTGATATATATTTACATATTTCACCTAATGTAGGATGTCAATGTTTGCAATACAAACATTATTTTTTATGTGTAATTATAAATATGCTGCCACTTAACTTCTCAACAAAAGAAAACCATTTAACTGATGAGTTTACTTCCCTGACAGAAAGTTACATTTTTAATAAATTCTGGTTTGGGTACTCATAAATTTAAACTTCCATGTTTTCATACATCTAGTTTTCAAGTTGTCAACATATTTTTTTTCAACTGTGTCAACACTGAAACAACAAAAAGACCTTCACTCATGAGGGCAAGAACATGGGGACAGCTGGCCTTGGGGTGGCTGAGGGATTGGCCCATCACTCCAAGGACTTGCAGCCAAGATGGTCTGTGTTTCTCCTTTCTCTGTGCTGGAGCCTTCTGGCTGGATCCAGAAACAGCCACAGTCTGTGAAAAGTACTATGGTGTGCCATGATTATGAGCTGCCAAAGCTTTGATAAAAGGAAACATTTTGGGACATCTGAGTGCCTCAGTCAGTTAAGCCTCTGACTCTCTTTTTTTTTTTTAATTGTATTTATTCATTTAGAGAAAGACAGAGAGACTGAGTGGGGCAGGCAGGGGCAGAGAGAGAGGGAGAGACAGAATCCCAAGCAGGCTCTGCACTGTCAGCGCAGAGTCCCATGCAGGGCTCAAATTCACGAAACACGAAATCATGACCTGAGCTGAAACCAAGAGTCAGACATTTAACCAACTAACCCACTCAGGCATCCCAAGCATCCGACTCTTGATTTCAGCTCAGGTCATGATCTCACGGTTCAAGGATTAAGCCCCCTGCTTAGGATTCTCTCTCTCACTCTCTCTCTGCCCCTTCCATGCTGCTCTAACATTTTTTTTAAAGGAACCATTTTGTATAATACATTGTGTGAATTACTACATGAGAAAGCACAGGTAAGCCACTGAGAAAGTCAGAAAGAGATTATGTTCACTATTGAAGATGAAATGTCTCTGGGGAAGCCATAGCAAATCTCTCTCCTATGCACTTTTGTTGTTGACTTATAAGAGTTCTTTATATATTCTGGATACTAAACCCATATCACATGTATGATTTGCAAATATTTTCTCCCATTCTGTAGGTTATCTTTTTTTTAAGTTTATTTATTTTGAGAGAAAGAGCATGTGTGGGAGAGGCAGAGAGGGAGAGACAGAATCCCTAGCAGGCTCCACAATGTCAGCACAGAGCCCAACACGGGGCTTGAACCCAAGAACCATAAGATCATGACCTGAGCCAAAGCCAAGAATCAGACTCTTAACTGAGCCACCCAGGCACCCCTGTAGGTTATCTCTTTAGTTTCTTGATAGTGTCCTTTGATATTCATAAGTTCATAATTTTGATGAAATCCAATTTATTTTTTTCTGTAATTTCCTGTGTTTTTGGTATCATACCCAAGAAATTATTGCCCAATTCAATGTCACTGCCAATGGACACATGAAAATATGTGGGGAAAAACTGGACACTGACATGAGTTGGTGAGGATATGCAGAAATTAGAACTCTAATACATCGGTGATGATGACATAAAATATTGCAACCAATATAGAAAATAGTTTGGCAGTTTCTCAAACAGCTAAACATAGAATTAGCATACGATCTAGTAATACCATTCCTAGGAATGTACACACACACAAATGAACACAGGTATTCAATCCAAAATTTGTACATGAATGTTCAAAAAGCAGTATTCACAATGGTGAAAAGGTAAAAACAAAGCAAATGTCCATCAATAGCTGAATGCACAAACTGTGGTGCAGCAATAGAACAGAATAATAATCAGCCAGAATGATCAAGGTATGAACCTTAAACACATTATACTAAGAGGAAAAAAGCTGAACACAAAAAGTCATACATTATAGGATTCCACTCATATAAAATATCCAGAAGAGGTAAAACCAGAGACAGAAAGTTAACTACTAGTTACCAGAGGTTAGATGGAAGGTGGGCTGGGAAGTAAGTGATTCTTGAGTAGTCTCCTATTGGAGTGATGAACATGTTTTGGAACTAGACAGAGATGATGGTTGCACAATATTATGCATGTACCAAATTGCAACGAACTGTACACTTTTAAAAAGTTCATTTTATAATTCCACCTCATTTGAAAACAAAGAAGCACATGCTGTTTGTTATACACAAAGGCTATTGAACACCACCCTGGGGCTCCCCATGGTTGGACTCCACGAAGTACATTCACTCGGCATGTTTATACTTTTACATTTTCATACTTGGTTGCAGCAGAAAATGCCTCCACCTCACTTCTGTCCACATCTCTCCTGCTCTGGATGCTAAAGATTCCTTCTGGTTCCTACCTCATCCCGCTGACCAAGATCTGGCTCCCCACAAAACCTCGGGGCTACACAGGCACACAGAAGGGAGGGGGATGTCTGTCTAAAACAAAAGGGGCTTTTGTATTTGGAGACCTGGGGCTACAAGTGCTTTTGTCTACCCAAGTCACAGTGGGCACCCACACCCCTGGAGAGGTGCCCTCTCTGCCTCAGCATCCAGAGACAGGCCTCCATTCATCCTACCTTCAAAACTTCAGCACCTCGAATCCCAGAACGATTTCATCTCAGCTCTCCCTGGGTAGGTGATCCCACTACCACCCCAACTCCAGCAGTCAGGCAGGATGTGGTCTCCTGCCTGAGCCACTCAGGTGGTGTGCTGGGAGACCCCACAGTGCCTTGGGCCAGTTGGGAGGTGACCACCAGCAGGGGCAGGGACACAGTTAATGGGTTGAACTGTGTTCTATAAAATGTCATATGTTGAAGCCCTAATCCTCAATACCCCTGAATGAGACCTGATATGGAAATAGGGTCTTCAGAGATAATGAAGTCAAGATGAAGTCATTTAGATCATACCTATTCCACTATGATGATGTTGGAATAAGCCAGAGGAACTGGACAGTGACACACACAGGGAAAACACCATGTGAAGACTGGAGCTCTGCTGTCCCAAACCAGAACCTGGAGAAAGCTCCCCTCGAGATTTCATGACCATGACATTAATCTCACTCTTCCAGCCTCTAGATCTGTGAGGTAACAGATCTGGTACTCTAGGTCACCTAGTTTGTGCAGCTTTGTTACAGGAGACCCAAGAGACCAATGCAGGCACCCTCTGCTCTATCCAGCAGTCTCCAGACCATAGGGGGTGGGGGTTAAGGCAGGGCCCTTCACAGACCAAGGCCACTGCTAGGTGGTCACTTCTGACCCTGACTGGGAACTCTGGCCATAGCTTTCAACCTCATGGGGCCCATGGGACTATAAAGAAAAGGAGAGGCAAGGGAGTTGGCCTCCCCGGAGCTGGTCAGTGGAGCCCAGAAAGCCCAGGAATGGCCAGATCACATCCTCTTACACCTCCTCTGGGCCCCTCTCAGCCATTGGCCATTTGGAATAGCCACTATATCCCTTTTAATCTCAGTAGGGGTAGTGCCTCAGCAAGGCACAGAAAGAGGCCCCTTGGCCTGGTCACAGTACCTCACCTATGTCTACTGGGCCCAGGCTGGCCCATAAACGGGGTGAGGGCAGAAATGACTGTGGGCCCCCCCCTACCCCCACAGCAGAGGGGCCTGGGATCAGCACACAAAGCAGGGAGGGGAGTGGTGGGCCTCGGAGTGGGGGCTGGGTGGTGGAATGCTCAGCAGAAGCCCCTCCCACAGGTGCCGAGCAGCCTCCATCTACACGAGCCACCTGACCACTGCACAGGTGGCCCTCCAAAGGAGCTGGAGTCTGTCAAGGGTCAGCTCCAGAGACTATAGTCCATTGCCCACAAAATGGACATGCTCCAGCTGGCTGAGTCAGTAGTGCTCTGAACTTTCAGTATTGAGCCCAGTATCTATGAAGGGTAGGAAGAAGGAAGATACCTGGGAGGTCATCGCACAGCCCTTTGAGAAGGGTCTTGCCTCGAACTGTGACTGCCTCACATAGTTACCGCCTTGTTATCTCAGATAAGGCCAAGGCTGGGATGGGTCCAGAGCTCTGCATGTTTCCCAGGAAGGCCAAAGGGTAGTACCTCTCACAGCAGCCCAGAGTTAGTCCCTAACCCTCTAACCCTCACACTACAGTGTGTTTATCAACTGTGTTGACACTTTGTGCAGACTTTGAATGACTGAGGGCAGGATGAATTTGAACAGAGCACTTCCTAAGGTGACAGGTAATGCACAATGAGTTGTATCTCAGTGATTAAAACAAATCACTACTTGGGTGACTGGCACATGAGAAGGCTGAAGAGTGAACCTTCACGAGCGTGCACTGTGTCAATGAGGGAAGCTGGTAATGTGTTCATGAATTCTTAGAATTTACACCCATTAGAGAAATTCAGGAGTCAACAGAAAGCTTGATGAGAAACAGCATGTTTACATAGTTTCGAAGCACCACCCCCAAAATATACGAAAACAGTAACTTTGTAGTGGAGAAGCCTGGCAGAAAACACCCTAATCGAGTGATCAAAATGAGCACCAACAATGATGGAACCATCAAAATCATGTGCCACCTGTAAGACATAAGTACCTGCTGTCACTTCTGGGATATTCCTTCCAAAAAGTTCTTCCCTGAATTACAGGGAAACATCAGACCTGGCCGTTTGGGGTGACGTGCTACAGAGTAACTGTCAGTCATAAAAGTCAAGGGAGGAACAGGGGCTGTTGCAGGCCAGGAAAAGATGCACTGAGTACACGCAGCATGTGCTATGTGATGGCTCTTTTGTAATTTGGGGCGTTAGTGGGACGACTGGGTGAACTTTAACGGGGTCTGGAAAAAGGTGGTAATGTATCAGTATTGATCTCCTTTTTGATGATTGCCTTATGGGAATGTAGAATTCTGTATGTAAAGGCGACACAGAAGTAGAGCAATGACAGGCATCAGAAACGTTTGTGTTCCATTTGCAACTTTTTACAAGTTTGTGACTTGCATAATAAAGAAATCTTTGACAACTGAAAGACTGCTGGTTCTGGGAACACCGAATGCGAATGCGAGTGAATGTCCCCGAGTGGAAACATTACTGCTGCTGCTGCTGCTGCTGCTGCTGCTGCTGCCGCCATTCGGTACGTGCTGTGTTGGCAATGAAGGTCTGCAGAGTCAAGGTGAGGGCAGGGAGCATAGGTGGTCTCAGCTCAGGTGCCTCCCTTTGGGAAGCCCTGGGTGTCTCATCATTAATGCATCACATATCCTGGGATATGCAACTACCCATGATTGCTCCTTATTTCTGTCTATCCTGTGAGATGCCTGACAGCAAGAAATGGACTCTGCTCCCTGCTGTATCACACAAACTGCTCAGCACATATCTGTCAACTGACACAATGGGAGAGGCAAGGACCAAGGACCTATCCCTGGAGGTGACAGTTGAGTATCAACGTCACCCCTGCAAAGGAGGGTCACATGCATCAAGAGTCACATCACAGTCGGCCCCCCTGGGCCCGGTGTGCTTGAACATGGCAGCTTGTAGCACCGGGGAAATTCCTTTCTCCAACAAAAAACAGGTAAAGGGCAAAGGGACACTGTGGCACTGTTTATAAAACAGAGACATTAGAAACAATCAGATCAACAGGGTACTAATTCATCAATCAATGCCCACTCATGCCATGAAGTGCCCATCAGGGACTGAAAGGGACAGGTGTCCAAGATGTAGTTAAGAGAGTAAAAGGGGGGGGGGGGTGCGCCTGGGTGGCTCAGTTGGTTGAGCGTCCTACTAGGCTCAGGTTGTGATCTCATGGTTGATGAGTTCGAGCCCCACGTCGGGCTCTGCGCTGACAGCTCCGAGCCTGGAGCATGCTTAGGATTGTGTGTGTGTGTGTGTGTGTGTGTGTGTGTGTGTGTGTGTGTGTGTGTGTCTGCCCCTCCCCCACTCATGCTCTGTCTCAAAAATAAAATAAACATTAAAAAAATTTCTTGAAAAGAGTAAAAGGGGGAGTTCAGAACATTAAACTGTAATTTAATAGAACAGAACGTTTGTTTTACAAACAAAATGATTTACAACCTCAGGGGGAAATGTACCGTCGCATCTTGCCTGAGCCATCCCAACCACATAACCCTCTGAAGAAGCCCCCCCAAGATATAGATATGTCAGAACACTGCCCATGCCCCACTAACCAACTTAACTGGGTAAAGTGTGGCCTCGTCATTACAGCAAAAAATTCTCCTCTTGCTCTGGAAAGGCCTTCCCTGCCCAGAACCTGCCCAGGAGCTTGAGGTCACAATTTCTCGCTGCCTGAGTGAAACAGACCCCTCTAACTTCTGGGCTCAAGAGAATTCTCGAGTGCTTTGCTTCCTCCAATACAGTGAGCTGCCAGCCAACCAAACTATGAAACATGGCAGGGGGCTAACTGGCCCCCAAGGCTTCTCACTGGAACCCCCTAAGGAACTCTGGGGTCCTTTTTTCAGTCGGAATAAAGCTCTGTAACGTGTGTTGAATGGCTGGATGTCCACATCTGCTCCCCAGGGCACTGGCTGGATACCCCAAAGGATATCTCTCAACCCAGGCTGCCCCCTGAAAGCTCAAGGAGCATCCGGGCTCCCCAGAAGGCATCGCTAGAGGCCTGGCCATCGGGCCACTGCACCTGGAAAGCCAACACAGTGTTACGCACAGAAGCACCTTCTGCCTGGCTCCACCTTCCCACCCAGGCACCCCTACCCTGGGACCCACCCTCTCTGGACTGTGGGAAACACTAGCCCATGGCACCCGGCTCCCATTCAATTGACTCCAGCCTTGAGGCATCCCCACCCCTCATTCCATTTGTCTGCTTTATTCACTCCAAAGGCATGACCTGAGAATCCAAGAATTCAAAGGGAAACCCATGGTACCTGGTAGTAGGGTCTCACCTGGCTGGAGGGCAAGGGCTGGCTCAGGTCCAGAGCAGACATAGGGCTGGAGAAAGAGGGGTCCGGAGCCAACTCCAGGGGGCTGGAAAAGAGACGATGTCAGGACAAGCTCTGAATCAATGGGGCGCCAGGTCACTACATGCCCTGACCGCTCTCTGCACATAAGCAGCCCTTCCAGGTGCTGGATGCTCTTCAGGAACACTGTCCTCTCATAGGGCCCTCCGGTGTGCAGGTGCCACAGAGGCTTGTGTGATACCTCAAGTAGGGGGCTTGGGTGAGCCAGAGAGCACTTCAGGGCAGGCTCACAGAGAAGGGCCGGCAAGTGGAAACCCGAAGGAAGGGTCAAGAAGGGGCAGGCCTGGGGTGTGAAGGAGACAAGAGGCCATTAGGACCAGGCTGGGAGAGCAGGGAAGATGACGGGTGCAGCCACTCGGGACAACAGTCTGGTAGTTCCCTAAACTGGCAGACGCACACCTACACAGCCATTCTGTGTACACACCCCAGAGACGTGAAGGCAAACACGTTATGTCCAGGAATGCTCAAAGCAACCCAACCCAGGGACTCAGCAATGACTACAAACCGGTGATGGATCAAAAAACCATGGTCCAGCCACATCAAGGACCAGAACTCACAAATAAAGGGGGATGGATTGCTGATGCACACAGCAACAGGGGGAAAATCTCAAAGTACTCAGGCCGAGTGAAAGGCGCCAGACCCCTCGCCCCACCCAAATTTAAAATTTTAGATGTCATTTACATGGAATTCTAGAAAATGCAGATAAAGAAAGCAGATCCATGGTCCTGGGGGTGTCAGGGTTAGAAGCAGGTGGGAGTGCTCTGTACGGCTCAGCAGTTATAGCTTCATGGTGGATACGTAAGTCGCACTCAGAAAACAACCATCTGTACCATCTAAACATGTTGCTTTAATGAATGCCACTTATGCCCCAATGAATTTGCTTTTAAAGAAGGAATCAAAGTCATCAGATCAGAGCAATGATGGGCTGGGCCTTGGGAGTCCAAGGCTGATACAGCCAGTGGGGAGACCAAGCAAACCACAAAGGTACCCAGTGGGGGCATTTTCTCCATCACGGTTCCTGGTCACGAGTGAAAAAGTGAGTCCATCTGCATAGTCTGCATTTTCTCACCATCTGCTGTTTCAGCAAGAAAATTAGTGACTTAAAGAACTGCTCCCCTTCTTTCTCACACATTGCACTGTAGTTCTGCCCGTACTGGGCACCTGGCTTTCAGCTCCCAGACTGGGGAGACTGTGAACCCTGGGGACCTGGTCCTGGTGACCCCTATCATAGATCCACCAAAGGACCCCCAACTTCTCACACTCTTCCATCCCTCTTCTCTACCGCTAGATTCTCCTGGCCTGTTGTCCTGGGCCCCACGGCCAAAATCCACAGCACCTAGGCTGTTCATGGCTCTCCCAAGCACCTCTGAAACTACGGTTTGGAATATAAAATCCATCTTGATGCTGCTCAAAAACTCAGACAACCTCTGTCTAGGGAAAAGAAAATGCCCAAAAAGAGGCTGCTGGGGCCCAGGGTGATCTTGGAGAAGACACAAACCATGAGCACTGTCCACAACACAGACCTCATATCTGCTCTGATATTTCTAGGTGTTCTTTTGTCTCAGGGAAAAACTACCCTCTTCTTCTGGTAGATGCAGGGTGGGAAGAATGTTGTTTTTCTTCCAGAAACCCATAAGGAAAGGACTCAATCTGCACATCTGAGGTCACAAGTCTGTGTGTAAACCAGACAATACCTTACCCACGGCCGGAGAAAATGTTGCTTGAGCCCCATGGCTCTGCGTGCCTCACCTCTGGGTCAGGATGAATTCAGGAGGCTGTGGCGGGGGCTGTGTCACCTGGAAGCCGCCAGCCTGTTGTTCTTCTTGACCACCGCCAGTGCCCGGACCTTCCTCCAGGTACATGCTCTGCGGATTGCCAACAGGTGGGTGAGCGAATCCTACACAGAAACAAATTCCACAACCCAGTGCTGGGAGAAGAGAACACAGCCCACAAGCGGTACAATCAAGACCTCCATGGAGAGAAGCAGCATCCAACCTGGCAGGCCTCAAGCCTCAGCCTCCCTTGCCGAGGAAGGAACAGTCATGACTGTTGATCTCAATGGCCTTTTTAGGCTTCAGAAACAAAGACAAAGTCCAATTTTGCAGACTTCAAGTTCTGCTTAATTAATCCAGACTTCGTGCCAGCCCCCAATGCCAAAGATTCAGCATCCAAATCTGCCCCCCACACACCCCTGCTGCATGAGCACAGGGAATGGGCAGTCCACTTCTCAGTTTATCTCGTGCTGGTCTATCAAAGGCTGAGCCACCAGCCCTTAGCTATTTTCATTTTCACCTTTTACCTGAGGTTTCACCATGATTTCAATGAGGTGCAAGGTGTCACGACCTTACCTGGCTCCTTCTCGCTACATTGAAGAGAGTTATCTCCATGTATCATTCAAGATAAGCCATGGTGAATCTGATCAATTCTGGGTCAACAAACATTCTGGAGCAAAGGAAGGGAAGGAGGAAGGTGCGTGTCTTCCCTGAGTCTACCAGGTGGTAAACCTAGCATCGGAATCCCTGATCCCCGACTCAGAACAACAGGCCAGCCAGGCGGGGCTCACAGTCCTTTGTCTTGTCTGCCAGAGTGACGACCCAACCTGCCAGCCAGCTGCCCAGACAATCTCAAACCAAAGGAACTTTCCTGACAATTTGGTGTATGTATGATTTTACCTCCACTTTCCACTGTTTCCTCTTTTCTGTGGAACTTTAAAAGTACTCTGAGATACATTAAATACAGTTTAAGTGCTGATTTGAGCATTTCAGATTCAAACATAAAAGATCACTGGGTTAGATCTTCTTCCTCCAAGAGAAAAACAAGTAATAAGCTAAAAGCCCAGAACAAAGGGAGAGTCAGGGGAGGGATTATTAGTGGAAGGGAGATGTCCACAGTCTGCAGACCCAGGGCACAAGTACATCCTATGTTGGTAGGGCATCCGAAAGGAAGGTGGGGTATAGGTCAGGTCCTGAGAACCCTAAGGAGGTTGGAAGGGAGGGAGCAGTAAGGGAGAGCAGGGTAACATCCTGGTGCTCAGGCAGTCAGCAGGGAGGCTCACCAGTTCCTAGAGAACATCACCCCTCACATGTGCTGGACCTGGTGTGAAGACCAGCTCCCCTCGTCCCAGTGTGAAGTTGGCCTGTGACTGCCCCACTCCAGCCTTGTTGGTAAATTTGGACAGGCAAACGTAGGTCTCTGACAGTGGAAAAAAAACATGGACAGCAAGAAATGAGGGACCGATATGATCAAACTGAAAAGCTGCCTACAGAGCAATGAGTCTCCAGGGCCTTTCCTCTTTCTGACCCTCCCTCCTTCCCTATCCAAGGAAGGGCCAGAATCCACAGCCCCAATATTCCTGCCTTCAGACAACAAAACATATTTTTGAAACTTCTATTGAGAATACTCAGAAAAATCAAAGACACTGCATCTATAAAAAGTAATAGAATGTACGAAGAAGGGAAAATTCAAATAAAAAAAGAGCCTGGAATTCTCTTAACGCCTACCTGTCAAAATGGAATACTGAAAGACAGAGTTTAACACCTCCAAAGCACATACGATGAAAAAGAAAAGAAATGCAAGGAAAAAAGGTAAACATTTGGGAGACTGGTCCAGGATTTCCAACATCAGAATAAGATTTGTGCTCTAAAGAGAACTGAGAATGTGGAGGGAATAAATTATCAAAGAACATTGTCCAAAAAATAGCCAAACCTTAAAGAAGACATTATCTTCTCTAAATTGAAAGGCTTAACAGATAAGTGAATTAAAAAGACTCACACCTAAGACCATCATTGTGAAATTTCAGAACACCCAGACTTAAAAAACAAAACTCCAAGAAAGGAACGATACGTTGCAAAGAAGAAAATAAAATGAAATCACCAACATCAGATGCTAAAAACAATGATATAAATATATCTGTAAATATCTAAGGGTGGAGGAATATTTAAACTCAAAACTCCTTCCCTGACAAACTGTTAATCAAATGCGAAGGCAGATTAAAGACAATTTCACAACATGTAAGGACTCAGAAAATTTATCTTGCAAGTACCCTTTCTTGCACAATTAATTGAAGATGTTCTCAAACATAACAAAGAAGTCAAGAAAGAAAGAACAAGACCTGCAATTCAGGAAACACCGATGCAAACCCAAGGAGACAATGAGAGGAGCACTCGGGATGGTGACCCCACACCAGGTCTAGGGAAACGTCACTGGGATGGAAACAGGAAGGAGGGCTCCAGCCATAAGTCTTCAGAGGAGACACTCGGAAAGCTGGAAGAAGTTAAGAATGTGATAAAAACAGGTAATGTAAGAAAAAAGAAAGGGAATTACAAACTCCAGGAAATATGGATGTACCCATGGAAGACTAAGAAATTTAGGTGACAGGCAAATTAATGGTGCCAATATCTTCCTTACAAGGTGAGATGTCACAAGATGCTTTTGTATTTGGTAGACTAAACAATATGTAAATACATACTCTTTAGATAACAACGAAGAAGAAACTAAAGAAGTGATATTTCAATCATGAGATGCTGTAGGAGGTCCAATAAGCTCGACCATCTGCTGTTGCAGCAAGTGTTGACAGGTAAGTTAGGTGGACTAGAATGGGGAATGCAGGGTGGCAGATGTCTAATTAGTTTTAACTCTTTCCTCACTGTCTTACTATTAGTCATATGCACATTTTATTTTGCAAACTAGAAAAGTAGGAGAGTATTGGCCCTTCCCACAACCCCTCAAATGAGACCCAAGTACTCGTGGCATCTTGTGCAGAAGAGTGTGGCCTGGAATGGACCCACCTGTGGAGCTGGGCTCACCCAGAGCAGCAACGGACACAGCCACAGCTGCATCTGCAGGGCGCATCATGAAGTCCAACCCAGGCCCGTGAACCAGATGCCCGGTCTGGAAGGAAACTTCCCTGGAGGACGCCAGTGCAAGAGACATCAGCCATGACTCAGGGGCAGCCAGAGAAGGGTCTAGCATGTCACTGCCAGCAGCCAGAGGACAGACGCCAGGGCCTGGGCAGATGGCAGGGAGAGTGACAGGATCGTGGCCAGGCCCCTCCTGGTACATCTCACCACCCTGCAGAGACCTGGGGAAGACAGCAAACAACATCCCTTGGAAGGCAGAGACTCCCAGGAGGAGACTCCAGCCCAGTTTGAGAATCCAGGTTCCCGACTCGACCCAGCCACTGATGGCTGTGAGGCCCACCATGTCCCTAATTACACTGCCTTCACTGTTCTACATGTAGCTGCTAGGGTTCTAGAACACTTAAAAAATACTATGACTGCAGCACCTGGGTGGATCAGTCCTTTGGTTGTCCGACCCTATATTTCAGCTCAGGTCAGGATCCCAGGGTCATGGGATCCAGCCCGGCATTGGGCTCCGTGCTGAGCATGGAGCCTGCTTGGGATTCTCAATGTCTCTTGACACCTGGGTGGCTCAGTCAGTTAAACATCTGACTTCAGCTCAGGTCACGATTTTGTGGTTCGTTGAGTTCGAACCCTGTATCTAAACTGTCAGCGAGGAGCCTGCTTCCTGCTTGGGATCCTCTGTCTCCCTCTCTCTCTGCCCCTCCCCCACACTCGATCTCTCTCCCCGCCTCCCTCTCTCTCTCTCTCTCTCTGTCACTCACTGACTCATTCTCCTCCTTCCCCCATCCCTCTCCCTGCCCTCACTCTCTCTAAAAAACAAACAAACAAACATTACTGGAAACCTAAGATACATTAGCAGTTTCTTCAAAAGGAACTTCAATAAAGCACTATTCCACAACGATGAAAGCAAGATATGATTAGGAAGAACCTAACAATTGAGTGGATAATGATGGTTGACCTTACAGGAATTACCGGGCAGTCAATAACAATCAGACTCCATGCGGCACAAACACTCACTATGTCTAAGATGGTACTCCTGGGTTTATGTTACCACTCCCCCCAACCCACCCCATAATCTCTGCAATAACCTGCAAGGCATGCCCTCTCCATTTCGCAGATGAGAAAAGCACGGCACTGAGAGGTCACAGGAACCTGCCTAAGTTCACACACCTGGGCAGTGCCAGCCTGCATGTGAAGGGCCAGGCACAGACAGTGTCATGAGAGATGCTGATGTCACGTGGGAAATGGAAAGTGTCCACATCTTGATGGTTACACAAGATGGGACCTGGCCCCTCGCTCAGACCTAGTCCTGCTGATGGCTGGCACTTTCCTTATGCTTACATCAGGTTCACGCCTCGTCCCAGGTGAGGGAGAGTGCTTGGACAGTGCCTAGTACGCAGAAGGAACTCAAGAAATGTTAGCTGTTACTGACTCAATGAAATGCAAACAGTACAAAAATACTAGAAATAAAATGAAACAAGAGCTAGGGTTCACCTTTAGGAATAAGTCTGCATGTTTTTCTTTCCAAATCCGTTTTCCTCGTTCTCCAATACATACATGAAGTCAGGCTGGAGCCCCGCTCCAGGGTGCAAGTGTGGGGTCCCTGACATGCATGGCTTCCTTACCAGTGGCTCTCCCATACCAGAATGGCAGAATCTCTGCAGTCACTGACCTGGTCCCACTGCTGGCCCCAGGATTCACATGCCTGCTCCAGGCCTGGTCACCCACCCAGGATGGGGAAACTCGATAGGGTGATGGTCCCATGGTCCCATGGGATGGCAGTACCTGGGAGGCAATGGCTTTGGCATAGTCTCATCTCCAGAAAAGTCCGGGGCCAGGGCCAGCAACTCCCATGGCCCTTGGGCGGTCTCTCTGGATTGTGCAGGCCCATTTTCCTCCTGTCCTGCTGAAAGCCAATCAGACAGGAAGGAGACTTGCTGATGCTCCCAGTCCCAGCCTCCTTCCCAGCAGGTTAAGAGCAGCCCTACTGGCTGAAAAAAAGGGGTCAACCACTGACTCAATACAATATCCTTTGTCCCTTAAATGTCTTTTGTCTGAAACCAATCCATAATTACAAACCCATGAACCCCTACATCATGGTGGCTGGCTCACTTCCCAATTCTTCTCGACTCCTGGCCCTGGACGCACCATAATCTCTAAATGCAAAACACCTGTGGCAGGCCCCACTTAGGGGCATCCTGACCCTCACCCTCAGGGATCTCACTAACCACAAGGTGACGTCCTCAAAGTGCAGACTGGGAGCGAAGGTGCTGTCCCTATAACCAGAGTGAACCTAACTAGGCTTAGCCCTAAACAAAGGGTGCCCCCAACCACGAGGAAGGGGGGAGCCCTGGAACCACTCACCTGGCCACTGAGGCCTGTCCACACACCCAGAGCCAAGGTGGGGGTGGTCTGAGGGCTGGGGGCGGTCCGGACCCCTCTCCCTCACACTGGGGTCCTCTACTGTGTCCTCCGGCGCTGGCTCCAGGCGCTGGAGAAGGGCCCTCTGGCGCCGCCGGTAATTGGCAAACCAGTTGTACACTTGCTCTACGGTCAGGCTCGTCTCCAAGGCCAGGTTCTCCTGCCCCAAAACAGCACAACCTCTAGGCCCTCCACCGTCCCCGGAGCAGCGGCGTGCACAAGGGCGACCCGACAACGCTTTCACCGAGGCGGCGAGCCGGAGCCCGGCCTCACTCTTGGAGAGCGGCAGCAGAGAAGCTGAGCCGCCTCAGAGCAGGAGGCCCGAGCCAGGCCATCTGCGCCGCCAGCACGTCCGGCAGCCCGGCCTCGTTCACCGCTGGCGCCGCAACGGCGGCCCCGCCAACGATAACCCAGAAACGCGGAGGGCTTGGACAAGGCCTGCCGGGCCGGAGCCTTCCGAAGCAGGGGGCAGCGACGGCCCGTGACCAACGCCTGTGACCCAGGACCCCGCAGAGCAACTCTTCTTGCGGCCACCGCTCGGCGCTCGGGAGAACCCAGTCTACGCGGCCGGCGCGGTGATCGCTGGGAGAGCACTACAGATTGGACAGGTAACATGGTGGGTGGAGCAAGCACCAGGAGTGCCCTTTTGATTGGACAAGCTCTAGAAGGGGCGGGGAGAAAGTAGGTGGAGCTAACACGGGAGCGCCCTGCCGATTGGACAGAGCAGAGAAGTGGGCGGAGAGAACAGGCCGGGATTTTGGAGCACCGGGAAACTCCCACTAGTCGTATCTCGCCTCTTTACCCCTAGCAACCTCACCCCACTCCACTCCGTCCCTCCAGTTTCCCGGGGCTACGTTGAGGATGGCGCCCTGCTGGCCCTGAGCTCCGCAAATACCTGCCTCCCTCGGGCTGGAAGCTCCACGACAGCAGTGGGGATATGATGACCCCACGTTTGAAAACTAGACCCTCCACGAGTGTACGCTGGATGGTCACGAGCTGCCAGCCAATGAGCTCCCGTCTCCAGGAAAGTTCTGAGAGAGGCGGAAGCCCCCAGCATCCGGGCAGACGGGCCACTGGGGAGGTCCGGAGGAGGAGAGGGTAAAGGTGTGAGTCATCTAAGGGTGGTGGCGTCGCCTAAGGTCGGGGGGGGGGGTGGTAGGCTAAACGGGGGGCTGTCGAGCCTCGATCTCCTGGGTTCTTACCCGCTCGGCCTTGCTGGGGTTGGTGCTCACGCTCGAGGCAAAGTCGTGCAGCTTCCGGCGAACCTCTCTGGTAAAGTTTCGGCTCTTCAGGCCATCAGGGCAGAGGGAGAGGGGTGGTGGGTTTCTGGATAAAGACAGTGAAGTGGTGGTTACAGACACCCGTTCTCCTGGATGCACCTCGTGTGCTCTCAAACACTGCAACCCCAGACATCCTCTCATCTCACTGGCTGCTCCTCCTCTCTAAGCTGCAGAGTCCCAAGCGTCCATCCCCTGAAGAAGGGAGGGGCCCACATTTCACGGCACAACCTCAGAGGGGCGTCACCAGGGTTTCCACTACCGCTCACTGAGATGCCACAGCTGACCAATGGCTGGTAACTACTGAAAGTGGATGATGAAGACATTGAGGTGGGCTATGCTACTCTTTACGGTGTATATACACAAGTTTTTCCAAAAGGAAAAAGTGATATATAAACAAATACTACCTGTGGGGAACACCCAAGGTACCCAAACACCAAATGAACAAATCACCATGGATGTCAAAAATGCATCCCACACATACCAAATGGAGCTCGATCCTTTGCTCTCGAATCTTCCCCCAGTTCTGTGCATCTCAGTGAGAAACCATCATGTTCCAGTCAAACAGACCAAGAGCCCTGGAGTCCAGCTTTATTCTCTTTACCTCCTCCAACACATCTCACTCGTCAGCAAATCCTCCAAAATATGCCCTGACACAACCCTTTCTACAATCACTCCCAAAGATTCCCAAGAACCTCTTGCCCCTGCTCCTGTACTAACCACCTTTAGGAGACCCTGCCACACTTAGGCAGCGTACCAACCATGATGGCTGTAACCCCAATATCATCCCCTCCTTACACATCTAGGGATTGCTGTCCCAGAGCTCAGGCCTCCAAGCCACGGCTTAGGTGAGCCTGCCTGCAACCTCCAACCCACAGCAAAGAACAAAGGCAGGATAGTCCTCTACTAAGCACATTTCCTGTCTAGTACTCCCCACTCTGACTATGGAATCCACAGTGTTTCCTCATCTACCACCCATTGTCCATACCCAACGTCAGCCCAGGAGAGTAGGGCCCAAGCATTACCCCCAGCACCTCCAATAGCACCCAGCAATCAGGGGCCCCTTCCAAATACTGCATACTGATCCCCAAATCATTTACTTCATTGCACTGGACTCTGGCAGGCCATTAGCACCTATATGGAGGGACATGACTGCTTTCCTGAAGACCCCAAGGCAGGGGCGCCTGGGTGGCGCAGTCGGTTAAGCGTCCGACTTCAGCCAGGTCACGATCTCGCGGTCCGTGAGTTCGAGCCCCGCGTCGGGCTCTGGGCAGATGGCTCAGAGCCTGGAGCCTGTTTCCGATTCTGTGTCTCCCTCTCTCTCTGCCCCTCCCCTGTTCATGCTCTGTCTCTCTCTGTCCCAAAAATAAATAAACGTTGGAAAAAAAATTTAAAAAAAAAAAAAAAAAAAAGAAGACCCCAAGGCTGATTAACTGCTGGGTTTTGAGGGCATATCTCACTCTTTTGTGGGCACTGGGAAAATAATTCTCTCTGATCCAGAAGGAATCCATCTCTTCTTCCAGTAACCAGGCCAGTAACCAGGCCCTGTGGGACAGGAACCCCCTGTCACTTGGGCTGGCAGGAGCTCAGAGCGAGATCTGCAGCTCCTCCTGGTCAGAGAGGAACACGAAAGATGAAGAACAAAGGCTGTGCAGCCTCAGTGTCTCTCCTGGAAGCCTAGCTTTGCATCTCTCTCATGTGTAACCCTGGGCAAGTTGCTGACCTTTCTGTGCCTCAGTTTCCTCATCTGTGAATGGTGATGACAGTAATAATAATAATAATTAGCACTTGTAATGTTTACTTGGTGCTGAGGATGGGCCCAGCATCTCTCACGTGCCAGGCAATCTTCTAAGCACCACACGTATCTCCTCTAATGCTTGCATCACTCTCCTCTTTATTCTCCTTAAAATGTCCTGCAGCCCTAAGGGATGGCACTGAGATCCAGGCCATGGCACCTGCAGAGCCTGTCTGCGAGAATCAGATGACCTAACACACAGGGCTGGAAATTTCCCAAGGGAGAAGAAGAGGAGAGGAAGAGAGTAAGGTCAGGGTGCCCACCTGCTGCCCCCTTCTCTGCAGAGCCCTCCCCAGAAGGCAGCGTCTCCTGCCGCAACTAGAACTCTCTGCCTGGGTCCTGGAAAAGGCTCCCTCTCCTTACCCTGCAAGCATAAATGGGAATGCACCCCTCCCCCAGCTGCGCAGGTAGGTGGAGAGTGTGGCTCAGTGTGGGGCACAATGGCTGACATAGAGCCTATGATCTTTTGACTACTACCGCTTCTTCTGACTTCTGCATTTATCTCCCCGCCTCTATTTCACCTCGGCCCCCCTGAGGTTTTAGAAGGCACAGCCCTCGGGAGTCCTAGGGAATAAGCACAAAGACAGACCAGCAGTATACCTCTTTCTGCAGCGGAACTTCTGCACTGGGGTCAGCACAGCCACGCCCAGCCGCTTCATGACCAGATGGTAGTGAATGTCGTTCCAGAGCTGGACCAGCTCCTGGCTGCCCCCGGGCACACGGCAACCCTGCCGAGAAAAGCCTGCTGAGACCTGGCTGCCCTCGCCCTGCCTGGAGCACTGCCATCTGACCCGACCTGATCCCTGAGAAGAGCTGCCTGTTGATGTGCCAAGCAATGAGGGCATGAACCCAGCACTCCAATCACCAGCAGGCTCTGTCCCTGGTGGCCCAGCCAGCCACTCAGGTCACGTCAGCCCTTCAACCCTCCCACACAACACATGAGGTGAACACAGCTCTCAGTCACTGCTTACAGATGAAGAGCAGGAAGCAAGGAGAACACAAATGACTGTCCTGGGGCCACACAACACGCAAGAGGCAGAGCCACAGTTAGAACCACATGGGGATTCCAAGGCTTGACCCACATCTTGCATGAAAGACCTTTCTCTCCCACCCAGCAGAGCTGGCCCCTCCGGTGCCCAGCGAGTGCATTCTGAGTCAAGTGGGATGAAGTCCTGGTCTGTGCCCCGTGACAGCTCACTAACCCAGTGGGACTTGATCACATAACCAGACTCTGGAGATGGCCAAGGATACCTGCGGTTGGCCTCCCCCAGAACCCAGCTGCTGTAGTCAGTGTGTGGGGTTCTTGCATTTAACTCCAATGTCCTCAGGACCATCTTGGCAAGGGAGGTGCTGACAATCACTTAGCTTTCTCTCCACAGCATCAGAAAAGCCCACTTTTCTGTGCTGTGACTTTCACTGGCCGAGGGCACAGCCGTCCGGGAATGTATATGGGAAACTTGCTACCTGCAGGATGTGGCCCTGGGCAGGAAACATCCTTTCTTGGTGTGGTGTCCCCATCCTCTCTCTCAGGTCTCAGCTATACATCACCTTCTCAGAGACATTTCTGGACCATCCAGACTGTGTTTATAATCCCTCTATTGGGAGTTTTTCGCTACTGGTGTCACTCACACATTTCATCATTGAAATGCCTTAACAGACACTATTACAACTCTGTGTTTTCCCTTGTTTGTTTACCAGGTCCATTTTGACAGATTTGGAAAAACTTAGCCCCTCTTACTTACAGGTGTTATGTTCCGTGCCGTGGATCCTGTAACAAGCAGAACCAAGGCAGCCCCTCTCTTATGGGGCCTGCAGTGCAGCAAGGGAAGGCAGACAAAATGAATACCAACAAATAATTCTTCTAATTAGGAACTGAGGAAGGAGCTATAGGGTGAACAAGATTCTCCACTGGAGAATAAAGTGGGCACTGCTTAGACAGGGTGACATCGACAGCAGAAACCGAGAAGAAGAAAGACACCAGGCACACAAAGAGCCAGGCTCCGGCCTCTGGCACAGGCGAGAACACATGCAAAGGTCCTGAGACACAGAAAGATCTCAGGAGTTGTAGGGACAGCAGGAAGCAGCATGGCTACATGAAGGAAGCAGGGGGAGAGTCCAAAAGAGAGACTAAAAAGCAGGCAGTCTCAGATGGCAGGCTCCTGAGCCGCCTGCAGACTCATGCAGACCACGGCCCATCTGCAGTTTTCAAACTCCCTGTGGCTGCTACAGGAACAAATCAAGGGGACAGGAGGGGACATTAGGGGAGCAACCAGGAGGACCCCACACAGCCTGTGGCAGAAGGAGTGGAAACGGAAAGAACTGGAAAGAAGTGAGGATTTCCAAGGTAAACTCAGCATGAACCAGGCATGAACTGTATCCGGGGGTGAAAGAGGGAAAAGGATGCCTCCAAATCCCTTACATGAAGCCCTTCGAGCCAGATGTACTTTGGAATTCAGAATGTCTCAGATTTTAGGGAGTAACACAGGCATATGCTCCGTAATATGCACCACCCTAGTGTCATCTGGGGCAGGCAGCACGTTAGAATCAAACATACCGGTATTTAGGCAGCAGAATGCACCACGGTCACATTAAGTGGCTACAGACCATAAATGGCTTCACCTCGGTGCAGGTCAGGTCACATCAATGCCAAATGAGTCAGCATCCAAGTATCACCGGAGGAGTGACAACGATACTTTCGGTTTGCGTTCTCGACTGCACACCTGTGGCTCAAGGACCGAAAGCCTGGCTCTGTCTGACCGTCTCACCCCCTGGGAGCCCCGCTCCCCGAGCCAGGACCACCACTCAGAATGGATCTCACAAAGGGACAGCGTTGCCTCAGATTACAAGGTAGCTAGAATCTGTGAAGCAGAGTGGACCATCCTGGCTCCGTTCACAAAAAAATCTCCCCACATCTCCGCTGTGTTCGGGACGGTGGTGGCCACTGAACCTCTCTGCGCCCCCCTCACAGATCCATCCTACCTCCAGCACCCGGCAGGCAGCCTGGTGCTGCTCTTGCTGGTCCAGCACCCGGGCACACACGAAGGCCACGTCCGCATTGTCCAAGAGGTGCAGGCGGAGCTGACTGTCCAACACGGCTGTGACCAAGGGCTGTGCCTGGGCGGGGTCATCCTGGAGGTCTCGGCACAGCCTGCCTGCAAGAGTCACCAGCTCCGCCAGGGGTGGCCCAGCGCCCCCACTCTCCCTCAGCAGCTTCAGGAAGCTCTGCATCCCACGTTGGGTCGGCCCCTCTGCGAACAACACAACAGCCGTCATGATGGCCACATGCCGGCTGCACCTCAATCCTCAACTCTGCGAGGCCCCTCTAGCCACAGGCATTTTTAACATGGTTGTGAGAGCTCCCCAGGGGAAGGCAGAGGGGTGTCAGATGCCAGCTAGTTTCCTGTCTTTAGTCCTTTGCTGTGCACTAGGTACTGTCACTGCGATGGCGCATCTCATGCCCGCGAACCTTTTGTCTTTGTCCCGTCCACAGGCCCCACCCTGGTCTTCTCCTATCTCCTCCTCTCTGTGTTCCCCACATTCTTCATTTTCTTTTGAATTTTATTTTAGAGAGGGAGGGAGAGAGACCACATGTATGAGCACGGGAAAGGGGCAGAGAGAGAGAATCCCAAACAGGCTCCACACAGCACAGAGCCCGACACAGGGCTGGATCCCACAATCCCGGGATCATGACCTGAAGTCAGACACTCAACCGACTGAGCCCCCGAGGTGCCCCTCCCCTGCTTTCTTATACACAGAAGGTAATGGTGGGGTTTTTCTCCCCCTCCGTTTCTGACCTCAATCAGGGCACGGACCATGTGTGTTGGGGTCATTAGAGTTCCCCGTATCTGTGCAATGGATGCCAAGGCCTCTTGAAGCAGTAAGGAGGTACCCTGGGCCAGGGGCTGGGCAGACACTGCTTACACTCTACAAAGAGGAGCCATGGGACCTTCCAGAGGCAGGACTAGCACCATCTGCTTTTTATTTTGATTTTGAAAACAACAACAAAAAAAAAAGGCAACATATTTGAAAAACACAAAGTTTTAAATATTGTCCTAATCCCACACGTTAAACATATACACAAAGGAGCGAACATCTGCAAGGCCTCCCTGTGCCCAGTCCATCTACTCCGCAACCTCCCCCCGTCGCCCCCCCACACACACACAGGTAAGCTATGGCAAGTTGGATCGGAAGGCTTTGTGAATTTTCTTTTTTATAACAATCTCCACATACATACAGCAGTTTTACCAACAGAGACAGATTGCTCGTGATTAATCTCCTGGTCCATATGAACGGACCTGTCAAGTGGCCCACGACGGTAGGGGCCAGGCTTCTTTCCACATCTCTCCACTCCTGGACACTTAGGCAGCATGACAACCCTAACACCTTGGACTCAGGATTACTCTTCTACCGAACAGACTCACATAAGCAAGGTTAAAGGGGAGCGCTATGTGGCAGCTGTGTTTTCTGTAGATGCCACCAAACCGCTTTCCACAAATGTGGTGACGACATGCGTGCCCAGAACTGCAGCCAACAGGCCTGTGTGCGCGCTCCCTGAAGGAGGGTCTAGCAGCAGTTTCTAGTTCTTTCGGCCCAGCACCGCCTCTTGGGTCCTCCTGGCGCCTGGGGCCGCCCACTAGGGGGAAGAGCTCTACGCCACGGCTTCGGGCTTCACCAGATCCTACCTTGGAGCCCAGTGTTTCTCCCCATCGCGAAGGGCAGTAGGCCTCGGATCCCACGTCCCCCCAGGGAGCCGAGGCTCCGGGGCTTCGGCAGGGACGGTAAGGGGAGGGCTCCTCTCAAGACCCCAGGTTCTTCCGGCGCAAACCCCCGCCCTCCCCTCCCCCCCACCCCCCGCACCGGCTCTAGGGAGAGAGGACAGGAGGCTAAGGGCCAGGCTCCTGCAGGCGGGACCTCGGGCTTCAAGAACAAAGTGTCTTCCTGGGGGGTACCTCCAGGGGACACTGAGGGGACCCGGCCCCGAGCAGGGATGGAGGGGACCCGGGGGGCTGTGGCTCTGCCAGGTGCCCAGACCTGGGCACCCTCCCCGAAGCCTGGCTGAGGCCGCACCCCCACCCCGTACCTTTCGGGGCGTGCTGTTCCCCCGCAAAGGCCGCGATTGCTGCCCAGCGCCCCCACTCTCGGCGCCGCAGGGCCGGCGCAGCGCCCCCCCCCCCTCAGGCAGGCCGCCCACCCGCCCGCCCGCCCGCCCGCCCCTCCGCCGGGACTCACCGCGCCCGGCCGCCCCTCCGCCGGGACTCACCGCGCCCGGCCGCCCGCGCCCCACTTCCGCTCCAGCGCACGTGCTCTGCCCACAGGTCCGCGGAAGGCGCGGCTGCGACAAAGTATCGAGGCCGCGGCCAATCCGCGCGAGGGCTCCGCCCGACGACCCCGGGCCTCTGGGCCTGCGCCCCTGCGTGAAGGAGGTCTCCCCTGAGTTCGTGCGGGTTCTCGGTTGGGGGAGGGGGGCGCCGACAAGTTCTGGGGGCCTTGGGCGTTCTGGAAGAACCAGGACTTTCTGGGGGATCACAGGGGCAGTGAAGCCTGGCTCTGCGCGTCCTCAGACGCAGGAAGGAGCGGGACCAGGGTCTTGGGGGTCGTGGGCTGTAGAGAGAGCCCTGCTCGGCGGTGTAGGGGAAAGGCGCCAGGATCCTCGTGCCCCTGCGGCGGGAGCAGGAGAAAGCTGTGACCTTTGACTGACCCCCACACCAGGCACCCCGTGGCGGAGCCAAAGCCCAGCTGAGGGCGCAGTTCTTGGGGCAGACATTCCCCTCCCGCATCCCCACCCTGACCCCTGCTGGAGGAGGGCACCTTTCAAATCCAGACCCCCCCAGGAGATGAGGTCGAGACAGAGGTCCCTGTAGAGGGTGCGGGGTCTGCGGCGCAGTGAGGGACTCCTGTAGCCGGGCTCCAAGAGCGGCCACCGGGGACAGCCCCTTGCGCCTCCGACCCCGGATCTCCTGCCGACCTCAACCCAGAGACCTTCCGCGACCTAGGATGGCCCCGGGCGGGTCATCTAACATTCTCTGACGCCAAAGCTTAAAAGCTTATGCAAAAGACTTTGGCGGGAACATAAACATTTCAGCGTTTGATCGAGTGAAAATCTGGAAACAACCCAAGTGTCTGGTGAAAGATTTGCTAAACAAATCACACTTCAGAAAGAGAACGGGCTCCTGGAAGGTTATTAGTAATTCTGCTGCAGAAGAATGTATATCGGCCTGACCCTGTCATGATACATTGTACAATAAAAAAGGGGTGTTACAAGACAGTTAGAGTGAGATGAGCCGATTTGAAAGGTACAAGCATAGAATGATATAGGCCACGTTGTTAAACTCTGCTTGAACGTAGGCATGGAATTACTATTCTACTTCATTATTTTTATTAGGCGTTTTAATTTTCTTTTTTACTTACCACGTTTTCTATTTTTTATAAAAAGAAGAGTCTATATTTCCATTTTTAAGGTTCTTTTCAAGGAATGGGAAGAGAAAACAACAGGGTTGTAGGAAGCAGTCCTGACTGACCAAGTACAGATGACCTTTGAACAAAAGGGGGTAAATTACAGGGTCTAAAGGCACCTGAGTGGCTAGGTCAGTTGAGCAGCAAACTCTTGATTTCGGCCCAGGTCATGATTCCGGGGTGGTGGGATGCAGCCCAGCATGGGCTCCAAGGTGAGCATAAAGCCTGCTTAAGATTTTCTCTCTCCCCCGTCCTCCTTCCCCACTCACGTGTGCTCTCTCTCTTCTCTCTCTCTCTCTCTCAAATAAAGAAACAAATAAATAACTATACAAGTCCATTTATACCTGGATTTTAAAAAAGCAAATACAGTACCTTAAATATATTTTCTCTTCCATATGATTTTCTTAATAATACTTCTAAGAATACAATATAAAATACATATAACATATAAAATATATGTTAATTAGCTATGTCATCAGTAAGGCTTCTGGCCAACAGTAGCTTATTAGTAGTTAAGATTTGGGGAAGTTAAAAAAAATTTAAAAAAAAAAAAAAAAGGGGCGCCTGGGTGGCGCAGTCGGTTAAGCGTCCGACTTCAGCCGGGTCACGATCTCGCAGTCCGTGAGTTCGAGCCCCGCGTCGGGCTCTGGGCTGATGGCTCAGAGCCTGGAGCCTGTTTCCCATTCTGTGTCTCCCTCTCTCTCTGCCCCTCCCCCGTTCATGCTCTGTCTCTCTCTGTCCCAAAAATAAATAAACGTTGAAAAAAAAATTAAAAAAAAAAAAAAAAAAAAAAAGATTTGGGGAAGTTGAAGTGATGGGGTTCTTGAGCAAACAGCCAAGAAAGAATTCTTGACACGTCTTTGGTGCAAAAAGGTGATTTTATTAAAGCACAGGAGAGGACCCATGGACAGAAAGTTGCACTGGGGTTGTGAGGAGTGACTGATTATATACTTGTAAGTGAGGGTTAGGGATAGCGTAAGACTCTGCGGAATTTGGAAGCAAGGCTTTCGGGACCTTGAGGGGCGAGCTGCTGTTAAGATGAGGTTACTTTTAGTCTTTGATAAAACAAGAACATTGAGGAAGTAAGGCAGCCATGAGTTCCTCGAGGAAGGTGACGCTCTGCGTATTTCAGGTGTCTGTCATTGGGCTGCAAGCTGTAAGGAGATTTAATTTATGCTACATTTCTCTTGCCTTTGTTTCCCTCATCAAAAGCTCATACATGGATTTCCAACTGCATGTGGCTGGTGTCCCTAACCCCACGTGTTCAAGAGTCAACTGTATAGTGAGGCTGGAGCATCCCTGATATGGGTGAACACAGGGGGAATTAGGGATTTGCTACAGCATACCCTCGCATTTACAGTGAAATCTTGCGGGGCGCCTGGGTGGCGCAGTCGGTTAAGTGTCCGACTTCAGCCAGGTCGCGATCTCGCGGTCCGTGAGTTCGAGCCCCGCGTCAGGCTCTGGGCTGATGGCTCAGAGCCTGGAGCCTGTTTCCGATTCTGTGTCTCCCTCCCTGTGTCTGCCCCTCCCCCGTTCATGCTCTGTCTCTCTCTGTCCCAAAAATAAATAAACGTTGAAAAAAAAAAATTTTACAGTGAAATCTTGCTGTTAGTGCTGTTAGTCTTTTTCTCTAGGACCCACTAGATGCTCAATGAAAATATTCCTGATTGCTCTCCAATGAATTAAAAAGTCAATGGAGGGGTGCCTGGGTGGCTCAGTCGGTTGAGCTTCTGACTTCGGCTCAGGTCATGATCTCACAGTCTGTGAGTTCAAGCCCCGCGTCGGGCTCTGTGCTGACAGCTCAGAGCCTGGAGCCTGCTTCAGATTCTGTGTCTCCCTCTCTCTGACCCTCCCCTTTCGTGCTCTGTCTCTCTCTGTCTCAAAAATAAATAAACATTAAAAAAAATTTTTTTTAATTTTAAAAAAGTCAGTGGAACCTAAAATGTAAATCTACATTATTGAATTAAATTCAAATGTAATTCAACAAATTACACGATCCCAATTCACTAAAAAACATCAGTTACTTTTTTTGGTTGCCATTTGCTGAACACTCAGTATGTCCCAAGGAAGATATTATTTTTTTTTTAAATCTTTTTTTTTTTTCAACGTTTATTTATTTTTGGGACAGAGAGAGACAGAGCATGAACGCGGGAGGGGCAGAGAGACAGGGAGACACAGAATCGGAAACAGGCTCCAGGCTCTGAGCCATCAGCCCAGAGCCCGACGCGGGGCTCGAACTCACGGACCGCGAGATCGTGACCTGGCTGAAGTCGGACGCTTAACCGACTGCGCCACCCAGGCGCCCCCAAAGAAGATATTATTATATGAGCCTCCCACCCCCACACCCGAACTAAGACTATGTTCCCTTGTTACTGATCAGGAAATAGGTCCAGTGAATATTAAAACACCTTCCAGAGGTCCTGCACCAATAACAGACAAGGAAACTTCTGTTCTTAACTTCAGCACATAACTATTTCTAAGCTTTCTAAATCGGGACAAACACTTCATAAGCTGCACTTTTTTTTTTTTCTTTTTTTTTCTTTTTTTTTTCTTTTTTTTTCTTTTTTTTTTTCCTTTTTTCTTTTTTTTTTCTTTTTTTTTTTTTTCTTTCAACGTTTATTTATTTTTTGGGGGACAGAGAGAGACAGAGCATGAACGGGGGAGGGGCAGAGAGAGAGGGAGACACAGAATCGGAAACACATAAGCTGCACTTTTAATAGAGGTTTGATCTGCCAACAAAAGATAGTGCCAAAATGTGGCTGACCTGTGCCCATTGTAAATAAGGACTGCCTCTCTTCCATGCTTTCTAATGTAGATGAAATCATTAGCACATAACACATTCTAAAGAATACTACTCCTTCCAGATTTTCTGTTCTCTCCAAGACACAGGCTACCTGGGGTGGACTCTCAGTTCAATTACTTGACAACTATATGAACTCGGCCAAATTATTGGTCATCTGCACGTTCTTTCATCTTTGGTAATACGGAGATAATAACAGAACCCTTCATGGGATTGAGATAATTAGTCAATATTCAAAAAGTGCTGTCTTCATCATCATCATTTTGTTTCTTATGTATACTATTTATTTTTAACACATTTAAAATCTGGCAAGGTAGTTTCCTGCATATTACTTTTGCTTTTTAGAAAATCTCTGGTGGGGCACTTCACCAGCTCAGTTGGAGGAACATATGACTTGATCTTGGGGTCATGGGTTTGAGGTCCCACACTGGACATGGAGACTTGGGGAAAACCCTGCGGGGAAAAAAGTTTTTGGTGATTCATGCACTTTCCCCTGTCACGATTCGTTGAACACAATTTTTTAAATCCCTGATCCACAGAAGGCTGGGAGGCAATCTAGATCAGCCTGCTAGGAACCTCTGCTTCACCCTGAAGCCCTCTTCTCTGCAGGGAATATCACCTTCATTACCATGGGTTCCCCTGAGGGGATTCAGGTCCCATTTCTCACTGCCCTTCTCAGTGGTCCCAGGGTAAGTACCTCTCGGGAGATCTGTTAGATCTTTTCATGTCTGTTTGCATATTAGATGGTTTATAGCTGTTGGAGACCAGTCCCTTGGACCCCTTCACTGCGTTCGCACAACTATAGCGAGCTGGTCTCCTGGGAAACATCCTAGGAAGAAGATGCCTGACAGAAAAGAGAGATAGGGGACTTGATGTCCTGGGTAAAATTCTGTAAAGGACTGAGGGAACATAAACAAGAGCTTAAGAGTGGTCATGGAAGTAGGCAGATGTGGATGGGGGACAGGCAACAGGAAAGCAGGACCTCAACTTAAAGCACCGTCCCAGAGGGCATTAGAAATGGCTCCCTGTTCTGCTATGACAGAAACAGTTCAGACTAACAGCGCTGCTAGAGGGTTGAACCCTTTTCTTTCACAAACTTGATGAGTCTGACAAGATGCACCGCTACATGAAGATCTTCTGATGGGTCAAAGCATTGCGGTGTCCTCTTCTGGGTCATGGTCCAGCACCCCAGTCCCAACACCACGATGGCATGCCTCCTTCATGACTCTGGGTTCCAGCTTTAGGGCAATGACTCAGCAGGTGGGGAGACCAACACTCCCTGGAGTCTAGATCTGTAAGTTTTGGGACCTGTTACAGATGCCCACCCAAGAGGGTAACTCACTGGTGTATAGTTACAGAACTGGTAGAAGGGCTGAGGTTAACTCACATCCATCTGATTACAAAGTATGTGGATTTCTTTCTGACATGAACCACTGCTTGTTGGACACAGGCTTTCTGCCACGAGTATGCCCCCTGGGAGCAGAGGGATGTGATGTCTACCAAGCTACTGAGATGGAGGGTGGGAGAGAAGGAGGGGAGTGTCTGTGTAACCTGCATTCTATCATTACTCAGCAAACTTTCTGATGCTTCTCATACTGCAGGCCTATGCTGGGCACTGACATCAGAAATGAATGTGTATTCCTGCACCTGAGGAATCCATCCCCTCAAAAAAGAGTTGTTGATTGCCTACCCTGAGTAGAGCAGGAAGGAAAAAATGATTTGTGTATTTTTGTTGTTGAAAAACAGGTATAAAAAGATGTTTAACCAAAAGCATTTGCTTAAATTAGCTTAATATTACATGTAAATAGTTGAATGAAAATATAAGTGCAAAACCATGAAAATACATTTTGCCATGGTGAAAATTCTTAATGATTTTGATTCTGTGTTTTTTCTATTGAGAAATGACTTCCATGAAGTGCACAAATCTCAAGGGTATACCTCTGATTTTTTTAATATATGTATATACTTGTGCCGCCATGTCTCCAGCACACTGTGGGGTCTCCTGTGCTCATTTCCAGTCACTATCCCCCCAGAGTAACCACTTTTCTGACTTAAGTCTGCACAGATCAGCCTTGCCTGTTTTTGTACTTCACATAAATAGAAAACCAACACCCAAATCAAGATAGGGCATCCTTTAGCATGCTAACAGGCATCATTGGTGCCCATTGGCACCATTGGCATCATTGGGTCAGTATATCCCAAAGACAGTCACCGTTTTGGCTTCTATTGCCACAGGTAAGTTTTGCCTTTTCTTAAACTTCATATAAGTGAAATTATATAGTATATATTCCTTTGAGTTTGGATTCTTTTACTTCACAGTGTTTTAAGATTCATCCATGCTGTTGCATGTATCAATAGTTCATTACTTCTTACTGTGGTGTAGAATTCTGTGGTTTCATTATACCACAAACTGTTTCTCCCTTCAACGGTTGGAATTTTAAGTGTTTGCAGTTCATATATTATCGATGAGATGCCACAAACATTCTTGTGACATTTCAGAGTGAACATATGCGCTCATTTCCCTTGGGTATACAACCAGGAGAAGAAAAGCTGAGTTATCTTATAGGCGTATGTTTAGTCTTCGAAGAAACTGCCCAACCATTTTCCAAAGAAGCTGTACACATGTACCTTCCCACCAGCTAGGTATGAGGCCAGTTTTTCCACTTCCTTGCCAATACTTGTTGGATGTTGTGAGTCTGATCTATTCTGGAGGGTGTGTGGTGAAATACCACCGCAGTTTGTATTCCCTAATGACTAATGGGGATGAGCATACGTGATGTGCATATGTCTATTTGGTTATCTTTTTGTGACATGCTCAAGTTCTTTGCCCATTTGCCTTCAGTTTTCTTACTGGTTTGTAGCAGTTCTTTATAAAACTTGGAACTATGTTCTTTTCATATGTGTGTAATGAAAATACTTTTCCCCAGCCAGTAGCTCTTCTTTTCATTTTCTTAAAGATGCGTTTAGGAAAAAATGCTTGGTGTAATGCAATCTTTTATGGTTGATACTTTTATATTCTATTTGCTAAATCTGCCTCCTCAAATGCCACATGTCCCCCCACTGTAACCTAGAGGCTCTACTTTCTTCCCTTTACTTTTAGGTATACAACTCATCTGGAAATCATTTTAACTTCTAGAGTGAACTATGTCGTGTCAATTTTTTTTTCCATATGGATATCCAATTGGCCTAGCCCATTTGACCTTTTACTGTATTCCAGTGGCACTTTTCTCTTAAATCAGATGCTGATACAAGTGTGGGTCTGTTTCTGGGTTCTCTGATCTGTTCCACTGGTTTATTTGTCTAGCTTTACACAAAACCATACTATTTTAATCTTGGTGTAAGTCTTGATACTCAGTGTGTACCCTTCAGTGTTCTTCCTCTTTGGGCTATTCTTTACTCTTTGCATTTCCACATAAATTTGATAATCAGTTCATTAATTTTCACAGAAGTATATGTACTAGGACCTTACTTGAGATTGCATTGAATCTATAGACCAATTAGGAAATGTTTGAGAAAAATATTGGGTCTTCTGATCCATGATTATGAAATAGATCTCAATTTATTGAATTTCATGCAATATTTAGTAGTTTTCTGTGTATAAACTTTTCACACTTCCCTTCAGATTTATGTCTATCACTTAATGTTTTTGATTCTGTTGTCAATGGTACTTTTAGTCCCATTTCTGTTTTTGCAATATAGAGAAAATACAGTTGTTTTTTAAATGTTTATTTATTTTTGAGAGAGAGAGCACGAGCAGGGGAGGGGCAGAGAGAGAGGGAGACACAGAATCTGAAGCAGGCTCCAGGCTCTGAGCTGTCAGCACAGAGCCCCACACAGGACTTGAACTCAACAAACTGTGAGATCATGACCTGAGCCAAACTCGGATGCCTAACTGACTGAGCCACCCAGGTGTCCCAGTTGATTTTTTTATATTGGCCTTCTATCTAGCAATTTTGCTAGATTCTCATTAATTCTAACAGTTAATTTTTAGATTATTTTGGATTTTTCTAACTACACAAACATGTTGTTTTTCATTTCTTTCTTTCTAATCTTTACACTTTTTAAAGTTTATATATTTATTTTGAGAGAGAGAACAAGCTGAGGAGGAGCGGAGTGAGACGGGGACAAAGGATCTGAAGCGGCTCTGTGATGACAGCAGAGAGCCCGATGAGGGGCTCAAACTCAAGAACCGTGAGATCAACACCTGAACTGAGATCAACAGTTGGACACTTAACTGACTGAGCCACCCAGGCGCCCCAGTTATCTTTACACTCAAAAAAAATTTTTTTTAATTGCAGGGGCACCTGGCTGGCTCAGTTAAGTGTCCAGCTGTTGATCTCAGCTCAGGTCTTGATCTCAGGATCTTGAGTTCAAGCCCTGCATTGGGCTCCGCTCTGGGCACGCAGCCTACTTAAAAATAAAAATTAAAACAAATATATTGCATTGACTAGGACCACCAATCTTCAATGTTGTCAGTTTTCTATTCTTGTATGAGAGGAGAAGGCATTAAATATTTCACTATGAAAAGCAATCATGATGTGTTTACATCATGAAGTATTTTGCAGATTTCTTTTGTAGATACCCTTTATCAGATTAAGGAAGTTCCTCTCTAAAACACTGCTATGAACATCTGTTTATCAACTTTCTTTCTACATCTCATACTATTTTTCTCCTTTATTCTGTAAATGTGGTATATTACAGTGGTTGATTTTTTTTTTTTTGAAAAAAATTTTTTTTACTTTAAAGCATCTTTGCATGGATAGGCTAAACCATACTTGACTGTGATGTAATTTTTATAAGTCACTAGATACAGGCCAGTTTCTGTAGTGTAGTGGTTATCGTGTTTGCCTCACAAAAAAACCAGATACAGTCTGCTAATTTTTTGTTTAGGACTTATACATCACTGTTTTTGAGAAAAAGATAGGTCTACAGTTTCATTTCATCCCATGTGTCTGTGGCATCAAAGTTACACTGGTCTCCTAAAAAGTATTGGGAAGTATTCTCTGGAAATTTTTATAGTATTGAAATTATGTCTGCATTAAATGTCAGGAATAATTCACTAGTGAAGTTATCTAGGCCTCAAGCTTTTTTTTGTAGAAAGGTTTTAAATTTGGAATTCAATTTCTTCAACAGATTCAGGACTAACTCATTTTACTTCTTTTTGTGTCAGTTTTAAGTTGTGATTTTCAAGGAATTTATCCATATCATCAAAACTATCAAATGTGTTTCCCTATTATATAACCTTCTTTGACTTGCATTTATCTTTTATATTTATTCATTATTTGTTTATTCATGATTCATTATTTATTTTCATGTAAAATCCATTATGATATTCCCATTTTCATTCTGGATATTGGCAGTGTCTCTTTTCTCTTTCTCGCCTTTTCTTTATTGGAAATGAATTTTATCAGTCTTACTAAGGACCAACTTTTGGTGATACATTTTTCTCCCAGTACATTTTTTTTGGTTGTTGTTATTCAATCATTTTCTGCTCTTTGCTATTGCCTTCCTAATCTGGGCTTAATTTGCTTTGCTTTTCTAGCTTCATTAAATAAAGGGCTAGAAAATAAATTTTTAATCTTTTTCTCTTCTAATATGTTCATTTAAAGCTAAACATTTTCCTTTAAATACTGTTTAGCATTGTATTTTGCTATCATTTATGTAAAAGTGTTTCCTATTTCTTCAAATTTCTCAGTCTAAAGTTACTATTTTTTCCATTAATTAGTATCTAGGAGGAAGAGACTTTGAGACTGTAATATTTGTTTCTCATTACATTTTTGCTCACAAGTTTTAACATCCATTGATAATTCCTGACTGAAACAATCTTTACTATAATCGTTGCCAAATGGTGACTTTCTAATTTCGTCATTTTTTCTACATTTATCAGTTTGAATTCTATTGTCACAAAGAGTTTTCCTCCTTCTTTTCATCCGTTATTTCAATGCAATGTATTTTTATTGTTGTTGTTGTTTTATTTGGCCCTTTGTTCTTCCAAATGATTTCTTTTGTGATTTAGAAAGTTTTCTATTTTGGGGGGAGGGGGAAATGTTACTTTTATAACTTCTTATGGTGCCCTGAATCTCATTTTTCTCAATCTTTTATAATCAGCCTATCAGTTGAGATAGTATCCTTTGGTTTTCTAGTATCAATGACATTACTTCCCCCATCCCTCTCTCTCCTCTTCCCAAGCTTACTCACATTCTTCCTACTTTATAAGCAAATATATTTATATGGCATTCTTCCATCTTTGCTCAACCCTGATTTAGCTTTCTGTTGAGGGTTTTTGCATCTATGTTCATGATGACCATTTGCAGTTTTGCCTATTTGTAATATCTTCGTCAGGTTTTGTTATCAGTGTAATGCTGACCACATAAAATGGGTTAAGAAGTATTCTTCCTCTTCTATATTCTAGAAGAATTTGTATAGAGCTGGTATTATTTCATCCTGAAATGTTTGGTAGAATTCACCGTGAAATGATATGAGCTTGGATTTTTCTTTGTGGGAAGGTTTTTAACTATAAATTCAATTTCTTTAGTAGTTATAGGGCTATTCAGGTTTACCCATTTATGCATAAGTGACTTTTGATAGTTTGTCTGTCAAGAATTTTAGTCCACCTCCACCAACAGGTACGTGAAAAGATGCTTAACATCATTCATCATTAGGGAAATGCAAATCAAAACTAAAATGAGATATCACGTCACACCTGTCAGAATGGCTAAAATAAAAAACACAAGGGGTGCCTGGGTGGCTCAGTCAGTTAAGCAGCTGACTTCGCTCAGGTCATGAACTAGTGGTTCGTGGGTTCAAGCCCCATGTCGGGCTCTGTGCTGACAGCTCAGAGCCTGGAGCCTGCTTCAGATTCTGTCTCTCTCTCTGCCCCTCCCCTGCTCATGCTCTGCCTCTTTCCATCTCTCACAAATAAACGTTAAAAAAAAACAAACACAAGAAACAAGTGTTGGCAAGGATGTGAAGTAAAAGGAGCCCTCTTATTAGTAGGCGTGTGAACTGGTGCAGCCACTGTGGAAAATAGTATAGAGGTTCCTCAAAAAATTAAAAATAGAACTACACTGTGATGCAGTAATTATACTACTGGGTATTTGCCCCCAAAATACAAAACAAACAAACAAACAAACACGAAGTCAAAGGGATATATGCACCCCTATGTTTATAGCAGCATTATTTACAATAGCCAAGAAATGGAAGCAGCCAAGTGTCCACTGATAGGTGAATGGATAAAGAAGACATAGCATATACATACAATGGACTATTAGCCATAAAAAAGAATGAAATCTTGCCATTTGCAATGACATGGATAGAGCTAGAGAGTATAATGCTAAGGAAAATAAGTCAGAAAAAGACAAATACCATATGGTTTCACTCATGTGTGTAATTTAAGAAACAAATGAGCAAAGGAGAGAGAGGGAGAGAGGAAGGAAGGGAGGGAGGGAGAGAGAGAGAGACTCTTAACTGTAGAGAACACACTGATTGTTACCTGAAGACAAGTGGATGGGGGGGGGGGGTTGGGCGAAAGAGGTTGATGAGGATTAAGAAGTGAACTTGGCGTGATGAGCACTGGGTGATGTAGGGAGTTGTTGAATCACTATACTGCGTATCTGAAACTACTATAACACCGTATGTTAACTACACTGGAATTAAATTTAAAAACAAAAAACAAAAACAAAAAAAATAATTTAGTGCATCTCATCACAGTTGTCAGATTTATATGTGTAGTGGTTTTTTGGGGGGAGGGTTACTTCATTGCTTTTTGGTCTTATTTTCATTATTTTATTTGTATTTACTTTCAGCTTATTTTACTGTTCTTTTTCTAGTTTCTTAAGGTAACAGTTTAGGTTATTGATGTGAGATCTTTATTTTTTTCTAATATGAGCATTTAATGTTACAAATCCTCTATAAGCACTGCTTTTTTATCTCACAATTTTTGATTTGCAGTATTTTTTTTGTTCAGTTCAAAATATATATATATATATATATATATATATACATATAATTTTTTTGAGATTTCTCTGGTCCATGGGTTATTTGGAATTGTGTTGCTTAATTTTCAAGTATTTGGATATTTTATGGTTCTTTTTGCTATTGGTTTCTTATTAAATTGCATTATAGTCTGAAGACAATTTGCATGATTTTTTTTTAAGTTCCAGTTTATGACCAAAGACATGACCCACATTGCTAAATGCTTCATGAACAATTGAAAAGAATGTGTATTCTACTGTTGGATGTTCTAGAAATGCCTATTGGATCCCGTTTGTTGATAGCAGTATTCAGTTAATTTTATAGCCTTGCTGAATTTTGGTCCCCACATTTTGTTACCCAGAAATAAATGTTGGGACACCTGGGTGGTGCAGTTGGTTAAATGTCCAACTCTTGATGTCTCTCAGGTCATGATCTTGCAGTTTGTGAGTTTGAGCCCGCATTGGGCTCCACGTGGAGCCTGCTTTGGATTCTCTCCTTCTCTCTGCCCTTCCCCCACTTGTTCTTGTTCTCTCTCTCTCCCTCCCTCCCTCTCTCAAAATAAATATTTAAAAATAAAAAAAAGGAAAGAAAGAATTGTTGCAATGCCCAATTACAATGGTGGAGTGTATTTCTCCTTCCAGTAGTTTTTGAATGATTTTGAAGCTTTGATGTGAAATGCGTGCACATTTAGGATTGTCTGGTGGAATTACTTTTTTATCATTATACGATATCCCTCTTTATTTCTGGTGATTTTCTTGGCTCTTAATACATATTTACCTAGAGAAAAGGGTACATATTTTCTAGTGTCAGCTGTGAGATTGGGAAATGGGGTGTAGGTCAGAATCAATTTAATCTGGTATTAAGCTGTGTCTGGGCTTTGTTTCAGCTTCTCATTTAGTGCACAACTGCTTTCAAATATTCTGAGGACAGGATCAGGATATTTTCCTCAGAGGGCCTAGGATCTCAGCATGAGAATATTCTAGACACTTAATTGTGCTCACAGCCAAGCCGCCAGCTTTCGGTGAACTACTTACCTCCTTGCCTTACTGTCTGACTGCTTTCTGGGTTGCTAAGGTCTCTTTGCTTTCCCATTCTTAGGATTTCCAGGCTCCCAGAGATGTTTCATGCTGCTGCCTAGTCTCTGGGTCCTCTGAGGACAGCAGCCCTGCACTCTGGGAAGGCCTACAAGATCTTGGGAGTCTCTCAGCTCTCCTGACCCTTCTCCAGTCTTTTGTAATAGATTTTAATGCCTGGGGGTGGTTTTCATATATGTGTGTTCTCAGTTCTCTGCCCACCCCTCTGCCTAAAAGTCCGGAGTGCTTCTAATGGATTTCTCTCAACTGTTGCCCTGTCACCTTCCTTCAGATAGTATCTGCCTTCCACTTAAAGGAAAACCTGGGCATCTCAACAGGATTTTTTTTTTTTTTTTTTTTTTTTTTTATTTTTGGGACAGAGAGAGACAGAGCACGAATGGGGGAGGGGCAGAGAGAGAGGGAGACACAGAACCGGAAACAGGCTCCAGGCTCTGAGCCATCAGCCCAGAGCCTGACGCGGGGCTCGAACTCCCGGACCGCGAGATCGTGACCTGGCTGAAGTCGGACGCTTAACCGACTGCGCCACCCAGGCGCCCCATCAACAGGATTTTTAAAAATTCTTCTCTATCTGGGAATGCAAGCTGGTGCAGCCAGTCTGGAAAGCAGTATGGAGGTTCCTCAAAAAACTAAAAATAGAACTATTCTACGAGCCAGCAATTGCACAACTAGGCATTTATCCACAGGATACAGGCGAGCTGTTTCGAAGGGACACATGCACCCCCATGTTTATAGCAGCACTATCAACAATAGCCAAAGTATGGAAAGAACCCAAATGTCCATCGATGGATGAATGGATAAAGAAAATGTGGTATATATACACACCCACAATGGAGTGTTACTTGGCAATCAAAAAGAATGAAATCTTGCCATTTGCAACTACGTGGATGGAACTGGAGGGTATTATGCTAAGTGAAATTAGTCAGAGAAAGACAAAAATCATATGACTTCACTCATATGAGGGCTTTAAGAGACAAAACAGATGAACGTAAGGGAAGGGAAACAAAAATAATACAAAAACAGGGAGGGGAACAAAACAGAAGAGACTCATAAATATGGAGAACTGAGGGTTACTGGAGGGGTTGTGGGAGGAGGGATGGGCTAAATGGGTAAAGGGCATTAAGGAATCTACTGCTGAGATCATTGTTTCACTATATGCTAACTAATTTGGATGCAAATTTAAAAAATAAAATTAAAATATTTTTCTCTATCAGTATCGCACTTGTCATACTATCTCTGAGGGTTCCAGGAAGACCCATGGGAAAGAGTTGCCCGGATGCTCCTTCGTGGGGGGGGGGCACTTTGGGATTCTGATGTGTCACGCCAGTCCACAGGCAACTGCCTGCTTGTCTTGCTTTCCCTTTTGCTACGTGGGCCCTCTCCTCTTCCTGCAGTTTCACCGAGGATGAGAGCAGAAACTCTCTTTTCTTATAGAAAGTGCTTTCTACTTCCTACTGCCATGCTCACTGGGGTTTGTGCTCTCAGTTTCTAAGATGTCGTAGCTTGCCCAGTCTAACCAGAAGCAGAGCAACACAACTGATACGCATCCAGTAGAGATCCTACTCTATTTGCAACTCTCTGTATTTGCCTGAGGTTTATTTTGGTTTTCCTAAATAGACAACCACACCTCCAAACAATGGAAGTTTTTTTTTTCCCTGCCCTCACCCCCAATTCCTTGTTTCCACACATTGGCTAGAATTATCACACTGTTCAATAAAAGTGATGGCCATTCTTGTAATTTTCTTAATATAATGGCATATATCTACCAATAAGTACATATGTCCAGTTTTGGAACATTCTGTTTCCAAAGTTAAAGGATTTAATTTCCATTCCTAATTTAATAATATTTAAAAATCATCTAGGGTATTACATTCCATCAAATGTGTTATCTACACATACTGAGATAATCACATGGCCTTTCTTTTATCTGGTAGTGTGATTAATTTTATGAAGATTTTCTAAATATTAAATCTCCCAAACATCATAATGTATTTTTATAGGGTGACATTCAGCTGCATATAACAGATCCAACACTCTTCCTACCTAAAAAAGAAAAGGTGGCTTAAACAAGGCAGTTCATGCACCCTTGTGTAAGATATTCAGATGTTAGTAGTGTAGAGCTGGTATAGCAGCCCCGTCATTACCAGAAAGCACGGACGCAGGTGGCTTCTGTCCTTGAGATGAATCCAGGTTCCACAATGGATGCTCAATCTCCAACCATCATGTGTGCTGTGTATTAAAGTGGGAAATGATTCCAGAACACTAGGGGGCTTTCCCCATTGTTTTCTTTACAGCCTTTCCATTAGACACTGTCAGCAACCTCTACTTCATTACTCAGAATTTAGTAGCAAGATACTTCACTACAAGAACAATGGAGAAATGTAACTTTTTGGCTGAGCTCATTGTCAGTATGAAAACTACAGTGACTGGGCACCTGGGTCGCTCAGTCAGTTGAGTGGGTCCGGCTCTTGATTTCAGCTCAGGTCATGATCTCACTGGTTCATGGGTTCAGGCCCCGTGTCGGCAGTGCAGAGCCTGCTTGGGATTCTCTCTCTCCCTCTCTCTCTGCCCCTCCCCTGCCTCAATATAAATAAATCAACTTTAAAATAAAAAGGCACAGTGACTCTGTTGGTAATGAAGGGACATTGGGTTCATGACTAGTAGTCTGCTACACGTATTGTCATGGCTTTAAAAAAAAAAAAAAACCTCCACATTGTTGAATTAATTTTGCTATTAGATTTAGTACATCTTAACCTATGTTCATAAATACGAATCATGAATTATCCCCCCCCCCATGTCGATTTTTTGGAAAAACCATAAAATGCTGGATTATCTTTCCTTGAATTTTCCTGAGAATAATCAGCTATTACTAAAAGTCTGGGGCTGGGGCAGGGTTAGAAGGGCTAGACAGATTTCAAGCCAGAGACTCAATTTTTTACTTTTTCTTATTGTTTGTTGGTTGTAAATCTATTCATTCTGTTAAATTTCATTTATCTGGTAGATTTTCTTTTTTTAAAGATTTTATTATTTTATTTTTTTAATGTTTGAGAGAGAAAGACCGTGAGTGGGGGAGAGGCAGAGAGAGGAAGACATAGAATCCGAAACAGACTCCAGGCTCTGAGCTGTCAGCACAAAGCCCAATGCAGGGCTCGAACCCATGAATCGTGAGATCACGACCTGAGCCAAAGTCAGACACTTAACCAACTGAGCCACCCAGGCACCCCTATTTTATTTTTAAGCAATCTCTACGTGCAACATGGGGTTCAAACTCACAACCCTGTGATCAAGAGTTGCACACTCTACACTGACCAGTTGCCCCAAATTTTCTTTTTAAGATTAAGAACTTAATGTTAGCATTAGCCTTTCCTACAGTATTTGATTTCAACGTTGTTGAAACATTATAATGTTGTCAACATTATATCAACATTTCTACTGGGCAAGGTTGCATGTGGATTTGCATCACACGATACATTCACACAATTCATTATTATGTGTGAATCTTCCTTGGAACATCTATGACAGAACACATACTCATTATATTTTCCAGATTTAGGGAATACACTTGATCAAGTATCTGACATTCTTCCCTCATGCAAACTTTCTCTTCTCTTCTGTGAATCATCCTTCTTTACTCCAGGTATCTTTAGATTGCATCCTGTGTAATGAGCTGAACACAGGAAGGACCAGGCATTCAGAAATCATTAAACACCTCCTTCAAAGGAGGGTAAATGGTGGGATTCCCTCCTCAAGTACAGAGGACAAAGTGGGAGGGGATTCAGGAGTATCTGTGGCTTGAGGGGCGCCTGGGCAGCTCAGTCGGTGGAACGTCCGACGTGATCTCAGGGTTCATGGGTTCAAGCTGCACGTCAGGCTCTGTGCTGACAGCTCAGAGCCTCCAAGCAGGTTAGAACCTGCTTCAGATTCTGTGGCTCCACCTCTCTCTGCTCCTTTCCTGTGCACACTCTGTCTCTCTCTCAAAATAAGTAAACATTTTTTAAAAATTTAAAAAGAGAAACATCTGTGGTTTGCAATACGCTACTCCTGAAGTGTAGCCGTGATTGCCAGGGTCCCAACCCTCTTCAGGTTAATGTTCATTCACATAAAGAAACTGGAGAGGAAAACTGACCTTGTAAGAAGGAAGCTGGCACAGTGACTTTTCCCCATCCTCACTCTACAGCTACACGTACACACGTACCTCAGACAACTGCAGGCTTGGTTCCAGACTACCATAGTGAAGCAAATGTGGCAATAAACCGAGTCAAATGAAGTTTTGTTTCTTAACGCATATAAAAGCTATATTTACACTACACTGTAGTCTATTAAATGTACAATAGCATTATGTCTAAAAAAAGCAATGTACATACTTTAATTTAAATACATTGCTAAACCATGCTGAGTTTTCAGCAAATCATAATCACTGACCACAGATCACCATAACAAATAATGGCAAGTTTGGAATATTGCAAGAATTAGTGAAATGTGACAGAGACATGAAGTAAGCAAATGCTATTGGAAAAATGAAGCCAATACGTTTGCTCAGTGCAGGGTCACCACATGCCTTCAATTTGGGAAACAGCATTGCCTGCGAAGGACAATAAAATGAGGTGTGCCTGAACACATTTCAGCAGTGCCACTAAATGTGTCATTTAAATACGTTAAAAGCACACCAGATAACTCATACAAAGATAAGTGAATTAGAATTTTAAAATGACAATAACTAAAGCTATCCTGGGTAATCTATACAGAAAGAACTAATTAATAATTGCAGGAAAATGTTACCAGAAAACAAAAGCTCAGTTTGCTTTTTGGTACTTAAGGAGTCCATGAGAAATTCAAAGTCTGGAATATCTCAGCCTACTTTGACGATCATGTCAAGTCCTTGGTAGGGCACCTTGAATGATGGCCCCATCAGGACCTCACACACTGTGAGAGATTATCTTAGTGAAAATCAAGATGTTCTAACTAGTGAGGGCAGAATAGATTCCAGCTACACAAACACATCAATTATGCACTATAATAATGTACATAACTAAAGAAGTAGCCACCAGGCCCACTTACAAAAGGTACAAAATAGTAGAAAAGGTTTGTAGTATTGAAATGTATTTTTAATAAATCATATTATTCTAGAAACAAGTTGTATCTCTTACAAAGAATAAGTCCCTGGGCAATGGCATGTATCTAACTTATCTCTCATATGTGACATTCACAAGTGGAATGCCAAACTACACATAACTCCTATAGTAAAAGGAAGATAACATCTAAATATCCCTGTAGGTCTTATGATGTATTTCTGGTTATCCTGATTATATTTATTTACGTTGTAAAAAAAAAAAAAAACAAAACCACTTTATATTCCATTATGAACATGCCTATCATTTATAGTTGAATATTTTCTCCAATATTTTCCTAACAATCTGGAACATCTGGAACATAATTTCCCTTACAATAATTCTTAAATTATCTTCCAAATTAAAATAACAGTGAAGGGAACCTTTCTACTGAGGCTTTACCCCTTCTGACACATTCATAGATCTTCATTCATAATATATTTTTTTAAATAGAAGTTTGTCTTTCCTAGATGAAGAATTTCCCTAATTTATAGCACGATTTCTCCAAGGTATGATTTTCTGATACCTAAAGAGTGTGCAATTTTGATAATTCTGCCATTGATTGCCTTTACACATTCTCTCATTAAAATCCTACGGTTTAAAATTAATTTCAAAGGAGTGTGCTCCATATTTACTTGCTTTATGAAACTTCCTTTGCAAATTTTATCACAGTAAAAAAATAACTTTCCAAAATTCACTTCATTGATATGGCTCCTCACCTGTACAAACTTTAACAAAGGATGACCTACCAGGCTCACTGAATTCATGACATTCCGTGTGCATTTACTGTTTTTATTTTATATGCAAAAAGCAGCTTTCTGTGGGTGCCCTGCCACATGCTGTGCGTTCATAAGGTTTCTATTCAGTATTAGTTTTCTGGTGTACAATGAGATTACTTCAGTTACAGAGTTTCTCTTCTGTATGAATTTGCTGGAGTTTCCTATGAGTTGACTTTTGGAAGAAAGTTTCTTACATTTAATTCATCAATATGTTTTTCATCCGCATGAGTTCTCTGATGCATAATGAGCTGAGACTTCCAACAAAAGGCTTTCCCACATTCAGTGCATTTACAGGGTTTCTCTCCTGTATGAGTCCTCTGGTGTGCACTGAGAATTGACTTCTGAGAGAAGGTTTTTCCACATTCGTTGCATCCATAGGGTTTCTCCCCTGAATGAGTTCTCTGATGTACAATGAGCTGAGATTTCCTAATGAAGGCTTTCTCACATTCACTGCACTCATAGGGTTTCTCTCTTGTGTGCATTCTCTGATGTACAATGAGCCGTAATTTTCCACTGAAGGATTTCTCACACTGACTACATTTATAAGGGCTTTCCCCTGCGTGAGTTCGCTCATGTACAATGAGTAGTGACTTCCAAATGAAGGCCTTCCCACATTGGTTACATTCATGTGGTTTCTCTCCTGAATGAGTTCTCATGTGTATAATGAGGTAGGACTTGCTACTAAAGGCTTTCCCACAGTCACTGCATCCATAAGGTTTTTCCCCTGCATGAGTTCTCTGATGAGAAATGAGCTGATCTTTCCTATTAAAAGCTTTTCCACATTCACTGCATTCATAGGGATTTTCTCCTGTGTGAATTCTCTGATGTACAATGAGCTGTGAATTGAAACTGAAGGATTTTCCACATTCACTGCATTCATGTGGTTTCTCTCCTGTGTGAGTCCTCATGTGTATAATGAGGTAGGACTTGCTCCTGAAGGCTTTTCCACATTCGCTGCATCCGTAGGGTTTCACTCCTGTGTGACTTCTCTGATGCACAATGAGCTGGGACTTCAAACTAAAGGCTTTTCCACACTGATTACATCCATAGGGTTTTACCCCAGTGTGAACCCCCTGATGTACAATGAGCTGTGACTTGAAAGTAAAGGCTTTTCCGCATTCACTACAACTGTAGGGTTTCTCCCCTGTATGGGTCCTCTGATGCACAATAAGGTTCGACTTTGTGTTAAAGGCTTTGCTACATTCGCTGCATTCAAAGGGTTTCTCGCCTGTATGAGTTCTCTGATGTATAATGAGCTGTGACTTTAAGCCAAAAGTTTTCCCACAGTCACTGCATTCATAGGGCTTCTCCCCAGCATGGGTTCTCTGGTGTGAAATGAGCTGGTATTTCCGACTGAAGGCTTTCCCACATTCATGGCATTCATATGGACTCTCTCCTGTGTGAATCCGCTGATGTATAACGAGTTGTGAATTAAAACTGAAGGCTTTCCCACAGTCACCGCATTCGTGGAGTTTCTCTCCTGTGTGAGTCCTCATGTGTATAATGAGGTAGGACTTGCTCCTGAAGGCTTTGCCACATTCGCTACATACAAAAGGTTTCATTCCTGTGTGACTTCTCTGATGCACAATGAGCTGTGACTTCAAACTGAAGGCTTTCCCACACTGAATGCACCCATAGGGCTTTACTCCTGTGTGAACCCCCTGATGTACAATGAGCTGCGACTTGAAAGTAAAGGCTTTTCCACACTCAGTACAACCATACGGTTTCTCCCCTGTATGTGTTCTCTGATGTACCATAAGGTTTGACTTTGTATTAAAGGCTTTCTGACATTCACTGCATTCAAAGGGTTTCTCTCCTGTATGAATTCTTTGATGTATAATGAGCTGTGACTTCAAACCAAAAGCCTTACCACATTCATTACAACCATAGGGTTTCTGCCCCGAATGAGTTCTCTGGTGTGAAACGAGCTGGTCTTTTCTACTGAATACTTTTCCACATTCACAGCATTCATAGGGATTCTCACCTGTGTGAATTCTTTGATGTATAACGAGTTGTGAATTGAAACTGAAGGCTTTCCCACATTCACTGCATTCATGGAGTTTCTCTCCTGTGTGAGTTCTCTGATGGACAGTGAGGTAGGATTTGCTGCTAAAGTCCTTCCCACATCCCTTACATTTGTAGGGTTTCTCTTCTGCGTGAGTTCGCTGATGCACTGCAAGGTATGACTTGCTGCTGAAGGCCTTCCCACAAAAACCACATTCAAAGGGTTTTCCACCCACATACACCTGTTGGCATATGAGTGGTGACTTCTTGTTGACAGTTTTACCAGATTCATTACTTTCACAGTATTTTATTCCAGTAACAGTTTGCTCGTGTTTAGAATGATGGAATGGTTCCCTGTATGCATGAAACTCATTAGGATTCTTTCCAGCAAAACCACTATTGAAATCTATATTATATTTAAAACTCATTCCATGAGTGATGTATTTATGAAGCTTTTGTCCTGAAGAATCATAATTTGTACTAAGAAGACATAGTTTTCCAAATGCAGTACATTCATAGTTTTTTGCCATACTTTCCAGCTTGCCTTGATTTTCCTGATGCCAGTCCATATGATCATCAATTTCCAGGACTTTTTCTAGAAATGAGAAAATAGTTACATGTTAAAAATAATAACACGATCCTGGCAGAACATAAAATCATCTTAAAAATGCCATGTCTGGGGCGCCTGGGTGGCGCAGTCGGTTGAGCGTCCGACTTCAGCCAGGTCACGATCTCGCGGTCCGTGAGTTCGAGCCCCGCGTCGGGCTCTGGGCTGATGGCTCAGAGCCTGGAGCCTGTTTCTGATTCTGTGTCTCCCTCTCTCTCTGCCCCTCCCCCGTTCATGCTCTGTCTCTCTCTGTCCCAAAAATAAATAAACGTTGAAAAAAAAAAAAAAAAAAAAAAAAGCCATGTCATGAGATTATACTTTTAGTTTCATATATCGGATCTGAATATAAATAAAACCTCAAGTATAAACGTAATGAAACTCCTGGCCATTGGGGAGAACAATCAAAACTAAAAATGAAGGGGCACCTGGGTGGCTCAGTCAGTTAAATGTCCAACTTCAGCTCAGGTCATGATCTCACGGCTCCTGAGTTTGAGCCTCGCCTTGGGCTCGGTGCTAACTGCTCAGAGCCTGGAGCCTGCTTCGGATTCTGTGTCTCCCTCTCTCTCTCTCTCTCTGCCCCTCCCCCACTCGCACTCTGTCTCTCTCAAAAATAAATAAAAATTTAAAAAAAAAAAACTAAAAACGAAGATAGGCATAGAAAACTGACAATGCATACAGATGGTTTTAAGTCTTGAAATTTTGCATAGTGAGTAAAGAAAACAAAATAGGTACAAGGAAAAATAAGGAAAATATAAAGCAGTTGGAAGGGATCTCAGCATTATATTCTTTCAATAAATAATTGGATCAAAATTTAGAATGGCATCTGACTTCTCATTAGCATCACTAGAGGACAAAAAGCAGAGCATTCAGGAGTAAAATATAAACATTTTTGGAGGCACAGGTCTCAAAATTTGTATCACATGCACTCTTTCACAGGAAGGTACTTGAAGACTGCTCTAATAAAACCAACCAAGAAAACAGATGACACAAAATAGATACAGAAAATAAAACCTGAGACTCCAGGATAAAAAATGGTACACCCAGGATATGAGAAAAACTAGGTTATAATGGAGAAAGTCAAAAAGAAGTGATGTCATCAGGAAGAGACTGACAGAATTACTAAATTGGTTGACTGTACCACAGGAATATTTAGACATGTGAAGAAAAGTCTGGGGTTAATGATAAATACATTAATGATGAGAACAGGGAAGACTTGGCAGACAAATAAAACAACTCAAAAGAAAATAAATGATCTATGAACAAAAATTAACACCATTGCGTATTTGCATGATTTACCTGTGAACAGAACTTACATAGTCATAAAGATGTAAGAACTGAAGACCGATCTAACCCAAATGAAGTAACTTTATTAAGACGACTGGGGTATAAGAAGACAGTGTGTGTATCATGGGGAGTATGAAGGAAGGAGGGTGAAAGAGAATTAAATCATTACGCTTTTATACTGAAAAATCATTATTAAGGGGGAAAATCAAGATGCACTACATAGGCTGGTTATTTACAAATATGCAAGCAAGTGGAGCCAAAAGGGATGAAAGTGGCTGAATCTGGGGGAACAGAAAACTGAGAGGGGGCAGGCTGAACAGAATGCTGTTTACAACAAAACAAAAGCCAACGACAGAATGCAGACAGGGAACGAAACACGGGACTAAGTCCTCAGGCACAATGACAAATATCTGGAGGCTGAACAGAAGAGAATGGGTAGACCTGATCTAGATGCCAAAATGAGAATCAGATCTGGTCATGTGTTTGGCTAACAGTCTTATCCGTGCAGACTTTCAGAGTTCGTGGACACCGAACCTAACCTAATACACTACCCTTGCAACCCTTCTCTGACTGGCGCCATACCCGTCCTTACCGCTCTTGGTTAGCACAGCTCTGACTTCCTTCCTTTGACTTCCCGAGAAATCTAATGCATTTTTGGTGGGGCATTCTCTTCGCAACAATAATGGCAGAAAATGATATTATGGTTGGTTGTCACAGGGAAAGTTCAAAGAATTCAAGAAACAGGAAACAATACCAGAGCCGATGAATGGAAGACAGAAATTCCTGAGCTTAAATATTACTTAAACGTAACTGAAGATGATTCCTGGCTGTCCCTGGAAGGTAGTCCCTGGAAACTCAACTTGCACCAACAGAATTCAGACACTGAAGCTACAGAAAAACATTCTCCTGAACGACCATCTTGAGTGTAGCCACAGAAGACAACAGCAAGAGAATTATGCTCAGAGAGCAGAACCAAGGACTCGTGAGGCCACTGCCACACCAGGGAGTCCTGGCCCCGACCAGGGTTTCAACGCACTGCAAACCAGGGACTTGTGTGTGGCACTCACTGCAGTGGCTCTGTTTTACCTACTCTGCAATTCTCTGGCTGGTTGAATATGAATAACTTATCTTCAACTGCAAGCCACCAGACCATGAAGAACTACCACCAGGTCTGACTGGGAACAAGGATCCAGGACTTGGGTTAATACAGTATTAGAAGGAAAACAGGGGTGGCGGAATATTTTTGAAGATGGATGTGACTAGAAGCTACCTCTCCAAAGAGGTGGACGAAGGTAGACAGTGCTGCCTACCCAACAATCTTTCCTCCCTTTTCCTGCCTGGCAGAAACCTGATTTTTTCCCCAAACCCATCCTTAAGGCCACGTGCTTCAGTCAGGGAAATGGGGACCTGTCTCCACTGCTACCTCTACCCCTCTCCCCAGAAGGTGAAGCATCATTTAAATGAGTCAACACTGGTACGCCCACTTCCCTTGCCAGAGCCTTCTTCAGACAGGGGCTGTGATAAAAACCTAACCCACGGAGTATGGCAAGTTTGAGGAGATTTCTTGGAATAGGCTTTACCACCTCATAAAAACAGCCCTGTGGAAAAAGCAGTTTTTCTTCTACTGGGGCTAGCATATCTGCAGGCGTTGGCTGGAACTGTAATAGCCATCTGGTGACCATGGGGAAGATACCCTGGGAAAATGCCGACATACTGAGAATGGCAGGGAACATCCAGACTTTCGGTGATTTACTGAGTCAATCACTTAGCCAACCCTACAGCTGCCCTACTTCAGGACTTCTTGTGATGTGTACTAATAAATAGCTTCTGCTTAATAGGTTGATTTCGGATTGATGAGAAATTACAGCTGAAACAATCCTAATGATACAAACACCAACGTGATTCATATGGCCCTGCCTGTGACAGATTAAACTCGCGTAGGGAAACATACCTGATAGTAACACGAAGATGAACTAACACAAAAGGACCAAGATGAATCCATTTGATTAATAAATACAATGACCAAAAATGAGATATTGGCCTTGGTGTTGGTGGGAAATGGGAATATGGGAAATTTAAAAGACTTCTCTATAGAGAACCAAAATATTAACAGATTTCAGCAACACTAGTGAAGAAAATGGCACATAAAAGAGATTTAAGCTGACTCCCCAGTGGCCAGAGAAAGAGCTGGAAGCGCAGCAGAATGACTAAACAATCAGAAGGTGAGAAGAAAGTATGATGTAGCTACGGAGCAAACCAATGGACAATTCCAGTTCCTGAAAATGAGACTGGGGGGGACACATGCAGGGAAGATGCCCTATGGACCAATCTCAGTACCAAAAAGCAGATGAAAGACAGACGGGCTGTCAATTACCAAAAAGAAAAACAGCTTAAATCTTCAGAATGGGTATCTTTTAAAGGTTATAATAAAGAAGAAAAGTAGTGACTATAAAAAGACCCCTTGGACTCAGAAGGAAAAACAAGCGAAGCCAGTAAAGCATGAAAAGAATAAGTGCTTCCCCATGTAGTGTGTGAGTGGGTTCAGTGGGGTGTCACCTGGGTAAGGGGGGAAAGGGGCTCCAGGTGGAGTAACTAATATCCAGGACTGTAGGAATGCACTTAGAAATGACAGTGACAACTTATCCTAATAGATTTCAAGGACAAGGAAGAAGGTTGGGACTGTGGTTGTTGATTTAAAAATATAATAAAAAAAATATAAAAAAGAGATATAAAAATATAATTAAAAAAAAAAAAGAAAGTAGAAGGGTGTGTGATAGCCACACTGAGTAAGATAAAGAGGAAGCTTGTTTAAATGGATAACAAAATGAGTCTAACTTGGGAAAGTAGAAAAAAGAACAGAAGAGGACGGGAAGGAAATGGAGAAAAAACGGTAACAAATGAGACAAAAGGCACAAACGTGAGTTGTACGTCAATCAGAATTCACATCAACTCTGAGTAAGGAGGAAAAGATCCAAGTATCTTGATCACTCACCTGGATGGCCTTGACTTGGGATTTGGGCCTGCAACATCCACAGTTCTTCTCCTTGCTCCAATTTGAAGATGATATCCGGTTTGGTGTCTTGATAACCTGTGAATGGAAAATCACAGACAACCTGGGCCAAAACTACCACAGACCCTGAAGAATAGGGAAGATTTAGCGTGGAGGCAGCATGTCAAAGCTGCCCTATGCCCACAGCAAAGTGGAGACCGTTCCACTACCATATTCTGATGCCAAAGGGAGACTAAGAAAATCTGGCCTTTAAATATAAGTCTAAAATCACAAGTAATTTCTTTGCAAAAGCCACCCAAGTTTCAGCACCCAAGAAGGGGAAGCTTGGAGATCACACACAGTCCTTACAGGGAGGGAGCGCCTACCCAGGGACACCAGGTGGCTGTAGTTCTCCAACATCACACTCCTGTACAGGTGCTTCTGAGCTGGGTCCAGCAGCCGCCACTCTTCCCAGGTAAAGTCCACAAACACATCCACAAATGACAATGGTCCCTGAAAGAGCACATTCCTATTGAATCTCAAATCATTTAACTGAGCTTGTGGGAAACAACAAGCTGCCTAGAATGTCCATTGTTCATATTCTACTTTGTGAGAAAAGCTAGAATTTATTGAAAGCATCCCTTCGATGTGTATTAAATCACTCAGCCTTTCACTCAACATATGAGAATACCTGGTGCCAGATAACCAGTGAGGTGCAGGTGATATAAACTTGAATGAAACACAACTCTGTGCACAAGAAGTATTCACCACTACATAGGAAAGCAAAGTTAAACATCTGTGAACATATCTGGGAGTCAAAGAAACTAAGATGAACGAACATACAGAGCACAACAGGGGCACAAAGGAGGAAGCTGGCAAAGCCATTTGAAAGTGTCAGGCTGAATCTATAAAAGGGTAATGCTGGGGTAGCCACTGTGAGAGAAGGCATGTCACAACTTAGGTGGAATAAAAGGGGAACAGCTCTAAGGAGTGGCCAGTTTGTGAGGCACATGATCTGAACAAGAAGATACACAGATGGCAATTAAGCATATGATAAGATGTTCAACATCATACATCATTAAAGAATTACAAATTAACAATAAGACGCCATTACACACAATTAGAATGGCTAATATTAAAAAAACTAGTCATAACAACACCAAATTTCATGAAAGATGTGAATATAAACACCCAAGAAGCTTGACAGACACCAACAAATATGAGCTCAAAGAAACCGACGTCGAGACCTATTATAATCCAATTTTCTACAAAGAATCTTGAAAGCATCAAGAAACAATTGGTCCCACATGAGGATCCTCAGTAAGATTATAAGCAGATTTCTCATCAGCACCTTTGAAGACGTGAAGGCAATGACCTGATATATTCAAAGCGCTAAAACAAACCAAATTGTCAACCAAAAACCCTGTATCTGTCAAAACTGACCTTCAAAAGTAGAGGGGGAAATTAAGGCATTCCCAGAAAACAAATGGGAGTTCATTTGTTAGACTTTCCTGACAGAAATGCTCCAGAGAGCAAGTGAAATAAAAGTAGAAAATAACTCGAAACTGTATGAAGAAATAAAGATCTTAATAAAGGTTGATAAATGAGTAATTGCAAGAGGCAGTGTTATTTTAACTTCAGTTTGTAACTCCACAGTTTGTTTCCTACATATTATAAGAAACTAATGCATTTAAAATAATTATTAGTCTGTGCATGGGGTCATGCAGTGCATAAAGATGTAATTCTGTGACATCAATAACCAAAAGGAGTGACGACAGAGCTGTAAAGGAGCAGAGTCCTTGCACAGTAACAAAGTTAAGCTGGTGTAATTTCAAATCAGCTCTGTGCTGACAACTCAGAGCCTGGAGCCTGCTTCAGATTCTGTGTCTTCCTCTCTCTCTCTCTCTCTCTCTCTCTCTCTCTGTCTCTCTCTCTCTCCACCTCTCCTGCTCACCCTCTGTCTCTGTCTTTCAAAAATAAATAAATGTTAAAAAAAAAAGTAAAACAAAACAAAACACCTTGCTCTATGATTGCATAAAGCTGACACAACTCACGTGTGCCTCTTCAGAGTGTGCTCGTGACACCCGTGAAACAGAATCAAGAGTTATGAAAGCAAACCACACACACGGACACCTGACAGATGACAAGGGAGGCAGGCATAGGAAAAAGTCAATCACGTCATGGGCCTGGGACAATGGATAACTCTATGAAAAAATAAATCTTGCCTCCCACCCACACCAAACAAAAATTCATTCGAGATGTATTACAAACCTAAACGTGAAAGGTAAAATAATGAAGAAAATGTCTTCATGAGCTTCAGATAGCAAAAAAAGTATTTAAATTGGACACAAAAAGCACAAGCAATAAAAAATTATGAATCAGAATAAATTAAAATTAGAAATACCTGTTCATCAAGATAGCATTAACAGAATGAAAGGCAAGCAAAAAAAAAAAAAAAATTGAACAACAGTTCATGCTATTCATACTGAAGTATTTAAAGGAGGCATGATGGTTTCTGAACTATATTAAGAAATGTACCCCAAACAACATGGTTTCATGGATGCATAGAGAGATAAAAACACGGATAATGCGACAAAGCAAGTATGGTAAAATGTTAATGGTAACTTTTAGGTGACGGGAACACAGAAGTTCACTAACATCTTTCAACTTTGCCCTCTGCCTGAAAATTTCTGCAACAAAATACTGGAGGTAAAGGAAGCACCCCGGGTAAAATTTGAATATGGATTTGGTATCAAGTTAGTTTTAAACTTTCATGTACGCGGATCACTGGATCTCGTTAAAATGAAGAGGGTTGTGGGGTGTCACATTCTGCATTTCTAACAAGCTTCCAGGATATTAAAAATTCATTTAAACTAAGAAAAAAGAAAATCCAAAAGGCAACAAACTATCAAATATGCATGACAGAAGGTACTCATCCTCTTTAGCCAGGAGGAAATGCAAATTAAACCGATAGATGCCATCATACAATCACCAGAATGACCAAAATCAAAAGAGTAACAATAGAAATTGTTGGCTGAGAAAGTGAGGCAAACGGATGTTCACGCACTGCTCTCCGTAGCAAGAGCTGGTAAATATAATCAAAGTGCTTACTGCAAAATATAACCAATACAGCAAGACACATGTGCACACACCATTAACAAAAATTAAAAACACATACACAGCAATAACAATACATATTTTGTGAATACATATAAGCAAAAGAAATCCACAAAAAACAAAGTAATTTTTAGAGGTGGGGAAGGAGACAGAAATGGAGTTTGGGGAAATCAGACAGTATGTAAATAAAGGTATAGGGACCTTACACAAACCAGTGATGCTAAACAGGGCATGAACTGAGAAGTGACTAACTTAACTCTTTGACCCAAGGATCCCCATCCCTCTCCCAACCAAAAAAAAAAAAAAAAAAAAAAAAAAAAAAGGAGACAAGTACTATAGAAGAGAAGCGGGAATAAATAAACACACAACTCACCCGAGACTGGGTGGGTTTTGGCTGCTCGTGGGAAATAAACAGCCACTCTAGAACCTGCTCTGTCCTGTGATTCCTATGTCTTTGCCGAGGTGCACCAGGGCCAAGGATGGATTCCTGATCTCGGAACTCTCTGATTCTGTTGCACGAACTCTCTTGCTCCTGGAGAGGCGGAACCTGCGGATGTAACAGCAAACTCGCTTTAATGGCCAGAATTCCCCTAGGCCCCAACCTCGGTCTTTTTGGCTGGTGAACGCACTCACGTGAGGCTAGGCTGGGTGTTCTGTGCTCTGTATTCAGTGTTGCCGTGGGGCAGACACGAGACAAATGCACATGGCGAGCCCAGCACACTGACAAAAGTCCCCTCCCCTCACTCTGCACAGGCACCCAGGAACCCTGAAGACGCAGCAAGCACCTAAGAGTTGAAAAATGTCAGGCAGCCACTTCAATGAGAACACAATGCTGGACGCTAAAGACTAACAACTCTGTTGTAGGCCGGGTGTATACAAGCAATAGATTTGGAATGAGCCAGTCTGTTTCAGTCAGAATTTCTTCCCTCACTATTTGGATGCTGATGGACAATTTAGTTAAACTCTCTCACCAGGTTTCACATTTTGTTGTTATAAAAACATTGGGGTACGATAACATCAGGGTATCAATGCAGGTTTTAACCTTCCCCCAACTCCCAATGAACACAGAAGAGACTACCATCATAGTGCAAGAAAAAGCCCAAAGACGTCTACACCAAACAAGGGTCTCCTCACAAACGTTAAGGTATATACACAGATGTGACCCAAGAGCAGAGGCGTAGATCCTAGTGCAGTAAGAGTGAGCAATGAAGGAAGATTCTGATAGGCTACACACTGCACATCCCCAAAGTCACCAATGTGTCCCCCAATGGGAGAGTAATCCCAAAGTCACTAAGTGGCCTGACAGCACTGTGACCACCTAAGAAAGTGGGGATTTGAGAAATAATTGGCAGATAGTCTCTTCCAGGCACACATATTTTTGCTCGAGGGAAAAACAATAAAAATAGTGCCCAGATCAACCCACACAGAAAAATATTCAGGCAGTGAAAGGAACAAGAGAGAGACAGAAAGAAACAGGCAAAGAAGGGGAGGGGAGAGGGAAAGGGGAAGGGGAGACATGGGAGGGGGGAACATGGGGAAGGGAGTCGGGGGTGGAGGGAAGAGAGGAGAAGAGAGGAGAGATCCAGACTAGAAGGAAAGGAGAGAAAAGGGAGAAAGGCTATTAGATAGTAAAAGAAAAGGGTTCAGATCTTGTTTCAGAAATTAACCACAAAACACAAGATGTACATCTGACAGAAATGCGTGAAAAGACAGGGCATGCTGAACTCGAGAAAGCACAGGGCTAGAGGCAGAAAAAAGGGCTTCCTGATAAGCCTTAGCACATAAGTATGTGTTTGCTATACTTCCAAAAGAATCACTGAAAAGATGAAGCAGGAACTGTAAAACTGGTGACCCAGGAGGAAGCAAAGAACAGGCCAGAAGGGATGAAGCAAGTCAGTGTCTACTTTTGAATTAGGTAAATATTTTAGAGAATCAAAAAGAGGGAGGGCAATCCCCAAATTGCAAGTAAGTGTCAACACGCGCATATGTTTATCGCTTTTGGAAACAAAACTACAAGAACATAATTTTTCTAGCTGATCTTAACATGTAGTATTTGGCTGTGTATTCTTTGGATAAAATGAGCTACGAGGACATACTGAACTTCATTCAGTATCCTTGTTAATAATAACAAATTGTAATTTTAAATTTTTTTTTTCAACGTTTATTTATTTTTGGGACAGAGAGAGACAGAGCATGAACGGGGGAGGGGCAGAGAGAGAGGGAGACACAGAATCGGAAACAGGCTCCAGGCTCTGAGCCATCAGCCCAGAGCCCGACGCAGGGCTCGAACTCACAGACTGCGAGATCGTGACCTGGCTGAAGTCGGACGCTTAACCGACTGCGCCACCCAGGCGCCCCACAAATTGTAATTTTAAAACCATTTTATGCACACTGTAAGATATGACAGTTATATTGCTATTATTAAGAACCAAGGTATCTGGATTGAACAGACATTTTCATAACATTCCATCATAAAACAATACACATTATTTTCAAATACACACAGAACATTATCCAGAATAGATCACATATTAAGCCACAAAACAAATTTCAACAAAGTCAAAAACATCAAAGTCATACCATGCATGTTTTCTGATGACAACACTATGAAACTAGAAATCAACCACAAGAAAAACCTGGAAAAAACAAATATACACAAGTTAAATCACATACTATTAAAATAATGAATGGGTCATCCAAGAAACCAAAGAGAAAACTAAAAAATACACAGAGAAAAATGAAAATGAAAACACAATGGTCCAAAATCTTTGGGATACAGCAAAAGCTGTTCTAAGACAGAAGTTGATAGAAATACAGGTCTACCACAAGAAGCAAGAAAAGTCTCAAACAACTGACCTTGTACCCAAAGAACTAGAAAAAGAACAAACAAAACCCAAAACCAGTAGAAGGAAAGAATTATTAGATCAGAAATAAATGAAATAAAACTAAGAACACAAAAGAACAGATCAATGAAACCAGGAACTGGTTCTCTGAAAAGATCAACAAAATCGATAAACCTTTAGCTACACTCTTCAGAAAGGGGTTGGGGGACAGACAGAGACTCAAATAAACAAATCCAGAACAGAAGACAAATAACAACTAACACCACAGAAATACAAAGGACTATGAGAATATTATGAAAAGGTATATGCCAACAAATTGGACAACCTGGAAGAAACAGATAAATCCCTAGAGACATAATAACCTCCCCAAACTGAAAAAGAAACAAATAGAAAATTTGAACAAGACTGATCACCAGTAATGAAACTGAATCACCAATCAAAAAACTCCCAACAGACAAAAGTCTGGGACCAGATGGCTTCACAGGTTAAGTTCTACTGAACATTTAAAGGAGAGTTAGTAGCTATTCTTCTCAAACTATTCCAAAAAACAGAAGAGGAAGGAAAACCTCCAAATTTATCCTATGAGGCCTGCATTACCCTGATCCCAAAACCAGATAAGTACACTACAAAAAAAGGAGACTACAGGCCACTATCTTTGATGAACATAGATGCAAAAATCGTCAACAAAATAACAGCAAACTGAGTCCAACAATACATTAAAAAAATCATTCACCACAATCAAGGGAGATTAATTCCTGAGTTGCCAAGGGTGGTTCAATATTCACAAATCAATCAACATGACAGATCACAACAAGAGAAAGAATAAAAACCATATGATCATTTCATAGATGCAGAAAAAGCATTTCACAAAGTACAACTCATTCATGATAAAAACCCTTAACAAAGTAGGATTAGAGGTAATATACCGCAACATAAAAAAGGCTATATACAAAAACCCCACAGAAACATCATACTCAATGGTGAAAAATTGAAAACTTTCCCCCTAAGATCAGGAACAAGACAAGGATGTCCACTCTCACCACTTTAATTCAACATAGTACTCCAAGTCCTAGCCACAGCAATCAGACAAGAAAAAGGAACAAAAGGCATACAAATTGGTAAGGAAGAAGTAAAACTCACTATTTGCAGATGACATGATACTATATAGAGGAAACCCCAATGACTCCACAAAAAAACTACTAGAACTGATAAATGAATTCAATAAGGCTGCAGGCTACAAAATCAATGCACAGAAATCCATTGCATCTTTATACACTAATAATGAAGTAGGAGAAAGAGAAATTAAGAGAACAAACCCATTTACAAATGCACCCAAAATAATAAAATACCTGGGAATAAACTTAATGAAGGAGGTAAAAGACCTGTACCCTGTAAACTATAAAACACTGAGGAAAGAAATTGAAGGGGTACTTGGGTGGCCCAGTCAGTTGAACATCCAACTCTTGATTTTGGCTTAGGTCATGATCCCAGGGTAGGGGGATCAAGCCCCCCCATCTCTCTCTCTTTCTCTCTCTTTCTCCCTCTCCCTCTGTGCCTCTCCCCTGCTCATGCTCACTGTCTCTCAAAAGAAAGAAAGAAAGAAAGAAAGAAAGAAAGAAAGAAAGAAAGAAAGAAAAGAAAAGAAAAGAAAAGAAAGAAATTGAAGATGATACAAACAAATGAAAAGATATCCCATGCTCAGAGACTAGAAGAATAAATACTATTAAAATGTCCATATTACCCAAAGTAATCTACAGATTTAATGCAGTCCTTATCAAAATACCAACACCATGTTTCACAGAACTAGAACAAACAACCCTAAAATTTGTATGAAACCACAAAATATTCCAAATAGCCAAAATAATCATGAAAAGAAAAACACATCTGGAGGTATCATAATTCGAGATTTCAAGTTATACGACAAAGCTGTATTAATCAAAACAGTATGGTACTGGCACAAAAATAAACACATAGATCAACAGAAGAAGACAGAAAGCCCAGAGACAAACTCACAATTATATGATCAATTAATCTTCAACAAAGCAGGAAAGAATATCCAGTAGGAAAAAGACAGTCTCTTCAACAAATGGCATTGGGAAAATTGGACAGCAACATGCAAAAGAATGAAACTGGACCATTTTCTTACACCATATACAAAAATAAACTCAAAATGGATTAAAGACCTAAATGTGAGACCTGAAACCGTAAAAATCCTAGAAGAGAACACACAGTAATTCCTCTGATGTCAGCCATCGCAACATTTTTCTCAATATGCCTCCTGCAGCAAGGGAAATATAAACAAAAATAAACTATTAAGACTAAATCAAAATAAAAAGCCCCTACATAGTGAAGTAAACAACAAAACTAAAAGACAGCCTATGGAATGGGAGAAGATACTTGAAAATGACACACCTGATAAAGAATTAGTATCCAAAATACATAAAGAACTGATACAACTCAACACCCAAAAAACAAATAACCTAATTACAAAATGGGCAGAAGACATGAACAGACATTTCTCCCAAGAAGAATACAGATGGCCACAGACACAGGAAAAGATGCTCCACATCACTCATTATCCATGAAATACACATCAAAACTACAATGAGATATCACCTCACATCTGTCAGAATGGCTAAAATCAACAACACAAGAAACAACAAGCGTTCGCAAAGATGTGGACAAAAAGGAACCTTTGTGACTGTTAGTGGGAATGCAAACTTGTTCAGCTACAATGGAAAACAGTATGGAGTTTCCTCAAAAAGTGAAAAATAGAATTGCCCTATGATCCAGTAATTGCACTAATGAGTATTTACCCAAAGAATACAAAAAAACTAATTTGAAAGGATATATGCACCCTTATGCAGCATTATCTACAATAGCCAAATTATGGAAGCAGCCCAAGTGTCCACTGACTGATAATGAATGGTTAAAGAAGTTGTGGTACCTACACACATACACTGGAATATTATTCAGCCATTAAAAAGAATAAGATCTTGCCATTTGCAATGACATGGATGGAGCTACAGTGTATTATGCTAAGTAAAATAAGTCAGACAGAGAGGGACAAATACCGTATGATTTCACTCATAGGATTCAAGAAATAGAACAAAGAAAAAAAAGAGAGAGAAACCAAGAAACAGACTCTTAACTATAGAAAACTGATGGTTACCAGAGGGGGTGGAGGGTGGAGAATGAGTGAACTAGGTGATGGGGATTAAGAGTACACTTGTGATGAGCACTGAGTAATGTACAGAATTGTTCAATCACTACATTGTACACCCAAAACTAATAACACTGTATGTTAACTACAGAATTAAAATTAAAAACTTAATGAAATTAAAAAAAAAAAACAAGATATCTAGCACAAGACAAAAAATGCAACAGTAAGCTTTTTTTTCAATATATGAAATTTATTGTCAAATTGGTTTCCATACAACACCCAGTGCTCATCCCAAAAGGTGCCCTCCTCAATACCCATCACCCACCCTCCCCTCCCTCCCACCCCCCATCAACCCTCAGTTCTCAGTTTTTAAGAGTCTCTTATGCTTTGGCTCTCTCCCACTCTAACCTCTTTTTTTTTTTTCCTTCCCCTCCCCCATGGGTTTCTGTTAAGTTTCTCAGGATCCACATAAGAGTGAAAACATACGGTATCTGTCTTTCTCTGTATGGCTTATTTCACTTAGCATCACACTCTCCATCCACAGTTCCATCCACGTTGCTACAAAGGGCCAGATTTCGTTCTTTCTCATTGCCACGTAGTACTCCATTGTGTATATAAACCACAGTTTCTTTATCCATTCATCAGTTGATGGACATTTAGGCTCGCTCCATAATTTGGCTATGCAACAGTAAGTTTTTTAAAAGCCCTCATACATTGCTGTTGAGAATGTAAAATGGAGCAACCACTTTGTTCCTCAAAATGTTAAACACAGAATTACCGTATTACCCAGCAATTCCAAAGTTAAAAACATATGACCATGAAAACACTTGTACGCAAGTGTTTGTCATAATAGTCAAAAAGTGGAAACAACCCGAATGTCCATCAATGGATGCATGGATAAACAAAATGTGGCGTATCTATACAAAAGTTATTCTGCCATAAAAAGGAACTAAGTACTGATAAATGCCACCACATGGATGAATTTTTGTAGAAGTGTCTGACAATTGGCTTTCTTGACTATAATGGAAGTGCCTGACAGTAAGTTTTTCGTTGTCAAGGCATCCATTTCAAAGACATTCACCTTGGACAAACACATTGTGGGCTATATAAACAGGCAAAGAAACAGGCCCTCTCAATGAAGTTCCCATTTCCAAAAGTCCTGAGTGACCTACATAACTACTTGCTTGAATAACCCTGCTTTTCCCTTTCTGTGCTTTTTTTGCTTTGTTTTTTTTTTTGTTTTTTTTTTTTTTTTAAAGGAAATGCAGAGTATGTCACTTAACCAACTGAGCCACCTAGGCACCCCAAGAGTCTGCATTTCAAATTTTTTTTTTTTCAACGTTTATTTATTTTTGGGACAGAGAGAGACAGAGCATGAACGGGGGAGGGGCAGAGAGAAGGAGACACAGAATCGGAAGCAGGCTCCAGGCTCCGAGCCATCTGCCCAGAGCCTGACGCGGGGCTCGAACTCACGGACCGCGAGATCGTGACCTGGCTGAAGTCGGACGCTTAACCGACTGCGCCACCCAGGCGCCCCTGCTTTGTTTTGTTTCAATTTTTCAATGACATTCTAGTTGGTTAACATATAGTGTAATATGGGTTTCAGAAGTAGAATTTAGTGATTCGTCACTAACATACAACACCCAGTGTTTGTCACAAGAAGTGCCCTCAATACTCATCACGCATTTAACCCATCCCCCGCCCACCCCCACCCCCAGCCCCAGCAACCCTTAGTTTGTTCTCTATAGTTGAGTCTCCTATGGTTTGCCTCCCTCTTTTTTTCCCTTCCCCTATGTTCATCTGTAATGTTTTTCTTTTTCTTTTTTTAGCGAGAGAGAAAGAGAGAGGGCGAGCATGTGAGTAAGGGAGAGAGAGAGAGGGCAGGGGAGGGAGGGAGGGAGGGAGGGAGGGAGGGAGAGAGAGAGAGAGAGAGAGAGAGATCTTAAGCAGGCTCCACCCATAGAGCCCCATGCAGTGCTCGATCCCATGACCCTGGGATCATGACCTGAGCCCAAATAAAGAGTCAAACGCTCAACTGACTGAGCCACCCAGGCACCCCCATCTATAATGTTTCATAAATTCCACATATGAGTGAAATCATACGGTATTTGTTTTTCTCTGACTATTTCTCTTAGCATAATACACTCTAGCTCCATCCACATCATTGCAAATGGCAAGATTTCATTCCTTTTGATTGTTAAGTAATATTCCATTGTGTGTGTGTGTGTACATATATATTCTGTCCTCTGAAAACTATAGAATGCTTATGAAAGAAATTGAAGATGACACAAAGAAATGGAAAAACATTCCATGCTTGTGGATTAGAACAAATATTGTAAAATATCTATTACCCAAAGCAATCTACACATTTAACACAATCCCTATCAAAATGCCACCAGGATTTTTCACAGAGCTAGAACAAACAATCCCAAAATTTGTATGGAACCAGAAAAGACCCCAAATTTCCAAAGCAATCCTGAAAAAGAAAAACAAAGCTATAGGCATCACAATTCCAGACTTCAAGCTGCATTACAAAGCTGTGATCATCAAGACACTATGGTACTGGCACAAGAGCAGACACTCAAATCAACTGAACAGAATAGAAAACCCAGAAATGGAACCACAAATGTATGGCCAACAAAGCAACAAAAAGCAAGCAAAGAAAGAAAGAATATCCAATGGGAAAAAGACAGTCTCTTCAGCAAATGGCATTGGGAAAACCGGACAGCAACATGCAGAAGAATGAACCTGGACCACTTTCTTACATCAGACACAAAAATAACTTCAAAATGCATGAGAGACCTAAATGTGACAGGAAACCATCAAACATCTAGATGAGAACATAGGCAGCAAACTCTTTGATATCATCCATGGCAACTTCTTACTAGATCTGTCTCCGGAGGCAAGGAAAACAAAAGCAAAAATGAACTATTGGGACATCATCAAGATAAATAACTTCTGCACAATGAAGGAAACAGTCGGCAAAACTAAAAGGCAACCCAGGGAATGGGAGAAGATATTTGCAAATGACGTCTGATAAAGGGTTAATATCCAAAATCTATAAAGAATTTATCAAACTTGACACCTAAAAAATAAATAATCCAGGTAAGAAATGGGTGCCTCGGTGGCTCAGTCAGTTAAGTGCCTGACTTCAGCTCAGGTCATGATCTCACAGTTCGTGAGTTTGGGCCCTACATTGTGTTGACAGCTCAGAGCCTGGAGTCTGCTTTGAATTCTGTGCCTCCCTTTCTCTCTGCCCTCCCCCACTCACGCTCACGCTCACTGGCTCTCTCTCTTTCAAAAATAAACATTAACAAAATTTTTTTAAAGAAATGGGCAGAAGACATGAACAGACACTTTTCCAAAGAAGACATCCATATGGCCAACGGACACAGGAAAAAGTGCTCCACATCACTCATCATCGGGGAAATACAAATCCAAACCACAATGAGATACCACCTCACAACTGTCAGAATGGCTAAAATGAGTAATTCGGAGGGGGCCTGGGTTGCTCAGTCGGTTAAGCATCCAACTCTTAATCTCAACTCAGGTCATGATCTCAGAGTTCATGAGTTCAAGCCCTGAGTCGGGCTCTGCACTGACAGCACAAAGCCTGCTTGTGATTCTCTCTCCCTCTCTCTCTGCCCCTCCCCGCTTGTGCTTGCTCTCTCTCAAAATAAGTAAGTAAACATTAAAAACACACACAGGAAACAACAGACTTTGGTAAGGGTGTAGAAAAAGGGGAGCCCTCTTGCACTGTTGGTGGGAATGCAAACTGGTGCAGCCACTCTGGAAAACAGTGTGGAGGTTCCTCAAAAACTTAAAAATAGAACCACCCTACAACCCAGCAATTGCACTACTAGGTTATTTGCACAAAGGATACAAAATACTGATTTGAAGGAGTACATGCACCCTTTCTGTGCTTTAATTCCCACCTTTATATTTCATTTTTTAAAATACATTTATTTTTCAGAGAAAGAGAGCACAAACAGGGAAGGGACAGAGAAAGAGGGAGACACAGAATCCGAAGCAGGCTCCAGGCTCCGAGCTGTCAGCACAGAGCCCGACACGGGGCCCAGACCCACGAACCGTGAGATCATGACCTGAACTGAAGTTGGACAGTCAACCAACTGAGCCACCCAGGTGCCCCTTCGCCCTTGTATTTTAAATTCACCAATAAAGAGTGAACCTGCAAAACACGGGCACTCCACCTTCAGCCCCCAAAAAGCAGAACCCCAGGCCTGAGCTCAAGCTTTCCCTTCCCATGCCCTTGCTGTGTGGCATACCACGTACACTCCAGGACTTGTGAGTTATAAACCTTGTTTTTTCAAAGTTCCCTGCTGGCTGTTGCTGAGATGCATCTTGCAATCATAGAACTTCAAATGCTGGTCTATCCACAACTCTGATTCCAGTCAGGAAATGTCTGAAGGCTCACCACAGGGGCCCCGGTGAGGGCCACAGGCACTGCTAATCACTACATCACTACCGATGGGCTGGAACCAACACAAAGTAACCTTGAAAACGTGCTGAAAGAAAGAAGCCAGATATAAAAGGCCACATATGGTAGAACTATATGAAATGTCCAGAATTGGTAAATTCATAAAAATACAAAGTAGATTCATGGTTGCCAGGGAAAGGGGGAAAAGAGGGAATGGAGAGTGGCTGCAGATGGGGGGACAGAGTTTCTTTTTAGAGTGATGATAATGTTCTGGAATTAGATACTGGTGATATTTGTACAACTACGAATACTAACAATGACTGCATGGGACACTTTGAGTGAATTTTATGGTCTATAAATCATGCCACAATAAAACGTGTATAAAAAGAAGAGTATTTAACTTCAATAGTTTTTATTAAATTGATGGCTTTGCAAAAATCCTCTCATCCAGGTTTAAATTCACGTTGTTTCAGACACTCATTGTGCTGCACTGAAGCCAGGGCACTCTCACCAACCCCCAGGCAACCGCTGCCCTGCTTTCTCTGGGCAATTCATATAAATGGGGTCATGCTATATATTGTGCATGGCGTGTTTCACTTAGTATCATGCCTTTGAGGTTTATTCGTTATGGCATGTACCAATAGTTTGTCCCCTTTATTGCTGAACAGTATTCCACTTTGTCGATATATCCATCGGTTAACATTTAGATTACAGTTTGGGCTACTAAGAATAATCCTGCCATGAACATTCACATACGAGTCTTTGCGTAAACAATTTTTCCTTTATCTTGGATAAATTCCTAGAAGATGAACTGATGCGTTATACGGTAAGTTTATTTTTAACTTTTTATTTCAAGTAGGATCTACACCCAACGTGGGGCTTGAACTCATGACCCAGAGATCAAGAGTCAGATGCTCTACTGACCGAGGCAGCTAGGAGCCCCTATATTTAACTTTTTTAAAGAAATTGCCAAAATCCTTTCAAAGTGACTGTACCACTTTATATTCCCACCAGCAGTCTGTAAAGGTTCTAATTTCTCTAACTTTCATTGTCTGCCTTTCTGCCTACAGCCATTCTAGTGGGTATAGAGTGATCCCTCATCACGATGAAATTTCTATTTCCCTAATGACTAATGATGGTAAGCATCTTTTCATGTCCTTATTTGCCATCTATGCATCTTCTGTGGTGAAATGTCTGCTCAAATCCTTTGCCCATTTTTAAATTGGATTGTCTTCATACTGAGTTTATATATTCTGAGTTTACATATTCTGAATACATTCCTGTACTGGACATATGATTTGCAGATATTATCTCAGAGTCTGTGACTTGTCTTTTCATTTGCTGAAAGAAGGGACTTTGAAGTGCAAAAGCTTTTTATTTTGATGTAGCAGTCCAATTTATAACTTCAAAGCACAATCTATATAATAGTTTTCTCTTTTTTTGTAGACTGTGGTAATGGAGGTATAGCTAAGACCTATGGCCTAACCCAAGGTCATAAATATTTTCCTATGTGTTTTCTTCCAGAAGTGGTACAGCATTAGCTCTTACAGGTAAGTCTATTTTCCATTTTGAATTCATTTTTTGGTACTGTGTAAGGTTAAGAGTCAAAGTTCACCTTTTTAAAAAAAATTTTAATTGTGGTAAAATACACATAACATAAAGCTTATCTTAACCATTTCTAATGTACAGTTTCGTGGAAGTAAGTACATTCACAGTGTTACATAATCATTACCACCTTCCTCTCCAGAACCCTTCTCATCTGTAAAACTGAAACTGTATCCTCTGAACATAACTCCCCCCTCTCCCCTCCCCCAGCCCCTGACGACCATCACTCTACATTCTGTTCGATTTTGACAACTCTGGGAACCTCACATTAACTAGAATCATGTAGTATTTGTCCCTCCATGACTGGCTTATTGCACTAAACACAGTACCCTCAAGGCTCATCCATGTTGCAGCAGGTGTCAGAATTTCCTTTCTTTTTAAGGCTGAATCATGTTCCATGTGCATCTGTATCAGCCCATGCGTACACACACACACAATTTGGTTTATCCATTTCTCTTTCAGTGAACACTTGAGTTACTTCCACCAAAGAGAGAGTAATTAGCAATTTTTAAAAAGGGAAAACTCTAATTTAAATTGGAAATACCAATATGAACCATGGTTTTTTTCCTTTCCAAAGATTCCTAAGTCTGCCTAGTGAAACAGCCTAGAAGCAATGACACCCAGGATCAGTTGTGGTCTCGGAGCATATTAACCTACCAAAAGGTATTAGGTTCCCAGGAGGAAAGGTTGATTCCAGATCTGGGACAGGAAATAATCAGATGAGCCTAGAATGTCTTGTTGGGCCCAAAAGTGAGGAAGCCAGACTAACAGACTAACAGAGTCATTTCAAAAGAGCTCAGGACCCAGCTGAAGAGGCTTCCTCTGGCCAAAGCTGGGGCAATGTAACCCTCTAAAAGAATAAGGACTGCAACTGACTGAAACTAACTGAATATATTAAGATTTATGAATTTCTTAATCATACTCAAATTAACAATAAGAAAACCAAACAAAAAACTCCTTGTAGTCAGCAATGCAGGTAACCATGATACAACTCCTGAGGGAACCCTGGGAAAGAATTAAGCATGTACCTGGCCATTCCTTACAAATTCAGGACAAGAGTGAAGCAGCTGTCCTTGACAGTGCTCAAAAGCAGATGGGGGGGGCGGGGGGGGGGGGCCGGGTACTCTGATGGCTCAGTCAGTTAATCATCCAAATCTTGATATCGGCTCAGGTCATGACTTCATAGTGTGAGGTTGTGGGATCAAGCCCTGCATCAGGCTCCCATGCTGAGCCTGGAGGCTGCCCGGAATTCTCTCCGTCCCGCTCTCTCTTCCCCTTCCCTGCTCGTATGCACTCTCTCTTTCTCTCTCAAAATAAACTTAAAAAAAAAAAAAAGCAGATGGGGGAAAAAAGCAAAACTATATGCACATCTAGAGTAAGGTACCTTCATCCTGTACCTTAACCTTTTCCTTAAAAGAATTTTTCAAGCACAGTGACCAGCACACAAAATAATGAAACTTTCAGAAAACAAGATGACAGAAACAAAACTAACAAAAGTCAACAAACAACAGAAAGAAACAATCAAAGCCAATGGACACTGGAATCAATGGACACTGACTGTAAAGCAAACATCGTATTATATTCAAGAAGACAAAGGCAAACTTTCCAATTTGGCCAGGAATCAGATGATGATTTAGCAAGCATATCTGAAAAAGAAAAAGAGTTACTAGAAATGGAAAAAATATATTAACCAAAGTGTGTTTAAATTTTTTTTGTTTATTTATTTTTGAGAGACGGAGAGTGAGACAGAGTGAGAGTCGAGGGAGGGGCAGAGAGAGAGGGAGACACAGAATCTGAAGCAGGCTTCAGGTTGTCAGCACAGAGCCCGACATGGGGCTCAAACCCACGAACTGCAAGATCATGACCTGAGCCAAAGTCGGACGCTGAACCGACTGAGCCACCCAGGAGCTCTGACCAAAATATGTTTAATAGCAGGTTAGAATGAATTAGTCAAGTGAAAGACAAATTAGAAGAAATTATCCAGAAAGTAGCCATTAAGTGTTTTCTTTAATTTTAAAGCAATAAATTGTATGTATAACTCCCAAACCTCTATGGAAAGGGAAAAGAATAAAGGCAAGACAGAAGAAGAAAAAACAAAAAGTTAGAAAACCCAGATCAAGTACAGCAAATAGAAAGCAAGTAAAATGGTAGATTTAAACCCAACCATATCAGTAATTACATTAATCATAAAGTGTTCCAGTTAAAATAAAAAGATCGACAGATTAAAAACAAGCAGTGAATTTTAAAAAGGCGCATCTAAAATATAAAGATACAAAAGATAAAGCAAGCAACCAAAAGGTGCTCGGACAGCTATATGGACATAAAACAGACTTTAAGGCAAAAAAGAATTCCCGGAAATAAAGGTGATTCCACAATCGTTACAGGCTCAACGCATCAGGAAAATGTACTTTGGAGCTGTCTGGAGGGGACGAGGAGCCTGCTCACGGCCAGCTAAGGAGGGGTGGTTGAATTCAAACCAGCCACCAACTTAAATCATTTCTCCCCTCCAAGCTCCTAACAGCTAAGGACACAGCAACTGGGGTCTTCCTCCGCCTGAGCTCCAGGACTGTCCCTGCCACTCCCCTTTTCCCTACTGCTGCCAACACCTGCATGCACAGGCAGCCTTCTCTGAAACCGTACCGTCCCCTCCTTTCACACAGCCAATTCTACAGATCCTTTGAGAGCACACGCTGTCAAACATCACTCCCTGGGCCTCCTTCTGCCTCAGCTCCAATCCCATGGCTGCCCGCACTGCACTCTATTCCCTCTCTGAACTTCCTGGAAGACGTGCGATCTCTGGGGCCAGGGCTGTCTCTGACCTGTATATCCTCATGCCAAATCAGTACCTGGAATATAAACAGGTGTTTAGTAAGGGTTGTCAGTAAGGGTAGTTAGTGAACGAACATTGCCATGCTTTAACCTTTAATTCCCCAAAAGGATCAGTTTGGGGAAAGCTAAAGACATACGGTTCAGTATACACAGGGGCACCAGCCAACCTTTCTCAGAAAGGCCTTTCTGGCAGAATTCCCTTCCCTCCCCCATGCTCCAGCTCACATTAGTTTGGAATCCCCAACTCGCTGCACTACAAACTACGAATATTAGCCTGTCTTGCCGGTGATGGTGGCCGACAGGGGTCCGCGGGAGCAGAGGTCCTGGAGAACCGCGGAGACAAAGTTCACTGGTATAAATAAGTCAACTCCTATTGGAGATAAAGAAATAGAAAACCCTTCCAAGCCCCTAGGAATGGAGACTCACTGGATTCGAATTTGTAATAACATATTTAAAGGGGCGGAGGGCGGGGGAGAGTCAGTGGAAGAAAGGAGCCAAACAAAAGTGAGTGAAAAAACAAAACCTGCCGGTAAGTGCTCAGCAACCTCAGAGGAAAGAAACAGGGATCTAGAGGCTCACAAGGCCTCAGTGAAATGTTACTTCCGATGCTCACCTCCTTTTGCTCTGAATTCATACTCATCAAATAGTCTCCTAGTTACTAAGTATCACCTTGATACCCATAAGACGCCCAGAATATGGGCCCAGGATATATGTCAGGGGAAGGGTCTCTTGCATATTACACACTTTCAGCTTTTAGCCCATCCCTGAGTGAGGTCATCTATGTTTAGAAAGAAACCCAGTTTGGGTGTTGTATGGAAACCAATTTGACAATAAATTTAATATATTTAAATTAAAAAAAAAAAAGAGAGAGAGAGAGGGAGGGAGACACAGAATCTGAAGCAGGTTCCAGGATCCTAGCTATCAGCACAGAGCCTGATGCAGGACTCGAACTCATGAGCCTTGAGATCATTACCTGATCCTCACAAGCCATGAGGTCATGACCTGAGCTGAAGTCAGAAGCTTGACCAACTGAGCCACCCAGGCACCCCTGTGATAAATATTTTAAGTAAAATACTAAACCAGAACAAACAAAATGCCTCTAAGATCCAGACTGTAGTAAGATCAAAAGATAGATCTTTTGAAGGTATACTTTCTAGAGTTCTGAGCAGAGCAATCTTACATTAAATTGAGTCTATTACTTTGAAAACTAGCCCATTTAAAATTCTATATATATTTTATCTATATGATATGCAGTCTGACACACTTTTATTTTGAAAAGATATATGAATCGAGGTAGAAGATGATTTTTTTTTTAATTTTTTTTTTCAACGTTTATTTATTTTTTTGGGACAGAGAGAGACAGAGCATGAACGGGGGAGGGGCAGAGAGAGAGGGAGACACAGAATCGGAAACAGGCTCCAGGCTCCGAGCCATCAGCCCAGAGCCTGACGCAGGGCTCGAACTCACGGACCGCAAGATCGTGACCTGGCTGAAGTCGGACGCTTAACCGACTGTGCCACCCAGGCGCCCCTTTTTTTTTTTTTTTTTAATTTTTTTTTCAACTAGAAGATGATTTTAAGGTACTTCCTGAGGACATCCTTTAATAGGAAAAACAGGTGTAGCTGTAGTAAAGGAATGAAAAATGAGACACAGTAACTTCTGCTTCAATCCTGTAAGAAATCAGCTGTCTCAATGATACCAGTTCATCTGCACCGTGTTTCATATGCAGGCACTATCTCTAGGCAGGTGCCAGGCAGTGGGGGTGCAGGGAAACACAGTCACAGGCACCCGGCATGCTATGTTTACTGGCAGAAAACAGTACAGGGTCCGCAATGTGGCTCTACTGTAAAGGAAGTACCAAAAATTGTCTAATTTGGACACGCACAATTATGTACTCAAAATAAGTAAAATAATTAAAAGAAGTGTTCTTCTCAAAAAAAAAAAAAAAAAAAAAGGAAAGAAAGAAACCCAGTTTCTCTCAATCATTCCCCAGAGACTGGGCCACACCCACCCACTCTGCCCAGGGCACAGCCACATACTTCACTGGTCCCACTTTTGCCATCTTCGGGGTCCGAGGAACTGAGAAGTAACGCTTCATAGGTAAATAGTAACTCCCGTTAGGGCTCAGAATGCTGGAATCTGTGTCCTGAGAAATTCCCAGCCTACATCCTGAAGCAGTAGAGGACACTGGCCAAGGAAACAGGGATAAAGCCACACAACCTGAGCTCAAATCGTGAGTCGACACTAACCAAGGGTATAACTTGGCTCCTGACTAAAGGCATTAAATCGTAGCTACACAAGACCTAGCACCACGTCTCACACATAGTAAACACTGATTACCAAATTCGGTCGGAATGGCAAAAAAGACAGGACTGCTTAAAGAAAATGAGTCATTCTGAAAAAAACGTCAATGGGCTAAATGAAAGCGTCAGGTGGTTCTCAGAAAAGAGAGCTCTACTTTCAAACGGCCTCTAGTCTGTCCCGTTTCTCCATCTCTACCCTCCTAGAAAAAACCTCCGCCACCTCTGGTCTGCCGTGACCTAACTGGCCACCCCTTTCCTACCACTGTGTCTACTCCTGCCCATCTGCAACCGTTCTTTACTCAGCAGCAAGAAGGGTCTTTGAAAAACCTACCTATGTCACGTGGACCCCTTTCGTAACACAATAGTTTACCAGCCTGATCTGGACTCTGCCCAGCTCTGTGTCTGCTCCCTTCCCTTCCCCCACATCCCCAGTCACACAGGCCTTCCTTCCATGTTACAAAAGCACAAGACTTCTCCGACCTCATGACCATCCTCCTGCCACGGCTGACCTGCTCCTGGAACTCAGACCTTGACTTAATGTCACCTCCTTAGCGGGGCCTTCTCCAGTCACCCAATCTTTGACATTACCAGTTTTAATTCTACGTGTAACTCAACTCTGACATCTTGTCTTTACTAGAGTAGTTTCTTCACCGTTTACGTTGTCATCTGCCTCCCTCCACCAGAATGCAAACTCCCCAAGAGCATGGATTCTGTCAGTCTCGTTCAACAGCACATGGCTGGGACCTTGCAGGGAGCCTGGAACATAGTGGGTGCTCAGCAAATACCCAGAGAATGAAAAAATGAGCAAACATTTCAAAAACCGAAGTGTATGGTTTCTATCTATTAGGATGCTCTTTATCTTGAAAGGGTGAATACTGTCACGTTAAGAACTCAGAGCTGGGAGCCTGATTTGCGTGTGTCAAGTGCTTAGACCCACGCCTAGGACATAGTAAACACCGTGTAAATGTTAAATAGCAATGTTGGAAAGCTTTCAGACACAAGTCCTCTACATGTTTTAGATTTGTAGCAGTTTTATCTTTTGCCATTGTAAATAGGATATTTTCTTTCACTGTATTCCCTAAATTGGCAAGTATTTATAAGTAGGAAACCTATTTATGTTCAGACTGATTTTGTACCAAGGTATCTCACTGGATTGTCCCCAAGCTCCCACTCTCTTCCCACTCTCTTCCCACTGCAGCGGCACAACTGCCTCAATTCTACATCACCGTCCCCATTCCCGTCTCTGCAGCCACCTGCTGTTCCCTTACCTTCTTTCCCTGCTGAACGTGCAGACACACTCACACTCTGTTCTGGAAATATTACCAGCAACACACACCACTACCATCACATTCAATCCAATTTAAACTTTTATGACCTAAGCTCACTTGACCCCCCCTGGGACGTCTCTCACATGACACCCAGTGTTGAGGGTTTTTTTTTAACTCTAAAACACAGGTCTCTTGTTTTCTCTCATCTCTTCTGGGCTCCCTCCCAGTCTCCAGCCCCTCCGCTGCTACCTTCCCACGTCAACCCCCCTGGGCGTTGTCCTCGTCTGCTCCTCATCCTGACCTCTCTCTTTGAGCTAATGTGGCCATACCTAACCAGTGCAACCTGTCCGGATCTTTCTCCTGAGACACACGCTTACTCACCTGCCCTCAACAAGGGGAGAGTCCAATCCATATAAAACAGAAAAGTCCACCCCCCAGCCCCCAAAACAACTCCAACAGTCCTCGCTGACTCAGGGAACGCTACCACTCCCAACCCAGGCCCCCAGAGCAGAATTCCAGCAGCCATCCCTGGCTCTCCTGTCTCCCTCACAACCAGCACCCAACTAGTTACCAAATCCAGATGCTTCTGCCCCCCACTTTTTAAACTAGTCTCTTCTACATATTTTCCTAACTTGCTTATTTATCTTATTGAGGGAGAGTTGATACACAACGCTGCATTAGTTTCAGGTGTACAACAGTTATTCGACAGGTCTGTGTGATGCTGTGCTCACCACAAGCATAGCCACTGTCAGCACACATTATTGTAATACAACTGAGAACATTCCCTACATGCTAGCATAGAGATATACCTTCTATCCCCATGACTCACTTCTGCCTCTTTACCATCTTTCTTCTCAACACTACTAGTTTACTTAAACCCTTGTCTTCTCTTGCCCACTACAGACTACTCCAACCCAAAGTCCTTTGAGAAATCACTCCAATAAATCTCTCTCCCCAAGAGAATAAAGTCCAAGTTTTTAAGGTGATCTTCAAACCCCTCTATGATCTGGTCCCTGCCTATGGCTCTGGCCTCTTTTTTTTTTTTTTTTTTTTTTGAAAGACGGAAAGAGAAAGAGAGAGAGAGAGAGCATGCACACATGCGTGAGAGCAGGAGAGGGACAGAGGGAGAGAGTGAAAATCTTAGGCAGGTTTCATGCCCAGCACGGGGCCTGATCTCACAACCATGAGATCATGACCTGAACCGAAATCAAGAGTTAGACACTTAACCACTGAGCCACCCAGGTGCCCCGACCTCATTTCTTTATATTTCACCACTACCTGCAAACCCTCAGCAACCCTAAAGTGATCAAAGTTCACCAACATACTAAGTCATTTCAAGCCTCTCAAAGTTGCATGTTGCCTCCTTTTCCTAGGCTGACCTTCAGTCCCTTATTCACATTCACCTTTTAAACCTCAGTTAAGAATCTCTTATTAATCACTGAAGCATTTCTTGGAGTACCCTCACCTCCAAAACTGACCTTCTGCTGTGTCCCCATGCACTTGTGCAGCCTGTTTGAGTACCTATTAACTTGTCACTATGCCTCCAGGTTCTCTTGTCCACCAGCCCCACCAGACCTCTGCTCTCACAAAGCAGGACAACAACTTATCTCTGCACTCTTAGCACCTGACTCCGGGTCCAACAAACACAAGACAATAAAAACTGTTGAATAAGAGAATAAACGAGTGCCGAATTTCTCAAATGAGGCTCAAATACTTTGGATATAAGAGACGAGAGATGATAACCCTTTGTTTAACTCAAATCGCAGGATACAAAATGGGCAGAAAGGAAACTGAAAGTTGTAAAAAGTCTAATGGCCAAGTATTCCTGGACAGTCTAACACCCTCTCAAGGAGGCCCAGCGTCCTGGAAGAGGAGAGGGGAGAGGGAGCTCATGACCAACTCTCACCCTGCTAAAGACGGAGTTCAGGGAGCGCTTTTCAGAAAGGAGAGAAACACCCCTACTCACCCAGATGGCAGCTGTCCGGACCCTGGTGGCCATCCCCACGGTCAGTTCTGTGCGTCCCGCGGGTGGTGGCAGGACCCAAGGGCTGCCCGGAGGAAAAAGAATCGTGAAGGGTCTCCCCGCCCCTCCCACCCTCAAGCAGGGGAGACCCTCCTGCACCCAAAGAGGGAGGGTCCGAGGCCCCGGCACCCGCCCTTCCCGCCGGCGAGACTGCTTGCCCGCGGAGCCACGCGGTTCCCCGCCTCCCACGCGCCCCTTGCCAACACAGCCGCGATCGGACGGCTGTTCCGAGTCCGGGCAGGAGAGAGCCGGGTCACACTAGTCTGCACAGTCCCGCTGCCCGGAAACGTAAGGGACTGGGCGCGTCCGGCTCCACTAACCCCTCCGCGAGCAGCCGTGGGACTCGGGGAAGACTGGCTGCCTCCGCCTCCTGGAGCTGCAGTCAGATTGGCTCTGTCCTCCCTTCTGATTCTGCGGCGGCCGCCCGAGTGCTTCGGCCACGGCCCCCGGGGAAGACGAGGCCAGCCCACTTGGGCTCCGGTAACCACCGAGAAGGGAAACTGACACAGACCCCGAAACAAGGTTCTTGGGGCCGGGGCCCAGCCAACCGCGACCGTAAGGGACGCACCGGAAATGCGTCAGCGCGACCCCGGGGCAGAGCGAACTACAATTCCCAGCAGCCTCTGCAGGAGGTCCCGCGGCGCGGGGAGGGCTCCGCGCGAGGGCCGCCGGATGGGGGCGCTGCTGCCGAGAACCTCGGGTTCTCGGGTGGGGAGTCGGGGCGCGCTGGCAGCCTTAAGTACCCCCCGAGATTTACAGTAACTCACGGCACCAGCACAGAGGCGGGAGTGGCGTAAGTTGAGGTAAAAATGTTCACAGTTCTCTGCGTTTCCGAAATGCTTATAAAGTCCAAGTTTCTTTAATAACTCAAAAATTCATGGTAACACGTTAACGTGACATTTTCATGAATATTCCTTTAAAAAAAAGTAGTGAGCTGTGGCATTGTTCTACATTTTTCTCCTGCGAGAAATCTTTTAAATGTCCAGCTAAATAGAGAACAGCTGGATTCTCGTGTTTGCTTGCACAATCTGTTGCATGTGTTGTTTTTGTTTTTGTTTTTGTGAAGTATTTAAAGAAAATCCAGCCTCACACAGGTGTGCAGTTGGAAAAGGACAGGGTTGGGTTTTTTTTTTTTTTTTATGTTTATTTTGAAGGGGGGGGGGGGTCGGGGAGAATCCTAAACAGGCTCCACACAGTCAGTGCAGAGCCCGATGTGGGGCTCGAACTCAGCAACCGTGGGATCATGACCTGACGCAGGGTCGAGTCCGATGCTCAGACTGAGCCACCCAGACGCCCGGAAAAGGACAGGATATTTTAATGCGCTTATCAGATAACTGTGGATACCCTTGGATAGCACAAGCTGAACAAGGGAAACCTTAGTTGCGGTGTGCAGTCTGAAACCACGTTGGTGACTTCACGCTATTACGTTAAAATCTATTTGTCTGTCTTGCACTTTGAATGGATAGTTTCATTCATGCTTTTGTAGCATCATAAATTAGTCACTTGGAAAATATCCACTGATTTATGCAGATCTTCACAATGTTGCCACGTTTCATTTTACAATTTGAAAAATCTTATTCCATAGTATTATAATTGATCTTAAGTATTGGGAAGCTGTGAAATTCACAGTGGCAGTACAAGTTTTCCAAAACTGTTCTATTCACTTGAAAACTCAAACTTTATGTTGGGGAAAAAAAAAATACTGTCATTTATTTTCCTTGAAGTGACAAGCTCACTTGGTTGATTTTTGAGAAAATGCCACATCCCTAAGTGTGCCTTGTCTCTCCTTTTCGTCAAGTTAAGCTGTCAGATCAAATAATCACACAAGTGCTTTTTCTAGACAACTGTGGAACTTCAGTACGCAGCACAGAATATTTGTTGCACAGAGACTAAGAAGATATGTGCTCAAGAGTTGCTTTAATAAAATTACTTTTTACTGCTCTACCAAGGACATCCTAAAGTGAAATAAATCCTAGATACATTAAATACTAGATGGAGACAGAAAGACTGAAAAGCTTTACACTGAAATGTAGTTACCATCCTTTGCCCACTGGTCTGTTAAACAATCTGTTATATACTAGTTTCTCATATTCTGTTCATTTTCTTTTTTATATAAATTTCTTAATGTTTTTTATTTTTGAGAGAAAGAGCGCACGTGTGCATGGGTGCAAGCGGGGGAGGGGCAGAGAGAGAGGAGGACAGAGGACCCAAAACGAGATCAGTAAGTTACCACAGACTTGGTGGCTTAAGCTACAAATGTATCTTACAGTTCTGTAGGTCAGAAGTTTAGCACGGATCTTACGAGGCTAAAAGTGTTGGCAGGGATCCATCCATTTCTGGAGGCTCTTGGGAAAGGATCCTTTCCTTTGTCTTTTCCAGATTTGACAGGCCACCTGCATTTCTTGGATCGTGGCCCGTTCCCTCCATATTCAAAACCAGCAACAGTTGAATCCTGTTCCCTCTGGCCTCCTCCTGTCTCCCTCTTTCACTTTTTTGTTTAATTTTTTTTGAGACAGACTGAGAATGCGAGTGGGTTAGGGGCAGAGAAAGCGGGAGACGCAGAATCGGAAGCAGGCTCCAGGCTCTGAGCTGTCAGCACAGAGCCCCATGTGGGGCTCGAACTCACGAGCTGTGAGATCATGACCTGAGCCGAGTCCGTGGCTCAACCGACTGAGCCACCCAGGCGCCCCTCCCCCTTTCACTCTTAAGGACGTATGGGTTACACTGGGCACGTTTGGGGAACGCAGGATTAGCAAACTTCATTCCCTTTTGCCATAAACATAACATATTCAGAGATTCGAGGATAGGATGTGGACATCTTCCAGGGGCCGTTATTTTGCCTATCACGTATCCATGACTGTCTCCAGCCAAAACTTCGTTCCACCGGTATTGCCCTGCAAGTGGGGGCCTGCAAACTTTTTCGGTCAAAGTCCAGCGAATAAGTGTGCTAGTGCTGCCCTGATAAAGTACCACAGAGTGGTTTCAACAACAAATTTATTTTCTCACAGTTCTGGAGGCTGAAAGTCAGAGATCAAGGTGTTGACCAAGTTGGTTTCTCCTAATGCCTCTCTCCTTGGCTTGTAGCAGGTCATTTCCCCGTGTCCTCCCATGGTTGTCCCTCTGTATCTGTGTCCTCCTCTCCTCTCCTAAGGACACCAGTCACATTGGATGAGGACCCACCCTAATATCATTATTTTAATTTAAAATGTTTAAACTTGAAAGACCCCAGTCACATTCTGAGTTATTGGGGATTAGGACTTCAGCATAGGAATTTGGGGGGGGAGACAACTCATCCCGTAACAATCAGTTAGTAAATGTTTTAGGTTTTGTGTGCCACAGTCTGTCACAACTACTGACGCTTGCCCTTGTAGCACAAGAGCAGCCACGGCCAACACGTACGTGAATGAGCACGGTTGTGCTCTGGTAAAACTGAAATGACAGAAGTAGACAGAAGGCCAGATTTGGTCTATGTCCATTGTTTGCTGACTCCTGGCCAACACTATGCCGGGGCACCCCGTGTTGTTACCCCGTCATTATAGTAAGTATATACCACTTGTTCAGTAGTAGGTAGGTCGAAACCTTTTGCTGTTGTTCTTTAAAACGGTCTGTTATTTTTATTCCTTTGGTCTTGCGTGCACCTTTTAGGCTTCAGTGACCAAGTTCCAAGTAAAACCCTCTGTAATAAATTGTGGTATCTATTAGGATGTTATTTCTACGTGGCAGGCACTGTTGCTTCACCGTCCAGTAACTGTCCTCTCCCGTTCCTCTTTGCTACAAAAGCTCTGTACGTTTAGGTGCTGGTTGGCCGTAAGTTTATGGCATTCCCCTTTCTAGATTCAGTGGATGCATGTTTATTTCTTCAAGTCATTCAACAAACATTTATTGAATGACTACAATGAGCTAGCCACTGTATTAGGCCAGAGGCTATATCAGTAATTAAGACAGATCCTTTGGGAAGCATTCATTTTGGCAAGGGAAGACAGATGATTGACAGATAAGAAATACTACTGAAAAATGAAAAGAAGAGGATAAAGGGGACTAGCAGTGCCAGAGGGGTGGCTGCAACTTTAAGTAAAGCAGTGTCTTAGTTTCCTAGGTCAGCTGTAACAAACTACCAGAGTGTGGGCTTCAGCAACAGAAATGTATCTCACAGTTCTGGAGGCTAGAGGTCCAAACTCAGGCTGTTGGTAGGGCTGGTTCCTTCCGAGGGGTGTGAGGGAAGCATCTGTTACAGGCCTCTGCCTATTATATACCACTGATACTGGATTAGAGCCTGCACGAATGACTTATTGAACTTGATTACCTCTGTGAAGACCCTTTCTTCAAGTAAGGTCACGTTCTGGTAATGGGGGATGACCTCAACACACGAATTTTGGGAGCACAAAATTCAATCCATAAAAGGTAGTCAGGGTAGAGCTCATTTGTAAGGTAATACACCCTACATCTAATCATTTCCCACAGGTCTGTGATAGAACTTTGTCACTAAAAATAAGTGAAAGATGAATTTCTACTGTGTGCAGTGAAAAGCAGCTGGCCTTTCCAACCTGATGCCACAAATCTATGGCACCTCTGTTGCCTTGCCATCTGTCTCCTAAATCGATCTCATTGTTGGAGTAACTTGCGAACCTCAACCAACAGCTGTTTACACACCATTTCTTTCAACCAATTCTAATTCCTGTTCACTAGCTGCTGAGACACTGGGCACATGATCAGCTTCCCAGTTATTTAAGGGCTAAGTTAACTAAACCAAACATTTTCACCATCTTGCCTTTCAGGAATGGTAATGCACAGATTAATCAGTGTGTGCTTAATTCATGGATGAATGTTAATACTTTCTCGGGGCACCTGGGTGGCTCCGTCGGTTAAGCTCCCACTCTTAATTTCGGCTCAGGTCATGATCCCACGGTTCGTGGGTTTGAGCTGTGCTATCAGCTTGGGATTCTCTCTTTTGGTTTCTCTCTCTTCCTCTTTCTCTCAAAATAAACGTAAAATTAAAAAAAAAAAAGACAATACTTTCCAAATCATTATGTGCCTGTAACAATGGTGACTGATTATATCGGGACCTCTCTTAAAATTCCTGTGGTTTCCCCTTACCCTTAGGATAGTGCCAGGATCCTTAACCAGATGTGGAGTCGGCAGGTAGTAGTGGAAACACCACGTGCCGGAGCCAAAGTGATCTGCGCTTGAACCCTGGGTCTTCCTCCACTTACTCTGCAACTTGGGGCAAGTCGCTGTGAACTCAAAACAGAAGTAGGTTGCACACACGAACAGAATTCATGTGAGGATTAAGCGAGATGGGGCATGTAACTTATATGCCACCACTTGTGGCATTTAACAGTAATTTACTTTCTTCCCTTTACATCCTAATTTCCACTCAGTCCCTGCATCATTTTAAGATATGACACAATGATAACATAGGGGGAGACAGAGGACACTGAGTGAGGTCTGAGTGAATTTGTCTCTGAAGGAGATAAATAACAATGGTACTGTGTATTTTTTATATTGAACTGGCTAATTTTGTTAAGATCCTCTACAAAGTGCCAGACATTGTCTTGTTTGAGATCTGCCACACACTTACCAGTTATTTTTCATATGAAACTTCACCATTTACTAGCTATGTAAATGGGGACAGACTACCTAAATTGCCAACCTCTAGTTCCCTTAACCATAGGGGCAATAGTATGTCAATCACAGGGTTATAGACAGAAGTAATCTATTGTATGAAAGGGCTTAGCTTGGCTATCTTGTATCAAGCTGTCTATAAATGAAGATGAGCTACAAAAATCAGCAACTACTACTACTGTTACTATGTGTCACTTGGAGCTGCAGATTTTCTCTGATTTCCCAGAAATTCCTGGTTTGCTGAGTATTTTGAAAAAATCAATTTTATTGAGATAAAATTTGCATACAACAAACTGGACCCACTTAAAATGTATACTCTGATGAGTTTAACAGACAAGTACAGTCATGGAACCACCACCAGTCAAGATACAGATCATCCCTAATGGTTCCCTTGGGGTCCCGTCTGCTGTCAGTCACCCTCCCATCCCCAGCCAACCACTGGTTTATCTGCTGCCAAGTTCCATGGTTAAGGTTCTAGCAGCTTATTTGTAGACAAAAACTTTGGAAGAGAAAAAATTCCTTTACTGAAGAAACTGTAATATAAAAGTAATTTGTATTTGTTGAAGAGACTTTGGGAAAAAATAGAAAACTACAAAACAAAACAAGAATAAAGAAAAAAAAGAAAGTTAACTGCTCTTAATCTTTTGACAAATTTCCTTAAGAGTTTTAAGCAAGATTCATTTCAGTTATTTACAATTGATTTATTTTTATACATTTCAGTTTACTCCATATTAACAACTATTCATCATGCTTTTTTCAAAACACATGACAACATCAACATTTTTCTTGTCAACAGTTTGCATTAATTTTAATGTCTGTGTAATACTCCATGACACGGATACACTATAACCATTCTGCTATTATACATTTCTATATTGCAAAATTTGCACTATCGTAAGTAACGTTTTAGTGACCATCCATAGACATTTCTCTCTTCCTACATTCCTTGGTGTGTTAATAACAGTAGTAGTAGCTAACACATTTAGTACTTGTGGGCCAGGCACTGTTTTAAATACTTTATACACATTATCTCACTTAATCCACACAACAACCCTCTGAGGTAGATACTAGAAATAACTCCATTATACAGTTGAGGAAAATTGAGCCATAGGTTATCAGAAACTCTAAGAGGCCCGGTTAAGGGACTACTCTTCGACTCCCATTAAGAACCACTGCTTACCATGAAAACGATTTCTGATAGGAGTACATTATACATGCGAATGATATATATATGCACTGAAGAACGCAGCACTAATTGAGGAACCCAGGATCTAGTTCTTGGTCTGACTTCACTCAAAATGTGAGACCAGTGCCAACTCACTTGATCTCAACTGTACAATGAAGATTACACATTAGGTGCTCGCTTCAGCAGCACATATACTAAAATTGGAACGAAGATTACATGTTAGATGGTCTCCTGCTCCTTGTGAAGTCTCGTGACTCTTGACAGTCATTTCTAGATTTTTCCTGGGAGAGAGACATCAAGATCTTTGTCCTCCTGGTCTCAAAAATACTTATCACTCAACAATCAATCATTAAGCATCTAAAATATATTTTGTTTGCTAGAAAATGGCAAATAATGGCTAGTCCTTCACAGAGATCCATTTATAGAATGAAACAGAGAGTTAAAACAGGTTCTCTTTCTGAATCTTTTTTGGGTCATGAACTTACCACAGAATCTGAAGATCAGGCTTCTCTCCCTAGAAGAGAAAACTTCTGTACAAACGAGATGATTTTGCATACAATATTAAAAGTTGTTTACTGATCCTCAGAAGTGAGCCGTTACACCCACTACGGGTAGTGATTTCCTCAGGTTGAGAAGTGCTGATGTAGGTAAGAAGGAAACGTGGCTGGGAAGGAAGTGAGAGCTCCAGGAGCTCTTGCTCGCTGGCAAGCAGGTTTAATTCAATGACGCACACCAGAGGTGGGGCAACAACAGTGACACCAGCTACCACAGCTAACAACAATAAAGCACTTAATATACATCAGGCACAATTCTAAGTTGTTTATATGTTTACTCAGTTAATACTCACCACAGTCCTACAAGGTAAGTAATGTCCCTAATTTACAGAAGAGGCACCGATGTTAGGCAGCATGCCCAAGTTCACCCAGCAAGTTAAGGACAGAGGTGGAATTTCAACTTGGGTAGTGTAGCTCAAGCTTGTGCACTTAGCCACTAAGTTTCCTTTATAAAGATAAAAGACTACCTTGGAAGGAGGGTGGCTTTGAGCAGTGCTGTTTATTTCATGAGCATAGCTGCTCTAAGAATGGCCCAGGTACCTGCTCCCACTCAAAGGGGACCCTCCCTCATGTGCTCAAACACCTAATCTTCTAGGTCTCAAAGTCCAAAGAAACCCTGTGTTTAAATTCCCAGGAGCCTTCAGCACACGGTCTCAAAGAGCACAACTCCATGACCCAAACAACGTAGAATAGGAAACTTGCCAGCAGGTGGTCCTTAAGCATCCTTGATGATAGAATAGAGAAACTGGATATCCTTTTTAATGTTTAAAAATATCTTCAAATAATTATTGGAGTAACATGGAATAAACTATAAAACTCACTCAATCCCATCACCTAACAAATCGATTCTGTTCATTATCCAGAGTTTTTCGATTCTTGCTCACATGCAAATATACTTAAAATAAGTACCATTACTAGTAAATGTGTTCTTTTTCAGCTTTACATTATAAGCATTTTCCCTGCTAACCAAAATGTGGTTTATATCAGACACATAAAAGAGTAGACACTACTAACTGTCCCAGAAGGACAATCAAGTAAAAATATGGCAGGTTATTTCACTGGAATATTATTTTCCACTTTTTTACAATAACTATCAATTTTTTATTCTTTGCAATAGGAACTCTCATTGACTTATCTTTCTGAAGTAGCATTCTGACTGACATCTTTTTGAAGAAGGCAATGAAGCTGGATAATCTCCCACCTACTTAATGGTTCCTTCTCAGATTCTAGCATTTTAAGGCTCGGTCAAGAATGCTCCAAGGACAACTGCTTTTATAGGAACTTGTGGAAAGAAAAGCTGATGTGTTTTTGTACTACAATGAAATCTGTAGGTTATTTCTCCTTCTAGGACCAATTCTCTAGTGCACAAAAGGGTAGTGACAAGATTGAAAGCATTTCTGCACAGATTACATCTACACTGCTTCCCTCCAGAAGGAGTTTCTAATGTAAAACCAAGTTATTGCTCTTTGTAAAGAACTTTCCACATTCGTAATATTAATAAGTATTCTCTCTAATATGATTTGTCTGATATCGAATAAGGTTAGGGCTATTAACAAGCGCTGTCCCACATTGGTTACAAGTTAAGAACTGCTCTCCAGTGTGGGCTATTTGATGTACTATCAACGGAGAGTTCTGGCTGAAGATAATCCCACACTGATTACATTTATAGGTCTCTTCCCCAACATGAACCCTCTGATGCTTAATAAGGTCGTTCTTCCGAATGAAGGCTTTCCCACACTGGCAGCATTCATATGGCTTCTCTCCAGTATGAATTCTCTGATGCACGATGAGGGCAGAACTCTGGCTGAAGGACTTCCCACAGTCGTGGCATTCATATGGTTTCTCTCCAGTGTGCGTCCTCTGATGGGAGAAAAGGTGAGAGCTTCTACTGAAGCATTTTCCACAGTCTTTACACTCAAAGGGCTTCAGTCCTGTGTGAGTCCTGTGGTGCACCACAAGGTGAGACCTCTGGCTATATGACTTCCCACACTCGTTACATTCGTAGGGCCTCACTCTGACATGAGTTCTCTGATGCAGAATGAGATGTGTGCTCTGTCTGAAAGACTTCCCACACTCAGGACATTCATAAGGTTTCTCTCCAGTATGAGTTCTCTGGTGCCTAATGAGCCTGGAGCTGTGAACAAATGACTTCCCACACTGGCTGCACGTGTACAGCTTGTCTCCTGTGTGAGTTCTCTGGTGGGTCACAAGGTGAGAGAACCAGCTGAAGGACTTTCCACACTCTTTACATTCATAGGGTTCCTCACCAGTGTGAGTCTTCTGATGTCCAATGAGGTGAGAACTCCGGCTGAAAGACTTTCCACACTCTTTACATTCATAGGGTTTTTCTCCAGTATGAATAAGCCGGTGCCTGGTAAGATTAGAACGCCAGCTAAAGAATTTTCCACACTCCTTACATTCATATGGTTTCTCCCTATGTATGCCCTTCGATACACCAAGGGATGTACCACCGGTAAGAGAGTTGACAGTATCGGGGCATTTGTAAGACTTATCTCCTGGTTGAGTTCTTGCAAACTGAATAAGATGAATATTTTGACAGAAGGTTTGACCACATTCACTACTATTACTTGCATAGCTTTCCTGATGACCACTAAAAACTAAATTATGTTTTAAACTTTTAGTATGTGAGTCATGTTTGTGGAAATACTCCCTCAGCACTAGTTGAGCAGGAAGAAGACAATTTCCCCCATATTTACTGTTTTCACAGACTCTCTCCTGATTAAGTGCTTTCTTTTGGGTGAATGCCACTTGCCTCAAATGTCTCTCCTGATTTTCCTGATACTTGTCCAACTGGTCTTCACACTTCCAGACTTCTTCTAATGACAAATACCAGAGATCGTTCTTTGGGATTCCTTCCATTTTAATGCCATAGGATTGTTTATCTTTAGAAATGCTCTTACTGGACACTGATGATTTAATTTCAACCGCAGTGTCCAAATCTGAAAGAAATGAGGAACCTTCGTGTAACTAAAAAACCATTAAGGTCCAAACAGTGGGATGTGAAGTATGGAGGCTGCACGAGCTGCTTATACAGCTGCCTTCCTAGTAAGAAAGCAAAGAGGAGAGCAGCAAACAGGAAGGGTGCTGGACTGTGCAGCACAGAAGAGAAGCAGTGAGGCCAAGGGGAAGCCACAGGACTGGGCAGGACACACGGGATCAGGATATTCAGTGCTGGGTGGCAATAAGGGAAATCCCTTATGGCACTCCCATGATCTAAACTATTAATGATGTAAGAACCTAACATGTCTACTTGTTGCCAGGCCCTTCCCCTGACATGCCTTCTTCACACTGCAATTTCACATTCCTAAACCACGAGTTCAGCCTTATGCCAGGGAGTGCCTGTTCCTGACACCAGCACAGTGCAACACGATAATGTCCAGACGTCTGGCACCAAGAACCTCAGAAAGGCCAAGCAACAGGCTGGAAAAGCAACTGTACACACATTATCCAGCCACAGGCTCTGATTCTAAGCTGTAACACTACTAGTGGTGAATTCAGACAAGTTGTTAAACTTTTCAAACATCACTTTGCTTATCTGTAATCCAAGGAGCAACAGTGAACTGTGGCGTAAGATTGTCATTAAGTACTGTACAGTATGAGTTCATCACAGACCCTGACACACGTGTGGTCAAAGCAATACCATAGTAATCATTATTTACACTATTCTGGTCTTAAAAAAAAGGGGGGCGCCTGGGTGGCTCAGTCGGTTGAGCGTCCGACTTCGGCTCAGGTCATGATCTCACGGCTCGTGAGTTCGAGCCCCGAGTCGGGCTCTGTGCTGACAGCTCAGAGCCTGGAGCCTGCTTCAGACTGTGTGTCTCCCTCTCTCTCTGCCCCTCCCCGCTCATGCTCTCTCTCTCCCTCTGTCAAAAATAAAAAAAAAACACTAAAACAACAACAACAACAACAACAACAACATTATTCTGGTCTTACATCCTGATTCCTTTGTTTGGAGACATCAAGACTTAACAACTGATAGGACTCACACCACAGGACACTAACTCACAACCTAGCCCCTAACTCATATTCTCCTGGGTTTTTCTGCCCTTTTGTTTGTACTTGTATTACTGCACGTTATTTACCCTAGTTAAAAGCCTGTTTCTCAATGCCTTTTAGGTAAAATGTTGGTTCTTAACCTAGAAAAGAAACACCATTAAAGAAATGGTGGAGAGAGAGAACATTAAGCAGGCTTCACATTTGACACAGAGCCCAACACAGGGCTTGATCCCATGACCCTGGGATCATGACCTGAGCCGAAATCAAGTTGGACGCTCAACTGACTAAACCACCCAGGCGCCCCTTAAGTAATCTCTATGCCTAACACGGGGCTCAGACTCACAACCTCTAGATCAACAGTCACATGCTCTACCGACTGAGCCAGCGAGGCTCCCCCCACCCAAAAACACTGTTTACAAAGTACCATCTCTCCCTACACAAGTGAGGTAATATTCTACTCTTATCTGGTGTACGGGTTGAACTGTGTGCCCCAAATAAGATATGTGCCCGTATCTCAGAACGCAACTTGACTTGGAAACAGGATCACTGCACGTGCAGTTAAAATGAAGTAGTACTGGAGCAGGGTGTGCCCCTAATCCAGAGACTGGTGTCCTTACAAGGAGAGAAGAGGGGGCCTGGGTGGCTCAGTTGGGATCTGTGCTGATAGCACAGAGCCTGCTTGAGATTCTCTCGCTCTCCCTCTCTCTCAAAATAAATACACTTAAAAAAAAAAAAAAGGAGAGGAGATACAGAGACAGACATACAGAGAAGACAGACATGAAGGCAGAGGCTGATTGGAATGATGTGTCTACAAGCCAAGGAACACCTGAGACTACCAGAGCCTCACGAGGCAAGGAAGGATCCTGTCCTCCAGGCGCCAGAGGGCGTGTGGCCCTGCTGACACCTTGATTTCAGACTTCTGACCTTGAGCTCTGAGAAAGCATGCTTGTGTAAACTACCAGTTTGTGGAACTTTATCTTCGCAGCGCCAGGAACTAACAGGCCTGCTGATAATCCCTGTGCCAGGCCCCTAACCGCCTTCTTTGTGGAACCCCCACCAGTCTCCGTTTTCAGTCACTACTTTGTTAGTTACTAGCTTCTCCCTCACCCTGACTTTTCTTTTCTTGTGGTAAAATACACATGACATAAAATTTACCATCTTAACCATTTTTAAGGGTACAGCTCAAGTATGACATACATTTGCATGGTTGTACAGACATCCCCTTGTGTCATCTCCTCTGTGGAATCAAAACTCAGTGCCTCTTAAACAGGAAGCCCCTTCTCCCATCCCACCAGCACCTGGCAGGCACCATCACACTTTCTGTCTTTATGATTTCGACTACTTTAAGTAACCTCATGTAAACTAATCATATTATTTATCTTTTTGTGTCTGGCTTCACTTAACATAACATCCTCAAAGCTGATCCATGATGTAGTTCGCAGAATTTCCTTCCTTTTTAAGGCTGAATAAATAGCCCATTATGTACGTGTGTGTGTGCGTGTGTGTGTGCACGTGTGTGTGTGCGCGTGTGCACACGTGCATGCGTGCGGCCATGATTTCTGATAAGAAACACACCACCCTTATTCTCCCCTCCCCTCCTTCCAGGGCATCAAAATCCCACAGAGAAGTTTTTCAAACCACAAATGCCAACTGGAAAATTCTAAAATGAACATGTGTGATGCAGACTGGGGGCTGGGTACCAATGGGGAACAGCTGTGAGTGGCATGTTTGAACACATACATGTGATTCTTCCCTTCATTAAAATCCTAAAACTTGTCATATATTACGTAACACAATACTCTAGTGAGTTATATTTAAAATATGTAGCATCCATTCATCATCTCATCATTTATATTTTTAAAGCCACCACTCATTATACTTTCTTTCCACTTTGATTATGAAGCTCACATAGCCTGGTAGATTCCCTTAAATTCCATGTGTTTAAGCACATGGAGTTTCAGTATTTCTTTTGACAGCAAATTCTCAATAAAAATCTAAACTGCTGATCTAGTCAGTTAGTTTTAGATAGCAGTCAAGAGACACCTGGAAAAGCTTATAAATGAATGAAGACGTGGATGAAAAAAATAAAGGAAATAATAGAGAAATGAAAAGAAAACAGAGGACAATCTTTCTTCCCACGGCCCCAAAGCAACTGCATGATCAAGTTCTAACACTGTATTAAAGGACTTGCCTTTGAGGCAGAAATTTGAGACAGTCACCTACAAGACCAAATGTAAGAAAACTAAAAAACAGTTTATGGTATTTAAAAGTACACTTAGGGGTAGCCAGGTGGCTCAGTCGGTTAAGCGTCCAACTTCAGCTCAGGTCACGATCTCACAGTCTATGGGTTCGAGCCCCACGTCAGGTTCTGTGCTGACAGCTCAGAGGCTGGAGCCTGCTTCGCATTCTGTGTCTCCCTCTCTCTCTGACCCTCCCCGCTCACGTGCGCGCGCTCTGTCTCTCTCTCAAAAATGAATAAACATTAAAAAAATCTTTAAGGGGCGCCTGGGTGGTGCAGTCGGTTAAGCGTCCGACTTCAGCCAGGTCACGATCTCGCGGTCCGTGAGTTCGAGCCCCGCGTCGGGCTCTGGGCTGACGGCTCGGAGCCTGGAGCCTGCTTCGATTCTGTGTCTCCCTCTCTCTCTGCCCCTCCCCCGTTCATGCTCTGTCTCTCTCTGTCCCAAAAATAAATAAACGTTGAAAAAAAAATTAAAAAAAAAATCTTTAAAGTAAAAAATTAATTAAAAGAATTAAAAGTAAGAATTGAGAAAATACAAAATAAAGAGCTGGAGTACAGTAAGAAAGATGTGTTTTGGGAGCAGCAGTTCTGGAGAAAAAGGAGTTCAGCCAGCAGAACTGGCAAGCCCCTCAGCACACTCAGAAGAGTGGCCAGTGACCAAGCCCCACAGCACGAGGCCATGGGAAGGGGCCACAGGAAAGGGAAAAGACAGGTGAGGATGAAAGAGGAGACTGTGTGACAAATGAGAGCATGGCGACACTAGAATTGGCGTAAGAACCAGGAAAGCAAGACCAACAGGGCTGAAACCAAGTACGTGAACAGAAAGATAATTTTCATGAAGAGTACACGTTTGTCTCTGATGCAAATGACGTGTGGCAAGACTACAGAAAGACTGGTCATGGGGAAACAGAAGGTAAATAAACTCAGTCTTCGCCTCGGAAATGAGAACCAGTGACCACTATGCCCAGGGAGTCCAGCCCCTCATGCTCCTCCGGGCCATGACCGGCAACACCTCTTGACTGGTCCTCACCTGGGTGGGTCTCCCGGTGAGTCCCTCTCTCCACCAGCCATGGCTCTTCCCCTTTCTCCAACTGGAGGATCACATCTGGTTTGGGAAGCTGATGCCCTGTGCATGGTGAAAGATAAAGAATTGGGCAAGGGTTGGGAAGCTCTGTCCTGGACACAAAGAGCATCCCAGATTCAGCCCCAATCCCTTCTTAGTCCCGGGGGGACTCTCAAAAGTAGACAAGGGGAGGCTACATATATATATATATATATATATATATATATATATATATACACACACACACACACGTATACATATACATATATATATATATATATATATATATCCCACACACAAACACAAAAGTAGAAGTGAGTACAAAAGCCCTCTTCTCTGCCCCAAGGAAATCACATCCCTGGCCCCAAGCTCATACTCTGATATATGTGCTTGACGATCTCCATACCTTTTGATCAATGAAGAACCAAAATCCTCACAGGGGGATAGCTCCGAGAATACAACTTAGTCTTACCCAAGGAAACCAGGTTCTTATAGTTCTCCAGCATCACATCTTTGTACATGATCTGCTGGGCAGTATCCAGCAGCTTCCACTCCTCCCTGGTGAAGTTCACAAGTACATCCTTGAAGGTCACCAGTGCCTACAACATGGAACAAATCTGTATCAAGCCAGATGTATATTTCCGCCCTTCCTTCCTGAGTACAGACAGAAAGAGACTTAGGCAGACAGCACTGGGGTAGGGAAAGAGAACGGGCCAGAATTCATTCCAGAAGTGAGTAGTATTTATTTCGGATTCTGATCAAGTCCTAACAGGAATGGCTATTAGATACCTACTGTCTAAAATCCAGTTCCATGTTATGCTCTAGGTTTAGAAATTGTCAGAACTTGTATTTAAATCAACTCTGTTATGACACCTACAGCAAGGAGCATCAGACACCAAAAGTTAATCTACATTTATATTACGTGAAATAAAGAACCCAATTCAGGGCAGAAAAAAGAGGGACACAGCAGTCTTCAGTTCAAGTATAACTTCATGCTTCAGAGACCAAACTCACCATGTTTTCTGATCTAAAATAATTATCCAAAACATTTTTCCTAAACATTGGGAGGTAGGCATTTTTTTTAATTTTTTATTTATTTTTATTTTATTTTTGAAGGAGAGAGAGAGAGACAGAGCATGAGCTGGGGAGGAGCAGACAGAGAGGGAGACACAGAATTCGAAGCAGGCTCCAGGCTCTATGCTGTTAGCACAGAGCCCAACGTGGGGCTCGAACTCACGAACTGCAAGATCATGACCTGAGCTGAAGTCGGATGCTCAACCGACTGAGCCACCCGGCGCCTCCATGGTAGGCATTTTTTTTAAATGAAGATTTGACAAAGAAACAATAGACACAGAAGCAAGGCCTTTATTAGCTACATTAAAAAGAAATGCTGACTACACAGAGAAACAACACCTACTTGAAGGAGGATATCTCCCCAAGAACCATGAAGGTCAGAAGACCGTGGAATAATAGCTTTTTAAAAGCTGCAAGAACTGTCAAGCCAGAATATCCAGTGAAAATACCTTTCGGGAATGACGCAAAATATACTCTCAAGTGAAGTAAAAGAATTTGTCCCCAGCAAACCTGCTGCTCTAAAAGACACGCTAAAAGTAGTTCTTTAAGCAAAAGGGAAATATTGACAGAGAGAAACTTTAAATCCCAGGAATGAAGGATGAAGAACAAAAACGGTAAACATCTGGGTAAATATTACTAGTTTTCCTAACTCCTTCAAGATATGTAGCACAGTGAAAGCAAAACCCACAGCACTCCTCAGTGGGATTTTCCACATACGCAGAGATAGTATGTGTAGGACGCTCCAGGGGAGGAAGCTGAATGAGGCACCAGGGGCCCCGTCTCCCACCCTGGAAGCTCCCAGAGGTTCCATCCCCCAAGCTCCTCATGCCCTGGCTGTGGTCACCCCTGGATAAGTACGTAACTTGTGCCTGAGCTCCTTCCGACAGGAGCTCCCCAGGGAGGCATCACGTAGCCAGCTCCACATCTAGGACAACCAGGGCCAGAGAGACCCACCAGGCACGAACACTCCCAGTTCCCACATCATTTTGTGGGGAGGAAGCATGCTGTGGCCTTCATCCCCAGTGTGGATGAAAGCATGTTGTCAGAATCCTCAATATCACCCAGTTGGCTCCTGCCCACATCACTGCTAAGCCTCTATTTCTTTTACATGGAAGGAAATAAAACTACATCTACAAACAAGCAAACAAAATAGTGCCAGTCTCCCAGAGAAGAGTGTCCAAGATATAATTTCTCAAGTTCCTAGTCAAAGGACTCCAAAACTCAAGCAGAAAGGGGTTCTCAGTTGGAAAACAAAGAAGGCAGCCCAACTTACATGGGACCGGGCCGTTAACAACTTGGTCTCCATGCCCTCCTTGTTCTTGATGATGCTTTTTTCAGTAATGAAGATCCTGAGGAGGAGAAGGTAGAAAAAAGAAAGAAACATGAGGAAGGTTTGCTATCATGGGGAGGTTTCATAAACCATCAACCTAGACTCCCTCATACTTGGCTGAGTATAATGCAAACACCCACCACACAAAGAGGAACATCAGAGATAGTCCAAAAACACATCTACAGTGCTGAAATTCCCAGGAGCAGGAAGAAAAGAGCTATGTCGATTGCAGTTTTTCCCCTTAGTCTCTAGAGTTCCACGCAAAATTTCATTTGCAATTTATATGGTTCTACTGCTACAAATTCTCTTTTTTGAGAAAAACAAACCAAAAAACAAAACCCGCCTCGATCTAATATCCTTACTTTACAGATAAGAAAACAAGTGTTTTCTCCAGCTGATCACAGGAGGGAAGTCAGAGATTGGAAGCACAAGAACCCTGGGATGGGCCACTACTGGCCTGCAGGTGGAGGGTGCCACACAGCAAGGAGTGTGGGCGGCCTCGGGGAGCTACGAGCAGCACCCAGCTGACAGCCAGTCCTAGGACAGCGTACAGTCACAAGTAACCGCGTTCTGCCGACAATCAGAGCCTCCAAATGAGAACCCAGGCCAGCCAACACCTTGACAGCAGCTGTTGGGATACCGGAGCAGAAAACCCAGCCAGAGTGTGTCAGACTTCCACCTACAGAACTGTGAGCTAGTACATGGGTGCTGTTTGAAGCTACCAAGTCTGAGATAATCTGTTACACAGCACTAGAAATCTAATACACGGTCAATTATCTTTTAAAGTCACTTGAACAATAAGGAAAAAATATTATATATTTACCTACGTAGTTACCATTGCCAGTGCTTTTCATTCTTTCCAGTAGATCCAGATTTCCATTTGGTTTCATTTCCTTTCTCCCTGAAGGACATCTTTTAACATTTCCTGCAATGTGGGTCTGCTGGTAATAAATTCTTTCAGCTTTTTAAATCTGAGAATGTCTTCATTTTGCTTTTTTTTTTTTTTTTCAAAACAGCTTTACTGAGACATAATTCACATACCATACAATTCATCCACTCAAAGTACACAATCACAATGGTTTTTGGTAATTACATTATTCATCTTTAAAATTCTAGTAAAAAAATTAACAAAATTTGCTTATTATTGCTAAGTGTACAATTCAGTGGCATTAATTACATTCACAATATTGTACAACTCTCACTAAGAATTCTAAACTTTCTAATCACCCAATGGAAACTCTGAAACATTAAGCAAACTCCCTATTCCTCAGACTCTGATAACCTACTGTCTCTCTGAATTTACCAATTCTAGATAATCATATAAATAGATTCATACAATATCTGTCCTTTTGTGTCTAGCTTACTTGACTCAGCATAATGTCTTCAAGGTTCATCCATGCTGTGGCATGAATCAGACCTTCACTCCTTATAATGGCCAGGTAATATTCCAGTGTATGGACAGACCATGTTGTTTACCCCATCGTCTGTTGATGGACCCTTGGGTTGTTTCCATCTAGTGGGTCTTGTGAATGGTGCTGCTGTGAACACTGGTGTACAAGTACCTGCTTGAGTCCCTGCTTTCAATCCCTTCGGGTCTGTACCTAGGAGCAGAATTGTTGGGTCATATGGTAATTGTGTGCTGAGCTCCCTGAGGACCCACAAAACTTTTCCACAGTAGTAGCGTCCTTTTAGTCACACCAGCAACATCCAAGGTTCCAGTTTCCCCACATGCTTGCCAAAACTTGTTATTCCATTTTTTAGATTATTACAGCAATCCTAGTTGAAGTGATATTTCATTGTAGTTTTGATATGCATTATTTTCACGTACTTAGTGGCCATCGGACAAGTGTCTTTTCAAGTCCTTTGCCCATTTTTAAATTAGTTAAGTTTGTGAGTTGTAGTTCTTTGTACATTCTACATATGAGCATGTATACATACACAAATATGTTTACATATTCTGTGTATATTAAACCCTTATCAGATGTATAATTTCCAAATAGTTTCTCCCATTCTGTTGGTGGTCTTGTCTTTGTGGTTGAAATGTATTTTTGCTGAATACAGAATTCTAAGTAGAGTTATTTTTCCTTTCAGTGCTTTACATAAATAGCTCCATTCCTAATGCTCCAGGAATTACAGGAGTTTTCCAGCCCAGCCCGTAGGAACAGTATTCCCCATGCAAATATCAGGACTATTCCCTCCAACCCTTTAGAGGATTCCTTCCCTGTCCTTGGGGAGTTTCCTCACACATGTGCTGCTCTGTGCTCTTGAGTCCTCGTGGGAGGCCCTCTGCAGACCTCTCCTCTCTGCTGGTCTGTCCTATGAACTACAGCTGCTTTGCTCTCCCCAGATTCTCAGCTCCGTCCTTGGCTCAGGAAGTCTGCTGGACTCCACCTCAGCTCCTCCTTCCTCTACTGGAAACTGGAAACCCTCTCAAAGGCAATAAACTGGGCAATCAGAAGGCTTACCTCGTTGCTTTTCCATCTCCCAGGGATGAGTGTCCTTTGTCATCTGATATCCAGATAGACCGACTGTTTCGTGTATTTTGTCTGTCTCTTTATTGTTGTTGCTGTTGTACGGGCAAGACCGTAAATCTACCTCACTCCCACCCCCCACCCCCACCCCCGTCACTCCAGCATGGCCAGACACAGAAGTCTATAAACATTGCGTGTTTAAGTTGTTTTAAATTTAGACTGTATTTTTAATTTCCACCTTTTGAATACTGGGCTTATTTTCCGTATGTTTGTATTTACAGTTCTTTTGAACTTTTCATTCCTATTGTTTTCCCCCTTTGTCTTCTGGAGATCTTAAGGATTTCCTCGCAGTTCTATGCAAATTTATGTGAATAAAAGCAACATGGTTTCTGCCCTGCCATACCATTAAAACGGTTCTCACCCACAACATCTGTTACAGAGGACACCGTTGGCCTCTGGAATGTTCTTGAAGCTCTTTATTTACTTTGCCTCCTTCACCACCTCGCTTCCCTCTGTATATCTTGGTTCTTAGTCTCCTCTAATGATTTCAAAAATTATGATGAACTTTAATGTAGGTTTCCCTTTGTTGCGTCCTCAGCCTTTCTTGGTGTCCATTTTCAGTGACGCCCTAGGCACTATCAGGACACAGAATATCTACTTGTTTTATCCTGTCTCTCCCACTGCATGGCACACAACAGACCTAAGTGTTTCAGCTAGAATGAACAGATCACTCTGTCTTCTATCCCAACCTTGTTCCTCAACCCCAAGTGCATATTTCAAACTGTGCTCCAAAACTTACTAAGTGGCTTCTTAACCTCTCATGGAGCTTACTTTTCATGTCAGATGAATAAAGGCTGAAATAACCAGGGATGTTAAACTACATAAGAAATCACTTTATGGAAGCAAGAGAATGGTTTTCACATATTTAGAGGTTCTGTGGAACAGGGATATTTGAGTTGCTCCAGAGGGCAGAATTAGGAATAATGTGCAGAGTCACAAAAAAGTCAGTTACAAGTCAATATAATAAGACACTGTTAATCATATGACACCTGGAAATAGATCAGATTGCCTAAGGAAACAGGAAATTTCTGGCCACCAAATTTTCAATCAGATCTTAATTAAAAAAAAAAAAAGCAACTACAGTACAGCCTCTACATAGATCTATCTAAGATCCATTCCAGTGACTCTCCCATTTTATGATTATATAAAATTTAAAAAGTTTATAGTTAATCTCATTTCATCCTAATTTCCCTTAACCTCCACTTCTGATAACTTACTCTAACCTTTGTCTAAACCAGTGGTTTTCGACCCTAACTGAATACTGGGATTGCCAAGTATATTTATAAATTATGACACCAGCATCCCATGCCGTCCTTCTCTGAGAGATTCTGACTTAATTGCCTGCAAAGGGGCCAGGGTTTTGTTTATTTTAAATAATTTCCTTGGTGATTCTAATGTGCAACCAAGGTTGAGAACCACTGATTTGAGCCATTATTTAATCTACTTAATTCAAACCTATTTGAGCTAATTAATTAAATCCTACCACTTCTTAGGGATAACCAGATTCTTTAATCAGTCACCAGATACACAAAGTATCTTTCTATGCAACTGGCCAAAACTGATCCCCAAAAGGGATACTGGGATGAGTTTTATTTATGTTCAGCGGAACTGCTGGTAAGTTGATGACTATCTTGGTGTTACAGATTTGGATCTTCTTCTGTCGTTTTAATATATCATTAGTGAACACTTACTCCGTGCCTGGCTCCGTACAAGGCCCAGGGGATAAAAACACGAATTAAGTATTTCTTCCTGACATCAAGCAGCTGAGTCTAGCAGAAGAAACTGAAACGGACACCCAGAGTTCACTATGATTACTGCTCTGATAACAGCATGGCCAAGGGGTCACGGACCACCTGGTGGGTTCAAGGCTGAGTCAGAGAGACAGGCAGACAAAGGAGGGTGGGGAATTGTGTGAACAAAGGCAGAGTCTGAGACAACGCACACTGGTAAGGGCAGGGAGGAGCCAGAAAGGAGCCCAGAAACACATATGGCCAGACCTAGGTCACAAAAGGACAAAAATGCCATTTTCAGACTCTCTCCTATGTGTTTTAAGCCCAGAAATGATACTAGATTTGCACCTTAAAAATGCCTTGTCTGGGGCGCCTGGGTGGTGCAGTCGGTTAAGTGTCCGACTTCAGCCAGGTCACGATCTCGCGGTCCGGGAGTTCGAGCCCCGCGTCGGGCTCTGGGCTGATGGCTCAGAGCCTGGAGCCTGTTTCCGATTCTGTGTCTCCCTCTCTCTCTGCCCTTCCCCCATTCATGCTCTGTCTCTCTCTGTCCCAAAAATAAATAAACGTTGAAAAAAAAATTAAAAAAAAAAAAATGCCTCGTCTGCATTTGGGATAGTTCTGTGACGGACTGGAGGAAGATGTAACAGCAGCAAAGGAAACAGGAAGGAGGCTAATATCATAGTACAGAGGATGGGAACGCAAATTAGGGCTGTTGAGGGTAGAAACGCAAAGCAGGCAGATTTTGGAAAGACTGGTACATCCTGGAAATCAAATGGGTACAGATGTGAAGACAGGTTAGGGGTTAGAGGAGACTCCCAGTTTCCTGGGTGACTGACAGAACAACAACGTATCAGGAGGAGGCACTACAGGACGGAGGGGACCGTGTGTATTTGTGTGTCTGTTTAAAGAAAGGCAAACTGCCGTGTGCAGCGCCTCATCTGGACGTGTCTGGAGTTCTGGAAGCTAACTACCCCACGTTCTCCTACAAATGGTCCCTGAGAGCTCCTTTGGAGGGTCTAGCAGCGAGCGCAGCTATTCATATACCCTTGACTGAAAGTCCTCCTGTATTGGGGAAGGTCGTCCTCTCTGACCAAGTGCACAGCTTCGGGAGGGACGCACATGGAGTGGGGGAGGAGGGGGACACCCGCCTAGAAAACCAGATCAGCCGAATCAACACTGGCGATCGATGGGCTGACCAATGTCACAGCCAGATCACCCTCACATCCTCATGGCATTGGTTTTAAACACAGAAAATGGGCCAGAGAAACATTTAGCAAGATACATTTAAATATGAGGGTTATCCAGCTGTATCATCTGCCTTCCACATTTCTGTTCTGTCTGTATCTATCCAAACTAATCAGCTCTATTCTCAAGACTCGGGGGAGTGAGGGGTGGCCTTTTGTCACAGATCTGAGAGTGACTGTGTTCTTCTGCTATGAGATAAAGATGAAGTAGGCAAATGGACAGGAGTCTGAGAGAGATCAGACATTCCTATCAACTACCCTATGACATAATTCCTATAAAGCCCAGTAAGAAACAGTAAGACTTAATAAAGCTAGCTCAGGGTATTATCAGATGACACCATGGCAATACATAAAGTCAACCAAAGATAACACGAGAAGTACGATAAAGTGTAAAACCAGGATAGACTATGGGGAAAAGTCAACATTTAGGAAGCAAACAGGAGAGAAAGAAAGACCCACTAATGAATGAGAAGATCCAGAAGAGAGGCATATCCAAAGCCAGAAGAATTTCAAGGAGGGCAGACTTAAAACAAGAGTTCAGATAAGCTAAGGCCTGGATTCTAACGTGCTGGATTGGTTAGATAAGGGTTCAGCAACGATTTGGGGGAGCGGTCTCAACATACTGCTGGAGGCAGAGACACATTCCACAAAAGGAATGAACAGCTTGGAGGTGAAGAAAGGAGATAAAAGGCACAGCTGGAAGAGGTGCTGGGGACCGGAGAGCAAGGAAGTGACAAAGAAGCAGGCTGGAGCCAGAGCAGAGAGGAGGGCAAGGGGCAGAGTCAGAAATTCTGACGGAGGCATCAGGGCCGACAGCCAGGAAGCTGGCGACACCGTCTCTCTCTGTGCCTTTCTTCTGTGGTCACGTCTCCCTGACACCCGCCTTCTGCCCCCTTATTCCAACGGACCTCTGTGATTATACTGGGCCCCCCTGAACAATCCAGGGTACTCTCCCCATCTTAAGGTCCTTAGCTGAGTCACATCTGCAAATTCCCTTCTGCCATATAAGGCAACACATCCACCATAAGGTTCTGGTTCTTTGGGGAGTGATTTTTCTGCCAACCGCCGGGGCAGAGATCAGCTGCAAGGAGCTCCGAGTATGAACCAGAGGCTATGAAAGCTACTATCCAGGCACAAGAGGCTCTGCGGCACATCTCTGATCAAGCAACTGAGCATACGGGACTCACAACCATCTACATTCCGGGCCCTGACTACGTTGCGGCTTGAACTCCTGCTGCACTCATCCCACGCTCTCTAAGCGTCATTTAAATGCCCCCTTTTCTGACAAGCCTTTCTGTTGTCTGAGAAAGAATAACTTCCCTAAGCAGTAACCATGGAACACTCCAGCACTTCACTCTGCCTTAAGCTACCACTACTCACTTGTCCACATCCCTTCGGAGACAAGGAACCACTTCAGAATTGGGATAATCTCATTCACAATCTCAGAAAGAGACTGGCACAGTGCCTTGAACTTCGTATTTGTTCCACTGGGGTTTGTCAAATTCTTAACAAGCACCCACAAAAATAACACATCTGGGGGCGCCTGGGTGGCGCAGTCGGTTAAGCGTCCAACTTCAGCCAGGTCACGATCTCGCAGTCCGTGAGTTCGAGCCCCGCGTCGGGCTCTGGGCTGACGGCTCGGAGCCTGGAGCCTGTTTCCGATTCTGTGTCTCCCTCTCTCTCTGCCCCTCCCCCGTTCATGCTCTGTCTCTCTCTGTCCCAAAAATAAATAAATGTTGAAAAAAAAAAAAAAGATAACACATCTGTTTCCCAAGGTGTCTGCCCTCCAGTCTCCATTTTAAGCCCCAGTACCTGAGGGCCAGTGCCCAGAGACAGGCAAGACGTTGACAGGGACAGCATTTCAATCGGGCATATGGAGTATATGCTTCTGAACAAAAGCAAACAGAATCTCTTTAGATTCTGAGTAAGTACATCAGGACTTAGCACGTGCAAAGGGCAAGGAATGATTAGCAAAAGAACCCAGCAGCCACGGTTAGAGCTCTGGGACCAGAAAAGATGGCAAGGACCATGCGTCTGTGAAAACTCAGCAAACGTACACTTTCATTTTGTGCATTTTACCTAAATTTTACATCAAAAGAAAAAGCTATACAAATACTGAATTCTAGTTAATAACGTGCATGCATTCTTAAGTATTTAGGGGAAGAATACTGATGTCGGCAACCTACACTGAGATGCATTAAAAAAAAAGATGGGGACTGACGAAGAAACAGATGTATGTTAAAATAAGAATAATAAAATGTTAATGGTAGAGTCGGGGGGGGGTTACAAGTACTCACTGTAAACTGCTTCTAATTCAGCTGTATGTTCAAAAGTTTTCATAATGAAATGTGAGAAACGTAAGAATGAGACAACAGATATTGTGGGGAAAGAGGCAAAAACAATGCTCTTGGTGTTGGTTCTGTGCCAGATACACATACAGCCTATGCCACACCCAGTCCTGACCTTGCTTCCTTCCCAGAAGATACAAAATATGCTGATGTGATAGGAAACTTCAGTCTGATGTGAGACATCCTATACGGTGACTGAAGACCAAAGTGTATTGTAAGCAAAACAGACATACTACGATATTAAACTTCTTTTTCCTTAAAATACAAATTCTTAAAACCTGTAAGTTTTTTAAACTATGTTACTAAGCCTTCAGTGTTTAAATTATGTCATGAAAACCAAGGTAACCCACCATTTCTAGGAGTATCTCTTTTTAACAGAAACATTTTCTCATCAAATTATGAAAAGGAACGAGCTTTAAAAAAAAAAGGAGCACCTGGGTGGCTCAGTCGGTTAAGCGTCTGACTTCGGCTCAGGTCATGATCTCACAATTTGTGGGTTCAGGCCCCATGTTGGGCTCTGGGCTGACAGCCCAGACCCTGGAGCCTGCTTTAGACTCTGTGTCTCCCTCTCTCTCTGCTCCCCCACCTCCTGGCTCAAGCTCTTTCTGTCTCTCAAAAATAAATAAACACTAAAAAAAAAATTTTTTTTTTTTAAAGAAAAGAAATGAGCTACTTCCATAACATTCCCCCATAATTGGGGGATGCGAAGGGGAAAAAATATTTCTTTTTTTTTTTTAATTTTTTTAATGTTTGTTTATTTTTGAGAGAGGGAGTGGGGAGAGACAGAGAGGGGAGACACAGAATCCGAGGCAGGCTCCAGGCTCTGATCTGTCAGCACAGAGCCCGACACGGAGCTCAAACCCACCGAACGCAAGATCATGACCTGAGCCAAAGTCGGACGCTTAACCAACTGAGCCACCCAGGCGCCCCGGGGAAAAAATACTTTCAAACAGAGAGGGAGGCAAACCCATAAGAGACTCTTACATACAGAGAACAAACTGAGGGTTGATGCAGGTGGCAGGGGAGGGGGAAAGTGGGTGATGGGCATTGAGGAGGGCACTTGTTGGGATGAGCACTGGGTGTTGTATGTAAGCGATTAATCATGGGTATCTACCCCTGAAACCAAGAGCACACTGTGTATGTTAGCTAACTTGACAATAAATTATATTTAAAAAAATTTTTAGTTAAAAATTGAAAGAAAAAGATGATATAAAGAACAAAGTGCATAGGGATTCTTGAAAAAAAAAATCCCAGTTTTATTTCCTAGAAAAATGAATTTAATAAAAAAACAGAACTGTTCTCATTTCTATTCATCCTTTATTCTTATTTTCTATCTACTAGTAAGGCGTTAAAGTTTTTCACATAGCTGAGGTATATTTCTAGTTAAAAGTAATATTAGATACTTTATTCCTATTGTGAGTAGACTTTCTTTCATAAACGCATGTGTTAGCTTGTTACTGAAGACAGTAAAGAATCTATTCACTTACCTATTTCCTTTTCAGTCACTTTACTAAAAACTCATTGATGTTAACTGAATCTCTTCTACGCTGGGGGGGGGAGGGGACAAATAATAAGAATAATTTTGAAATCTCTTTTCCAAAAAATATACCTTGTATATTGTCCTAAGTAGAATTTTGAGACAATGTTAATATAAAATACTGAACAGACTTCCTTCTTCATCTGTATCTCAAATCCCTGCCCTATGACTGGCACATGCTCAGAGCTCAAGAAATGTGTACTGAGAGAAGGAATGACAGCACAAGGGAACAATTTTCAAGAATACGCATGAACGTGTGAAATTCACCCTCCAGGAGGCTTTGCAAGACGATCTTAATGCAACAGAAGAGAAGTAAATTAGGTCACAGAGAAAAGTTAGTGTAGGGCTGAGTTAGTTTAAAAGGGGTGAGGACGAGTTGTGCTATTTAACTGTCAAGACAGTTAACTACAGTCGACATCGCCAACCTGACACATTTGTAGCTAGCATTCTGGATGCCATCTCGTCTTCCCTTGTACTTTTAAAAGCAAGGTATATTCTGCTATTACCAGAATTGAAATGCTCCACCTTCTCCATAGACTTTGGGTGGGATCTAAGTAACGTTGATGTTAACCTTACCTTTGACATCATACTAGATGTTAGATGATATGCATCATTTTGATTGGCTTAACAACTCTAGTGTCAAGGGAAAATAAAATAATAATTAAAACTAGGTTAAACACATAGGCACCTCCAGTTAATCTGCTTGATTAAAAAAAAACTACACAAGTTAGGGGCGACTGGCTGGCTCTGCTGGTAGAGTGTGCAACTCTTAACCTCTGGGTCTGAGTTCAAGCCTCACACTGGGTGTGAAGCCTACTTAAAAATAAAATAGGGACGCCTGGGTGGCTCAGTCAGTTAAGCCTCCGACTCCCACTCCCGGTTTTGGCTCAGGTCATGATCTCCCAGTTTGTGAGTCCGAGCCCCGCATCAGGCCAATGCTGGCAGTAAGAGGTAAAAACGTGTTTTTAACTTAGTATTTCTAGACTAGATCAAGAAACAGAAACTTATCCAGCCCTTTCTACAGACTGGATATTAAAGCAGACCTACTTCTCCAAGAAGCAAGTAGCCTATAACTCTGATAATATCCACAAATAGAATCCAATAGTGTACATGTTTTAAAAACAGTACAACCACGTTGGATTTCTCCCAGGAACGTGAGGCTCTTACTGCTAAGAAATCTCCTCCTCTAACAAAAACAGCATGATCATTTTCAGCAAATGCTAGAAAAAGCCAAATGCAAAATTTAAACCTGCAGCCCTAGCTGGAAAAAGAGAAGCAGGACCAAAAGACACCGCATTCTGAACCACTGAGAATATGTGGTTCAAACCTACCACCAGCACCACACAACACAAACACCAAGCGCTAGGGGGTATTGTCATCATTCTTGCAAAGCAGCAATGTGCGCTATTGATGCTACGACGTGAATTCAAGAATCACCCGCAACGGGGAAAACAGTCATCCACGCAAGGGGTAAAAATCAGTTGGGAAGAAAACTTACAATGAAATCACCGGCCACCCCGAGCGCTGAGGTTAACAAGCAACAACACGACGGGCCCGACTGCGAAGCAAACACACACGCGCCGCCGCCTGCGCGTGTACCTGCAGCGAGCACCGGGAGGCGCGGTGGGCGAGGCGATCCCGTCACAATGGCAGCAGCCACGGCGAATCAATGACGAGCCAGGCCTCCGCGAGCAGGCGACGCGACCGCGGCGAGGCGCGCACGGGCCGCCCGGGCGGCGGCCGGCTCTCAGCGCGGGGCTCCTCGCTGCCGGCCGCGGGCTCGCGCTCACGCCCCTGGCTCGCCGCGCCCTGGGTCCCCCGTCCCTTCACGCACACTCCGCAGCCCCGGGCGTCACACACACGCCCCCGTCCACGCACGCACGCGCGGCAGCCTTGACCAGAAGTCCAGAATCCCTCCACGGGGCAGGGAGGGGCGGCGCGGCGCGGGGGCTCTTGGGAAATGTAGTCTCGGCCCCTCGGCTTCTTGGGGCGGTCGGGCGCCGGAGCTCCGCTCGCTGCTCTCCAGACGCCGCCGTCCGCCCGGCGCGCGCTCTCCGCTCCCTTCTCGCGGCGGCCGGGCGGGTCCGACTCCGAGAAGCAGGTACCGCGAGGACAGGGGAGCGCGTGGGAGCGCGCGGAGGTGTGGAGGCGCGGCCTGTGAGAGGCGACGTGGGGAGGGGCCGCTCCCGCGCCGCGCGCTCTTCCAGGCTCGGTGAGCGGCCGAGGCCTCGCCCGGCCGGAGGGCGGGGAAACGAGGGTGGGAGGGCGCGGAGCCGCGCGCGGTGCCAGGACGGCGGTGGAGCGGGGGGCTGCCGGTTCGGGAGTGGGCGTTGGGATGTACCGGTGACCTCATCCGCGAGCTCTTCCTGGGTCTGCCCTAACCTTCGTCTGCTCGTGCGTCGCGGCCCAGGAATGATGTCTCCGTTCTCCCCGGCAACCCTTAAATTCAAAGGGACTCGAGGGGCGCCCCGGTGGCTCCGTGGGTTGGGCGTGCGACCCCTGATTTCTGCTCAGGTCTCGGGCTCACCCATGGGATTCTCTCTCCCTCCCTCTCTATCCCTTCTCCATTTGGGCGCGCGCTCTCTCTCAAAATAAATAACCTTTTTTAAAAAAGGATTTGAGGGGCGCCTGGGTGGCTCAGTCGGTTAAGCGTCCAACTTCAGCCAGGTCACGATCTCGCGGTCCGTGAGTTCGAGCCCCGCGTCAGGCTCTGGGCTGATGGCTCAGAGCCTGGAGCCTGTTTCTGATTCTGTGTCTCCCTCTCTCTCTGCCCGTCCCCCGTTCATGCTCTGTCTCTCTCTGTCTCAAAAATAAATAAATGTTAAAAAAAATTTTTTAAAAAGGATTTGAAATTGTATGAACCTTTATTTGGTCCATGAGTCAAAGAAATAACTTTAAAAACTGGTAACAAGTAGGGGAGAGGGGGAAATGGGTGATGGGCACTGGGTGTTGTATGTAAGCCATGAACCACGGGAATCTAGCCCAAAAACCAAGAGCACACTTTACACACTGTATTTTGGCCAAATTGATAATAAATTATATGAAAAAAATAAAATTCTAAATAAATAAATAATTGGACAAAGGAAAAAAGTAGAAAATAATAAAAAAACTGATAACAGAGGGACGCCTGCGAGGCTCAGTTGGTTGAGCATCTGACTTCGGCTCAGGTCAGATCTCAGTTTGTGGGTTCGAACCCCATTGTGCTGACAGCTCAGAGCCTGGAACCTGCTTTAGATTCCGTGTCTCCCTCCCTCTCTGCCCCTACCCCGCTCACCTCTCTCTTTCTCAAAAATGAAGAAACATCGGGGCGCCTAGGTGGCGCAGTCGGTTAAGCGTCCGACTTCAGCCAGGTCACGATCTCGCGGTCCGTGAGTTCGAGCCCCGCGTCGGGCTCTGGGCTGATGGCTCGGAGCCTGGAGCCTGCTTCCGATTCTGTGTCTCCCTCTCTCTCTGCCCCTCCCCCGTTCATGCTCTGTCTCTCTCTGTCCCAAAAATAAATAAACGTTGAAAAAAAAAAATTAAAAAAAAAAAATGAAGAAACATTTAAAAAAATAATAAAAACATCCTGATAACAGAAAAGTTTGAACACTGCCTACATATTTGATAATAAGCAATTACTGCTAATTTTGTGGGTGTGACAGTATCCTGGTCATCTTATTCAGAGATAAATTCCGGGGGTCCCTGGCTGGCTCAGTCCAGTATGCAACTTTTGATGTGGCGGTGAATTCAAACACCAGGAGGGGCATAGAGCTTTCTCCCTTTTTTTTTTTTAAGTTTATTTATCTATTTTGAGAGAGACAGAGACAGCGTGAGTAGGGGAGGAGCAGAGAGAGAAAGAGAGAGAGAAAGAGAATCCCAAATAGGCTCTGCGCTGTTAGCGCAGAGCCGGATGTGGGGCTCAAACTCACGAAAGCTCAAACTCATGAGATTATGACCTGAGCCAAAACCCAGAGTTGGACACTTAACCGACTGAGCTACCCAGGCACCCCTGGGCATAGAGCTTTCTTAAAACACATACACACACACACACACACACACACACACACACACACTCCCTCTCTCTCTCTCTCCCCTATACAGATATACAGCGATAAATTCTGAAATACTTAAAAATAATATAACGTCCTCAGATCTGCTTCAAGATACAGTGGGTACAAGAGTGTTCAGTAGCTGTTATAGTAACAACCGTAGTTTTTCTGCTTGTCAGTAATTCTTGCAAATGTGCAAACAGTGATTAAATGTAATGTTCTTTTATCACGTTAGTAAACAGCTGTATTCAATTTGTTAATATTTTACTTGCATTTTAATCTTCTTGTTCTATCTGTGGTGTTTACATGTGGGGGTCTCACCCTACCAGATGGGTCCCCAAATGTGGGGCCACCATGAAGCGGAAGCTGGTGGCGGTGGGTGAAAAGAATTCACCCGAAACAGAATGAGGGAGATCGACTGCCTGAGCGCACCTCAAGGGAGCGGCGCTCCCTGTCAAGGGCAGGACAGCAGAGGGGAGGCCGTCTGCACAGGGCCGTGGGTGGGAGCTGTTTTAAAGGGGGAAGATGAGGTGGCAGGTATGGCCATGCATGGAAGTTTCCCTTTTTGGTAACTGCCTGGTTGTAAGTAGCCCCTTGGTCAGTTAGGGCCTGAAATGTCTGTCTGTATTCAGCCAGGTGGTCCCTGTGGCCCTTTCTACGTCCCATCTCTCAAGATTGCCTCAATGTGGCCTCTACAGTCTCCTTGCTAGACTGTCTCCTGTACTGTACCAGAAAGATTTCACAAGTCTCATGAATAATTTGGGAAGTATAGATTTTTTTCTTTCTATTTTGTGAGATAGTTTTTCCATTGTAAGTTTTGGTCTCAAAATCCTTAGGGGTAGATATTTGACATCTGATTCTTTTTTTTTTTTTTAGAGAGAGAAAGAGAGAGAGCACATATGCAGGAGGGGCAGAGAGAGAGAAAGAGAATCCCAAACAGGCTCCATCTTGTCAGCACAGAGCCCGACAAGGGGCTCAGTCTCAGGAACTGTGAGATCATGACCCGAGCCGAAATCGAGAGTCTGACACTTAACTGACTGAGCCACCCAGGCACTCCCAATTTTTTTTTAAATGGTAGTTGATGGATTTAAGTTTTCTAGTTCTTAGTCAATTTGGACACTTAGGTTTTCTAGAAAATTGTTCATCTCATCTGAATTTTCAAGTTTGTTGGCATAAAGTTGTTTATACTAATATTTTACAGTGATTTTTTTGGAGATTTTAAAAATCACTGCTTTTTAGTGATACTTAAAAATCATTGCTATAATTGTAGCCATTTCTTCCTTTTTGAGTTTAATATTTTTCTGGGCCATCCTTTTTTTATGGATTAGTCCTGCATTATATATATCTATGTTAATCTTTTCAAAGAAGTGGATTTTGATAGTTTTTGTGTTTGGTTTTATGTCTTTGTATTTTGGTTTTCTGTACAGTAACTTACTCTGTATTTTTAAATTTACTTTGTTGCTGTTTTTCTACTTCTTGATTTGGTTGACTAATTCATGTATTTTCTCTGAAATTTATTTACTTTAAGAAATATATATATACATTTTTTTTTAAATCTATTCTGTTGGGGTGCCTGAGTGGCTCAGTCGGTTGAGCATCCCACTCGTGATTTCTGCTCAGGTCATGATCCTAGGGTCATGGGATGGAGCCCTGCATAGGGTTCTCCACTGAGTGTGGAGCCTGCTTAACGTTCTCTCCCTCTCCCTCTCCCCCTTTCCCTGATCATGTGTGCATGTGCTCTCTCTCTCTCTCTCTCAAAAGCAATGAACAAATAAATAGATATCTAATATGTTAAAAAGGCTCATAATAAAAACAGAGGTCCCTGCTTCTTCTCAATGGCAACCACTTTCAAATTTTTAAGCTGTTTGCACTTATTTAAACTGTCTTCAGTATTTTTTTAATTTTTTTTTATTTTAACGTTTATTTATTTTTGAGACAGAGACACAGTATAAGCAGGGGAGGGGCAGAGAGAGAGGGAGACACAGAATCTGAAACAGGCTCTAGGCTCTGAGCTGTCAGCACAGAGCCCGATGCGGGGCTCAAACTCACGGACCGCGAGATCATGACCCGAGCCGGAGTCAGACGCTTAACCGACTGAGCCACCCAGGCGCCCCTAAACTGTCTTCAGTATTTTTTAAGTTCATCAATTTGAGACATTTTTCCATTTCTTACTGCGTTAAATGAGAACCTTATGTCCATCCTTCCTACATTCTTAAACCATAATGCAATTATATTGCAAGTGTTATAATGTAGTTTTCTCACAAATTTTGGTTCTATCCATGTGCAGCACTTTCATTGTAATAACTGTATAAATACAGTTATTTATATGGTTTAGTGCTGAACCATAATAAGTTTCTTTCTTGTGCAAATTCTGCTCTTCCTATTTTTAGTAATTGCCTTTCTTATTCATTTTCTTTGTTTTCACTAAGTCCATGTAAAATGCCTCTCAGTTCTGTTTTCCTCAAGGTCAAACCTGTCATACAGCCTTACCATTTTTCTGAGGAGCCTTCGAGCCTCCTGAAGTCTGACAGATCCGTTACTCTCCAGGCATATATAACCCTCCTGGCATTGTGAGACGTCCCTTTACGCTTATGTATTCCATCAGCTCATCTCTGTTTTGGATTTATTTCCTGGAAGCTTTTTTTCCTTTTTGGTAGATTATAATCTTATTACCTTCTGGAAAAAGAGCCCATATGAGCTAAGTTGTTTATAACTACAAAATACTTTATCTCGTCCTCATATTTGTTTGGTATTTTGGCCTTCTGTATAAGTCCTGGAAAGGCAATTATTTTCCTTAAGAATTTTTCTTTTCAAATTTTTTTTTTTAACGTTTATTTATTTTTGAGACAGGGAGAGACAGAGCATGAACGGGGGAGGGGCAGAGAGAGAGGGAGACACAGAATCCGAAACAGGCTCCGGGCTCTGAGCTGTCAGCACGGAGCCCGACGCGGGGCTCGAACTCACGGACCGCGAGATCATGACCTGAGCCGAAGTCGGATGCCCAACCGACTGAGCCACCCAGGCGCCCCAAGAATTTTTCTTTTCATTTAAAACAGGGAATACTTGGGGCGCCTGGGTGGCGCAGTCGGTTAAGTGTCCGACTTCAGCCAGGTCACGATCTCGTGGTCCGTGAGTTCGAGCCCCGCGTCGGGCTCTGGGCTGATGGCTCAGAGCCTGGAGCCTGTTTCCGATTCTGTGTCTCCCTCTCTCTCTGCCCCTCCCCCGTTCATGCTCTGTCTCTCTCTGTCCCAAAAATAAATAAAGGTTAAAAAAAAAAATAAAAAAAATAAAACAGGGAATACTTTTTTCAAACCCATCAGAGAAATGGACAGCTTGGGTCTCGTTGTGTTTTAAAGCATAGGTCAGTAATTGTATATGAAATTAACTGATCAGAGCACAACTTTTCAATGTGTAGAACAGAATAAGCTTCCCTGTAAAAGCAGCACGTTTGTGGCTTTTTTAACTTTAGTATTCTTCTTCACCCTCTCCTTCGACAGAATCCACACCAACCTCCTCATAATCCCTCTCAAGGACAGCCATGTCTTCGTGGGCCTCAGAACACTCTCCTCCCTCCATGCCCTCACCCACATACCAGTGAACAAAGGCACGCTTGGCATACATCAGGCCAAACTTGTGGTCCAGGCGAGTCCAGGCCTCAGCAATGGCTGTGGTGTTGCTCACCGTGCACACAGTTCGCTGTACTTTGGCCAGGTCTCTACCAGATACCACAGTGGGAGGGTGGTAATTAATGCCAACTTTGAAGCCAGTAGGGCACCAGTCCACAAATGGCACGGTATGCTTGGTCTTGCTGGTGGCAGTGGCAGCATTGACCTCTTTGGGAACCACGTGGCCACAGTACAACAGGCAGCAAGCCATGTATTTACCATGGCAAGGGTCACATTTCACTGTCTGCTTGGCTGGCTCAAAACTGTTCATGGTAGGGGCGCCTAGGTGGCTCAGGTAAGTGTCCAACTTCGGCTCAGATCATGATCTTGCGGTTTGTGAGTTCGAGCCCTGCATCGGGCTCTGTGCTGACGGCTCAGAGCCTGGAGCCTGCTTCAGATTCTGTGTCTCCCTCTCTCTCTGGCCTTCCCCTCTTGAGCTCTGTCTCTCTCTCTCTCTCTCTCTCTCTCTCTCTCTCAAAAATAAACATTAAAAAAAATTTTTTTTAAAGCTGTTCGTGGTAGGCTTTCTCAGCAGAGATGAAAGGAGCGTATGTGGCCAGAGGGAAGTGGACGCAGGGGTAAAGCACCCAGGTTGGTCTGGAATCTGTCAGAACAACATTCAGGGCTCCATCAAATCTGAAGGAAGCAGTGATGGAAGACACAATTTGACCCGTCAGCCTATTTAGGTTAGCGTGGGTTGGATGTTCGATATCGAGGTTGCTACACCAGATGTCCTAGATGGCCTCATTGTCTACCATGAAGACACAATCAGAGTGCTCCAAGGTGGTGTGGGTAGTGAGGATGGAGTTGGGCTCAACTACAGCTGTGGAAACCTGGGGGCTGGGTAAATGGAGAATTCCCGCTTGGACTTCTTGTCAGACTTGACAGAGTTGCGTCAGCAGGAGGTGAGCCTGGAACCAGTTCCCCCTCCATGGCTGTGGAAAACCAAGAGGCCCCAAAGACTCGTGCACAAGTCAGCCAGTTTCTGAATTCAGTCCAAGACAAGGTCAGTGATCTCCTTGCTGATGGTGTAGTGCCCTCAGGCATAGTTATCGGGATCACTTCCCCTGTCTGTGATGGGCTGCTCAGGGTGGAAGAGCCGGCGGTAGGTGCCAGTGCTCCCTGGTCTACAAACACTGCCCTGGGCATATGCTTGTCAGCACCCATCTCAGTGAAGAAGGTGTTGAAGACACATCCCTCCCCCATTGTTCTGACCAATGGGCGGGATGCCCTGTTCCAGGCAGTACAACTGGATGCCGGCCTGGCCAACATGGATGGAGATGTATTCATGTGGCCGCTGAGCAGGTGGTGGGGAGGACAGGGAGGGGCTGTTGCTTCTTACAGCATGTGTCTTAGGTGGTCGATGTAAGAACCTGCCTTCCCTCGGGATTTTGAAAGCAGGCAAAGCTAGATAGAAATGGAACAATAAAGAGGTGCCAGGGTGACTCAGTCGGTTGGATGTCCAACTCCTGGTTTTGGTTCACATCATGATCTCACGGTTCGTGGGGTCAGGCCTTGCATTGGGCTCCGAGCTAACCGTAGGGAGCCAGGTTGGGATTCTCTCTCTCCCTCTCTCTCTCTGCTCCTTCCCCACTTGCACGGGGCGTTTGTGTTCTCTCATTCTCAGGATGGATGAATAAACTTAAAAAAAAAAAAAAAGAACAGGGGTGCCTGGGTGGCTCAGTCGGTTGAGCATCCAGCTTCGGCTCAGGTCATGATCTCACAGTCCATGAGTTTGAGCCCCACGTCGGGCTCTGTGCTGACAGCTCAGAGCCTGGAGCCTGTTTCAGATTCTGTGTCTCCCTCTCTCTCTGACCCTCCCCCTTTCATGCTCTGTCTCCCTCTGTCTCAAAAATAAATAAATGTTAAAAAAAAAAAATGAACAGTGTTACCATTGAAAAGTCATGCCTGTTACTGATTTGTATGTAACCTGTTTATCATCTCTTGGAACTTTTAGATCATCTTATTTTTGGTATTCAAAGCTTTCATGATGATATGTTTAGTTCCAGTCTTTAAGAAATTGCCCGTTTCAATGGGTCAGTGCTTAGATATTTCACTGTTTTTAGGAATTTCTCCTGTATTTGTTTCTCTCTTCCTCCTGTTTTTTTCTCTCTGGAACTCTGAATAATCTGGTGTTGAACCTTTGAAATTGATCATATCATTTTCTTACATTTTCTTTCTCACTGCTTATCTCTTTTGGGAGGTCTGCTTGCTGGAAAAATTCCTCAGCTTTATCTTTAAACCTTTTTACCTGTTTTTGGTTTCTGTTATAATTTTAAATTTCTTAAGATCTCTTAATTTGTGATTTTATATGTAAATAATAACCCATACATCCTGTTAATGTTTTATGAGTAAAATCTCTCTGATGATTTTTAGATTTATATTATGAAAATTTCAGAACATAAAAAAAGTGTAATGATGGGGCACCTGGGTGGCTCAGACTGTTGAGAATCTGACTCTTGATTTCATCTTAGGTCACGATCTCAAGATTCATGAGATTGAACCCCACATTGGGTCTATGCTGACAGTGTGGAGCCTACTTGTGATTCTGTCTCTCCCTCAGCCTGTCTCTCTCTCAAAATAAATGAATATTTAAAAAAAAAAGATAATGAACACCCTGGTATCCATCACTATTTTGAAGCAGACCTTTTACACGATATATTGTAAATATTTCAGAATCTATCTCTAATAAGAACTCCTTTAAAAGTTAAAACAATTGGGGCACCTGGGTGGCTCAGTAGGTTAAGCATCCAACTTTGGCTTAGGTCATCATCTTGCAGTTCATGGGTTCAAGCCCTGCATTGGGCTCTGTGCTGACAGCTCAGAGCCTGGAGCCTGCTTTGGATTCTGTGTCTCCTCTCTCTCCCCCTCTCTCTGGAAATATGTGAAGTAGAATTTACGCTTTTCTCAAAAAATAGTCATTTGTCTTGACAGCATTTTGATAACTAGTGCATCCTTTTCCCCCATGATTTACACTGCTGCCTTTATCATGTACGAAACGGCCAGCTACACATCAACCTGTTTCTAAAGTTACTGTTTTACTTTTTATTATTGCCTCCTTATTATTATGTTTAAGTTACTAGAGATTTATAACACATTTTGAAATATAGTAGGGGCAAAGCACTATTTTAATAATTGCCTTGTTATTCATGTAGCTTTGTTTTCCTATAAAACCTTAAAAAATCAGATGTTCATTTCAAGAAGTCCCTGTTGAATATATAGATTAATGAAAATACAATTCAATTCTGGTCAGAGAAAAATTGAAACCAATATAATATTGGATCCATGATCATGATGAATGTCTCCATTTATTCAAATATTTTTTCCTGTTTGTCCCTAAAGTCATTTAGTTTTTCTTATTAGTTCTGTAACTAGAAAAGAAATGAAACTTGGGGAATTAAGGAGCAAGTCCAGAGTACAATTCTTAACTTAAAAAGCTTTAACCAGAAGGCAAAGTAAGTTCCTTTTTTGAACAGGAAACATAACTTTCTAATTTTGTTTTGCTCCTGAAAGAAGGGTATGGATGGGGGATGGGGGGGGGTGGGAGGACCTCCTTCACAAAACCTTAATTGCTGTGGACTCATTCAGCTTATTCGATAAATATTTGTTGAGTGTCTGACATATGCTGGAAAATGTTCTAGGTACTCGGAATACAGGAATCAACAAATCAGATGGAAATCTATTTCTATATGGTTTACCCCAAAGAGACAGACCTTTCTGGTTTTAAGGACATAGAATCTACCTGTCAAAGATATTTGTCTAAATAAAAATGCCAACTTATCAAACTCAACACCCAAAAAACAAATAATCCAGTGAAGAAATGGGCAAAAGACATGAATAGACATTTCTCCAGAGAAGACATCCAGATGGCCAACCAACACATGAAAAAATGCTCAACTTCACTCATCATCAGAGAAATACAAATGAAAACCACAAAGAGATACCACCTTACACCTGTCAGAATGGCTAACGTTAACAACTCAGGCAACAACAGATGTTGGCGAGGATGCGAAGAAAGAGGATCTCTTTTGCACTGCTTTTGAAATGCAATCTGGTGCAGCCACTCTGGAAAACAGTATGGAGGTTCCTCAAAAAACTAAAAATAGAACTACCCTATGACAATTGCACTACTAGGTATTTATCCAAGGGATACAGGTGTGCTGTTACAAAGGGACACATGTACCCCAATGTTTATAGCAGCACTATCAACAATAGCCAAAGTATGGAAAGAGTCCAAATGTCCATCGATGGATGAATGTATAAAGAAGATGTGGTGTATATATATGTATATATATATATATATATATATATATATATATATACACACACACACAATGGAGAATTACTCGGCAATCAAAAAGAATAAAATCTTGCCATTTGCAACTACGTGGATGGAAATGGAGGGTATTATGCTAAGTGAAATTAGTCAGAGAAAGACAAATATCATATGACTTCACTCATATGAGGACTTGAAGAGACAAAACAGGTGAACATAAGGGAAGGGAAACAAAAATAATATAAAAACGGGGAGGGGAACAAAACAGAAGAGACTCATAAATATGGAGAATAAACAGGGTTACTGGAGGGGTTGTGGGAGGGGGAATGGGCTAAATGGGTAAGGGGCACTAAGGAATCTACTCCTGAAATCATTGTTGCACTGTATGCTAACTACTTTGGATGAAAATTTTAAAAAATAAAATAAACAAAATAAAATAAAAATAAAAATAAATGCCAATTCTGTATTTTTTCCCATTAAAACTTAACTCTATTGTATTGAGATGGGGGCTCTCACTTGGAGGTTATCATCAAATCTTCAAAAAGTGAGACTTGTAAAAATATTAACCTAATAAATTATTGCATGATTTGTTGTGATCCTTAAAGTCTCTCTAAGCACTAATTTTTTGTATACACACTGGTTTTTTTTTAATTTATTTTAAAGCTATTGTAAAAATTATTTAGGAAAGTGTTATACCATCTAATTAACATTGTTATGACCTTCTTCCCAACATTTGGATCATGGTTTGTGCTTCTTTGTAGATCCCATTCAATTTCTAGATAGAATAAATTATCATGAGAAAATACAGACTTTGGGAAGAGAGACTGAATTGGAGGTAAACAAATGAACATTTGTTTCAAAGTCACATATCTACCTTTAACAACTTTAATAAAATTCCTGAGTAGAGTAGCAGCCACATCATCAGTGTTGTTGATCATGTGTGTTATTCAGTTAAAAACATCAAGTGCTATGTAGAAAAGTAAGCCTACCTAAAATAGTTGTGTTTAACAGGAAAATTATTTTTCCATTTCAGAAGGTAACTAAAAAGTACACACAAAATTAAACAACCATGCTTCTTTTAGCTGGTTCTCTTTAGTTTTAATCTTTTTTCTTTTAATAATGCATGCTCCTGGGGCACCTGAGTAGCTCAGTCAGTTGAGTGTCTGACTCTTGATTTTGGCTCAAGTCATGATCTTGTGGCTCGGGGGATCGAGCCCCTTATTAGACTCTGTGCTGACAGCACAGAGCCTGCCTGGGATTCTCTTTCCCTCTCTCTGCCCCTCCCCTGTTCTTTCTCTCTCTCTCTTGAAAGAAATGGAAAAACTTTAAAAAATAATAATAATGCATGCTTCTCCCACCCATTACTGACAAATAGTCTCCAGGAGAAACCAGATGACTCCAGGAGAAACCAGAGAAACCACGATGACTATTTTGCATGTGACTACAAATCCTAGTAAAGATTTTAAGGGCACCTGGGTGGCCCAGTTAGTTGAGCATCTCTCTGTGTCTCAAAAATAAATAAAAACATTAAAAAAAAAAAAGATTTTAAGCTGGCCAAACCCTGCTGGGGTAGTGGAGGGGGGTCTACAATTTTTCTTTTTACCTTGCCAGCTATGGAGCTCTGTTTCCACCTTTCTTCTTTCACCTGAACCTGCCTCTTCGGCTGCAGGGAGGATACCCAGTGAAATGTATCCATGCTGTGGTTGGATCAGAGAAACAAGAAATATCCTGATCTCTCTGCTCTGTTGTGCAAGCAGATATCACTTTTAGACTCTCAAGATGGCAGCCATTAACCTGTCCTCCATAAGGGCTCTGTCGACACAGGACTCTATTTCTATGTGAGAAACACTGAGGAAGAAAGGATGATGGCTTGATTTCCCACAACGTGGTTACAGGGACCAGTGACCTTTAAGGATGTGGCTGGGGAGTTCACCCAGGGGTGGATGATGCTTGATTCTGCTCAGAGAAGAATTTACAGAGATGTGATGTGGGGAAGCTATATAAATCTTATCTCAGTGGAATATCAATTACAGAAGCCTACTGTGATCTCCCTGTTGGGTAAAGAAGAGATAAGAACTATGAGAAAGAGGGGCGCCTGGGTGGCTCAGTCAGTTGAGCATCTGACTTTGGCTCAGGTCATGATCTCGCAGCTCGTGGGTTCGAGCCCCGTATCAGACTCTGTGCTGACAGCTCAGAGCCTGGAGCCTGCTTGGGATTCTGTGTTTCCCTCTGTCTCTACCCCTCCTCCACTCGTGCTCTGTCTCTCTCTGTCTCAAAAAAAAAAAAGAAAAATATATATATATATATAAACTATGACAAAGCGAATTCTCCAAGGCACCTATCCAGTCTAGTAAATTCAACTTAAAAGACTCCACTCAAAGACTCCACTTTGTAAGGAAAAATCCTCCAGTGCAGTGAAAATGATAAGATTCATAATGGATGATTGGTCTTCCACATTAACTGAAGACCAGGAATTCCATAAGACCAGAAAACAGTGCAAGATCCCAGGGAGAAATATGAGGCAAGTGATCCAAAAGAAAACAGCATCTCAGGAGAGATTCTATGACCATCATGAATTAGAGGAAAACTCTGAACTTAAATCAAAACTTGTTTTTTTCAAGAGAGTCTCCACTAAACATTGCCATAAATGCTACTTAGTATTGAGTGTTTGAAGTATAATTCAATCTGGGGTGGCTGGGTGGCTCAGTCAGTTAAGCATCTGACTTCAGCTCAGATCATGATCTCATGGTTTGTGAGATCAAGCCCCGCATTGGACTCTGTGCTGACAGCTCGGAGCCTGGAGCCTGCTTCGAATTTTGTGTCTCATTGTCTCTCTGCCCCTCTCCCACTTGTGCTCTGTCTCTATCTCTCAAAAATAAATGTGAAAAAAATTTTTTAAAAAGAACGTAATTCAATCTTGGGGTGCCTGGGTGGCTCAGTCAGGTAAACGTCCGACTTAGGCTCAGGTCATAATTTCATGGTTCATGGGTTTGAGCCCTGCATCAGGCTCTGTGCTCAGAGCCTGGAGCCTGTTTCAGATTCTGTATGTCTCTCTCTCTCTCTGCCCCTCACCTGCTCATGCTTTGTCTCTCAAAATAAATAAATGTTTTTTAAAAAAATCAATCTTAAACAATTACAAGAAACTGGGAATCTCTGTGAAAGTCATACATATGATAGAGCTCTGTGACACCTTGGAAAAAACTCAAACAGCACAAAAATAGTATGCATGTTTCAAGTATGGCATACACTTCAAACATAATAATATGCTTCCTATATATAACAATTTAATCCCTATGAATGTAATAAAAGCAAGGCTTTTTGTCATTATCCATCCCTTAGGCAACAAGAGCAAACTCCTAATGAAAAGAAATATCATGTAATCAATGTGGGAAAGCATTCAAAAGAAATTCTAATCTTATTTTGCACAAGAAAAGTCACATGGGTGTATGAGTATAATCAATGTGGAAAAGCATTCAGTCAGAAAACATATGTTAAGGTTCATGTGAGAACTCACACCAGAGAGAAACCTTATGAATGTAATCATTGTGGAAAATCCTTTGACACAAGTTATCATATAGTGCACAAGAGAATGCACACTAGGGAGAAACTATGAATGCAGTGGCTGTGGAAAAGCCTTTACAACAAGCTCGCACCTTAAAGTTCACAAGAAAATACACACTCAAGAGAATCTCTATGAATCCAATGACTGTGGGAACGTTTTTAGGGTTTCTTATCCCTTAGGATACATGTGAGAACTCATACTGGAGAGAAATCCTATCAATGTAACGAATGTGGGAAGACCTTCAGTGTTTCCTCTTGCCTTAGGAGACACACGAGAACTCACACTGGTGAAAAACCCTATGAATGTATTCAATGTGGAAAAGCCTTCAGCTGGAGTTGTTCACTTACTATGCACAAGAGAATTCATACTGGGAGAGAGACTCTATAAATGTTATGAATGTAGAATTGCTTTTTTCATTGTCTTAAAGTGAACTCCAACTCATTGTTACAGTGTTTGTTATCCAAAATAAGCATGTAAAACTATATAGTCCTCTAAAACACCTCTTCAGCAATGTAATACATTTTGGTCTGTGTTAGTTTAATTCTAAATGTATAAATGTATCACAACTTTTTGAATCTTTATGGGTTTAGAATTATGCTTTTTAAAATATGATTTGAAGTTTGCAGTTATCTTCTTAATGATTTCTAAGTTAATTGCATTATATTTAGAGTAGCTGGAGTATCTGATACTACTTTATTGGTATTTTCTTTCTGGCCTGTTGTGGCAGATACTGTTACTAGTCAGTCAGACATCCATCTCATCTTTTCCTACTGATAACCCTATTTTGGCTCACACTAGCAATATGTCCAGTTATAAAACTCCTCGCAGTCTCCTTGCAGCCAAGTGTAGCCATTTTCCTCATCTTGAGAATCAAAACTAGTATCACTGGAAACAGACCTATGTAGCTTTTTCTCTTTGCCTTTTGCACTTCACCTTTTATACCTTCTCCATTGTTTTCCCTTCGAGTTTTCCATTCCTAGAGCTGAAAGAGCCATCTGTGGCCTTGAGAATGATAGCCATGGCCTAAGGATGGTATAAAAGATGGAGATCCTGGTTCCTCAGAGACCTATTTAAATAGCTGTACCAGCAGTATACTGCTTGTATTTGGATATTTTTATATGAGAAAAGTAAGCTTATTGATTAAAATATATATATATATATATATATATATATATATATATATATATATACACACATACAGTCAACAGAGTAACCTTGTTTTTTAAAAAGAAAAAAGACCACACACAAAAAAGAAAAAGGTCACAGAGGTATGTAGAGTTAAATATTTTATGTTTGATGCATGTGTTTGGATAGGAACATAGGGAAGGGAGGAATAGAAGAAGAATATTTACAGAACTCTTGTGCTTAGGCTAGAAATGATGATGGAACCAAGGTCACTGAACCAAGTGATCAGAGAAGCAGGGAATCCCAAACATTTCAGTATTAATAATCAAGTTTTCAGAGAAAGGGGACGTTACAATTTTAATTGCTGAATGAAGCCCATGAGATTTTGCTAGTTGGTCCTATAAAAACTGACTAGCTTGGCTCTAATATATTAAGAAACAAAATATAGAGGAGTCTATGATGGAAGAAAGAGGCAGTAGCTGCAGTTTTTGTCATGTTAACTTTATAGAGTTTGAGACATCCAGATGAACAGGCTGCACTTCTGGACCAGAGGAGGTGTCCAGGATGAAGATACAATTTTAGCAACATCAGTAGATAGACTACAGTAGGTCTTGTGGAGGCAACTAACATTGCAGAGAGAAAGTGGATGGTGTGAGAAGAGAATGTCTGCTACTGACCATGAAGACCTGCTCTATTTAAAGGTAGGCTGAATAAAGGAGTCTTAGTAGGTAAGAGGAAAACCAGAAAGACTGGAGTTTTGCCAAACCAAGACAAACCAGTGTCTCAAGAAGGAAGGTAAAGTCAGTTCTTCTAAATGCTCTTTAGAGGTCAGATTAGATGATGAAGTCTTAAAAAGTGAACATATCATAGAGCAACATGAGGAATACTGTTAACCTTAGTTGGAAATAATACATTAAGGAGGGATGGTAGGTTGGGTAGGTTTAGTAATCAATAAAGGACAAATAAGTAAAGACTGAATATAGACAAGTGTGAATAGGACAAAGTGTAGTAATTACAGAAAGATGTGGCCAAGGCAAAAGATTTTTTTTTAATTTATTTTGAGAGAGTGCACGTGCACAACTGGAGGAGAGGCAGAGGATGAGAGAGCGAGAATCCCAAGCAGGCTCCCCATTGTCATTACGGAGCCTGACGCGAGGCTTGAACCCACAAACTGGGAGGTCATGAGCCAAAATCAAGAGATGGGCGCTTAATCTACTGAACCATCCATGCGTCCATGGCAAAAGATTTTTAAAGTAATGGGAAACTAGAACATGTTTAAGTCCTAACGTAATATACCCAGTTTGGAGAGATTAAATATGCAGATGTAAGAAGAGAGATAGTCAATCACACAAAGTTCCTGAGAGGGGGTTGCAGGTGTCTGGAGCACAGAGAGATGTATTAATGTTACCTCGAAGAAGATACTTCCACCATCAAAGGAAGGGAGGAGTGGGTGGGCTGGTTTTAATTTCTGCTTATTTACTTATAGCTAAGTTAATGGAGCTGCCCTCAGAGCATCTGAAGTGTAAAGTGTTCTTTGGTTTTTTTAAGAGTTACTTTCTGAATGAAGGAAAACTTCCAGATTTATTCTATGAGGCCAGAATTACCCCAAACCCAAAACCAGATAAAGACTCCACTAAAAACAAGAACTACAGCCAATATCCTTAATGAATATGGATGCAAAAATTCTCAATAAAATACTAGCAAGTCAAATTCAACAATATATTTAAAAAATCACTCACCACAATCAAGAGGAATTTACTCCTGGGTTGCAAGCATGGTTCAATATTCGCAAGTCAATCAACATGATACACATTAATTTAAAAAAAGGATGAGAGCCATATGATCATTTCAATAGATGCAGAAAAAGCATTTGACAAAGTACAGCATCCATTCATGATAAAAAAAAAAACAACGAAGCAGGTTTAGAAGAACATACCTCAACATAATAAAGGCCATATATTAACCCACAGCCAATACCATCCTCAATGGGGAAAGGCAGAGCTTTTCCACTATGATCAGAAACAACACAAGGATGTCCACTCTCACTACTGTTAAATAACAGTAACATAACATAGTACTGGAATTTGTAGCCTCAGTAATCAGACAATGAAAAGGAATAAAAGGCATCCAAATAGGCAAGAAACAAGTCAAACTTTCACTCTTTGCAGATGACCTGAAACCCATAGAGAAAACCTGAAAGACTCCACCAAAAACCTGCTAGAACTGATACCTGATCTCAGTAAAGTCACAGGATATAAAATCAGTGTACAGAAATCCATTGCATTTATATACCAATAATGATGTGGCAGAGAGAGAAATTAAGGAATCCCATTTACAATTGCACCAAAACCAATAAGATACATAGGAATAAACCTAACCAAAGAGGTGAAAGACATGTATTATGAAAACTATAAAACACTAATGAAAGAAATTGAAGATGACACAAAGGCTCATGGGTAGGAAGAACAAATATTGTTAAAATGTCAATACTACCCAAAGCAATCTACATATTTAACACAATGCCTATCAAAATACCAACAGTTTTCACAGAGCTAGAACAAACAATCCTAAAATGTGTATGGAACCGCAAAAAAACCGTGCATAGCCAAAGCAATCTTTTTTTTTTTCCTGAAGTTTATTTGAGAGACAGAGTGAGTGAGTGAGTGGGGAGAGGCAGCGAGCGAGGGAGAGAGAATCCCAAGCAGGCTCCTCGCCATTAGCACAGAGCCCGATGCGGGGCTCTATCTCAAGAACCATGAGATCATGACCTGAGCCGAAATCAAGTCCGATGCTTGCTTAACTGATTGAGCCACCCAGGTACCCCACATAGCCAAAGCAATCTTGAAAAACAAAAGCAAAGCTGAAGGCCTCACAGTCAGGCACCCCAGTATGTGTAATTTTTCATTCTTAACAACTGCTTAGTATTTATATATACCTATACATCTGTACATCCATATGTACATCCATATGGATGTACTGTATTCAGTCATTTCCCCTCCAGATATTTTATAATAAACAACACTGCCATGAACAATATTGTTTATGTATCTTGCTTTCCCTTAATCTGTTCTTCATACTGTTCCCAGGGTGACCCATCAAAGTACTAATCACATTGTATTACATTTCACTTTTAAGTCTTCCACTGGCTTTTCCTCCATTAAGATAAATTCCTTTTACATGACCTTCCACACTCAAACTCTTAGCTGTCTTTCTGGGCTGCCTTCCTTGCTACACCCATCTTTGCACTCTCTCTCTGGACCTTAACCTGGCCTGTTCACCCTTGGTTCTGAACCCTCTGTCTGCTTTAACACACTGATCAGACACAGTGTTGCCTGTTTAAATACATATCTTGCCTTCTAAACCGTAAGCTTTGGTAAGGGGAGAACTTTGTCTCAGTTTTTCACTGTTTTACTCCTAGTACTTGGCCCATAGTAGGTATTGATTTAAACATTTAAAACTTTTCAGTGCAGGGGCACCTGAATGGCTCAGTCAGTTAAGCATTATCAGCTCAAGTCGTTATCTCACAGTTCATGAGATCAAGCCCCATGTCTGGCTCTGTGCTGACAGCACAAAGCCTGCTTGAGATTCTCGCTTTCTGCCCCTCCCCCGTTCATGCTCTCTCAAATAGACTTTAAAAAAACTTTTCAATGCATTGTATGCCTTTTCTTGTTTACTTAGTATTTCAGTGGAGGCCTAGGTTAAAACAAGGGCTGGGTTTTAAGGGATTGTATAAGGCAAAATTTGCATGTATCAAAATGTCTGTTTTCTAAGCACTGGAGTCCCACTCAGCATAGCAAGATATCCCACCATGACAGGCATGTCAAGAGAACTTCAGTTTAATGGATATGTATTCCTATTCTCTCCTCTCCCAGCCCCTCAGCCCTCTTCCTTCACCTCACAGCCTGCCTCCTCTGTCACACACTCATGTAATTTATTTTGCAGTCAGTGTTCGTATGCTGCTACATTGTGTATTAAAAGGAATGAAATGCCCCAGCATTGTTGAGGGTGCAGTATTCTTCAGGTTGTTGATGGCAGCATAAATTAATACAACTTTTCTGGAGGACAGATAAGCAATATGTGCCCAAAACAAGAATATTCATAACTCCTAACCTAGCAATTTTTTTCTGAGCTTTTATGAAAGAGCTCTTCATTGAAGCTTGTATAAGTAACATTTGTCATCTCAGTTTCAAGCTCTAGTGAAAAACTGCAAAATTCCTAAATTTCTAATAGCATCTAGTTGGGTTTTACATCACCATGTATGTCCATAAAATGGGACAAAATGCACTTATTAAAATGTAGTTTTATATTTATTGGTGTGGGGATGTATTCAATATATTGTGACTTTCAAAAATACAATTACAGATATCAGAATATGATCATGTTAAAATATATAAGTATGTATGTATGTATGTGCGTGCATTAAAAATATCCTGGAAAGACATACGCTGAAATGATATCAGTAGTTATTTCTGAGTAACAATTTTTTTTTAATTGAAGTATAGTTGACATACAATGCTATATTAGCTTCAGGTCTACAGCACAGTGATTCAACCATTCTGTATATTATGCTGTGTGCTCATCATAAATGTAGTTACATCCGTCACCATACATTATTATAGTATTATTGACTATATTCCTCATCCTGTACTTTTTTTAGAGAGAGAGGGAGAGAGAGAGCATGAGCAGGGGAGAGGGACAGAGGGAGAGGAAGCGAGAGAAAATGTGGGCTTGACCCCATGACCCCAGGACCATGACCCAAGCCAAAATCAAGAGTCACACACTCAACTGACTGAGCCATCCAAGCACCTCTCATGCTGTACGTCTTATCCCTAGGACTTTTTTATTTTATAACTGGAAGTTTGCATCTATTTTGCCCACTTCCTCAACCCCCTGCTCTCTCGCAACCACCACTTTATTTACTGTATTTATGATTCTAGTTCTTATATTTTTTGGATTACACATATAAGTGAAATAACATGGTATTTACCTGTGACTTTTTTCACTTAACATAATAGTCTCTTGGTCCATCCATATTGTTTCAAATGGTAAGATCTCATTTCTGAGTAATATTCCATTGTAGGTATATAGCACATATTTATCCATTCACCTGTCCATGGACACTTGAGTGGTTTCCATATCTTGGCTATTGTAAAAAATGCTGCAATATACATGTAGATGCATATATCTTTTCAAACTCGTGTTTTCATTTTTCTTTGGGTAGATCCCCAGTAGAATTACTGCATCATGTGGTATTTCTATTTTTACTTTCTTGAGGAACCTCCACACTATTTACCACAGTGGTTGCACCAATTTACATTACCACTATCGGTGCATGAAAGTTCTCTTTTCTCCACATCCTCACCAACACTAGTTATTTCTTGTCTTTTCAGTACTATTTTGACAGGTGTAAGGTGGTATCTCATTTTGGTTTTGACTTGCATTTCCCTGATGATTAGTGATGTTGAGTATCTTTTCATATGTCTGTTAGCCATCTGTATACCTTTGGAAAAACGTTTACTCAGGTTCTCTGCCCATTTTTAAATTAGATTATTCAACTTCTTTAGCATTGAGTTGAACAAGTTCTTTATATATCTTGGCTATTAACCCCTTATTGGACATACTGAATGTAAATATCTTCTTTCATTCACTAGGTCGCCTTTTCATTTTGTTGATTTCCTTTGCTGTTCAAAACCTTTTTATTTTGGTATAGTACCGATAGTCTATTTCTGCTTTTGTTTCCCTTTCCTAAGGAGACATGTCTAGCAAATGTCGCCAAGGCAAATGGCCAAGAGATTATTGCCTATGTTTCCTTTTAAGAGTTTTAAGATTTCAGGTCTCACATTTTAAGTCTTTGAGTTTATTTTTGTGTATCATGCAAGAAAGTGGTCATTTTCCCAACAGCACTTATTGAGATGTCTTTTCTCCATTATATATTCTTCCCTCCTTTGTCATAGATTAATTGACCATATAGGCGAGGGCTTATTTCTGGCTCTCTGTACTGTTCCATTGATCCATGTATTCCTTGATCTGTCTTATTAGTGGTTATTTCTGAGTCATAATTTTATTTTACTTGTCTGTTCTCTAGTCCATGTAGTAAACAGAACTAAGTTTTCTGTTCTTTTTAGGTGAACAATTCCATCATGAACTAATTTCCAAAAGCATGATTATAATGTCTTCAAAGTCATACATAGATTTGCTTAGACTGTTATTGGATATCGATTCTATCCATTTTTGAAGTATCAGATAATTTTTTTTTTACATTTTTAAACTGTCTTTACTATCTCCCAACTTTTTAAAAGCAAACCTTTTGAAAAAGCATGTTTTAAAGTATTGCTTAAGAGTGTGGGCTCTTTTTAGACTTCATCTAAGTGGACTTTGAGGCTAAATTCAAAGCAGAGGGAAACAAGTAAAATGGTGGGATAAGAATAAGGGCACCTGTGTTAGATAAGGCAGTCAAGAAAGGTCCCCAGGTGACCATCAGCCGGAATCTGAAGGAAAGGTAGTAGTCCTCCTTGGCGGGGTGGGGGGAACAGGAGAGCTTTCTGAATAGAACAACAAGAGTCAAAGTCGTCATTCAGACCATGGCATATTTTTCCTCTCTTTCTCTCCCCTCCCCCGTCTCTGTTTCAGTATTTTTGTTATTGATTCACCTTCCAGTTTACTATCTCTAGTTATGTATTCAATTTGTGTTTAGTCCATCTATTCAATTCTTAATTTCAGATATGGTGTTTTCAATTCTAGAATAGCCACTTGCCTTTTTTATAGATTCTTCTTACTAGTTGAAATTGTTTTTTCTTCCATTCTTTCCTGTATTTTAACATATTAACCATACATCAAAATCCTTGTCTAAAACCCCCAATATCTAGGCACCTGTATGTCTGCTTCTCTCGTCTGTTTTGTCTCTTATTGATTACAGGCATACCTCAGAGATACTGTGGATTCAGTTCCAGACCACTACAGTAAAGCACAATATCGCAAAAAAGCAAGTCAAATGATTTTTTTTTGTTTCCCAGTGCATATGTTATGTTTACTCTTCAGTCTATAAAGTGTGCTATATTGTTAATTTCTATTAAAAAAAAAACCCACACACCTTAGTTTTTAAAATACTTTATTGCTAAAAAAAAAAAAAATGCCAACCACCACTTGGGCCTTCAGTGACTCATAACCTTTTTGCTGGTATTGGATCTTGCCTTGCTGTTGATGGCTGCTGACTGATCAGGGTGGTTGTTGCTGAAGGCTGGGGTGGCTGTGGCAATTTCTTAAGATAAAGAAGTTTGACCCATCAATTGACTCTTCCTTTCAAGAATGATTTCTCTATAGCATATGATGCTGTTTGATAGCTTTATACCCAGAGTAGAATTTCCTTCAAAATTAGAGTCAGCGCTCTCAAATCCTGCCACTGCTTTGTCAACTAAGTTTATGTAATAATTTAAATCCTTTGTCATTTCAACAATCTTCACGGCATCTTCACCAAGACTAGATCCCATCTCAAGGAACCACCTTCTTTGCTCATTGATAACAAGAAACTCCTCATCTGTTAAAATTTTATCATGAGATTGCAGCAATTCAATATAATATTAACGAAAAATAAATATTATGAGAATCACCAAAATGTGACACAAAGACATACAGTGGGCAAATACTGTTGGAAAAATGGCACAGATAGAATTGTTCAACACAGGGTCGCCACAAACCTTCAATTTGTTTAAAAAAAAAAAAGTATCTGCAAAGCACACTAAAATGAAGTATATCTATATATATTCCTGTCCTTCACATGCCTAGTAATTTGTTTTTTAATTGTGTACCAGACATCATGTTTAAAAGAACCACAGGGGCTCTAGGTTACATTACCTTCTACCAGAGAGTTTCTCCTTTCCTCTGTTTGAGGTGCTAATCACCTCAGTCCCATAAGTTTGAGCTGGCTCAGAGCTACACTGCATTTTTAATAAGCCTCATGTTAGCCTTGTTTAGCCTTTGTATTTTAGGCAGGACTCTCCTAAAGCTTTTAAATCCGAGGGCTTGGTAGGTCCTCGTCTCCTTAACCTCCTACCTCATGCAGCTTCAAATTTTCACAGATGGCTTGAGGAGAAGACTGGCTACTTATTTTGGGCAGTCGCCCGTCTCTAGTGGGCTTCTCATTCCTAAGTACCACAGACACTGCAGATACTTCACTCTTTCAGCTTTTATTCTAGCCACTCAGAGTTCTGCACAGCCCTAAAATTCAGCAAATGTCCCAGGAGAGGGAACCAGCTGTGTGCACTTGAAGCTTCTCAAGTTGCTAATCTGCCACGTCACCTTCAAATGACCACAAAAACTTGAGATTTCCCTCTGGAATTTTGGTCCATTTAGTCATCATTGCTTCCACAGTTCAAATATGCCTTTAAAAAATATGATTTTTGAGGGGCACCTGGGTGGCTCGGTCGGTTGAGCACCTGACTCTTAATTTCAGCACAGGTCATGATCTCATGTTTGGTGGGATCAAGCTCCACATCGGGCTCCGTGTTGGGAGCACAAAGCCTGCTTGGGATTCTCTCTCTCTTTCTGCCCCTACTCCGTTCACACTCTCAAATAAATACACATTTAAAAAACAACAAAAAACTACTAAAGGGGCGCCTGGGCTCAGTTGGTTAAACATCCGACTTTGGCTCAGGTCATGATCTCACGGTTTGTGGGTTCAAGCCCTGCATTGGGCTCTGTGTTGACAGTGTGGACCCTGCTTGGAATTCTCTCCCTCTCTCTCTGCCCTTCCCCGGCTCGCATTTTCGCTCTCAAAAATAAACATTAAAAAAAAAACTAGTAAAAATATATTTGTATCTTATCTGCTTTATCTGGTTGTTGCCACAATACTTCATCCTATTTGAAAGTAGACTTGTTGAAAACATTAGAAGTAGCAGTGGAATCCAACCTGATAGTAACATCACATTCATTTGAAGAGAGAACAGTAAAAACTGGTACACATTCTACACTCACAACAGCACGACAGCTGCATCTAGGAGTTGCCAGATGTGGACAGTCATTCAGCTGTAGACCTAGCTTGACAGTATACAATATAATTATTCCGAAGGTAAAGTCAACTCAGGAAGATTTCCCACAGTAATTATACAGGAGTCATATTCCAGAAGATACCATGTGTTATGTGAATGACTACCCAATGTGCTCTTCTATAAAGGATAGACCTATTCATTTGGAGTATGATGCTTTTATACTATATGGATAACTGAACAAAGGACAACAGAATAATGAAAATACTGTGTCTGTCTCAGTTCAAATAATGGTTGCATTCCTGAGCATGTTTCACTAAACTTTACACATCTCGAATATGCAATCCTAAGAAAATTGTGTCTGAAATACAAACTACTACATAGATCAAAATGCTTTAGCTGGGGATCACCTGGTTGACTCAGTCAGTTAAGCACCCAACTCCTGATTTTGGCTCCGGTCATGATCCCAGGATCATGGGATAGAGCCCCACATTGAGCCCCGTGTTGAGCTCTGCACTGGGCACAGAGCCTGCTTAGGATTCTCTCTCCCTCTCCCCTTTCCTTGCTCATTCTCTCTCCCTCTCTCTCTCTCTCTCTCAAAAAAAAAAAAAAAAAAAGCGTTCAAGCTGGATGTTTACCCCCTCATGTGTATTGAGATGGTCATACTATAGATCACCATTGTTTCTGTCTCAAGCATACAAATAGGAACTGAAATAATATTATGTTCTACAAGTGACCTAAAATGCAGTATCGGGGTGTCTGGGTGGCTCAGTCGGTTAAGCGTCCGACTTCAGCTCAGGTCACGATCTTACAGTTTGTGGGTTCGAGCCCTGCGTCGGGTCCTGTGCAGACAGCTCAAAGCCTGGAGCCTGCTTCAGATGCTGTGTCTCCCTCTCTCTCTGCCTCTCCCCCGCTCATGCTCTGTCTCTCTCAAAAAGAAACATTACAAAAAATAAAGTGCAATATCATCCATACGTTTTTCTCCTACTGTTTGCTGTTATATCTTAGTGTGTCTGGCTATTTTTGCAGAATTTCTCCTTGAAAAACAGGCAACTTTCTTTTTTGGGCTTCCGCTACCATTGGAAAGCACTACAGCTTACAAAAAGTGATTATGTTAAATATGGAAAGATGTAACAGATTTGTGTGCTAAAATTGAGAAAGAAAGCAACTATGAACCTTGCCAGCACCTTCTTGCTATGACAAAACATACTGTATAACAGAATTCCCACAAACCATTCACTTTCTTTCTTACTTAGTAGTGTCTTGACATCTCTTATTGTATAATCTAGAAACTACGTATTTAAATTTAATTAAAAATAATGGCATAGTTCTTATTTTCTGAAATATCTCAACCACAAATTGAGAATACCTTTAGGATGAGTTACATAGTTCAGGATGATGTTGCATGAAGGGAATTTTATGGGCAAATTGTTATTTTTGAAAGAATGATTCAGGCAATTTGGTAAGCTGGGCCACTACCTGCAAAGGTGCTCCCTGCCTGATTGCCCCACCCTTACCTGATCAGAGGCCTCTTATCATTTTTTCTCCATCATTCTTTGATTCTTTCCCTTGCTCCAGTAAGGAGGTCACATTTGATTTAGAAACAGAGTCCTGCTTACAAGAGGGAAAAAATAGATACTTCAAAATATTATGGTTCCTCGTAGATCCAGACCCAATCTCTTAATATAAAGGCAGAAAAGCTATTACAAGAAAAGCAAAAGCAGAAGGAAACAAGCAAGCCACTTCCCACTTGTACCAATTTTAATTCATTCTCTCAAGAATATGGAGAAGGAATCCAGGTGGGCAATTTAAAGCCCACTCCCTATTTCCTAAAGAGAAAGCAAAGATACCTAAGTTCAGGTTCTAAATTTGCAGGAATAGTAACCTTGGATGAGGTTCCCATAGTTGTCAGTCATTATGTTCCAATATAACTTCTGCTCAGGGTCCAATCAACCCCTTCCTCCTGAGACAAGTCTATGGCCACGTCTCAATGTTACAAACCTCTAAAATGATAAATACATTTGGGGCGCCTGGGTGGCTCAGTTGGTTGAGCTTCCGACTTCAGCTCAGGTCACGATCTCACCGTCTGTGAGTTCGAGCCCTGCGTCGGGCTCTGTGCCGACAGCTCAGAGCCTGGAGCCTGCTTCGGATTCTGTGTCTCCCTCTCTCTCTAACCCTCCCCGCTAATGCTCTGTCTCTTGGTCTCAAAAATAAAATAAAACATTAAAAAAAATTAAAATGATAAATACATTTTTGTTCACCAAAGACCCCCATATGGTGCTAGGAAAATAATGCCAGGCACACCAAAGGAAAGGGAGGATTTGTACCACGGAGTTGTTCTGGTAGAGATTGAGGCTTGGAGAAAATTATCAGGCAGCAGCGATGTATGTCACAAGGAGTAGGAGAGAAAAATGCCAGCCTCTCACTTTGTGAAAGATTTACCCATACATGAAAAAAACAGACTTAAATAAGGCACTTATTCAAGTGCTAAGTTGCATATTATCTATATTAAATGCAAGGTAAGTTCTTGAAAGGAGGCAGACAGATGCTTGAAAGATACACCTTTAACTGGGACATTAAAAAATGGGCAAGGTGTACATGGAGAGTGAAAACATCATCTGATTTATTTTGACAAATACGTGCTTACAAAAGAAATGTTCCTACTGTAAATGGAACAAGAGGAAAAGTACCTTGGCATTTTCCTGTGACACACCTTATTTACATTTATTTCAGACTAAAACAGGTCTAGTCATATTCAAGGATAAACATGAGTTAGCATAACCTTAAATCCAAATTGTCTCACAGTTAAAGCCATAATATATTAAAAAGGTTTCAGTAATCATGTATGTTTCAACAAAAGCGCATTACTCTTGTTAGTGATATCGATATTGTGGTAGTTGCATTTTCACAATCACAAATGTGTGGAAAAAACTCTGCAAGTACTAGATTAATTAACTAGAAAATAAAATATTTATTCATAGCTTTTTGAATTTGCTTTAAAGCAAAAATCACCTCACCCCCAAAAAAAGAAGAAAAAAAAAAACAAACCTCCCACAGATTCCCTTCAGTATGACTTCTCAGAACTCTTAAGATTTTGCCACACTCATTACAATGGTAGTTTTTCCCCCAGTATAATTCTGTAGTTTGATATAATGCAGAAAGTCACCCTATATTCAGTTCATTTATAGTGTTGTGTTTTCTCTTTAGAAGAGTATTTTAAAACCTAATAAATACTGCATGGTACAAAAAACACTCCTGAATCATTGTGTTTGCATGACTTTGCTTCATTATGAATTTTCTGATGTCCAAGAAAAAGTGCAATCTTACCCACACATTCTGCCCTGTTTGAGCCGACAGATGCAGAATTAGGGCCAATTTCTAATTAAAAGCTTTCTCACATCTATTGGCCACGTATCCTTGTCTGGTAGGAAGTTACAAATGTAGAGTAAGGGAATCTCACCAAATGAAGGCTTCTCAGTATTGACTGATTTCATTTTCTGATATTACAAAAAGAATGCAAAGCTATTAATGGCTTTCCCACATATTCCTAGGTTATTTTTTCTCCAGGATGTTCAATCAAGTATGACCCATTTTTCTTCACATTGAACATATTCACATAAGGCTTCTTTCCAAGAATCCTTTGAAGTCAAAGTTAAGGCATTAACTGTTTGCTTTTCTTAATCCATATTCTTATGTTTTCTCTATAGCGTGAATTTCTTTGTGTTCAGTAAGGAACGAGTGATAATTAAATGAATTCTCATATTCATAAGGGTTCTCTAGAGTGTGTGTTCTCTGATGTTTGGCAAGGTTTGAGCTCCAGCTGAAGGACTTATTGCAAAACTTACATACATAGGGCTTCTCCCCAGTGTGAGTTATCTGATGTAGAATGAGGGAAAAGCTCCGGCTAAAGGTTTTATCACATTCAGTACACGCATAGGGCTTTTCTCCAGTATGAATTTTCATATGTTGCATAAGGGATGCATGCCACGTGAAAACTTTACCACAGTCATCGCATTCATAGAGCTTTTCTCCAGCATGAATTCTCTGATGTTTAATAAGGAATGAGTGGCATCGGAAGGCTTTCCTACACTCATTACATTCATAGGGGGTTTTGGTAGTATGGATGCTCTGATGCCGAGTAAGGTGTGAAGAACGGCGAAATGCCTTCCCACATTCAATGCATTCATAAGGTTTCTCTCCGGTATGTGTAATCTGATGGCGAATGAGTTCTGAGCCACTGCTAAAGGCTTTCCCACATTTCCTACATATATACTGTTTCTTTCCTATATGAATTCTCTGATGTCGAGTGAGGTTTGAGGCACGGCTAAAGGCCTTTCCACATTCAGTACATTCATAGGGTTTCTCCCCAGTATGTGTTCTCTGGTGTTCAATGAGGAATGAGAGATAACTGAACGTTTTATTACAGTCCTTACACTCATGGGGTTTCTTTCCAGTATGTATCATCTGATGTTTCACAAGGTTTGAGATCTGGCTAAAGGTTTTTCCACATTCCTTACATACGTATGGTTTCTCTCCAGTATGAGTTCTCTGATGTAGCACAAGGGAAAAGCGCCGACTGAAAGTCTTCCCACATTCATGACATCCATGGGGCCTCTCCACGGTATTGATACTCGTGTGCTGAGACAGGGCTCCCTGATGAGACACTGTTCCTTGCCGGATACACCCCTGATTTCCTTGCATCTGAGTATCTTCCTCGAATTTCCAGCCTCCTTTAAAACTGGAATATTCAGGGCCGTGGCTTAGAATTCTTTCCACTACCAAACACTGGGGTAAGTCATCTTCATAAATGACATTTTTTTGAGAAAACTCTTTGACCTCACGATTTGGTTCTGAAAATGAAAAAACAAAGCAGTTGTTTCTCTTTTTTTCTGTGTTGAGTAAGATAAAGCCACTCCTCACTTTTTTAATGAGAGATTTTTTAAAAAGGCATCTCAGCAGTGCATAGCTTTCACAGTTTTTGTAGTTCTCGTGGAGACTGAAATCAGAACAGTAAGCCCAGAAATTCAGAACATATCAGAGGGGAGATGTAGGTAAATAACAAGAAAAGCTAAGCAGAAGTAACTGAAGAGGGAGGATAAAACAGAACACGAAGATAAATAATTGGGAAGGATGGGTTTTAGTCCTCAGCTCCACTTAAACTTTATCTGAGGCCAAAATGACTTGAGAAAGACAATTTCATAATGCTGCTAATAAACCACAAATGTTCCTCACGTCCCACAAAGACATCACACTCTGTTTACTTAATGCCTTTGGAACACCTTACAGTAACTTATTCTAAATGACCAAATAAGTAAAAGGTACCTCTGACAATGACGGTCTATGACCCTCACTCTAACTCTACTTTCCAAACTGACAGCTGACACTCTACTTTGGTGTAACAGTGTCTTTCCATCAGATGCTTTTGATAGACAAACATAGGCCCCGATTTTCTCCAGGCTAACTTTATCATTTTGGGGGGGAAACAGAAACTATAATATGAATAATATGAAGACTTTTTAAAAAATATATTCACTCATATCCTAATTCTTAGGAAATATGTAGGAGTAAAAGGCCATGATGTATGCAACTTATTCTCAGATGTTTCAAGAAAAAAAGCATATACCAAAGGATAGAACAAACAAGGTAAAATGTCCACAGTAGGTAAATTTCAGTAACAAGCTTGTGGTTATTCTTTATACTATTCTTGCAAGCTTTCTGGAAGTTTAAAATTATATCCAAAAACACATTAAAAACTTCATTTTCCTCTAAAACACACTGTGACATTTATTTTGTTTGAGGGGGTGCTATCTTCTATTATCACTGACCATAAGCTTCTAGGAAATATAAATAGATCTATTGCTTTAATACATATCTGAACAAAGGATCAAGATCTATATTTATAGGGTAGGCATGTAAAAATGAAAGATTAGGATACAGGAAAGAGTGAAATAACAGTTAAGAAAATGATCTCAATAAAGCAAAAAAAATTTTTTTAATGCTTATTTATTTTTGAGAGACAGAGAGAGAGCACAAGCAGCGTGGGACAAAGAGAGAGGGGGACAGAGAATCCGAAACAGGCTCCAGGCTCCGAGCTGTCAGACAGAGTCTGACACAGGGCTTGAACCTGCGAGATCATGTCCTGAGCTGAAGTCGGATGCTTAATCAACTAAGCCACCCAGGCGCCCCAATAAAGGGAAAATCTCACATTACTTTCCTGACTCCTCTATAAACCAATCTCATATCTACTGAGCACCTCAGTAAGAGCCCTGGGGATATAAACTGAATAATTCTTTTCATGAGCTGAGAAATTAAATAGGGAGATAAAGAAGACACAGAAGAAAACAATTAATAATGTAAGAAAGGAGTAAATTCATTATATTTAGAATAAAAATTGTATAAAAGATCAGAAACAACACATAAAAATCACTGCAACAGATAAACAAAGGCTTCATTCAGGAAATTAGTTGGGAACTGAAATATAAGTCAGGTGAACCTAGATATTTCATGATATTAGAAAAAGCCATTGATGTTAACTGCACAGAGTTAGTATATTATCTGCCATATGGTTTCCCAGACCATTGAGAGTCAAAAGCACAACCAAGAAAATTAGGTACAAGACATAAATAGAACGCTAATTATATATTCCTCACCCCCCTCTTCCTTCACTCAACATCACCTCCCCTTCTTCCATCGCCTACTATGCCCACACGGTTTTTGGTAATTCCCAAATGGATCTGCTATAACAAAGCACTTACACTTATTAAAAGCCTAAAGAGATACAAAGATTCATTCTTAATGTAACAAAGGGTTCCTATGATAAATCAAAACCTAATATGCTCAAAGCAAAAAATTTTAGATGCATTGACTCTCTTCTCATGAAAAAAAAAAAATCCTCTATCACGTTACTTAAGATCATTGAGGAAGTACTTCACGTACTACAATGCTGACAGAAAAAAAATCCACCAACCTAGAATTGTGTACCCTACAAAATTATACTTCAAAGGTGAAGGAGAAATAAAGATTTTCTGAGACAAAAACTGAGGAAACATACCATCAGGAGACATGCCTTGCAAGATCCAACACCCATTCGTTAAAAAAAAAAAAAAAAAATCAACAAATTAGGAATAGAGTGGAATTTCCTCAAGCTATAAAGAACACCAAAAAATCTACAGGTAATGTCAGACTTAATGGTGAAAAATCTGAAGCTTTCCTGCTAAATGTGAACACAGGAAGGATGTCCCTTCTCAGCACTGCTTTTCAATGCCATGATGGAATTCTTAGTTAATGTAAAAAGACATGAAAAGGGGGTGCCTGGGTGGATCAGTCAGTTAGGCGTCTGACTTCAGCTCAGGTCACAATCTCGTGGTTCATGAGTTCAAGCCCCGTGTCAGGCCCTGTGCTGACAGCTCGGAGCCTGGAGCCTGCTTCCAATGCTGTGTCTCCCTCTCTCTCTGCCCCTCCCTGGCTCATGCTCTGTTGGTCTCTCTCTCTCTCTCTCTCTCTCTCTAAAATAAACACTAAAAAAAAAAAAAACAACAACAACAAGGGGAACCTAGGTGGCTCAGTCGGTTGAGCATCCGACTTCGGCTCAGGTCATGATCTCATGGTTTGTGAGTTCGAGCCCCGCATCGAGCTCTGTGCTGACAGCTCAGAGCGTGGAGCCTGTTTCAGATTCTGTGTCTCCCTCTCTCTCTGCTCCTCCCCCACTCGTGCTCTCTCTCTCTCTCTGTCAAAAACAAACATTAAAAAAAAAGACATAAAAAGTAAATAAAAGGTATACAGATTGGCAAGGAAGAAATAAAACTTTTTTTTGGCAGATATCAGTATTACCTATGCAGATTCCAAAAACCAAAAACCTGGAGTAAGTAATTATAACAAGGTTGCAGGATACAAAGTCAATGTACAAAAGTCAGTCTTTCCCATATACCAGCAATGAACAAATGCAGTATGAAACTGAGACATTACTATTTGTATTAGCATACCAAAAAAAATGAAATACTTAGGTATAAACCCAATAGAACATGTACCAGATTTGTATGAGGAAAACTACAAAACTCTGATGAAAGATATGAAATAAAAAGTAACAGGAGAGACAGAAATATTCCACATTCATAAGAAGCCTCAATATTGTCAAGATGTCAATTCTTACCTGTGGGAAATAAGCTTAGCAATCCCCTGGGCTTACACCAATGGGTTACAAAGGCATAAAGAAGGACAAAGCCATAAGATGCTCACACCCGAGTTTGGGTAATAAGATCAGAACCCCAGAACAGGGAGGTGCAAAGGCACCCCAGAATAGAGAGGGAGGGGCAAAGGCACCCGAGAACAGCGAGGGGGTGCAGAGCCCCCAGAATAGAGAGGGAGGGGAAAAGGCCCCAGAATAGGGAAGTGCAAAGGTACCAATATAGAACAGAGGTATGTGAAATAAACAAGATTAGGCATTCAGGGCAGAAGTGCCCCCCCCAATTTAGTACTATAGCAGAAAGGAGGGAAGGACCAAGTTAGATAAACAGGTAAATTGGGCTATAGACGCTACTCTGCACTGCAGGCAAAGTCGCCCTGAGCGGAGATGGTTAACAAAAGAAAAGGTGCCTTGTCAACCCTGAGGTTACTCGCCCTACCTGTCTCATCCCCTAGGCTGAGATAAACAGAGGTGGTGCCCCATGTCCACTGTAAACAACCTTCCTCCCCGCCGCCCGGCGCCAGGATTTTGTTTTGTATTAACCCAAACACCTAACCCCAAATATCTTCAAGACCCCCTTTCCGCCACGTCCATGAGTTAATGTTCACAGATTCATTGTCACTTTGTGCACATCTGTCACCATGTTAGCCTTCTGATCCCAATAAAAACGGGGCAAAGACCCTTATTCAGTGCTCTTGTCTATTCCCAGACATTAGCCATCTCTCGCCTTAATCCTGTATCCCGCTCCTTTGCTAGACAAGAGAGAACTTTAGACTTAGGGTCTACAACACTTACCAACCTGATCTACAGACTCAATGAAATCCCAGAAAGCAATTTTACAGATCTCAACAAACTTATTCTAAAGTTTATATTGAGAAGCAAAAGACCTAGAATATTTAAGGGAAAGAACAAAGTCGGAGGACTGATACTACCTAACCTGAAGACTTACTCTAAACTTATAGTAATGAAGACAGTTTGGTTCTAGAGAAAGACAAGTAGATCAATGGAACAGAGTAGAGAACTCAGAAATAGACCAGAATAATTATAGTCAACTGATCTTTGACAAAGGAGCAAAGACATCTTTTCAACAATGGGTCCTGGAACAACTATGCATCCATATGCATTAAAATGAATTAAGACACAGACCTTACACTCTTGACCAAAATTAACTCAAAATGGTCATAGACCTAAATGCAATACACAAAACTATAAAACTCCTAGAAGATAACACGGGGAAACCTAGATGACCTTAGATATGGCAATGGCTTTTTAGATACAACAACCAAAAGCATGATCTATGAAAGTAATTGATAAGCTGGATGGACTTCATTAAAATAAGAAACTTATGCTCTGCAAAAACCAGCGTCAAGAGAATGGGAAGACAAGCTGCAAACTGGGATAAAATATGTGCAAAAGACATATTTTATGTTTAGACCTAGCATCCAAAATATACAAAGAACTCTTAAAACTCAATGAGAAAATGAACGATACAATTTTAAATTGGACAAAAGACCCAAATAGACACTGCACCAAAGAAGATACACAGGTGGCAAGTAAGAATATGGGAAGATATTCGACATCATGTTATGAGGGAATTCTAAGTTAAAATGAGATACCAGTACACACTTATTAGAATGGCCAAAATCCACTAACATCAAATGCTAGCAAAGATGTGAAGCAACAGGAACTATCATTCATTGCTGGTGGGGATGCAAAATGGTAGAACCACTTTGGAAAATAGTTTGGCAGTTTCTTAACCAAACATACTCTCACCACATGATTCAACAATTGCACTCTTTGGTATCTTCCCAAATTAATTCAAAAGTTATGTTCACACAAAAGCCTGCATATGAATGTTTATACCAGTTTTCTTTAAAATTGCCAAAACTTGGAAGCCACCAAGATATCCTTCAGCAGGAGAATGCAAAAGTAAACTGTACTTCATCCAGACAATAGAACGTTATTCGGCACTAAAAAGACACAAACTGTTGAACCATGAAAAGGTATAAAGGAACTTTACATGCACAATGTTGAGTGAAAGAAGCCAATGTGAAAACGCTAAGTACTGTATGATTCCAACCATATGACACACTGGAAAAGGCAAAACCATGGAGATAATAAAAAGATCAGTGTTTGCCAGGGGTTTCAGGGCAGGGTGGGGGGAGAGGAACACGCAGATCGTGAAGGATTTTTAGGAAAGTAAAAGTATTCTGTACGCTATTAAAATGGTGGACACATGTCATTCATTATATATTTGTCAAAACCCTCAGAATACACACACCACCACGAATGAACTCTAATGTGAACTATGGACTTTGTGTGATGATGTGTCAATCTAGGTTCATCAGTTGTAACAAATGTACTATTGTGATATGAGTTTGTGGTATGGGATGTCCACAGTGTCAGAAGTTGTGGTGGGGGTGGAGTATATAGGAACTCTTTGTACCTTCCACTTAATTTTGACGTGAACCTAAAACTACTTTTTAAGAAGTTTATTAATTAAAAAAAAAGCATTACAGTATTTATAGCAAAGAAAGGTTTAGGGTATTTTTATTGCTACAATAAAGACTGAGGGATATAAATATACAAATTCACTAGCATTCCTGCAGAAAAGCAATATGACTTGTAAAAAAAGAAACTAGGTAAAGCTGCTTAAGAATAAGTTCAACAACACACAGGGAATGCAGGGAGTTTACAGGGAAGATTCAAAATTTTAAGAAGCTGTGAAAATAACTCCCATATATGTACTTTAGCTCAGTATCGGCATCTGGGAGCTTGTTAAAAATACAAATTTGGGGGGCACCTCGGTTAAGCCAGTTAAGCGTATGACTCCTGGTTTCGGTTAAGGTCAGGATCTCACGGTTTCGTGAGTTTGAGCCCCACATCAGGCTCTGCACTGGCAGCACAGAGCCTGCTTGGATTCTCTCTCTCCCTCTCTCTCTACCCCTCCCCTACTCGCTCTCTCTCTCTCTCTCTCTCTCAAAATAAATAAACTTAAAAAAATGCAAATTCTTGGGGCGCCTGCATGACTCAGTTAGTTAAGCATCTGACTCTTGATTTCAGCTCAGGTCATGATCTCATGGTTCGTTGAGATTGAGCCCTGTGTCACTGTCCTCGTGGAGCCTGCTTAGGATTCTCTCAGCCTCTCCCCCACTCACGCCCTCTCACGTGTTCCCTCTCTCAAAATAAATTAAAAAAATTAAAAATGCAGATTCTTGGGTTCTAAACCAAAAGTAATGACTTAGATTTTTCCAGAGTAGGGTCTGAAATATGTGCTTTAAAACTCTCAAAATGACTGAAATTTGAGAAGCACTGTGATCTCTTTAAGCTCCAGAATGATACCCAGTTACCTACTGAACTGATATATTCAAGTATCCCACAAAGCCCCAAAACTCAGTCACAAATTGACAGTCTTTCCTTCCCCTTCACTTTTTTTTTCCCCCCAGCAACGCCATGGAGAGTGCTGTCAACTACGTTTCCTCAGGCTTCTCCAGGTCCCTTTGAGTCCACTTCCTTAGTTTGTTACCAACCTGCGTTCCTCCACTCATTCCCTGGACCCCTCCATACTTCATGTGATGATTACATCTGGCCGAGGTCACGGCAACACCTCTTAAATGAGAGCTGTTTCCTAGTCTTGCTTCCAACAAACCTGTTTTCCAAACGTTAGCTAAGATAAAACGCTCGCCTGCCTAAAATCTTTTAATGACTCCCTAATAGGAGGAGCTCTAGGTTCATTAACATGGCTTGTAAAGTGCCTGCACGATCTGGATCTGACCGATGTTTTCCCTAACCATCCTTAATCCCCACCATTTTCCTCCTTTTACTTTACTTTATACTCCTGTTCAATCTAGACTGAACTTCCTATTCTCATTTTATTAGTATCCTCTTTCTACATGCTATAACTTTGCTTTGCTTTTTTTTTCCACTTACAAAACACAAGATGAATGGTTCCAGTCGTGTAAAGATGGAGTTCGTGCACTCTGACCTGTCTCTCCTACTGCATGTAGGTAAACGCTGTGCACAGAATGCACATCTAAGAGCCCTAAAAAGTAAAGGGTAGCAAGGTGATTAGAGAAGGAAATCAGACCTTAAAGTAACAGTGAACTGGTGGTGAGTTTCTTAGGTTTTTTTCCCCCTCCAAACTCTCCAGGCTTAAAGCCAAAGGCAGCATGAAACCAGGAACTGGGCAGTAGGTATGAGGAAAAAGAGCTCCCAGAGAAGCCTCTATTTCTGGTCTGAGGAATGGGAAAGAGGGTCTATACTAGTCAGAGAGAAATCTTATCTTTTGTCTGTTCATTTCCCATTCCTGCCTAACCCCAAGGCATCTAGCAGCAGTGGTGGCCATACAGGCTCTTAAAACTCTACGAAAGGAGTTTTCTCTCTCAGCAGAAAAATCCGTGTTCCCAAGAGCACAGGGATCCCACCCATTTTTATTCTTTTTCTCCCTGTCTCCTTGTTACTCAGCTGCAGAGGCAGACACAGTTGCAGGAAATACAGAGCAGAGGGGAAACTAAAGGTCTGCCTTTCTACCCAGAAGACTTGAAAGAGGGGGGCCTGGGAGCCAAAACGTGTAGGAGAGGTAGCTCAGGAAAGTGCTCCCGTAAAGTTGTGTATGAAATCCTGGGCTCATCCCTGAGTTGCACGTGCATGGATCTGACCCTGCATCACATACTAGAAACTGTGAAAACGGAAACAAAGGGGAACAAACCACGCAAGTTCGGAAAGGCCAGTAGGAGGTGCACATGCAAGACAAGTACAACAGACCCACAAAGCCTTTAAAGACAGGGCTGTCCCGGAGCCGCATACATAGGAGAGAGGTTAGAACTGATGGCTTCAAACTTGCTTAAATAAAATTAACATCTCAATGTGACTTAAACAAGACCCAAAGTCTTAAAATATCAAAATGAATACATTACAATGAAAGTTACAGGACATACAGAGAAACAGAAACGTTTCATTATCCTGCAGGGCAGGACAACCAGCACGCACTTGTGACGCATTTATGTATGGACAGTGCACTTAAAAAAAATACTAGGGGCACCTGGATTGGCTCAGTCAGTTAAGCAACTGCCTCTTGATTTTGGCTCAGGTCATGATCTCACAGTCATGGGATCGAGCTCTGCATCGGGCTCAGTGTGGAGGCTGGAGCCTGCTGGCAACTCACCCGCTCTCCCTCTCTCTGTCCCTGCCCCGCAGTGTGTGCTCGCTCACACACGTTCTCCCCCCCAAAAATTTAAAAACTTATATGAATAAATAATTTTAAAAATACTAGGCAAAACTGTTCTTTTGGTATGAAAAATGACATTTTGCTCATGTAGGAAATGTCCCATTTATTCATCGATAGTGAAGTACTGTAGAGTGAAATGTTGAGATGTCTATAATTTACTTTTTTTATTATTAAAAAAAATTTTTTTTAATGTAATTTCTTTTGAAAGAGAGAGAGACAGCATAAGCAGGAAAGGGGCAGAGAGAGAATCCTAAGCAGGCTCCATGCTGACAGCACACAGCCCGACGCAGGGCTCAAACCCACAAACCATGAGGTTATGACCTGAGCCGAAATCAAGAGTCAGACGCTTAACTGACTGAGCCACCCAAGTGCCCCTGTAATTTACTTTTAAATTATTCAGCAAAAAAAGGGTGCCGTAAGGCAAATACAGTAAAATGTTATCCATTATTAAATCCATGACTAAGACTGAATAGATGTATGCAAGGATAGAAAAAGAGAGATTCACTAAAGAACAGAGAACCCAGAAACATACACAAAAAATGGTATTTAAGTTATGACAAACTGAAGACAACAAAAGGAAAGGACAGACACATCAGTATATGGTGCTATGAGAACTGGATCTGCTCACAGAAGGGATCAAAACTGACGAGTAACTCACATGACGCACAAGAATAAGCTCAAAATAGGCTATGGACCTAAATGAGAATGGCATAAAGACCAGGCTTTTTAAGAGAAAATACAGGAAGATGTCTTCATTATGACCTCATGGTAAGAAACAGTTTCTTAAACAGTCCAACCATAAAGGGGAAGATTGGTAAATCTGACCACACTAAAATTAAGAATTTCCATTCATCGGGGCGCCTGGGTGGCGCAGTCGGTTAAGCGTCCAACTTCAGCCAGGTCACGATCTCGCGGTCCGGGAGTTCGAGCCGGCGTCGAGCTCTGGGCTGATGGCTCAGAGCCTGGAGCCTGTTTCCAATTCTGTGTCTCCCTCTCTCTCTGCCCGTCCCCCGTTCATGCTCTGTCTCTCTCTGTCCCAAAAATAAACGTTGAAAAAAAAAAATTAAAAAAAAAAAAAAAGAATTTCCATTCATCAAAAAAAGTTATTAAGGGGGAAAGTAGGTCACATGTGAGAGAAGATATTTGCAGTGAGTGACAATAATTAGCAAAGAATCTGAATCTGAGATATGTAACTTCTACAAATCGGTAAGAAAAAGGTAAGTCATCCAATACATGAGCAAAAACCTTCAAGAGGCACTTCACAAATGATGGTATCTAAATATCCCATAAACACACAGAATGGTGCTCAACCACATTAGTAATCAGAGAAATGCAAGTTTATGACAGGCGGGGACACTCACCACTATCCTAACGAGGAGGACACAGAAATGCAAGCTTAAGCCACAAGCTACCACTGCACACTATTCTGAGAGTTGAATATTATGGTGCCTAACTTTTGGGCATTGGTGAGTTTGGGGAACAAGAGGACCCCACGTACGGTGTTTGTGAGAACGTAAGTCAGTAAAAGCACTGTGGAAAACATTTTGGCATTATCTAATAATGTGAAGGAGGGTCACTGTCCTCTGACCTAGCAATTCCAGCCCTAAATATCACCCCAGGAAACCCGTGCCAGGATACAGGGACAATAGTAACACTGCCTGCGACAGCCCTAAAACGTAAACAACCCAAGAAGGCCTCAATAATAGAATAAACGGGGGAAGGCTTAGCTGTACAATGAAACGACCTCTAGGGTAATATGCAAAATGCATAAATCTTAAAAGTACTTTCAGAAGCAAATCACAACATATACATTATGAACCCCTCTATGTAAAGTTCACAAACATACAAACCTAAACTATAGTGATTACAGACACAAACAGATGACAAAGCTATAAAGAAAACTAAGTTACTCCCATTAAAGAGAAGGCTGCCTTTGAGTGGGGGCAGGAGTGAGCACTCAGAAAGTTCTTAGGGACCTGGCAGTGTTCTATTTACTGACCTGACTGGTGGTTACATGGGTGTCTTAGTAATTGGTTAAGCTGCAAATTTATGTTTTATGCATTATTTCTGTGTGATATTTCACCTTTCAAAAATGTACTGGACTGCAGCCAATTAAGCCAACCGTGCTGTCTCCCCATGGGGCCTGGTGTGCAGCCTCCTCAGTCGTATATGCAGCCGGTTGCTTCTGTGAGTTGCCTTAGAGGAGGCAGTCCTTTCCAGTGGACCTTCATGTCTGACCTCATGCTATCCCCAATCTGGGCTCCAGACAGGCACGTGGGGGGACCTTTGGAAAGCCCTAGGGCACCATGGCCAGGGTCCGCACAGGCCAAATCATGTCCATCCATACCAAGCTGCAGAATAAGGAGCATGTGATTGGCACCGTACACAGGGCCAAGTTCAAGTTCCCTGCTGCCGGAAGAGCCACATCTCCAAGAAGTGGGGCTTCACTAACTCTAATGCGCATGAATTTGAAGATATGATGACTGAAAAAACAGTTCATCCCAAATAACTATGGGGTCAAATACATCCCTAATCGTGGCCCCCTGGACACATGGCAAGCCCTGTGTTCATGAGAACCTCAGCACCACTGCCCCCCACCTTTGTGCCACCAATAAATCCTACTCTGTTTGAAAAAAAAAAAAAAGGGAGACAGAGGTACTAGAATGAACACACAAAAACTGGACAAGCTGTATTAAGGTAACGGAGGGGCACTTCACCCCTCGGGAGAGCATTAGACTCTCGATCCTTGACATCATGAGTTCAAGCCCCACACCGGGCACAGAGATGGGTGGAAGCGAGGGAGGGAGGAAGTAGTGGGACTAGCGGCAATTTTTCCCTCCCTTCCCCTGTACAGTTTTATTGGTTTTATTATTTTTACATGTACAAGAGGACACTGTTCTTCAGCTCATACTTAAATGAAGAACTCTCCCTGCATTTGCTCCACTCATGACTTCAGCCCACATCAGTACCTTCCACACCCTCCTGGAAGTCTGCAGCACATGCAATTAACCACCGCTCTCCCGACAGATGGAGCTCAGTGTTCCTGACACCTGCTCCTGCTCCCTCACCAGTCCTTCCAAGCTGCTGCTTCCGGCACACGGAGGCTGTCTCCGGTTATCTCAGTGGAAGGTCAGTGTACCTCCAGGAGAGGTTCGTTTCAGAATCAACGAAAGAACTTACAGAACCCTGCGTAAATAAAGAATTTAGTTGGGGCGCCTGGGTGGCGCAGTCGGTTAAGCGTCCGACTTCAGCCAGGTCACGATCTCGCGGTCCGGGAGTTCGAGCCCCGCGTCAGGCTCTGGGCTGATGGCTCAGAGCCTGGAGCCTGTCTCCCTCTGTGTCTCCCTCTCTCTCTCTGCCCCTCCCCCGTTCATGCTCTGTCTCTCTCTGTCCCAAAAATAAATAAACGTTGAAAAAAAAAAAAAAAAAAAAAAAGAATTTAGGCTCCACAGATCTTCAAGTCTACTCTCCATAGACTCTTCCAGGGCAGGGCACGGCCATTTGTTTTTAAAGAGCTTCACCAGCCATTCTACTGTCAACTGAAGGTGAAGGTTTTCAGGCACTGCTCAATCTCAGGGCTTCAATTTTTGCTTCTGAGTGTTAAAATTCCCACATCTACATCTCCAACTTGAACTGTTTTCCGTGATCTATTCCAACAGCCTATGCATCTCTTCACTTGGAAATACCATCATCTACTCACACCAAGCACATCTCTTTACTAATTCAGCACTTACTCTCCAAAACTGATCTCTTTCCTGTCTTTTCTGCTTCTATTACTACTATCCCTATCCAAATCATCTAGGCCTAAACAAATAGGAATTCGTTTTTCCTCACTGCTGAACTGACAATTTGAGGACATCTAATGAAATTATTTACAGACCTATTATATCTCACTAGACTATAATTTCTTTGGTGGTTATTATACTTTTTTATATTTTCTACTCTCTGTAGCACCTGAGAGAAAGTCTTTTAAATAAACATTAAAGGAATGTGTGAGTGAACGAATAAAGCCATCAGGTAACCAAAAAGCAACGAATCAGTCTTTCCAAGGTGGCTAACTGGAACAGTAGTACACAGAAAAAATATATACCTTTTAACTTAGGCAACAGAAACAGAGGTCAATTTCAAGAAAGACAGGGAGAAGAATTCAAAAAGAATTGAAATCCAGAGCCCAGACAGAGCTAACGATGGAAAGAAAGCACACATCTATTTGTAAGAAAGCGGGGAAAGCATAAGATGAGAACTAAAGGCAGACTGGTAAATGGGTGTGAACGCGGTTCCTTATGGAGCTGTGTGGGCAAGACTTCATAGTCTCCATACCTCTGCTATCTTTAAGGGAAAACTTTCCAACCAACATACAAAAAAGTATTGCATTCTCATTGATTAGTTGGGTTGTTATTAACTTACTCACCTGAAAACAGATCTCTTCTCACACCTCTTTTCTCCAACCAGGGCTCTTTCCCTTGCTCCAATAAGGAAACCACATATGGCTTAGAAATGTTAAGACCTGCTTGCAGAAAAGGAAATAAATTCAAAATCAGTCCTTCAGTCCCTAGAAGAGGAGCCATTAAAAGAAATGCCAAGGGTGCCTGGGTAGCTCAGTCAGTTAAGCATCCGACTTCAGCTCAGGTCATGATCTCACAGTTCATGGGTTCGAGCCCAGCGTCAGGCTCTGTGCTGGCAGCTCGGAGCCTGGAACCTGTTTCGGATTCTCTCTCTTTGTCTCTCTCTCTCTCTGCCCCTTGCCTGTTCATGCTAACACGCACTCTCTCTCTCAAAAATAAATAAATATTTTTTTAAAAATTTTTTAAAGAAATACCAGATGTAGGAGCACCTGGCTGGCTCAGTTAGTAGGGCATGCAACTCTTGATCTTAGGGTTGTGAGTTTGAGCCCCACACTACATGTAGAAATTACTTAAAAATAAAATCTTTAGGGGCGCCTGGGTGGTTCAGTTGGTTGAGCAGCTGACTTCAGCTCAGGTCATGATCTCATGGTCCGTGAGTTTGAGCCCTGCGTCGGGCTCTGTGCTGACAGCTCAGAGCCTGGAGCCTGTTTCAGATTCTGTGTCTCCCTCTCTCTGACCCTCCCCCATTCATGCTCTGTCTCTCTCTGTCTCAAAAATAAACAAACGTGGGGCGCCTGGGTGGCGCAGTCGGTTAAGCGTCCGACTTCAGCCAGGTCACGATCTCGCGGTCCGTGAGTTCGAGCCCCGCGTCAGGCTCTGGGCTGATGGCTCGGAGCCTGGAGCCTGTTTCCGATTCTGTGTCTCCCTCTCTCTCTGCCCCTCCCCCGTTCATGCTCTGTCTCTCTCTGTCCCAAAAATAAATAAACGTTGAAAAAAAAAATTAAAAAAAAAAATAAAATAAAATAAACAAACGTTAAAAAAGAATTAAAAATAAAAAATAAAAATAAAATAAAATCTTTAGGGGCACCTAGGTGGCTCAGTCAGTTAAGTGTCTGTGTCAGGCTCTGCGCTAACAGCATGGATTGCATGGGATTCTCTCTCTCCCTCTCTCTCTGCCCTTCCCCCGCTCACTTACTCTCTCTCAAAATAAATAAATGTTAAAAATAAATAAATAAAATTTTTCGAAAAAGAAATATCTTGGGGCGCCTGGTGGCTCAGTCGGTTGAGCGTCCGACTTCGGCTCAGGTCATGATCTCACAGTCTGTGAGTTCGAGCCCCGCAACGGGCTCTGTGCTGACGGCTCAGAGCCTGGAGCCTGTTTCCGATTCTGTGTCTCTCTCTCTGCCCCTTCCCTGCTCATGTTCTGTCTCTCTCTGTCTCAAAAATAAACAAAAACATTAAGAAAAAAAAAAGAAAAAGAAATATCTACCAGATGTAAACATGAACGCTTAGGATTCAGTGCTTATAATCCATCTTAAAAAGTTAAAAAAGAGGACCATCTGGTGGCTCAGTCAGTTGAGCGCCCAACTCTTGATTTCAGCTCAGGTCAAGATCCCAGCCTTGTGGGATCAAGCTCCACATTAGGCTCCTTGCTGAACGTGAAGCCTGTTTAGGATTCTCTCCCTCCTTCTCCCTCTGCCCCTCCCCACTCACACACTCCCTCTCCCTCTCTCTCCCTAAAATAATGAATGAATGAATGTAAAAAACAAACAAAAAGAAAACTAACATACCTTCCTTGGGAATATTAAGTCAGAAAACCAAGATTTACAACAGCCGTCCCCAAGTTTAAATTCTGACTTAGAGGAGATAAGAAGGAATACGCTTACCCAGTGAAACCAGGTGGCTGTAGTTCTCCAACATCACATGTCTGTACAAATCTCTTTGAGTAGGCTGAAGCCATTCCCACTCCTCCTGGGAGAAGTCTATGGCCACATCTCTGAATGTCACTGACCCCTGAAATGATATACAGATATCTGCACAACCAGCACCCATGCTCCCAAAGGCCCTGATTAGGAGTGAAATGAGTCTCACCATGGAGAGTAGACAGTGTATGCATAGAGTAGCAAATGGGGGTTTTCAGAATTCTAACTAGTAAGAGCCTAGCTGTTTTGTTTTATTGCATAATTGGAGAAAAGGAAAAAAATAAATACAATTTGTCCTGACATAATTTACCATTTTGTGAAAGATAAAGGATTATACACATGAACAACATGGATTTCTGCCTTTCGTTGTTCAAGTTCTTAGAATCTTAGAACACTTAATGAATAACAAAGACAGTCCCTTTGTATTCAGTAGGCAGTGTTTATTTTCCTTGATAGCAGCCTATTTTAATGAGATCCGGCAAGAATATCTTCATGGTAACAACCGGCTACAGCAGACAGCAGCAGTACCTTTAAAAAGGGGCATGCACTCAAGTGCAACACGGTTACCGCCATTCCTGAAAAAAGGGCTATGAAACTTACCCGGGATGTAAGCAGTGTCACAGAACAAGGATACGCAGTAAGAAAGACTACCCAAGGAAGACATGTCCCCCGTCCCAGAATGGAACCAAAAGCTTTCCCCTCAGGGTTAGCAGCAATAATGTGCCCCCACTTCACGGCCTGCTTTTGCACTGCTTCAGTAACCCACAGAACCATTAAGCATGAGCAGAAATTTTAAAAGGGGTCAAACTAGTAAGAGCTCCAGATGCATGGCAGTTGTATCTTACAGTTAAAAAAAAAAAAAAAGTTTTAAGCGATAAAGGTTACTGACTAGCAAAGGAAGCTATTTTCTCAACAACGGAATCTGCAGCACAGATGGAAACTGGACTCCCCAGCAAATTTGGGAGAGCATCTGGATTTGGAGACAAGCATGAGACAATGTATGTAGGGCAGAGAAGTAGAACTAAAAACAGGAACTAAATCAAACAGTTGGCCTTCTTACCCCCACCTCTGTGAAACAACTGCCAGAGGTTTTGTTTGCCCCAGCTGAACCCCCCACACCCAGGATGGGTCACGCATCAGAGTCACTTGGGAGTGACTGTTGAACTGCACACCCAGAGTTTCTGGTTCAGAAGGTATGGGAAGGGAGCTCATGACTATACGTTTCTAGTAAGTTCTCACGTGATGCTGATACTGCTGGTCCAGGAATTCCACTTTGAGACCACTGACACAGGTGCTGAAAGTACATGCTTAATTAGAATATGATTGGGGCAGTCGGGTGGCTCAGCCGGTTAAGGATCTGACTCCCGATTTGCGCTCAGGTCATGATCTCACGGTTCCTGGGATGGTGCCCCACTTCTGACTCTGCGCTGACAACGAGGAGCCTGCTTGGGATTTCCTCTCTCCCTCTCTCAAAAATAAACTTTAATATGTACGACTGAGAAAGGGGTAGCTGGAGCGAGGGACAGAGTAAAGCACTCCTCATTCTAACGCCGGGAAAAGGAGGAAGAAGTGACCTAACACACCCGCCCCCTCCCCCGCCGGCTCCCGACCTTCCCCCAGTTCCGAAACCCGCCCACAACCGGACAACGGGTTCCCGTCAACCTTCCCACGTCCCCTCAGGTCCAGGTGCCCGAAGGGGAGGACCAGAGCAGGGCGCTTCCGGAGAAAGCAAGCCTCTGTCCCCCAGTCCTGAAGCACACAGATGCCCTGGGAAAGAAAAAAGGAAGCAGCTCACCTGAGACATGGCTCGCGGCGGGACCGAGGAGCGCAGGGGGAAACGGCACAGCTGGCAGCGAGAAAAGGCAGCCCTGAGCGCGCGGGCCGTCCCGGAGCGACCGGGCCCCACCGGCTGCGGACTCCCACCGCGGCACAACCACCCACCCACCCTTCCTCGTCACCCAGAGGACCGGGGCCGCCAAAGGGAGTCACTCCCAGCCACGGTGTGGGATCCGGGGAGCCTAGACCCGACCCGCACCCCGGCACCGCCTCCTGTAACGGGGTCACAGGACGGCGCGTTTCCTCTGCGCCTTTAGCCGGGAGGGGGGGACGAGGCGTTCTCGAGCTGCAGGTGGCCTTCGGCTCGGGCCACCTGGAGGGGATCTCGGACAGAGGGGGCTGCTTTAAGTATCTTGGGCCCAAGCGAGCCAGACTTTCGGATCCGCGTCCCGGGAGGGACTCTACTCGCCACAGCCTCTCTCACCAGACCCCGCGACCAGGCCGGGCCGCGGACGACTACACTTCCCAGGACCCACCGCGGCCGCGGGGCCAGGGCAGAGGCGCTCCCATCACCCACCACCAATGCCCGAACGCCCCGCGCCTGCGCACACAGCGCCAGAGCCCGCGGGCCTCGGAAGGCTACACTGCCGAAGACCTACCGCGGCCTCCCCCGCGAGGGCTGAGGCGCTCCCCTCACGCACTACTACTGCCAGAATGCCAGGCACCTGCGTACGCAGCGCCAGAGCCAGGGGGCCTGGGACGACGACACTTCCTAGGACTACACTGTGGCCCACACACTACAACTCCCAGAATGCCCCGAGACTATTCCAAAATCCCGGTGGCCTCAACTACGACTCCCATAATGCTCCACGTCCCGAGCCTGACACCAAGACTCCACCCTCAGACCTGCTACGAAACCCAAACGGACTGCGGGCCCCGAACTTCCGCGACAAACCACCAGCGTCGGCAGCTGTAGTAAACGGAATTCCCGCGTGAAGGGCTGAGATTCTAAGAGACTCTCGCGCCAGGGCAGCGATGGCTCCCGTCGGCCGAGCCCGGACACTGCATCCTTCGGACGTGACAGGAGAACGCAGCCCCGGGGTGGCCCGGCTCCTCCTCCCAGGTTCTGACCTGCCCCGACGCCCTTCGGAAAGAGGAGCTGGAGTAGCTGAACTGCCAGAACGACCTAGGGGCTCCTTTCCTCCCTACGCCGTGCAGGATGCTGTCGTGGCCGCGTAGGGAAGGTTTTGGGGCGCAAGCCAGACACCGCCCTGCCCTTAAAGGGCTCGGGGCCCCAGGGGGAGGGAGGCGGGAGGAGGAACTAGACACTGAAAAGAGTCGGCCCATTGAATCCGGGAGCATTGTTCCAGGTGGAGGGAATAGTTTGTGTAAGACTTAAAGGCAAGAAAAAAATGAAGTCCATTATTTAAAAAAAAAAAAAAAGGAGGAAGAACTCCACTGGCTGATGGTTACAGAGGGAGAGGTTGGGGGGATGGGCAAAATAGGTGAAGTGGGAGTCACAGATTTACAGTTATGGAGGAAGTCATGGGAATAAAAGGTACAATATAGGAAATATAGTCAATGGTACTTTAATAAGGTTGTATGGTGACAGCTACACTTGAACATATAGAGTTGTTGAATCACTGTGTTCTACACTTGAAACTAACATTGTCAATTATACTTTAATTAAAAAAAATTATTTTGTGGGGATGGGGGAAACCTGGGTGGCCCAGTCGGTTAAGTGTGAGATTCTTGATCTCAGGGTGGTGAGTTCAAGCCCCACACTGGGCCCCGCGCTGGGCGTTAAGCCTTCCTTTAAAAAAAAATACATATATATATTTTTTAGTTCACTGGCCTGGTGAAAGAGGGCAAAAGAGAAGTAGTAAGAAAAGAAATGAGACTGAAAAAGTAAGCAAGTCATTATGGGGGAACTTGCGTATTTTGCAATGAGAAGACACTGAAGAAGTTTAAGGAATGGTATGATCATCATTTGCACTCTAGTGCCTAGTGTTAAGGGTGAATTGAAGGGAAGGAAAATTTGAGCCAGGATGGCCAACGAAGGCAATAATTTTGTGTGTTCTGGGGATAGTGATCTGATCTAGTGCATGGGAATTAGAGAAAACTGATGCAAGAAACTTTACGTAAGCTTTGCGCCAAACGTGGGGCTTGAACTCACAACCCTGAAATGAGAGAGCCACATGCTCTATGGACTGAGCCAGCCAGGCACCCTCAAGAAACAATTTAAAGGAAGAATCTAAGGGACCTGGTAATTAATTGGATATGATAGGAGAAAAGGAAGAGATAGCTTTCTTGCTTGGGTTAAATGTTCCCGGAAGTTCATTCATTAAAACCTCCTCTACCACTATGTTACCCACTCTCATGATTTAGATTTCAATTTCATTTATATGACTTGCCCAGATCTTTTGGCTAATCATTTTATTTCACACAAAATGATGAAAATAGGAAAAGAAACAAATTTAGAAGAAATGGATTTGCTTGGGGATACGTTGAGATTGACATGTGTCTGTTTAATCTCATCTAGTAACCTTGTCCAAACGATTTTCACCTGGAATCTTGCTCTGACTTAACCACATCCATTTCTCCAAATCTCTTCTTCACACAAAAGTTAGCCTAATATTTAAAAGGCAGTTCCAAACATATTCTCCAGATTAACATAATTTGATGCTTTTTGATTGCGCTGAGGTAAAGCAAAAGTCCTTAACATGGTCCACAAGAGTGCACGATCTCACCCCTGCCTTTTCAAGCTCTTATATTACTTTCCTCCTCTCTGTGCATTGTTTCCCCAAATGCCATGTACCTCACAACCTTTGAGCATGTTAATTCCCTCCACCTGAAAAGGCTACCTATCTTTTCACACCATCACTTCACTAGTTCATTCCTATTTCTTTTCTTTTTTTTTAAGTTGATTTATTTTGGGGCGGGGGGGGGGGGGGGGAGTGGCAGAGAGGGAGGGAGAAAGAATCCCAAGCAGGCTCTGCATTGTCAGAATGGAGCCTGATGCAGGGCTCAAACACATTAACCATGAGATCATGACCGGAGCTGAAATCAAGAGTCAGACACTTAACCGACTGATCCACCCAGGTGCCACTTCATTTGTTCATTTCAACTCATCCTTCATAATTCAACTCAAGCAACTCTTACTCAAAGGAGTGTTCTGTGATCCTATTGTGATCTCTGAGCAATGTCCCTTTGATTCTAAACTCACTGAAATCTTTTTTTAATTTACATCCAAGTTAGTTAGCATATCATAACAATGATTTCAGGAGTAGAATCCAGCGATTCAGCCTCTACGTATAACACCCAGTGTTCATCCAAACAAGTATTCTCCTTTATGCCCCTTGCCCATTTAGCCCATGCCCCCATCCACAACCCCTCTAGCAACCCTCAGTTTGTTCTCTATATTTAAGAGTCTTGTGTTTTGTCCCTCTCCCTGTTTTGTATTCATCCCTTCCCTTATATTCATCTATTTTGTATTCTAAATTCCACATGAGTGAAGTCATATTTGTCTTCGACTAGTTTCACTTAGCATAATACACTCTAGTTCCATCCATGTTGTTGCAAAAGGCAAGATTTCATTCTTTTTGGTTGCTGAGTAATAACTCCATTATGTATATCTATACCATATCTTCCTTATCCATTCATCTGTCAATGGACATTTGGGCTCTTTCCATAATTTGGCTATTGTAGATAGCACTACTATAAACATTGGGGTGCATGTGCCCATTCAAAACAACACACCTGTATCGTTTGGATAAATACCTAGTAGTGCAATTGCTGGGTCATATGGTAGTTCCATTTTTAATTTTTTGAAAAGCCTCCATACTGTTTTCCAGAGTAGCTGCACCAGTTTGCATTACCACCAGGAATGCAAAAGAACTCCTCTTTCTTCACATCTTTGCCAACGTCTGTCATTGCCTGAGTTGTTACTTTTAGCCATTCTGACAGTGGTGATGTAGTATCTCATTGTGGTTTTGATTTGTATTTCCCTGGTGATGAGTGATGTTGAACGTCTTTTCATGTGTCGGCCATCTGGATGTCTTCTTTGGAAAAGTGTCTATTCATGTCTTTTGCCCATTTCTTCGCTGGATTATTTAGTTTTTGGGGGGTGTTGAGTTTGATAAGTTCTTTATAGATTTTGGTTACTAACCCTTTATCTGATATATGCAAATATCTTCTCCCATTCCGTTGGTTGCCTTTTAGTTTTCCTGATTGTTTCCTTTGCCATGCAGAAGCTTTTTATCTTGATGAGGTCCCAATAGTTCATTTTTGCTTTTGTTTCCCTTGCCTCTGGAGATGTGTTAAGAAGTTGTTGTGCCCAAGGTCAAAGAAGTTTTTGCCTGATTTCTCCTTGAGGATTTTGATGGCTTCCTGTCTTATGTTTAGGTCTTTCATCCATTTTGAGTTTATTTTGGGGTATGGTGTAAGAAAGTGGTCCAGGTTCATTCTTCATGTCGCTGTCCAGTTTTCCCAACACCATTTGCTGAAGACGCTGTCTTTATTCCACTGGATATTCTTTCCTGCTTTGTCAAAGACTAGTTGGCCACACATTTATGGGTCCATTTCTGGATTCTCTATTCTGCTCCACTGATCTGAGTGTCTGTTTTTGTGCCAGTACCATACTGTCTTAATGATTACAGCTTTATAATACATCTTGAAATCTGGAATTGTGATACCTCCAGCTTTGGTTTTCTTTTTTGGGATTGCTTTGGTAATTTAGGGTCTTTTTTGGTTCCATAAAAATTTTAGGGTTATTTATTCTAGCTCTGTGAAGACTGCTGGTGTTATTTTGATAGGGATTACATTGAATATGTAGATTGCTTTGGGTAGTATCGACATTTTAACAATATTTGTTCTTCCAGTCCATAAGCGTAGAATATTTTTCCATTTTTTGTGTCTTCTTCAATTTCTTTCATAAGCTTTCTATAGTTTTCAGTGTAAAGATTTTTTTTTACCTCTTTGGTTAGGTTTATTCCTAGGTATTTTATGGGTTTTGGTGCAACTGTAAATGGGATTGGTCACTTTATTTCTCTTTCTGCTGCTTCGTTATTGGTGTATAGAAATGCAACCGATTTCTGGGCATTGATTTTATATCCTGCAACTTTGCTGAATTCATGGATCAGTTCTAGCAGTTTTTGGTCAAATCATTTGGGTTTTCCATATAGAGTTATGTCACCTGCAAAGAGTGGAAGTTTGGCTTCCTCTTTGCTGATTTGGATGCCTTTTTATTTCCTTATGTTGTCTGATTGCTGAGGCTAGGATTCCCAATACTTTGTTGAATAACAGTGGTGAGAGTGGACATCCCTGACGTGCTCCTGATCTTAGGGGGAAAGCTCTCAGTTTTTCCCCATTGAAGATGATATTAGCGGTGGGTCTTTCATATAGGGCTTTTATGATCCTGAGATATTTTATGATCCTTCTATCCCTACTTTCTTGAGGGTTTTTATCAAGAAAGGATGCTGTATTTTGTCAAATGCTTTCTCTGCATCTGTTGAGAGGATCGTGTAGTTCTTGTCCTTTCTTTTAATGTGATGTATCACATTGATTGATTTGCTGATATTGAACCAGCCCTGCATCCCCAATATAAATCCCACTTGATCATGGTGAAGAATTATTTTAATGTGTTGTTAGATCCAGTTGGCTAGTATCTTGTTGAGAATTTATGCATCCATGTTCATCAGGGAAATTGGTCTATACTTCTCCTTTTTAGTGGGGTCTTTGTCTGGTTTTGGAATCAAGGTAATGCTGGCTTCATTAAATGAGTTTAGACGTTTTCCTTCCGTTTCTACTTTTTGGAACAGCTTCAAAAGAATAGACATTAACTATTCTTTAAATTTTTGGTAGTATTCCCCTGAAAAGCCATCCAGCACTGGACTCTTATTTTGGGGGAAATTTTTTATTAAGAATTCAGTTTCTTTACTGGTTATGAGTCTGTTCAATTCTTCCTGTTTCACTTTTGGTAGTTTATATATTTCTAGGAATTTGTCCATTTCTTCCATATTGCTTAATTTCTTGGCATATAATTGCTCATAATATTCTCTTATTATTGTCTGTATTTCTGCAGTGTTGTTTGTGATCTATCCTCTTTCATTCTTGATTTTATTTATTTGGGGTTTTTTTTTGTGTTTTGTTTTGTTTTGTTTTGTTTTGTCAAACTGGCTAAGAGTTTACCAATTTTGTTAATTCTTTCCAAGAACCAGCTCCTGGGTTCATCTATCTGTTCTGTTTGTTTTATTTCAATATCATTGATTTCTGCTCTAATCTTTATTATTTCCCACCTTTCTACTGGGTCTGGGGTTTTGTTTGATGTTCTTTTTCCAGCTCTTTAAGGTATAAGGTTAGGTTGTGTATCTGAGACCTTTCTTTCTTCTTTAGAAAGGCCTGGATTGCTATATACTTCCCTCACGACCACCTTTGCTGTATGCCAGAGGTTTTGGGCTGTGGTGTTATCATTTTCGTTGGCCTCCATGTGCCTTTTAATTCCCTCTTTAACTTCTTGGTTAACCAATTCATTCTTTAATAGGATGTTTTTTAGTCTCCAGGTATTCGTTGTCTTTCCAATTTTTTTTTTTTTTGTGGCTGATTTGAAGTTTCATAGCATTGTGGTCTGAAAATACGCACATATGCTCTCAATCTTTTTGTACTTGTTGAGGGCTGATTTGTGCACCAGTATGTGATCTGTTCTGGAGAATGTTCCATGTGCACTCGAGAAGATTATATATAATGCCCTTCTTTATCTCTTGTTACAGTTTTTATTTTAAAAGCTAGATTGTCTGACATAAGTATGTCTACTCCGGCTTTCTGTGACCATTAGCATAATAGATGGTTCTCCATCCCCTTACTTTCAATCTGAAGGTGTCTTTAGGTCTAAAATGGGTCTCTTGTAACAGTATATAGATGGATTTCGTTTTCTTATCTGTTCTGTTACCCTATGTCTTTTGGTTGGAGCATTTAGTCCATTGATGTTTAGAGTGAGTACTGAAAGATACGAATTTATTGTCATTGTGTTCCCTGTAGAGTTGGAGTTTCTGGTGCTGTTCCCTGGTCCTTTCTAGTCTTTGTTGCTTTTGGTCTTTTTTGTTTTGTTTCATCTTTTCTTCCCTTAGAGAGTCCCCCTTAAAAACTCTTGCAGGGCTGATTTAGTGGTCACAAACTCCTTTAGTTTCTGTCTGTCTGAGAAACTCTTTATCTCTCCTTCTATTTTCAGTGACACAGTTGCTGAATAAAGAATTCTTGACTGCATATTTTTCTGATTCAGCACATTGAATATATCCTGCCACTCTTTTCCAGCCTGCCAAGTTTCTGTGGATAGGTCTGCTGCAAACTTGAACTGTCTTCCTTTGTAGGTTACAGACTTTTTCCCCCTTGCTGCTTTCATAATTCTTCCCTTGTCTGTGTATTTTGTGAATTTGACTATGATATGCCTTGTTGATGGTTGGTTTTTGTTGAATCTAAAGGGAGTTCTCTGTGCTCCTTGGATTTTGATGTCTGTGTCTTTCCCCAGGTTGGGAATGTTTTCTTCTATGATTTGCTCACATAAACCTTCTACCCCTTTTTCTCTCTCTTCATCTTCTGGGACTCCTATAATTCAGATGTTACTCATTTTTAATGAGTCACTGAGTTGTCTGATTCTTATATAGTGCTCTTTTGCCTAATTTTCCCTCTTTTCTGCTTCACATTCTGCATAATTTAGTCTTCTGTATCGCTAATCCACTGCTCTGCTTCATCCATACTTGCCGCCATGGTATACATTTGAGATTGCATCTCAGTTATGGCATTTTTAATTTAGTCCTGACTAGATTTTACTTCTTTTATCTCCACAGGAAGGGATTCTATTCTTTTTTCAACCCTATTCTTTTTTTTTTTAATTTTTTTTTCAACGTTTATTTATTTTGGGGACAGAGAGAGACAGAGCATGAACAGGGGAGGAGCAGAGAGAGAGAGAGAGACAGAATCGGAAACAGGCTCCAGGCTCTGAGCCATCAGCCCCGAGCCTGACGCGGGGCTCGAACTCACGGACCGCGAGATCGTGACCTGGCTGAAGTCGGACGCTTAACCGACTGCGCCACCCAGGCGCCCCTCAACCCTATTCTTATTATCGTGATTCTAAAGTCTAGTTCAGACATCCTGTTTATATATGTGTTGATTAAGTCCCTGCCTTTCATTTCTTCCTGTTCTTTTGGCGTGAATACCTTTGTTTTGTCATTTTGGAGGATGAAAAAGAATTAATAAAATACAAATTAAAAAATAAAAACCAACACAAAAAATCAATTAAAGGAAGCTAGGTCCTAGGTGTGTTTTGGTCTGGTTGTTGAAAAGAAGCTTGATAGAATAAAGGAAAAAAGGGAAAGTAAAAAGAAAATGTTTAAAAATTAAAATAAAGTATACAATAAAATAGAATAAAATGAAGTATAATAGAATTTAAAAATTTACAAAAAATAAAAAATACAGTAAAAATTAATTTTTTTAAAATTTTTTATAAAAACGGGAAATAGGGGCACCTGGGTGGCTCTGTTGGTTAAAGTGACCAATTTCAGCTCAGGTCATGATCTCACAGCTCATGAATTCAAGCTTCCTGTTGGGCTCTGTGCTGATAGCTCAGAGCCTGGAGCCTGCTTCAGATTCTGTGTCTCCCACTCTCTCTGCCCTCTCCTGCTCGTTCTCTGACTCCGTCTCTTAAATAAATGTTAAAAATATTTTTTTAAACGGAAAATAAATTTTTTTTTCTGAATCCAAGAAAAGAAAAAAAATGAAAAAAAAAAAAAAAAACACCTAAAAACCCAAATAGATGGAGCAGCAAACCAAATGAAATCCGAATGTAACTACATCCAGTTTCCTAGAAATCAAACTATGATGCACTCTATAGTCCATACATTAAGCAGGCAGAGAGACTTGTGGTGATTCTCTAGGGCTTGGTTGGTACAGTTGGATGGGCCTTGGCAAAAGGCTCTGTTCTCCACTACATGGTGCTGCTTAGCTTACTGGGGTGGAACTGTGTGGGGCACGTGGGTGTCTATGCACATGCATGGTAGAGGTGAAAATGGTGTCACCTAGCTTCCCAATCTCTGGCACAGGAACTCTGCACTCACCCACCAGCCATCAGACACCCCTTCTTTGTTTCTGGTTTCTGTCCAGTCTCCACTTCTACACTGTCCATGTCCAAGCCATCAGCCTACCAGCAGCACTGCCCTCCTGAGTTTTATCTCAGATGGGGCTCTGTTTCCAAACCCCTCTCTTCTGAGGGCCTGCCACTTGGACCTGCTCTGACCCTCTGAGGGAGGGTCTCACTGGGCAATGGTCAGGTGCCAGCTTGTCCCCAGAAAACTCACTGAATTCTATACTTACTCTCTCTAGCATTTGCCTAATTTGCTTGTTTATAAATATATGTATTTATGTGTGTACTTTGTTAATAATTGTCAACCTCACTAGTATGAATCTAGAGACTATTTTGCTTATTATTATCTCTATACCATATTGCTGGCACAGAGTGAGGGCCCAATGTGTATTTATTGACTGAATGAATGACAAGTGGCTATAACCAAATTTAATTTTTGTCATATAGTGACTTAAGATATCTTATTGTAAATTTGCTTTTTGTGAGAATAAGCAACTCTGTTTATTGGCTAGTTCTTATTTACCTTCTGTGAAATACTTATTCATATCTTTTGTCCATTTTCCTATTAGAATCTCTGCTTTTATCATTGATTTATAAGAGCCCTTTGCGATTTTATGCCTTTATATGTATGTTACAGATAAAGCATATTCTTACAAGCCATTACTTCTCATTTCCCTTTGTGTGTAATGTGTGTGTTTGCGTGCATGCTGTACTTTGAAGTTTTTATGCAGTAAAATCTATTCATTTCCTTTTTGGCTATTGAATTTCTCTTGTTTAGAAAGGATGTGTACATTCTAAGTTTTAAAATATATTGTAGGGGCACTTGGGTGGCTTAGTTGATTAAGCATCCAACTTCAGCTCAGGTCACGATCTCGTGGTTTGTGAGTTTGAGCCCCGTGTTGGGCTCTGTGCTGACAACTCAGAGCCTAGATCCTGCTTCAGATTCTGTGTCTCCCTCTCTCTCTGCCCCTCCACCACTCACTCTGTCTCTCTCATAAATAAACATTTAAAAATATAAGTGTATTAAATAAATAAAATAAATAAAGCACTACCTACAGAGGAAAAAGTGAGTGACAGGGGAGTTCTCATCTGAGAAGTGGAGGCCAGAAGGAGGTGGCATATTTTTCACATGCTAGGGAAAAAATAATAATTGTAAACCCTTAATTCTGTATCTAGCAAAAATACTCTTCAGATGAAGGGGAAATAAAGACCTCCATGTGATGAAGGTGAAGGAAAGTTAATAATCTGTTACCAGCTGCCCTTAACTTAGAGGCTGGCTAGAGGGAGTTCTCCAACTGTAAAATAAATTATAACAAGGGTTAGAACTTATAAAGACAGTGGCGTGGGTAAAAATAGGGATAAATGTAATGGACTGTCCTTCTCATGAGTTTGATAGTTGAAACAAAAATATAACACTGGAGCACCTAGGTGGCTCAGGCAGTTAAGTATCCAACTCTTGATTTTAGTTCAGGTCACAATCTCATGTTCCTGGGACCAAGCCCGGTGTCGGGCTCTGTACTACAGTATGGAGCCTGCTTGGGATTCTCTTTCTTCCCCTCTCTGTGTCCCTCCTCTGCTCTCACCTCGCCTTTTTTTTCCCCGTCCCCTCCCTCATGGCCTCTGTTAAGTTTCTCAAGATCCACATATGAGTGAAAACATATGGTATTTGTCTTTCTCTAACTGACTTATTTCACTTAGCATAATACCCTCCAGTTCCATCCACGTTGCTGCAAATGGCCAGATCTCATTCATTCTCATTGCCAAGTAGTATTCCATTGTATTTATAAACCACACCTTCTTTATCCATTCGTCAGTTGATGGACATTTAGCCTCTTTCCATAATTTGGCTATTGTTGAAAGTGCTGCTATAAACATTGGGGTACATGTGCCCCTATGCATGAGCACTCCTGTATCCCTTGAGTAAATTCCTAGCAGTGCTAATTGCTGGGTCATAGGGTAGTTCTATTTTTAATTTTCTGAGGAACCTCCACAGTTTCCCAGGGAAGGGGCACCAGTTTGCATTGCCATATCTCTCCTTATTAAATTGAATTAACCTCCTGAGAGCAGAAACCTTTTCTGTCTTGTTCAGACCTTTACCCCATTGTCTAGAATAGTGGTACATGACAGGTAGTACATGGTGTATAAAGGCTCATAAAATATTTTTGAATTAAGTGAATTAATATATCCTATTAGCATCATTTTGTAAATGTGCACATTTTCATTGTACAGATTTATCACAAATTAGAGTAAAAGACTTAAATCCTAAAACTAGACAACAGAAGATAATTTTATATCCTATAACGTTAAATTTTACACAGTGAAATTTATGGTTTTTTAATAATGTTTATCTTATTTTTGAGAGAGAAAGAGGGAGAGACAGAGAGAGGTAGACAGAGAATAAGCAGGCTCCGTGCTCTCAGAGCAGTGCCTGATATGGGGTTCAAACTCACAAACTGTGAGATTATAACCTGAGCCAAAGTCAGATGCAGAACCAACTGAACCACGGTTCAGGTTTTAAAAACACATCCTGAGGATGTGTTTCTAAAACCTTTTTCATCCATATTATAAATATTCATATATTTATATATGATGTTTTGTTTCTTATATGCAATTACAAAATTATGTAATTTATGTTTTTTAGTGGATGTAAGGATGCAATGCTATTATTTTGTCCAAAATTTTTGGTTGTGGGCCCTAATAACATATATTGAATAAAACATCCTTTTAATTTTTTTAAGTTTATTTTGTTTGAGAAACAGAGAGGCAGAGAGAGAGAGGAGACAGAGAATCTCAAGCTCAGCACTGTCACCAAAGAGCCCAACGCAGTGATCAAACCCACGGAACCACAAGATCATGACCTGAGGTGAAACCAAGAATCAGACATTTAACTGAGCCACCTAGGTGCCCCAATCCTGCTTTTAATTTTAAAGTCAAATTCTGGGGTGCCTGGGTGTCTCAGTCGGCTAAGCGGCCAACTCTTGATTTCTGCTCAGGTCATGATCTCATGGTTTGTGAGTTCAAGCCCTGCAGTCGGCCTGCTTCTCTCCCTCTCTCTGTCCCTCCCCCACTCACTTGCTTGCTCTCGCGCTCTCAAAAATAAATAAATGTTAAAAAAAAGTTTTTTTTAAAGTCAAATTTCTTCAGTGGCCCGAGATTACTTAGGGACAAACAATAACACATCTGTTCAAAAAGGCTCCCAGATTCTGCCACACAAAGCTCTTCTGAATGTATTTCTCAAACATTTTTAAGAACAGGAATATATAAATATATACCCCTCAGAATTCTCCTTTTGTTGACTCTATTTTTTTTTTTTTTTCCTTTTCGTTAACCCTCAATCTGTAGCATCAGCAGCACGGCTTAGAAGACAAACCAAACATTCCCTAAACAGATCTTATGCACATTGGTATACAAAGTTTTCTGAACATATGTTTTCATTTTCCATGGGTATAGTCTTAGGAGTAGAATTCCTGAATCTTATGGTACGTATATATTTACCAGTTTTTTAAATTATTTTTTATTGACGTATAGTTGACACAAAATGTTAACATTTCAGGTATACAACATAGTGATTGATAAGTCCACACATTGTGCTTGCTCATCACACGTGTAGCTGCCATCTGTCACCATACAACTGTATGATTAACTTTTAAGAAATTGCCACACTGTCTTCCAAAGTGCTTGTATTGTTTTATATTCCATGTTTGGCTATTCTGGTGAATGTAGTGGAAAGACTCAGCATTATTCTTCATGGCCAAAATATGAAACAATTTGTACGTCCATCAGCAGGTGAGTGGATGGACAAACTCTGGTATATCCATACAATGGTATTTCCATACAATGGAAAGCTGAGCAATAAAAAAACAACAAAAACAAAACTACTGATGCACAAAAAACATGCACAAATCCCAAAAACATTAGACTGAAAGAAGCCAGATACGAAGGGTTACTTATTGTACAATCCCAATCATATGAAATTCTAGAACAGATAAAAAGAATCTAGTGTCAGAAGAGAGATCAGCGGTTAAGGTCAGCAGTGGAAGTGAAATTTGTGAAGAGGTACAAGGGAACATTTTAAAGTGATGGAAATGAAATAATCTACAACTTGGTAGGAAGCGGTACTCACGTTGGCCTAAACATTTTTACCAAAACTCATGGAAGTTCAACTCTATGTGAAAAGTAGATACATTTTATTGTCTAAATTTTATCAAAATTTAGTCCTAAAATGTGGTTCTGAAGAATGAATGAAAATGGAAAGACCTGGGGCACGTGGGTGACTCAGCTGATTGAGCATCCCGCTTCAGCTCAGGTCATGATCTCATGGTCCATGGGTTCGAGCCCCGTGTCAGGCTCTGTGCTGACAGCTCGGAGCCTAAAGCCTGCTTCAGATTCCGTGTCTCCCTCTATCTCTGCCCCTGCCCCGCTCGTGCTCTGTCTCTGTCTCTCAAAAATAAACATTAAAAAAATTTTTTTAAGAAAATGTAAAGACTAGGGGCGCCTGGGTGGCGCAGTCGGTTAAGCGTCCGACTTCAGCCAGGTCACGATCTCGCGGTCCGTGAGTTCGAGCCCCGCGTCAGGCTCGGGGCTGATGGCTCGGAGCCTGGAGCCTGTTTCCAATTCTGTGTCTCCCTCTCTCTCTGCACCTCCCCCGTTCATGCTCTGTCTCTCTCTGTCCCAAAAATAAAAACATTGAAAAAAAAATTAAAAAAAAAAAAAAAGAAAATGTAAAGACTAAAATTTGTTAAAGGAACATTAACATGGGCCTCTTTGACGCTGGAAGGGATCATGGAACACACTTGGAAATTTGACTCCGATCTTGGGTGGTTTGTAAAGCTCCCAATTTTGAGTGGCGCCTAGAGCAAGAGAGCTCTGCAGCAGGCACAGGACTGATGCGAGGTACCCTGTAGGTTAACTCACATGGTGCAGAAGGTCTGTTAGAAGTATCCAAGGCAGTTAAGGATGCTGTCTGCAGTCTACTTCAATCTCTGATAGAGCTGCAGAGCCCTCTAGGGTTCTGTTGCAAAGCCATGATTTCTGTGGCAGAGAAATATTCTCCATTTGAAAAGCAGATTCTGGGGGCCTGGTTGGCTCAGTAGGTTGAATGTCTCACTCTTGATTTCGGCTCAGGTCATGATCCCAGGGTCATGGTATCAAGCCCCATGTCGGGCTCTGTGCTGAGTGTGGAGCCTGCTTGGGATTCTCTCCCTATCCCGCTTCCTCCCTCTCCTTCTAAGATAGATCTTTTTAAAATGAAGAAAAGTGGGGCACTGGAGTGGCTCCGTTGGTTGAGCACCTGACTTCAGCTCAGGTCTTGATCTCACAGTTTATGGGTTCAAGCCCAGTGTCAGGCTCTGTGCTGTCAGCTTGGAGCCAGCTTTGGATTCTGTCTCTCTTTCTCTGCCCTTCCCCACTACCTCTCTCTTTCTCTCTCTCAAAATAAACATTAAAAATTTTCTTTTAAAAAAGAAAAAAAAACGGAAAGCAAGAGGGGCACCTGGGTGGCTCAGTTGGCTGAGCATCTGACTTTGGCTCAGAGCCAAAAGTCTGACCTCACAGTTCGTGAGTTAGAGCCCTGCACTGGGCTCGCTGCTGTCAGCAGAGAGCCTGCCTCAGATCCCCCCCTCTCTCTGCCCTTCACCACGTGCTCTGTCTCTCTTAAGCAGGGATGGCCTCACCTACCGTCACATTACCAATGATTGCCTCCAGAGGCCTTTGCGCTTCCCATACCCACAACTCTGGGCTCTGCAGGGTTAGAAGTCTTGATCTGTAAGGAGAACACGCTTTTCACCAAGACAGAGCAAGTTTCCTACTTAATTGCAAGCTCCAGGTACGCCGTGGGCATTGTGCTCCTTGTGTCCAGGGACCAGCAGGGCAGACGAGGAGTCGCTCTTTTTCAGGGGTACTCGATGCACGAGGAGGATGCAGTGCTGCTTACACAACAGGGTGGGGAGGAAGGAATGGATTCAGGTGATCCACTTAGGGGCTTCTTGCAACTTTCTTACCCAGTTGTGAAGGTACATGCACAGATACGGCAACTTGGTCTGAGGGCACGGGAACCATGGCTCAGACCCCTCAGCAAGGAGGTGAGCCATCAATGCCAGCAGAGGTGGCAGAGGCCCCAGAATAGCTCACAGGTGAGAGAAAACGACAGCATCACGAGGGACCAGTTGGTCCCAGCGAACTTTGTTTCCTCAGTCTCTCCTCGGACAGACCTAACGCTGGGAAAATGGAACTCAGCAGAGGTGGGATGGACTGTGGGCACAGAGTGAGGCCACCCAACCCTCTCCAGGGAAGGACTTGTTGCTCAGCAGCAGGGAGTGGTCAGCTGACTGCCCCCAGTTGCCGGAGTCTGTGGAGTTGGTCTCAGCTAAAGAGCAGATTCACTTGGGATGCTCCCCTTCCCAGGGCAACAGGCCCCCGGTGACGGAGCCCGTCGGGGATGTGGAGACCTGACCATCTTGGCCCCACAGGAGACACTCACGAGCAGCACTTCCTTCAGAGCTTCCTACCGGTGTGGCCAGGGTCTCACCAGCCTCAGTCCAGCCTGACTTCTTCCTCCGACCCACCCTTTCCTATTCATCTTCCCATCACCCCACAGACGCTGATCCTCAAGAAACACCTTGCACTCCAAGCCGCATCTCAGGATCCACTTCCAGAGGACCCGACTTACCGCACAGCCCAACCTCCTGTGTTAGGAATATTTGGGTTGTAAGTAACAAACGCAACTTGAACCAGATGAAGCAAGCATGAGAATTTATTAGAAGGGTATTTGGGATATCTCACAGAAGAACGCACCAATCAAGGCATGAAAAGGGCAGATGTGAGTCTGGACATTAGGACAAGAACCAGGTCCCGGAATAAGCTTCCAGGCTTCACTCTTCTCCCTCACTGCAGACTACGCTTCCCTATGTGGTGGAAAGCAGCCACCGTGAGCACCCACGTTCATAGATTACAACCTCAGTTGCTAAAACCATATACACAAACAAGATAGTCCCAGGTTTCCAGAAGCTTTCTAATGGAAAAGACAAGACATGCGATGATTGTATTACCACAGTGACAAACACGTGTGCGGTTCATAAAGGATGGCCAAGCATTAATAAGGAACATGGGCATTTCAGTGACAGGAGACTTGTGAGATTGTAGAGATACGAAGGAACTGCAAGTAGTTCAAGGAGGCCAAAAAGTACTGTGCAGGAGGAAAGATATTCAGAAATGATGGATAGGCCGGATTTATACAGAAGTCCTCATTAAGTCCACAATTAGCTACCTGCTGTTTCAACACAGAAGTGTATAATCAGAATTGCACCTTAAAATACTATGTGTAGTGTGGAAAATGGACTAAAAAAAGAATGAAGGCAAGGTGCAAGAAATTATACATACAGCTACAAGGGTCATGGTTGGGTTAGCACATCAGCATAGGCCAGACTAGGTGCTGAACACCTAGCAGCTTGCTGGTACCGTATCTGTAGACTCATGAGCCCAGCAGAGCTGACAACCTGAGCATATACTGCTGGCATAAACGGCCAAATGAGGGAAGCCTCGGATGTAGATTCCAGATGCCCACTGATCTACATTCTTCTATTGGTACAGGTATTGCTGGATAAATTGGATATTCTTTGGGTTTATTTCACCTCAGGTTCTACAGGTGATGATCTTGAGATCAAAATACCCAGAACATTGGATCCATAGAGAGAATGGTGTCACATTACAAAAGCCCACAAAGAAACACTGAATAGAAAGGCACTCCCCAAGACTCACAGACTTGATCTCCAAATGATCCATTACTTAGTAAAAGGAATACAGTAGAACTGTGCTTGGCAGAACGGTCTTCCAGGACAGTGGGGGAACCTGGGTGGTGAAAGAGGAGGGAGGGGATGCTCTCCCTATGCATTCTACCAACATCAGCTACTATGCTCCATGAAGCTGCAAGTAAATCCCTCTTAGCATCAAAACCAGCTTTCTTCTTGATGTGGGATTTGTGGTAGGGGAAATGTGGGGACTCGTGTTTTTTTGTGGTTTACCAAGGTAATTTAAAACGTGGACACTGAAAATATCTAATTTCAGAATCAAAGACCCCTCTTCAGAAAGAGAGTACCCAGTGAGTTCTACACAGCATACCTGGGTCTCCACGTAAGGTATTTTGATAAACAAGGCCTCTGTTGCCAGCGTTAGCACTCCCTATGACTGACACATGACCCCTAAGGAAAAAATCTGCTCTTCGGTATTCAACCAGTAGGCTAAAGCCAAAGTTAGGTTATCTAGAGAGTAAACTACTGGGTTTAACTCCTTAATAGTAAATGGAACAATCTAGAACTGAAGTGAGAAAAATTAGGTCATTTTTAGACAACAGACTCCAAACTCAATCCAAGAACTAACAAATCAATATCTGGGACTAGGGAAAGAGAATCAGGAGAGATAAAAATTTAAAAATGGGACAATCTACAAAGTAAAACATAACCCTATATAACTATTCTTTTACAAATGAAGTTGATAAAATCACCTTCAGGTTTGAGGGAGAAAAGCAGGAAGTCCATAAGTTTGAGCATGAATAAAAATTTGGGAAGTTAGTTACTTTTAAAATTACCATCCTGGTGTAGTGGATTAGAAAATTACTCTCATTGAAGTCCCAATTTTTCAACAATGATGTAAAATTGGTAATTACAGGAAAGAATACTGGTGAACTCAAAGGTGCAGACAAAGCAACTTGTGCATGAAAGAAGTCTTGATTTTCCCAAGTCTGGAATCAAAGTCAGGACTTTTCTGAATTTCACCCTCGTACAAAGAATACTATACACTTTGTCAAGGATCATTATAAAGATCACTGCAAAGTTCCACCTGAGCTAAGGGGTGGTTCATGCACTGTCGAAGCGAGCCCTGCTTACAATGAAAGGTTCACAACAGGATCACCATGTGCACGGTGCAGCTGGTGAAGAGAGGCAAAGCACAGATACTTCAAATGATGAAGCAGTGAAAGGCCTACTTCCTAATACCTGTCCGGACATCACAGAAATGTGCAGGAAGGTAAAATAGGCTTCCTTGAATACATCAAAAATATATTTCTCAGCACAAAAAAATCTATACATTTTCTGAAAGTGACCCCTAAATAATTGGTTTCTCCCCCTAGCTTTTCCACAAAATATCTTATGAAACACTGAAAACAATAGCACACAGCATATTTCATCAGAGTAACTTAAATACAAGCTGTACTTGGGCACACAGCACTTGAAGTACGTACACTGGATGCACAAAGGCACCACACTGAATGAGAACAACACCTGGACAGCACTACTGCCATTTAGCTCAAGTGCTATATGATACAGTTCACACGCCTTTCTTTTGCTCACTCAGTACATAATGAGTCACTATTGCGTTTTGCGTTCCTGTCTTTGGATACTCGTTAACCAGGTGTTAGGTAAATTGTTTGAGTCTGAGATTGCAGACTATATAATGTTGGCTTTCATAACGGAAGAGAAACATCAGCAACCACAGACCCGTTTATATGCCAACAAGCCATAAGGAAAAAAAGAGATGTGGTGTTATTAAGCTGCGTACTTAACAGTAAGACATGTTATACCAATTGCCATTTCGATAGTATCATTAAAACAGAAAAACCAGCGGCATGTGGTTATGTCCTGACATCAGAGGCACTACTACAAGGTATGTGCATTTCATGCTCACAATTACATCATCATATGTGATTCCAAAATATGAGACACACTGTGTGACACAGGAAAATAAACCATAAATACCACTGAGAAATGTCTTATCTAGATGTTTCAATGACTCAATTTATTCACGTATTTTTAAAACTTCATACTTCAGAATGAACATGTCAATCATCAGTATGGGGTTTCTAATAACCACGTCTACAAAAAAATGTATGGCTTCCCTTTATAGCCTTATTTCTAGGGGCACGTTTCCCATTTCTTTCAATCGCTAGGCTTACCCACAATGTAAATCCCCCCCCCCAAAATATGGTTGGATTACCTGCTGAAGAGTGTCCCATATTTAGTATTTTCACAGAGCTTCATTCCTGAGAGTATTTTAATGCACAATGAGCTGTGATTTCTTGATGGAAATATTACCTCACTTGCCGCATTCATGGGATTTTTCTTCATTTGCTGGATTAGGGTTTACCCCAGTGGGCATATTTCCAACAGCTAATGAGATGTGGCCTCTGCAAAGCTTTCTGATGTTCACAGTACTCATCTTTGCTATTAATTTCCTACTGTATGCTTGCCAAGCTTTTAAAATCCACTGCATCTCATAGGCTCATTCTACTCCATGAGTTCCTATATAAGCATGTTAATCAGCTGCAAACTTTCCCTACATAACCTCACTTAGAGTTCCTACCCTAAAAGATTACTCAGACCTACAATGTGATGTGACTATTTGAAAGGTTTACCATAACTGTGTTTTCTGAAGTACAAAGAGGTAAGGTCTCTGTCAAAGACTAATATTAACTCCAATCCTAGGACTTCTTTGCTGTATGAGTTCTCTGGTGATTAATGAGCTGTGACTTTTGGGAGAAGGCTTTCCCACATTCATGGCATTGGTAAGGTTTCTCTCCTGTATGAATTCTCTGGTGGTTAACAAGCTGTGACTTCTGAGAGAAGGCCTTCCTACATTCGCTGCATCCGTAGGGCTTCTCCCCAGTGTGTGTCCTCTGGTGCGGTATGAGGTGTGATTTCCGAGAGAAGGCTTTTCCACATTCGCTGCATTCAAAGGGTTTCTCTCCTGTATGTGTTCTCTGATGATTGATGAGACTTGACTTCTCCCTAAAGGCTTTCCCACATTCGCTGCATTCGTAAGGTTTTTCTCCTGTATGAGTTCTCTGATGTCTAATTAGCTCAGATTTCTCAAAGAAAGCTTTCCTGCAAAGACTGCATTCATAGGGTTTCTCTCCTGTGTGGATTCTCTGGTGAGTATTGAGCTGTGACTTCTGGGAGAAGGCTTTTTCACAATCCCTGCACCCGTATGGTTTCTCTCCTGTATGAGTTCTCTGGTGAGTTGCGAGACTGGACTTCTCACCAAAAGCTTTCCCACATTCAGTGCATTCATAGGGCTTCTCTCCTGTGTGAGTCCTCTGATGTGATATGAGATGGGACTTCTGACAAAAGGCCTTCCCACACTCACTGCACACATAAGGCTTTTCTCCTGTGTGAATTCTCTGATGATTAGTAAGGCTTAATTTTTCACTGAAAGCCTTCCCGCACTCACTGCATTCATAGGGCTTTTCTCCTGTGTGAGTTCTCTGATGTCTAACAAGCTGAGATTTCCTGCTGAAGGCTTTCCCACATTTACTGCATACAAAGGGTTTCTCTCCTGTGTGTGTCATCTGATGGGATATGAGATGTGACTTCTGGGAGAAGGCTTTCCCACACTGAATGCACCCATGAGGCTTCTCTCCTGTATGAGTCCTCTGATGGTTAATGAGACTTGACCTCTCTCTGAATGCTTTACGACATTCACTGCATTCATAGGGCTTCTCTCCAGTATGAATTGTCTGATGTCTAATGAGCTCTGATTTCTCAAAGAAGGCTTTTCTACAATCACTACACCCATAGGGTTTTGTTCCTGTGTGAGTCCTGTGATGTGTAACGAGTTGTGATTTCCTGCTGAAGGCCTTCCCACATTCTCTGCATTCAAAAGGTTTCTCTCCTGTATGAATTCTCTGATGATTAATAAGATTTGACTTCTCACTAAAGGCCCTTCCACATTCGTTGCACCCGTAGGGTTTCTCACCTGTGTGTGTCCTCCAGTGTGATATGAGATGGGACTTCCGGGAGAAGGCTTTCCCGCATTCACCACATTCATATGGTTTCTCTCCTGTGTGTGTCCTCTGATGGGATGTGAGCTGTGACTTTTGGGAGAAGGCTTTCCCACACTGGCTACAATTGTAAGGTTTCTCTCCTGTGTGAGTCCTGTGATGTGTAACAAACTGTGACTTCTGAGGAAAGGTTTTGCCACACTTACCACAGCCATAGGCTATCTCCCTTATGTGTCTGGTCTGATGTTTAATGAGACTTGATCTCTTAGTGAAGCGTTTCCTACATTCACTGCATTCATAGAGTTTCTCCCCTAGACGAGTTCTGTGAAATATGATAATCTGTGACTTCTTAGAACTAATTTTATCATATTTATCATATTCATAGTATTTTAACCAAGCATCAGTTTCCTCAGGCTTGGTATCGAGAAACAACTTATCAAATACACTGAAACCATCCGATTCTGTCTTTCCATAATCTGCTTTTGGAATAAGTAAATCTAAGTGATGTTTTAAAAATAATCCATCTACATTATCTTCACTGTTTGATTTCCTTAAAGGAACAAAGTTCATGCTCAGATTGAGTTTTTTTCCAAATGCATCACATTCGTGATCCTGTTTCAGATTTCTAAGCTTCTCCTGGTCATCCTGGCGCCACGTCATGTGACCATTTCCTTGCAAGTCTTGTTCTACAAAGAAATAAAAACCTGTGAATGTTTCTGTGGTTGTCTTTCCTAAATGAAAAACCAGCTATGCTATGTAAGGGGATGAATGCTGGGGAAGGCCGTTTCCCAGTCCCAGGTAGAAGGTCTATCCTTTAGGTACTGGGGAAAAAAAGAAAATAAAATGCTATAAATAGGAATGGCATACAGGTAGTATCTTATGTCACCTGTGATTGTGGTCAAATATAAGTTTATAAAATATAAATATAAGTTTATAAAAATATATCAAGAGCAACGAGGAACAAAGAAAGGAGGTTGGAAGAAGCACTGATCCAATATTGTGAGGAAATGATTTCCTCAACACCTACTGAGTACACACTGTGCCCCAGGTGGAGCACGAATCACAAGCAAGAGACAGGAAACAAGCCCCTGACCTTGCGCAACTTAATTGTAATGGAAAAGAAAATAGAGAAAATTAACAGGTTGACAGAATAACTACCAAAGCCATTACAAGCTTAGAGAATGAGAAATCATATTTGTCCCTTTTCCCATTTTAAAATTTTCTGAACGTTATAAACTTACCAGAAATATTTTCAGCATTATCACCAAGAGAGCCACTTTGTGGAGCACACCATTTTTCATCTAACGTGTTTAGGCACAAAACCTCACAATCTATGTGTTCTTTCACTGAAAATATCTTAAGATACAAGTTCCCATTCTTCAAATATTCTCAATTTGCCCTTTATTATATAGCTCTTCTGTCATTATTCTCACAACATAACCACTTAGGCCACTGTTATAATTGTTCTTCAAAAGGCTTATTTTTCACTAATAATCAACACTTGGAATTTTTCCTGAGCTCTTACCCACAGGTATGAAAGCCAACCAGTAATGTGAAAAACTTTTTAAAGACTTAAATGTCAATCAAGGGTAATAAATTTGCAGGAAACCCACAACTTACTGTTGGCCATATCCATTCAGGAGGTAGAGTCAACAAGATTTGCTGATGGATTTGACATGTCAGGAATAAGGGAAAGCAAGGAACCAAGAATGAACCCTAAGACTGGGGTTTGAGCAATTCAGTGGATTATGGTGTTCATTACTGAGTTGAGAAGAATGAAGGAAAACAAAGTCTGGGGGTTAAAATCAAAAGTCTACTACAGAAACATTAGCTTTGAGATGTACAAGTTTGAATAAAGTGGTAACAGGAAACGTGAGAACAGAAAATGAGTACTTACAAATTAAACTTGTAATTTTGTTACTTTAACTGTTACATTGTTAAACTAAATACACATTTGGAAATTGTATCTAACTTCTTCCAACTTTAATTTTTCCCCATTAGAAAAATGGGTTTGCTTCATGTTTGACCATTTGTAGTATATCCCAGATACCCCAACTCTCCCCACCACTTTTTTCTGCTGTAGCTTGTTTAAGTATTTTATTTTTTATTTTAGAGAGAAAGAAAGCATGAGTGAGGAAGAGGGGCAGAAGGAGAAAGAGAGAGAATCACAAGCAGGCTCCACGTAGGGCTCAATCCCATGACTCTGGGATCATGACCTGAGCTGAAATCAAGAATCAGATGCTCAACCGACTGAGCAACCCAGGTGTTCCTCTCTGCTGTAATTTAATCCATCTTAATATCTCAGTAAAATATCCTTCCAACTGGTTTCCCTGCTTCCCGTTAATTTTCTACTCTGCAGTCAGGTTAAGCTTTTTAAAATACAAATCAGATAATTTTATTATTATTTAAAATTGTTTGAATCAATTCAAACTCCTTCCTATTGCTTACAAGTTGATGTATGATCTAGTTTCCGCACAGTCCCCAACCCCTATCTCCCTGAGGCAAGGCCTTTCTAAGTAACTAAGTCCCTTCCTGACTTAATACATTCATATTTATCATTCCTTTTTTTTAAATATTTATTTTGAGAAAGTGAGAGTGTGAGCAGGGGAGGGGCAGAGAGAGAGAGAGAATGAATCCCAAACAGGCTCTGCACTGTCAGAGCAGACTGACACAGAGCTCGAACTCACAAACCATGAGATCATGACCTGAGCTGAAATCAAGAGTCAGATGCTTAACCGACTGAGCCCCCCAGGCACCCCCATATTTGTCATTCCTTTAAGGAACACTTTCTCCTAATTCAGATAGCTTGTTCCTTTCAGTCTTCATGTCTAGAGTTGCCTTCTCCACATGACCCTGTTATGGATCAAATGTTTGTGCCATTCCTCAAAATTTGTATATTTAAGCTTTAACCTCCGGTGTGGTTGTATTTGGAAATGAGATCCCAAAGGAAGGAATTAAGGTTAAATGAGATCATAATGGTAGGGCCCTGATCCAAAAAGATTAGTATCCTTATCAGAAACACCAGAGTACTCCTTGGCCCCTAATCTACCCACATGCATGAATGAGGAAAGGCCATATGAGGGCAGAGCTACATTGCTACAAGCCAGCAAAACAGCTTTCATCAGAACCCAAATCACGCAGGCACCTTGATCTTGGGACTTCCAGCCTCCAAAACTGCGGGAGTAACTTCCTGAGCAGACTAACACTCTCTCTACCATATTATTATCTACCTTATTTCTATAAGAGCACTTTCAGGATCTCGGTTTTACCCTGGTTATTTGAAAACTTTTTCACTTTTATCCTCCCGTGAGAAAGTAAGCACTGTGTAGACAAGGAATACCCACACCATCCAGCACAATACCTTAAAAATAATAAGAGAAATCAACACATATTCAATTTTCTATGAACTGCTAAAGTTGTTGTGCAGAAAAGAGTTGGCACCAGGCCTGAGAGTGCTATGCACACACGACTACTTGCAAGGTTGCTCTTGGCTAGCATTTGGGAACCTGGGTTTCTGGAGTGTTCCTACCATTCCCCAGCTGATAAAAGGGGCTCCCTGTGGTGGACTGTGTGCAAACCACGTGGTTTATGCTGAGTACCTGGTCTCCTGGGAGTCTGAAATGCTGGACTCCTAGCCGAAGTGCTAGGCAGAGGTGCCTCTGACCAGCTCCCAATAAAACCCTGGGTGCTCGGTCTTTAGTGACCTTTCCTGGGCAGAAATACCACACATACTACTGCATTTTCATTGCTGGGGGAGAAGTGAGCTCTGTGTCACCCTCATGGAGGGGGCAGCACAGGAAACCTGCACCTGGATTCCTCCAGACTCTTGCTTGTGCCCGTTCCATGGTGATGCAGCTATGTGTCATTATGTCACTGTAATAAATCTTAGCCATTCCTACAACATCTGCAGTCCCGTTGAACCTCTGAGCATAGTGGTGTTCTTGGGGACCCTGAAGTGCAGGCCTTGTTAATTTTGACAACTAACTTTGTGCTACATTGCAGTGAAACATAAATGTTCACTATTTAAATGCAGAGTTAAAAAAATTGGATGCAAATGTCACTTCTTAAGTAAGTTCTATGCTTCTGTATGGTATTTTCCAGGTATTTTACTTTTTAATCACTTTAGTAGAAACTCAAGTGGTGGCTATCAATGAGAGAGGGACACATAAAAAAAAAAAATCACAAGAGTTTCTCAAACTACAAATTCCAGTTCTAGAATACTACATTTTAAAATACGTATACACCACTCTACTGAATCAAATCCCCATGTGATCTAATGCACACCTGGCTAAAAACACCTGTATTAGAACAATGGGCTTGTGGAGAAGAATTTGCGGAATGAATCCTGTCTGACACAGGGCTGGGTATAAAACTATAAGCCTGTGTCTGTGCATGCACACAAAGCTCAGAGACCAACCAACTAAAGAATATTACCCAGCCTGTGATCAGGTCTGGAATGGGACTTCCGAAAAAAGTGAGACCAACTGAGCTGGACAGTCAAAGAACATTCCATGTGTATGAATGTGTATGTGAAAACAGAGTTTGTGTGGAAAGGATTAAGATAAAACATAGCACAATCAAACGGAGATGCAGAGAAGAGTAAGTATTTCGTCTGAAAACACTGAGAAATGTTCAAATGGAGTTGACCATGAATTTGAGGAAGAGGGTATAAACAGCAGGAGAGGCTGCACAGATTCACACAGTGGAGAGCCTGGAAGAAGAGGCTATAGGCTGTAGCAGACTCCTGTCAATGCCTCAGCTACATTCAGATGGCACCTGCACCCTGGGAAGACTGTGGGGCCCACCCCAGGCACCCATCTCTCTCTGCCCAAAATAATCCTTAAGCTGCAAGCACATGCTTCGTCTGTGTGCAGGGATTCTGGGCATTCTGGAGAATTCACAAACGCCCCCAGAGCAACGCTCAAGCCCTGAGCACTGGGCGTTAGCAGGTGACCGGCTTCCTGGTCCCTCGGGGGGTCCAGGCAGCCGCCACAGGTGAGCACCCTTCCATCACATGCACTGCCATTCCCTCCCCACCCCCACATCAACGCCCTTCCTCCCACCGCAGTGCCACTCAGATACGTATCTCAGGGGGTGATTTTGAGGGAGCCTGAACTTATAAAAGAAGATTAGATTCTACACCTATCTAGAAATTTGGATAATTCAGGAAGTGAAGTAAATTCCAAATCCAATTATTTGGATAATTCAGATGTCCCTAAGGGACATCATGGGCCTAGTTTTAAGTGTGCGTTGAGGAGTTAAGTTAAAAAGATAACTTCCAAAGCGCAAAAAAACTTAAATAAGAGACAGACCATTCAATGTACTCCGTGGTATCTAATCTACAGGAAAAGTACAACAGAACCTAATTTTAAAAAGGGAGAAAAAGGACCAATTGCTTGGGAGGAACGAGCAACTGTTCTCAGCTGTACAGAGGCTGAAGGGAGTGCAGTGGGCCCACGGGGTACTTCTCTGGGCATCAGACACCCACTGAGGCGAGAAAGAAACCTCCTAACTGTACAAGCAGATGTGTCTAACCGTAGGTGAGCAGAGGACAGAAGATTGAACATGTCAGAATATGAAAGAAGCCAAAGTTCCAGACTTGGCAGACAGGGAGTAGTTCGTGGCCTAAACAAGCTGGAAGCAAAGAAGCCACACCTAAAGACACAAAGTGGCTCACATCAGGTGTTCTGAAACCCCACCACGGGGCCAGAGATTGTGAAAAGAGCTCTCTAAAGCACATTTCAGAGATGTCATCAACCCAGTGACCAACTGAGACTGAATTTCTGGCTGGTGCTCACACCCACCTGAGCAGTCTGCACTTGGAACTTCTCCATCTCCCACCCATGGCTCTTCTCCTTGCTCCAGCTTGAAGATGACATCAGGTTTCATAACTTCATACCCTGTTCAGGGGAAAACACAAAAGCCTTGACCCTGACTGCTTGGGCTTCAGGGCCACCAAAGAAACAGAAAGGTTTGGCATCACAGCGGCCCAGTGAAGTACCCATCTGTGTATGAACAGACTAAATAATTCTCAACAGCAGGGGTCTCCCTGGTGGCTGATGGTTCTAAGATTGTTCACTTCTGTAATCCAAATACAAAACCGTTACCTGCTTCAGAGGCTCCCGAGCCCATCAGCCTGGGTTCAAATCCAGGCCCTTTCAATGACTAGCTGTCAATCCTTGGGAAAGTGACTTAAAAGGAGCAGAATTGTACCTCCTATACAAAACTGCTCTGTAAGTAAGTCAACACAGAAGAAGCAAGTGGAACATAGCCATTTCCTTGCATTAGGTGCCAACCCCCCATGAATGCGGTAAGTTTCGGAGGACGCATAAAGAAAATAAGCCTTCGTAATCGGAAGGTCAGGTCCAGATGTTTCCCCTAGTGTCACAGTACGCGGAACTTTTAATCTCCTGAATTCAGGTTCAAAACCATTAAAAAATTCAGAACCCCCACAGCTCTCAGCAACTAAACAAGTAAGGTATTAGGCATAGTCTGAGGTCCTCCAGGAAGTTCTTCTTACCCAGCGAAACTAGGCTGCTGTAGTTCTCCAGCATGACATCCTTGTATAAGTCCTTCTGACTGGGGTCCAGGAGTTGCCACTCCTTCTGGGTGAAGTCCACAGATAAATCCTCAAATGAGAATGCCTCCTGTAAAAGCATAACCCTGGTGAATCTGAAGCAATTATCACTCTGAGAGATAGGAAAGAATTGGAGTGTAAGCACATTTTTCTCATCACAGCAAGTTATGGAGAATGACTCTGTCCTTTGCACGGTATTTCTGCAATAAAACACGATGATGCACTCTTCCACCCTTCCATATATACAATACATTAGAAATGGAATTCGGGAGTTTAAATCTCAACAGGGGGCATATGAATGGCTCAGCTGGTTGAGGGTGTGACTCTTGACTTCGGCTGAAGTCATGATCCCAGGGTCATGAAATCAAATGTCAGGCTCCATGCTGAGCCTGGAGTCTGCTTAGGATTCTCTCTCCCTCTGTCCCTCTTCTGGTCACACACATACCCCCCCCCCCCACCAAAAAAAAATCAAATTAAAAAAATAAATAAAAATTCAAAAATATTCTGAACCACCAACAAAATATTTACTGAACCTCAAATCTGCCACCGGAGAGGTGGTACCCAAAAAAAGGTAATAACACAATACCCTAAAAAACTGCATAGTCTTGTAGAGGCTATAAATATATACGCCTATTCATAAAATAAGCTGCTGTAGCTGAGGCACCACGTGGGTCAAAGCAAGGACAGCTTCAATTTCGGTGTCAACTCGGGCTCTCTGCAAGAGGTAAAGCCTGAGGTGAGTTTTAAGAAATTAGCAATGCTTTCCACAAAAAAAGGAGGTGCAAAGGCATTCTGGGAGCCAACAGCTCCAATGAAACCCCAAAACCAGGAAAGTTGAGGAGATACAAACAGTTCAGTTAGATAAGAACACAAGGTACAAAGTAGTAATTAGATTAAAAGGCCACATGGGGGGGTGGGGGGGCAGACTGGTTAACAGAGATAGACACTTTCTGGTTGCCAACAGCTAGCCATGATTCCATGAGATGGGAGAGATAAAACCAAATCTAGGTTTTAGAAAGGTTTCTGGATTTAGGTCAAGATGGATTTCCATCTCGGAGTGCCCAGGTGGCTCAGTTTGTTGAGCATCCAACTTCGGCTCAGGTCATGATCTTGCAGTTTGTGGCTCAAGTCCTGCATCAGGCTCTGTGCTGACAGCTCAGAGCCTGGAGCCTGCTTCAGATTGTGTCTCCCTCTCTCTCTGCCCCTCCTCTGCTCATGATCTCTCTCTCTCTCTCTCAAAAACAAACATTAAGAAAAAAAATTTTTAAAGAGATGGATTTCCATCCCAAAATTACCTGAGATGATCAGAAAACATGCACTCTAAATAATCCATAATAGCATCAGAAAATAAGAAACCTGACTCTAAGCAGCACATCATACACTCTGAGAAGAGCTGGTGAACCTGAAGACAGTCAATAAAAGTACCCATTTTGAGCAACTGAGGAAAAAAAAAAAACAAAACTTAAAAAAGAGCTCAGACACTCAGGCCTCAGGACACTGTCACCAAATGCATGTCAGAGGAGTTCCAGAAGGAAAAAAGCAAGAACATGGTGGAAAACAGAAATGATGGCCAAATGCTCCTCAAATGGGGCAAAAGGCGTAAGTCAACAGGAAACTCAGTGATCCCCCAACTGGATGATAACATAAAGAAAGCCACCACCGAGCTTTTGTAGTTCATAAGTGTGATAAGTGAGCGTTCACGCCACTGTGTGACATGTGCCACCCTTAAACCTTGTTACGATGTCGGCACATTACGTGTCTGACGTGAAAAAAAGAAAGCCACCACCAAACACATCATAATCAAACTGCTACAGAATACAGACAAGGAAACAGTCACCTCACTTACAGAGAACAGCAATTCAAATGACCATAAATTTCCTATTAAAAAGCAGAGGCCAGAAAAGGAAAACACTTTAAAAGTGCTGAAAAGAAAAACCTGTTAACCGAGGATTTTGTAACCAGCTTATTCACCAGGAATAATTGTGAAGTGAGGGCATTTTCTCTTATGAAGAAAAACTAAGAGAATCCAGGGCAGCAGAGCTGCTGGCAAAGGGCTGACAGATGCGAGGCCTTCCGACGGAAGCAGTACCAGCAGGCAACTCCAGGCTCAAGAATTAAGAACAGGGATGGCAAATATCCATGCAAATACAACACAATCTTCTCCTCTTACGTTCTTTGTCTTCCTTTCTCCCTCCCTTCCTTTCTTTACTGTTCACTTATTTTTAAGAGAGAGAGACAGAGACAGAGCATGAGTGGGGGAGGGGAAGACAGAGAGGGAGACACAGAATCCGAAGCAGGCTCCAGCCTCTGAGCTGTCAGCACAGAGCCCGACGTGGGGCTCGAAACCACGAAATGTGAGATCATGACCTGAGCTTGTGTCGGGACGCTTAACTGACTGAGCTACTCAGATGCTCCTTTTTTTTTTTTAATGTTTATTTATTTATTTATTTTTTTTTTTTAATTTTTTTTTTTCAACGTTTATTTATTTTTGGGACAGAGAGAGACAGAGCATGAACGGGGGAGGGGCAGAGAGAGAGGGAGACACAGAATCGGAAACAGGCTCCAGGCTCTAAGCCATCAGCCCAGAGCCTGACGCGGGGCTCGAACTCACGGACCGCGAGATCGTGACCTGGCTGAAGCCGGACGCTTAACCGACTGCGCCACCCAGGCGCCCCTAATGTTTATTTATTTTGAGAGAGAGCTCACGCACAAGAGTGGGGTAGGGGCAGAGAGACAATTCCAAGCAGGCTCCACACTTGAACCCATGAACCATGAGATCACGACCTGAGCCAAAGTCAAGAGTCAGACACTTAACCAACTAAACCACCCAAGTGCCCCTCTTCTTCGGTTCCTTGAAGTATGTTTGACCGCTGGATGCAAAAATCGTAGTATCGTAGTATCTTCTGATGGATTTTCAACATGCAAAGGTGTAACATTAACACAGCAGACAGAGTGTCACAACACCTAGACAGTGTAAGGTTTCCATATTCCTATCGAAGTAACAAGATATAAAACTGTTGCACTTCAAACTACACAACTGAAAAATGAAAAGGCAAGCCACAATCAGGAAAAAATTATTTGCAAATCCTACTTATGTTGAAAAAAAAAAACTTGACTCAGAACTTATAAGAAAAACCTCTTAGAACTCAATAAAAAAACTAAATTAAAATTTTAAGAAAAGTTAAAAAAAGTAGGTAGGGGCACCTGGCTGGCTCAGGTGACTCTTGATCTCAGGGTTAGCAGTTCAAGTCCTGCATGGACGTAGAGCTTACTTTAAAAAGATATTAAAAAATAGGGGAACCTGGGTGGCTCAGTTGGTTGGGCATCCAACTTCGGCTCGGATCATGATCTCACGGTTCCTGGGTTCTAGCCCCACGTCGGGCTCTTTGCTGACAGCTCGGAGACTGCAGCCTGCTTTGCATTCTGTGTCTCCCTCTCTCTCTGCCCCTCCCCTTCTTGTGCTGTCTCTCTCTCTCTCTCTCTCCCTCTCAAAAATAAATGAGCATTAAAAACATTAAAAAAAAGATATTAAAAAATAAAAATAAATAATAAATAAATATTAAAAGTAGGTAAAATATTTTAATATATTTTATCAAAGAAGATACAGGAACGGCTAATAAGCACATGAGCACATGAAACAATGACCAACATCATTAGTTATGAAGGAAATTAAAACCACAATGAAACACCACTTCACACTCGCCATAATGATAAAAAGACAGATGATAAGTATTGGAAAGGATGTGGAGAAACTGGAACTCAACACTGCTAGAAATACAAAGTGGTCTGACACGATGGACTGTGGCAGTTTCTTAAAACGTAAATATAATTTGACCATACAACCCAGCAATTACACTCTTAGGTATATACTCCAGAGAAATGAAAACGTGTTCATGTAAAAACTTGTACATGGCTGCTCCTGTGAGCAGCACTTATAACCACTGCGAGGGGTAAATAATCCACATGCCCATCAAGGGTAAATAATCCACATGCCCATCAAGTAGTAAAGAGACAAAGAGAGGTATATCCATTTAATGGAACACTAGTCCACAATAAAAAGAATGAATTTCTGATATATGCTAAAATGTTGACGGACTTCAAAAACCCATGCTAATGCAAAGAAGCTAGACACAAAAGAATACACATTATATAAATCCATTGATATGAAATGTCCAAAAGGAAACCCTATATAGAGAGGAAGCAAACTGGTGGTTTCCTTAGCCATGGATGGAAATAAGAATTGACTGCAAAATGACAAAATTCTCTTGGGATGAAATAAACCCTCTAAAACTGGAGGGTAAGGACAGTAACACAACATAAAATTACCAAAAAATCACCCCAGTATATACTTAAATTGGGTAGATCCTACTGAGGTCATAGTTCAAAAAAGCTGTTTAAAAAGATAACAAAATTAGTAAATTTATGTTAATGTATTTGACAACTTAGATGAAACAGATATTCAAACAATGCACTCAAAAATTACACAATATGAAATAAAAATCTGTATTAGTTGAATGTTAAAAAGACTGACCCCATCCCCCAAAACCTTCCTTCAAAGAAACCTCCAAATCTATGAGGCTTCAGAGGTGAATTCTTCCAACCATTTAAGGAATAAATAAAGTGACTTCACAGAAATTCCTCCAGAGACCAGAGCAAGAGTGTAAACTTCTCAACTCACTGTATAAGGCCAGCAGACCAAACCAAACAAGAACACAAAAGGAGTGAACATCACAGGGAAATTAATAGAAACAAAATTCCTAAAAAAAAAAAAAAAAAAAAAAAGAAACAAAATTCCTAACAAAAAGCCATATATAAACAAAGCATAATGTGAGTTGACCAAATAAGGTTTCCTTCAGCAGTGCAAGACAGGGTTAGCATTCAGAAATCCATAAAACTTATTAACAGAATACGGGAAAAAAACCATTATTTCAACAGACGTGGAAAAGGCATATAATAAAAATCTGTTCATTGTAAAATACTGTCAAACAAAGAATCGAACAAACCTAATAATCATAACCTACCAATATCTACAGCTAACATCACACTTAACGGCAAAATAAGGAATATTTGCTCCCTGAGGACTGGAATAGCATTATCTAAAAGAATGTTTTGTGATGACTTAAATGTCCTCTATCTGCACCATCCAACAAGGTAGCCGTCAGTCACAAACATCTACTGAATATTTCAAAGGTGACTTGGAAAGGACTTTTTAGTTTTACTTATTTTTAACCAACTTATATTTACTTTTATTTATTTTTAATGTGTGTTTATTTTTAAGACAGAGGATCTAAAGTGAAGAGGGCTCTGTACTGACAGCAGACAGCCTGACATGGGGCTCGAACTCAAGAACGATGAGATCATGACCTGAGCCGAAGTCAAACACTTAACCGACTGAGCCACCAAGGCACCCCTCAGCTTTTTATTTTTTCAGAGACAGAGCACTCAAGAGTGCGTGTGCAAGGGGGGTAGGAGCAGAGGGAGAGAGAATGTTAAGCAGTCTCCATGCCCAGCCCAGAACCCAACTACGCAGGGCTCGATCTCACCACTCTGAGATTATGACCTGAGCCAAAATCAGGAGTCAGACGCTTGACTAAGGCACCCAAGAGCCCCTATTTTTAACCAATTTAAATTTAGACAGCACAGGTAGCTAATGGCAAACGGCTGTATAATTTGTCTGGCCTCTGTGTCAGATTCCTGGGACAGAGCCTTGCTCTTTCCCCAGTGACAGAAATGCTTTTATTATTCATGGGGGCCCCTCCTGAGTTTATGCTTCTCACAAAAAAGGTGACTCACAGTGGGCTCCTAGTCTTCCGAATGGGCACTGGCTGGAAACATCAACCATCTGATTAAACAGTTGAGGCTTTGAGTCAGGTGGTATCAGCACAACCTCCAGGAAGGGGAGAAGGCTGAGCTCAATCATACAGCCACTGATTCAACCAACCTACATGACCATACCTACGTGATAAAAACTCCATAAAAATTCTGGACATTGGAACGTGAGGTTAGCTTCCTAGGTGGTGAACACAAAAACGTGCCAGAAACGTGATGTGCCCTGATTCCACAGGGAGAGGGCACAGAATTTCTGCATCCACAACCCTCCCAGACCCCATCCTATGTGTCTCTTCATTTGGCTGGTTCCAGTTTGTGTTGTTGATAAGAAAACTGTAATTGTAAGTATAACACTTCCCTAAGTTCTGTGACTTGTTCCAGCAAACATGAAGGGGTCATGGGAACCCCCCAAATTTGTAGCCAGTTGGTCACAAGTACAGGTGGCTTGGGAGACTTACAGCTGGCAAGTGAAATGAGAACAGTCTTGTTGGGTGTCCTTAACTTGTAGTCTGTACTAACTCCAGATGGTGCCAGAAACGAATGCTGGAATGCACCAGACAGAAAGCAGTGCCGGCCGAGAGCAGGGAGGCAATGACACTTCTAGCCCACATTGTCCAGGAGGTCCTGGCCAGTACAATAAAATGCAAGGAAAAAGTACAAATACTGAAAAGAAGATGTAACACTGTCGTGCATAGTATGACCGCATATGAAGAAAATTTAAGAAATCCTACAAACAATGATAATTAGTTAACTGTGGATATTCTTTGACACCACACCAAAACTAATCAACTTGTGGTCTCTTAAAAATGAGCTACAACAGGGGCGCCTGAGTGGCTCAGTGGCTTAAGCATCTGACTCAGGCTCGGGTCATGATCTCACGGTTCATGAGTCCGAGCCCCGCGTCGAGCTCTGTGCTGACAGCTCGGAGCCTGGAGCCTTGCTTCGGATTCTGTGTCTCCCTCTCTCTCTGCCCCTCCCCCACTCATGCTCTCGTCTCTCAAAAATGAATAAATGTAAAAAAAATTTAAAAAAAAAAAAGATGAGCTGCAGTGTACAACCTCCACCTTTACCAATTAATGAGCTTCTCATATTGTTACATTAAAATCTAACGTTTTATCTTGATCTTTCAGTGGATAATTTTCCCATTAAAGATTTTATAACATCAAGCATTAGTCATGTGGAAAATATTGGTTTTATGAGTTAAAATCTTCTCACAAAGAAACAGCTTTACCAGTTAATTCTGTAGACATTTAATGAAGAAATAATTCCTGTTTTACTAAACAATTACCAAACACAGAAGCAAGAACACAGCCCTACACTTTGATACAAGCATCACCTTGATAACAAAACTCAGTAAGGATACTGCAAGAAAGGAAAAGCAAAGGCCAGTTTACACATGAACATTGATGTGAAAATCCTAAATGACAACTATACTGAGCAATATGTAAAGAAGAAAATATAGCAAGACTGAGCTGGAGGGGCCCCTGGGTGGCTCAGTCGGTTGAGTGTCCAGCTCTTCATTTCGGCTCAGATCGTGATCTCACACTTGTGAGGGTGGAGCCTGCTTAGGATTCTCTCTGCCCCTCTCCTGCTCACCCTCTCTCTCAAAATAAATAAATAAACTTAAAAAAAAAAAAAATTTAAGGCTAAGTCAGAGTTACTCCTGGGTATATAATCAGTCTCTCCTCACAGTCCTGGGGCAGGCAGCATTTCCTACCCATGGGTCCTATCCCTGTGCTTTAAGAAAATCACCTTTTGCACTGGGGGGAAAGAAAAAAAAGGACTAAGTTGGAGTTTATCCGAGAAATTCAAAATTCAAGTTGCATTTAACATTAAAAGGAATATATATATTCACTACTTTAACAGATTAAGATATGTAATCACTTCAATAGATGCAGATAAAGAATATTTGCAAATTAAAAGAATGTACACAAGAACTACAAACAACAGAAAAAAACTGAACAAAATTGCTAAAATGCTCGTTTAAATTTTCATATAGAAGGACTGGATTTCATAAGGAAGGAATACAAAAATATGAAAAAGAACAAGCAGACGAGAAAAGAGTAAAACATACCAAAAACTGAAAAGTAATCAACATTTGTTACAAAAAGTCTTAGCAGGGGCGCCTGGCTGGCTTAGTAGGAGGACTGTCCGACTCCTGATCTAAGAGGGTCGTTGACTTCAGGCCCCACATTCGGTATATAGCTTACTTAAAAAAAAGAAAAAAAAAAGTCCTGGGGCACCTGGGTGGCTCAGTCGGTTGAGCATCCGGCTTTGGCTCAGGTCATGATCTCATGGTTTGTGAGTTTGAGACCCACATCGGGCTCTGTGCTGACAGTTCAGAGATTGGAGCCTGTTTCAGATTCTGCATCTCCCTCTCTCTCTGCTCCTCCCCCACTCGTGCTCTGTCTCTCTCTCTCCAAAATAAATAAATATTAAAAAAAATTAAATTTAAAAAAAAGTCCTGGCAAACTAGGAATGTACAATTTATTTTTACTAAGAAAAAAAATATTGCTGATATTTTTGTTAACACGGAAAATCTAAAAAATCTAAAGAAAATTATTAGAATTAATAAAAAGGTTTAAGGGAGCCTAAGTGGCTCAAGGGATTAAGAGTCCAACTCCTGATCTCCGCTCAGGTCATGATCTCACAGTTAGTGAGTTCAAGCCCCACATCAGGCTCTGTACTGACAGGTACAGAGCCTGTTTGGGATTCTCTATCTCCCTTTCTACCCGTTTCTCTCCCACTGGTACTCTCTCTCTTTCTCTCTCTCAAAATAAATAAATAAACTTTAAAAATAAACAGGCTTAAGAAGTTCCTGAATGCAAAGTCAGTATGTAAAAACCTACTATATTTCCACGTTTCGGCAAGAAAATTTTTAAAATTTTATATACCATAAAATTTCAAATGCCACGTACTGTGAAAATGACTAATTACAGATCTGGGACAGAAAGTGTACAAGCTGATCCTTGACATATTCTAACATGTGATAGAGCAATAACTTCATTTAAGAAACAAGGAAGTACTTAGAAGCAGAGTATCATTCTGTGGCCCCTAATAAAACAGTCCACCAAGGCAACAATCATAAAGCTGCTGATGTGACAAAACCGGCAAGCAGACAGGAGTCACCTTCTGGAATACATACCACCACCTCTGAAACACTCTTACCCAAAAAGTCACACCTAAGTCTGATCAAGCCTCCAAATCAAATCTGTAATGATGAAGATATGCTTTTATCTGTGCTAATTCATGGCTACTAAGTACCTGAAATGTGGCTAGTGTGACTGAAGGGCTGGATTTAGTGGTTTTAAATTTAAACATTGTCGTGTGGCCAGTGGCTTGGGTACTAGCCAACACAACTCTAAATCTGCCTATTTACAGGAAACACAGAACACACTGGCACACTGTGGGGATGCAAGGAGCAAAACCCAGACAGTGGGAGATCCACAGAATAAATGCCCTGGCCTCTTCAATCAAGAATGGGGCTAGAAAAAAAAAGAGCCAACAGGTTAAGAAGACTTAAGACACAGATGAACGAATTACACTGTATGAACTTTCCTGGATTCTGATGCAAACAAACTGCAAGTGACTTGTAAATTTTACAAGACAACTAGAAATGTGACCACCAACTGGATTTGGTGATACTGAGAAGCTGCCTTAACTGGAGAAGATTCCAACTGCACTGAATCTCACAATCAAAATGGTGAAAGAAACAAACACGAATTAGTACATACTGCAGCAGACAACATGAAACTGCAGTGTTTAGGGACGGATACTTTGGAGTAAAACAAAACCATAAAGAGCAAGGAAATGGTTACAAAGTCAGGGTCCTGGTTCCCTCTGTTAAGAGGGAGAAGTTGTGATTGGCAGAGGCACATGGAAGGCCTCACCTGGGCTGGAATGTTCTGTTCCTTGACCTGAATGGTGGGTTCATGGGTATTCGTTCAGTTGATAATAATTCATTACTTTGTACTTTTACATTTTATGTACTTTTCTGTATGTGAATTCTGCTCCACATTTAAAGAGAGAAATTATGATTACTAAGTTCTGTTCTGGCATTTTCTCCCTGGGTCACACTCCAGAAAACTATGAAAAATTACCATAAGACCCATGTATTTACTATATTTCTCTGAGGACATCACTCACACGGTGTTATTTGTTCAAAACTTCATCAAAGAATGAAAAATATTTACTCTCTATGAAGAATTAGTTTACATTTTTCTAGGATAGTGCAACTCATAGAAATGTTCTAATTTCTTTATTAAAACTGCTAAAAATTTGAGAACCAAGTTTGTACCTCAAATTCATTAATTATGCAGGACACTATGGCTCATTAAAATTCAAATCTCAAGACCTTCTGAAAGCCCTATAGTTAAATAAAGTTGATCTTTGGACATCATGGGTTTGAACATGTTTGGACAACATGGGTTTGAACTTTGGACATCATGGGTTTATCATACAATATAGTATATCATACACATACAAAATACTGTACGTGTTAATCACCTGTTATCGGTAAGGCTTCTGGTCAACAGTAGGCTACCAGTAGTTAACTTCTGGGGAGTCAAAAGTTACACATGGATTTTCCACTGTGCAGGGAGCTGCCATCCCTGATGCCCATGTTATTCTAACTGCTCCAGTTTTGTCCCAACCTGGATCTTCAACTCCAAGGTTATCTTCCTCTGATTTCTGAACTACTTACACTTTTCTTTTTCACTGGAAGACTTACATATCTCTTCTAATCCCCTGGAAAATAATGAAGAGGAAACAATCAACTAACCTGTAACATGGTCATTTTCTGTTGCCTAGGCCAGACGAGTTGCACATCTGAGACCTGCTCCACGCTGAGCCTCTTCCGTTTCTGTCCCAAAGCTCCACTGTAAGACGGTGGCTGGGTCTTTCACACTGACAAGTTCCTGGCTCCAGGAGCTCCTTTCTTATATCACATGAGCAGGCTCATTTGTGGGTAACCAGGATCTGTGAACATAGGAATAAAGCACTTTATTGGTATATTCATACTGCACCTAAAATCTTTTCTCCTCTTGCTAGGAACCAGGAATTCAAGTAGTCTTCATGTCTGTGGGGAATAAGCTTAGGAACTCCCTGAGCCTGCACTGATGGGTTAACAAGGCATAAAGAATTACAAAGCCATAGGATGCTCACACCCAAGATTGGGTAAACCAGATTAGGCGAATAAGGATAGAGAAGGGGGGCCATGGCCCCCAGAATAGAGTAGGGTGGGGGCAAAGGCCCCCAGAACGGGGGGTGGGGGAAGGCCCCCAATACAAAAGTACACGAGGTAAGCAAGATTAGGTATTCAAGGCTAAAGCACCCCCAATTCAGTACTATAGCAGAAAGCTGCTTTCATAGGAAGGAACGACCAAATTAGGTAAATAGGGCTAGAGCACAGCAGGTGAAGCTGCCCTGAGGGGAGCTAATTAACAAAAGAAAGGTGCCTTGTTAACACTGAGGTTACATGCTATGTCTTATCCCCTAGGCTAGCGAAGATAAACAGACACAGCTTCTCATGTCTGCCATTAACATCTGCCCATCCACCTGTCGCCAGCATTTTGTTTTTTATCAACCCAAACCCCTAAACCCGAATATCTTCAAGAACCCCTTTCCCTCACGTCCATGAGTTAATGTCCACAGTTTCATTGTCCCTTTGTGCACGTCCATCACCATGTTTGTAAGCCTTCTGATCCTAATAAAAACGGAGCAAGGACCCTTAATCGGGGCTCTTGTCTTTTCACGAACATTAGCCATCCCTCCCATTTTAATCCTGCACCCGATTTCTTGCTGGCCAAGAAAGAAGTTTAGACTTAAGAGTTTGCGTGGAATACTACGTGGCAATGAGAAAGAATGAAATATGGCCTTTTGTAGCAACGTGGATGAAACTGGAAAGTGTTATGCTAAGGGAAATAAGCCATACAGAGAAAGACAGATACCATATGTTTTCACTCTTACCTGGATCCTGAGAAACTTAACAGAAGACCATGGGGGAGGGGAAGGAAAAAAAAAAGGTTAGAGAGGGAGGGAGCCAAACCATAAAAGACTCTTAAAAACTGAGAACAATCTGAGGGTTGTTGGGGGGTGGGAGGGAGGGGGGGGTGGGAGGGAGGGGGGGTGGGTGATGGGTACTGAGGAGGGCACCTGTTGGGATGAGCACTGAGTGTTGTATGGAAACCAATTTGACAATAAATTTCATATTAAAAAAAAAAAAGAGTCTACGACAACATCCAGCATGGAGCCCAACACGGGGCTTTAACTCACAACCCTGAGATCCAGACTTGAGCTGAGATCAAGAGTTGGGCACTTCACGTTAAAAAGAAATTTTTAAAAAAGGGGGAGAGGGGGGAAACTGGGTGGCTCAGTCAGTTGAGCATCCAACTTCGGCTCAGGTCATGATCTCGCAGTCCATGAGTTCAAGCCTCACGTTGGACTCTGTGTTGACAGCTCAGAGCCTAGAGCCTGATTCAGATTCTGTGTCTCCTTTTCTCTCTGCCCCTCCCCCACTCACACTTGGTCTCTCTCTTAAAAATAAATAAACATTAAAAAAAAATTTCAGCAAAGTGGCAGCATATAAAAATAATGCACAGAAATTAGTTCCATTCCTATACACCAACAACGAAGCAACAGAAAGAGAAATCAAGGAATGGATCCTATTTACAATTGCACCAAAAACCGTAAAATACCTACGAATAAATTTAACCAAAGCAGTGAGAAATCTACACACTGGAAACTACAGAAAGCTTATGAAAGAAATTGAAGAAGACACAAAAAAATGGAAAAATATTCCATGCTCCTGCATAGGAAGAATATTGTTTAAATGTCAATACTACTCAAAGCAATCTACATATTCAATGCAATTCCTACCAAAATAACACCAGCATTCTTCACAGAGCTACAACAAACAATCCTAAAATTTGTATGGAAGCAGAAAAGACCCCGAATAGCCAAAGCAATCTTGAAACAAGAAAACCACAGCAGAAGGCATCACAATCTCAGACTTCAAGCTGTATTACAACGCTGTCATCATCAAGACAGTATGGTACTGGCACAAGAGCAGACACTCAGATCAGTGGAACAGAATAGAGAACCCAGAAATGGACCCACAAATGTATGGCCAACTAATCTTTGACAAAGCAGGAAAGAATATCCAATGGAATAAAGACAGCATGGTGTTGGGAAACCTGGACAGCGACATGCAGAAGAATGAACCTGGACCACTTTCTTACACCATACCCAAAAATAAACTCAAAATGGATGAAAGACCTAAACATAAGACAGGAAGCCATCAAAATCCTCGAGGAGAAATCAGGCAAAAACGTCTTTGACCTTGGCCGCAACAACTTCTTACTCAACACATCTCCAGAGGCAAGGGAAACAAAAGCAAAAATGAACTATTGGGACCTCATCAAAATACAAAGCATCTGCACAGCGAAGGAAATAATCAGCAAAACTAAAAGGCAACCAACAGAATGGAAAAGATATTTGCAAACACCATATCAGATAAAGGGTTAGTAACCAAAATCTATAAAGAACTTATCAAACTCAACACCCAAAAAAACAAATAATCCAGTGAAGAAATGGGCAAAAGACATGAATAGACACTTTTCCAAAGAAGACATCCAGATGGCCAACCGACGCATGAAAAAATGCTCCACACCACTCATCATCAGGGAAATACAAATCAAAACCACAATGAGATACCACCTTACACCTGTCAGAATGGCTAACATTAACAACTCAGGCAACAACCGATGTTGGTAAGGATGCGGAGAAAGAGGATCTCTTTTGCACTGCTGGTGGGAATGCAAACTGGTGCAGCCACTCTGGAAAACAGTATGGAGGTTCCTCAAGAAATTAAAAATAGAACTACCCTATATGACCCAGCAATTGCAGTACTAGGTTATTTATCCAAGGGATACAGGTGTGCTGTTTCGAAGGGACACATGCACCCCAATGTTTACAGCAGCACTATCAATAATAGCTAAAGTACGGAAAGAGCCCAAATGTATATCGATGGATGGATAAAGAAGATGTGGTGTATATATAGACAATGGAGGATTACTCGGCAATCAAAAAGAATGAAATCTTGCCATTTGCAATTATGTGGATGGAACTGGAGGGTATTATGCTAAGCAAAATTAGTCAGAGAAAGACAAATATCATATGACTTCACTCATATGAGGACTTTAAGACACAGAACAGATTAACATGTGGGAAGCAAAAATAATATAAAAATAGGGAGGGGGACAAAACATAAGAGACTCTTAAATATGGAGAACAAACAGAGGGTTACTTGAGGGGTTGTGGGAGAGGGGATGGGCTAAATGGATAAGGAGCATTAAGGAATCTACTCCTGAAATCACTGTTGCACTATACGCTAACTAATTCAGATACAAATTAAAAAAAAAAAAAAAAAAAGATGTGTTAAAAAAAAAAGCACCAAAATGACATTAAACCTCTTTTATAAATAATTTTCTACCATTATTTGCATATTTCAAACTTCACAGATTATAATTACTATAAAATTACTATGGCTTAGTAATTTTAATCTATACATCTCGGATGTTATTTGCAAAGTGCTTAAAACGGTACTTGATACACACAGTAGTGTGTGTGTGTGGGCGTATACACGCACGTATCTATATAACCAATACATACCATGTATGAATATGTGTGTAAATGTATCCTCTCTGTACCTAGCTATATAGATAGATGAGTAGATAATGATATATGTACATCTTTCTTTTTTCTTAATGACATTCCTTACATAAATAAAAGAGCTTGAATTGAGAGTTCTTTGTTCTAGTCTCCATGGGGATGTATTAATCTTTCCGAGGGTATTTCTTGATCCTATTTTTTTCCTAGAAAACGCAAATAAAATGTTCCCTTTCAAGAAAAAATAAATAAACGTTTTTTTAAAATATTTTACATTTTTTTAAAAAAGTCAATAAATTTAACCATTAAAAAAATTTAGGGGGCCTGGGTGGCTCAGTCAGTTACGCGTCCGACTTCGGCTCAGGTCTGATCTCACAGTTTGTGAGTTTGAGCCCCGCCTCAGGATCTGTGCTGACAGCTCGGAGCCTGGAGCCTGCTTCAGATTCTGTGTCTTCATCTCTCTCTGCCCCTCCCCCCGCTCACGCTGTTTCTCTCTCTCAAAAATGAATAAACGTTAAAAAAAAATTTTTTTTAAAATATAAAAACCCCCGTGTGGCTAAAAAAAAACATCAACACACACAGCACAAACCAAGAAAATATACCTACAACAAATGTCACTTGCTTCACATTATGCTTTCACTTCATTTCACACAATAAAATTTCTGGCATTGTGACAAATGAAACTAGGTTTCTTATTGAAATCATTTCTTTAAACACAAATTCACAATTTGATTTTAAAATTTCCTTTACAATTGTTGTCAAAGAAAGTTTACTTGCTTTCAGTGAGAACCTATCAAGAGTGGAAAACTTAAGTCAACATGATGTAGACTTACTATAGAAAACAGAGTTGAGAATTTCAGTTCAACAGGGTGTGACAAGCCATCAGTGTGGTAGTTTTAAAGTATTTCTGATGGGGACGCCTGGGTTGCTCAGTCGGTTAAGCATCCAACTCTTGATCTCAGCTCACGTCTTGTTCTCTGGATGTGAATTCAAGCCCTGTGCTGGGCTCCATGCTGGGCATGAAGCCTACTTACATAAATAAACAAATAAATATATAAAAATAAAAAATCAAACATTTCCGATGATATTTAAGTTTATCATTAAGAAAAATGCAGAGTTAGGTGCCTGGCTGGCCTAGTTGGTGGAGCATGTGACTCTTGATCTTGGGTTGTGAGTTTGAGCCCAAGACTGGGTGTAGAGATTACTTAAAAATAAAATCTTTAAAAAAAAAAAAAAAAAAGGGGGGGCCAAGTGGGTGGCTCAGTTAAGCCTCCAACTTTGCCTCAGGTCATGATCTCAGGGTTCACGGGATTGAGCCCCATGTCAGGCTCTGTACGGACAGCTCAGAGTGTGAAGCCTGCCTCAGAATCGGTCTCCCTCTCTCCTTCTCTGCTCCTCCCCTATTTGTGCTCTGTCTCTCTCATTTGAGAGAGAGAGAGAGAGAGAGAGAGAGACAGAGTGTGAGTCGGGGAGGGACAGAGAGAGAGGGAGACACAGAATCCAAAGCAGGTGCCAGGCTGTGAGATGTCAGCACAAAGCCCCACCTAGGGCTGGGAACCCATGAGCCGTGAGATCATGACCTAAGCTGAAGTTGGACACTCAACCAATTGAGCCACCCAGGAGCCCCTATAAACAAACATTTTTTTTAAAAAAGGTTTTAAAAAAAAAAAAAAAGGGAGATCCAACCTTACTCTAAACAAATGTTTTGAAAGTTGGCCCCTCAGGGAGAAGTGCTTCTCTGAACTTTTATATTTCGCACCACACGTCCTCTCAGCAAATGAAGCCTATGCCCTTCACTGTACAATTTGGCCCAATTTAACTTCAGCGGTTTTGTCGTGTACCTGGGCAGTTTCCCGCATCACACTGCACCTCTCCCTGTGACAGCTCTCAGGTTTATCTTCAGAAGGAAGGCGCAACCTTCATCATCATCCCACAGTTCCACTTAGCATCAAGTTCTAAAGGAAATTCAGGGGGAAAATGGAGAATAATAAAAAGTGATGACTTAATTACTTTGTGACAGACGTTTTAAACATCATCGTGCCTTTTTTTTAATGCATCCTGCACCCATTACAGACAGTGATAAGGCACAGAGAGGTTCAGCAAGTTGCCCAACATGGATGACACGCCTAGGAAGTGGCAAATCTGGGCCGCTGGTCCCCTCAGTGCCCCTCAGACCAGCAGTCGCAGCCCCCCGCCCCCCAAAACGCTGGAGAGGAGAGCTGGACAAAGGCCCCCAGAGTCTCTGTTCAGATTTCCAGTACAGGTGCCATGCACTCCACTCGCTGTCCAGAAATAAGGACACCAGGGCAGAGTAAGGAGGAAAACAAAAGAAGTTCTCAGAGGCCCGCTGAAAACACTGCGGGCCTGGAACAAAATAGCTCACGTTGAAGAAAGGTATCTGTGATAAACTGAAATGGCTGCGAACAGCATACTCCCAATTTGTTTTTTTAAGCAAACATAAATAACGTGTACCAAAAGTAGACACGCTGTACGGACTAGAAGAAATATACTAAAATGCTAACAGTCACTATCTCCTGGCGATGAGATCATGGAAGATTTTCACTTGAGTCTGTGGGTCCAGATGCTCCAGACTGACTGCAGTGAACACATTCTAAATTCATAACAGAAAAAAAGTATAAACATTATTTTTCAAAATCTTAAGGTCCCTAATCCAAGAGCACAGCCGGCAAGCCGCTACACGGATGAAACAAGCAGTAAGTGATTAAAATAAACAGAAATATGTTTTAATGACAGCAAAAAGCATCAGAGCTAGGGGAAAAACATTTCTTTTCACCCCCTCACTTTCAGCCGATAAACGTGAGGCCCAGAAATCGCGGGTGGACCAAATTCGGCCCTAAGAACTTCGGGCCATTGTTGTCCCGGCCACGGCGGCCACTTATCGTCGGTCAGAAACTGCCTGGGGTTTGGGTTTGGCCCGGAGGGTTGTTCTGTAGCAGCGAAGCCTTTGCAAACAATCCTACTGATCCAGGCGCGGCTGGGCGGATGAAGCCGGGCTACAGGGGCACAGGCAAGAAGTCCCCTCGCCGCCCGACGCCTCAAAGACCAGCTCTGGGCTCAGGCCGGGACCACCCACGCAGCCCCCCGCGTCCGGGGACCCAGGCGGGGAGGCACGGCCCTCACAACCCCAGCGGAAAGCCCCCCCCCCAAGTAAGAGCCCAGAGGCCCGGGGCCGGCGGCGTCCCCGCGGCGGCCCCGGCCCCGCGCCCCTGCACTCACCCGGCGCCCCGCCGCGCTGCCTGCGAACCCCGAGCCCCGCGCCGACGCCCACAGGCCTCCACGCCTGCGGCCCAGACACGACCGCCGAGTCCTTCTCGCGAGCCCCCCCACACGTAACCCCAACGGCCGGCCCGGACCCCGCAAAAACCGGGCACCGACCGCAGGCCTCAGTCTTCGGACGCGCAGGCCCGGGAACCACGTGACCCGCCCCGCGCCCCCCCAGACTCACCGACGCCCCGCCCCCCGCCCGCACGCGCCCCCGGCCACGACCCGCTGGCCTCCGTGCTGAGCCAGCGGGCCCACGAAATCCCGACCGGGCTGCGGCGGGGCCCGGGGCCGCGCACGGGTACGCGGGCGCGCGCGCGGAGACGCCCACACTCGCCTCTCGCTTGGCGACGAAGGACAAAGAGAAGGGGCGCAACCCGAAAGCGTCGGTGGCCGTGCGAGTACGCGTGCGCGAGAGAAAGACGCCTTTGTTTTTTCTTTTTTCTTTTTTTTTTTTTTTTTCGGTCAGCTTCACTCAAGGAAGGGGCCTTTGTACTACATTTCCCAGAAGGATCCGCGGCACGTAGGCGCCCGGCCGTCTGAGGAGCGCTGGTTGCCTAGAGACGCGAGGGCGACCGCGCGCCCAGACCGAGTTGTGTGAACACGCTTTTGGGAAAAACGTAAAAGATCACGATTTAGGCGGCGCTTAGGTGGCTCAGCCGGTTAAGCGTCCCACTTCAGCTCAGGTCATGATCTCGCAGTCCATGAGTTCGAGCCCCACGTCGGGCTCTGTGCTGACAGCTCGGAGCCTACAGCCTGCTTCGGATTCTGTGTCTCCCTCTTTCTCTGCCCCTCCCCTGCTCACGCTCTGTCTCAAAAAGAAACAAAAACATTATATAAAAAGAAAAAAAAATTACGATTTGAAACACTGGGAACCCAAATCTATCAATACGTTAAAAAAATCAATACGTTAAAAAAGAAGAGACAATTGGTTTAAGAATCCAACTGAGGAAATAAAAAAGTTTTTATCCATACGTTTATATTAAGTAGATAGGAATTAACAAAAAAATAAAGCTGATCCATAATTCATGTGGGGAAAGTTCTAAATAAGTCACTATCCTTACAGAGAGAAGGAAAGGATGATAAAAAGAGAACAACCACAGACATACAGGAAATTGAATGAGAATCCTCTCTATGCTAAGAAATTTGAAATTAAATGATTCTCCTGGGATGGATGTGTCAAATTCAACTCAAGAAAGGAGAAAAACACGTCATGGATAAAAATGAGGACAATTTCAGAGATTATCTGCCAAAAAGCACCAATCATTGACTTTCTGGGGAATTCTCTCAAACATCCAGTGATTACAGAATTCTTACACATAAAAATTTCCAGAGGAAACAGAAGAAGGAACTGTTTCTATTTATTAGGCAGCATAAAGACACCAAAATCCACATGTATGACTTGAAAAGGAAGCTCAGACAAAACTTGGTTATGACTACCCATGCAAAAATACTAAGAGGGGATCCTGGGTGGCTCAGTTGGTTGGGCATCTGACTCTTGATTTTGACTCCGGTCACGATCACCCGGGTCGTGGGATCAAGCCCCATGCAGAGCCTCCTTGGGATTCTCTCTCCCTCTCTAACTTCCCCTCCCCTGCATACATGCTCTTTCTCTCTAAATATAAATAAACATTTTACAATTACATTCCAGAGTTTTAAAAAATAAATTAGAGGGGCACCTGTGTGGCTCAGTCGGTTGAGCATCCAACTCTTGATTTCGGCTCAGGTCGTGAGCCCAGGGTCATGGCATTGAGCCCTGCATGGGGCTCCATGTCAGGCTTTGTGCTGAGTCTGGAGCCTGCTTAGGAGTCTTTGTCTCCATCTGCCCCTCCCCTCCCCCCCCAAAAAAGAATAAAAAAAGAACAAATTAGAAAAAATCGTTAGCTGCTTTAACATAATTTTAAAAATAGACAATAACCATAAAGCTAGTATGCTGTTTAATGTTGGAACATCAGGAGGAGTTAGTGGCGAGATATGAATAGTTAAGATCAAGATTTTAAAAACTGGACTAATATTTGAAATGCAGAACATACAGGTAACGTGTCTGCTGAAGTGTATATATTTCCACACAATTTGGGGTTTTGTTTCATAGACTGTCAATTATCCTTTGCCCATTTTTCTGTCAGGTTATCTTTTTCTACTAGATTCATGGAGTTGAATGTATATTGTTTACAAATCCTCAATATGCAACGTTTTAATTTTTTTGTTTAATTCATTGTCTTTGAACTTAGATTATAAACATGTTGGTCCCTTGGATTTTAGTTTTGAAATCATAAAATGTACCTAGGTTTTCTTTTATGGGTTCCTTATGTGTCTCGTTGAGAAGTCTTTCTCTTGAAAGAGAAAACAAAAAGAAATATTTCTCCATTTTGTTAACGTAAAATATTTCCTTGTATTAATTATCTTCTAACAGTTTCAGCATTTTGGCTTGACACTTAAGTTTTAATCTTTCTGGAGTTGTGTGTATGCGTATAGTGCAAAGTATTGATCTCATTTCATTTTGTTGCCCTATGGGAAGCTAATTTCCTGACTCCAAGGGTATTCGTTTGCTAGTGATAGAGCAGGCAGTTAGCTGGTGGTGGCAAGGGTGGTGAGAAACAGGTGACACATTAGAAGCCGAGGGCACAACATCCTTTGTGGTTTTCAACATCTTGGCCTTGTGGCTTCTAACACCCCGGGAGCTGACAGACCAAGAGCCACAGGTGCAAAACACGTGCTCTCCTCTTCAACTTCTGCCCAGCATGACCCGCCGTCCCCCCCACCCCAGGTTTATTATAGTTCACGCATTTGGTGGTTTCAGCCCCCTCCCACCTCGCCTCCCCGTGGGGAAAGATGGCCATGACAGTTCCAGCAAGAACCTTGGAGGAGCCAGAACTGCCCCTCCCAGGGGAGGGGAACAACCTCAGTCGGAGACTGCCCTACCTGTGACCCGTCGCCAATACAAAACTTCAGTGCAGGTGCCACCCTGGACCCGCCCACCCTCCCTTCCCGAGAGTGGCCTGTCCTCAGCAAGCTGCTTTGTGCTTGATCCCTTCCTTCTGGCCCTCTTTATTTGAGCAGGATCCCCACGCAAATGTTTTTGAGGGGAATCCAAGAACCAAGACTCCACAGACGTAACGCAGACCCTCTCAGCAGTAGCACGGGGGCTGTCACAACAAATACCACAGGGTGGGACGAACAACAGAAATCTCGTGTGTCAAGATTCTGGACGTGAAAAGTCCGAGACTAAGGTGTTGGTTTCTTCCAAAGACTCCGTCCTTGGCCTGCAGGTGGCTGTGTCCTCACATGGCTGTCCCTCCATGTGTGTCTGTGTCCTAATCGCCTTTCTTACAAGGACACCAGTCATTTCCAGATTGGGGTCATCTATATGACTGAGTTTTGCCTGAATTTCTTCTTTAAAGCCCCTGTTTCCAAATACAGTCACTTCCTGAGGTGCTGGGGGTTGGACTCTCACATAAGAATTTGAAAGGGGGGTGCAATTCAGCCCATAACACCAAGTATCAAACAACCCATTCTTTCTTCAATACTTACAAATTAATTTCTTTTATATCCCAAGTTCCTACATGCCCAAGTTACCCTTTCTGGAATATTTTCTGTTCCATCTGCCTATTAGTCTATCACTGTGTGAGTACCACAATGTTTTCATATTCTAGCTTAAAAAAACCTCCTGTATCTGGAAGGGAAACTATTCTACCTGTGCTTTGTGCTTGTTCATGATGATCTTGCATAGTTGGAGACCAGTAAACTTTCCTGTAAATGATAGAATCTGTCCCATTTCAAGAAAGAAAATTATTTTATTGTTCTCATTGGAATTTTATTAAATGTATATTTTGCAAGAATTAATATTTTCATTATACTGACTTGACTCTATCAATATAGTATATCTTTGGGGTGCCTGGGTGGCTCAGTTGGTTAAGCGTCTGACTTTGGCCCAGGTCATGATCTTGCCACTTGTGAGTTCGAGCCCCGGGTAGGTCTCTGTGCTGACAGCACAGAGCCTAGAGCCTGCTTCAGATTCTGTGTTTCCCTCTCTCTCTACCCCTCCCCACTCACAGTCTGTCTGTCTCTCTCTCTCTCTCGAAAATAAATAAAAATTAAAAAAAAAATTTTTTTAACATAGTATATCTTTGAAATTTTCAGTTCTTTTTTTAAATGTTTTTTTTTTTTTTTATTTTTGAGATAGAGAGAGCAGAAGCAGGGAGGGGCAGAGAGAGAGGGAGAGAAAGAAACCAAGCAGGCTCCATGCTTTTGTCAGCACAGAGCCTGATGTGGGCTCAAACCAACAAACTGTGGGATGATGACCTGAGCCAAAATCAACATCCGGACACTTAACTGACTGAGCCACCCAGGCACCCCTAAATTTTTTCAGTTCTTTTATGAATGTTATTGTTTTATTCATAAATTCTGCTTCTGTAAGTTTTTAAGAGACTTATTCCTAGATAGTTTTCATTTTATTTTATTTTTTTTAGTTTATTTCTTTATTTTGAGAGAGATGGTGAGTTGGGAGGGGCGGAGAGAGAGAGGGAGAGAATCCCAAGCAGACTCTGCCCTGTCAGCACAGAGCCTGACTTGGGGCTCAAACTCACACAACCTCAAGATTGTAACCTGAAGCCAAAACCAAGATTTGGAGACTTAACCAACTGAGCCACCCAGACACCCTGATAGTTTTCATTTTATTTTATTTTATTTTTTTAACATTTATTTATTTTTGAGACAGAGACAGACAGAGCATGAACAGGGGAGGGGCAGAGAGAGAGGGAGACACAGAATCGGAAGCAGGCTCCAGGCTCTGAGCCATCAGCCCAGAGCCCGACACGGGGCTCGAACTCACGGACCGCGAGATCGTGACCTGAGCCGAAGTCGGACACTCAACCGACTGAGCCACCCAGGCGCCCATCATTTTAAATTCAACATTGTACCAGATGTATTCCTAAGAAGCTTCTCAATCCTAATGATATTATGAAGTTTTTTTCCCCTAGTGTATTTTCTTACTTGCTATTAAATACACTATGGACTGAATATTTGTGTTCTTTCAAAATTCCTTTGTTGAAATCACAACACAGGGTGGCTGTATTTGGAGATGGACATCTAAGGAAATTAAGGTTAAATGAGGCTGTCTTCATCTCGCACACCCAAAATACAATAGCAGAGCACACACAGAAAAACCGCTACAGATACTCCTATTCGAAACCGGGGACAACAGTCCCCACCCCGCGGTCATTGGTCTACAGAAATGCCTAAATCCTACTAAATACATGTTACCAGCTCGCCCTTTAGGGTTTGGTCCTGTTCTCTTGGAGTTCTTCCTAGCTCTTGGCTGCGCCCTCTGGACCTTGATTCTGCCATCTGAGTCATCCTTCCTTATTAATAAAAACTGATCCATGTTTGCAAGAAGAAATCCTTCTCAGTCTCTTCCTGACCCCAAAAGTTGGCAGTCCTAAGAGCTCCTTTTATTTTGCATAGGGTTTGTCCTTTTTAGTCAAAGTTGATATTGCTGTTTAAAACTTTGTGGTATGGGGGCACTTGGGTGGCTCAGTCATTTAAACGTCCAACTTCAGCTCAGGTTACAATCTCATGGTTCATGGGTTCAAGCCCCACGTCGAGCTCTGTGCTTACAGCTCAGAGCCTGGATCCTGCTTTGGATTCTGTGTCGCCGTCTCTCTCTCTGCCCCTCCCCTGCTCATGCTCTGTCTCTCTCTCAAAAATAAATAAACATTCAGGGGCGCCTGGGTGGCGCAGTTGGTTAAGCGTCCGACTTCAGCCAGGTCACGATCTCGCGGTCCGGGAGTTCGAGCCCCGCGTCAGGCTCTGGGCTGATGGCTCAGAGCCTGGAGCCTGTTTCCGATTCTGTGTCTCCCTCTCTCTCTGCCCCTCCCCCGTTCGTGCTCTGTCTCTCTCTGTCCCAAAAATAAATAAACGTTCAAAAGAAAGAAAATTTTATAAAAAAAATAAATAAACATTCAAAAATTAAAACTTATTGTGTGCGTGTATGTATTTATATCACTTTTCAGATTACAATTTGATTTTTCTCCCATTTTCTTTTTCGCTGTGAACACTACAATTAGCCATACCATAATTTTATCCTGTATTTTTCCACTAACTTTGCAATTTTACCTTTTTTTTTTTTTTGGTTTGTTTTTAACTAGACATTCATGAATCTCACGACAACTCTTTGGTTAGCATGTCTCCAACTCAAGTAATGGAAAATACTCTTGGGAATTGAAGTTGTAATAAAATTTTCTTCAAAATGATTTTCTACCAGATTTGCAAGCAGGTTCTTAGAACTCACCAGCTGATGCTATGGCTTATCTCATTGAAGGCTTGACTTCTATTCTTAAAAAGGGGAGCTCCCAAATTTCTGTTTGTTTTTTTTTAATGTTTATTTATTTATTTATTTATTTTGAGAGAGAGAGGCAGAGAGAGAATCCCAAGCAGTCTCCACGATCAGCTCAGAGCCAGACATGGGGCTCAATCCCATGAACCCATGAGATCATGACCTGAGCTGAAATCAAGAGTCAGATGCTTAACCAACTGAGCCACCCAGGCACCGCCTGCTCCCCCACCCCCATTTCTGTTTTAGGAGTATTTTGGTAGAGAAGGAGTTTGGTAATTATAAATATGCATTGTTGCAGGGGATACATAGAAAGTGGGAGCGGGGACATTGTGGGCTTTTTATGTATCAATTAGGCAAAAGCCACATCCCCAGGTATTCCATTTGAGGGCATTAGGTATGTCAGGGCAAAGGCAATATTGAGAAGGTCTGACTTTATCTAAAAAGTCTCCTTGGGGCAGCTGGGGGCTTAGTCAGTTAAGTGTCCGACTTCGGCTCAGATCATGATCTCACGGCTCATGGGTTCGAGCCCCCTCATCGGGCTTTGTGCTGACAGCTCAGATCCTGGAGCCTGCTTCGGATTCTGTGTCTCCCTCTCTCTCTGCCCTTCCCCTGCTCATGCTCTGTCTCTTTCTCTCTCAAAAATAAAATTTAAGGGGCGCCTGGGTGGCTCAGTCGGTTGAACAGCTGACTTCAGCTCAGGTCACGATCTCACCGACCGTGAGTTCGAGCCCCGCGTCGGGCTCTGGGCTGATGGCTCAGAGCCTAGAGCCTGCTTCCGGTTCTGTGTCTCCCTCTCTCTCTGCCCCTCCCCCATTCATGCTCTGTCTCTCTCTGTCTCAAAAATAAATAAACGTTAAAAAAAGTTAAAAAAAAAATAAAAAAAAAAATAAAATTTAAAAAGCCTCCTTTCCCCATGTTCCCATAACACTCTCCCCATGTTCCTTCAAGCGCTCAGCAACAACCTATGACTTTGGACTCTTAATACTCTCCCCAAGGGCCCTTCAGGGTTCCACTACTATTTTCCTCTAGAGTCTTCCAGATTCTGCTGACCACCCAGTGCCAAGGCCAGTAGCACCCCACTTGTAGACCAAATTTCTATTCTAATCACAACTGCTACCTAAAATATCACCCTCGGGGCGCCTGGGTGGCGCAGTCGGTTAAGCGTCTGACTTCAGCCAGGTCATGATCTCGCGGTCCGGGAGTTCGAGCCCCGCGTCAGGCTCTGGGCTGATGGCTCAGAGCCTGGAGCCTGTTTCCCTCTGTGTCTCCCTCTCTCTCTCTGCCCCTCCCCCGTTCATGCTCTGTCTCTCTCTGTCCCAAAAATAAATAAATGTTGAAAAAAAAATTTAAAATATCACCCTCAAAACCCTAGCACACATAACAACAAAGATGTTATTCTCTCTCACGGTTCTGTTGGTCAGGAATTCCAGAAAGGTTTGGCCAGGCAGTTTCTGGCTCAGGATGTCACGTGCAAAGCTGTTTGGTGGCTGGAGCTGGGAAGATGGCATTGAAGAATACGGCATCTCTCTCTTCATGTGGCCTCAGGGCCGGTCTACGCTGTTTCTCTTTATGGACTCTCAGGGGTACCCCTAGCATCACAGCCTGAAGGACTGCTCACGTGGCAGCCCAGAGCTTCAAGAACAAGTACTCCAGGCAGGACAGCAGAAGCTGCATTGCCTTTCCGGTGTGTGTGTGTGTGTGTGTGTAGGGGGCACGCAGCAGCCCTCCACCACATTCTGGTGGCTACGGCAACCACCAGCAAACAGAACTCTCGGTGGGAGGGGTGGCTCAGCCACACTGTAGAAGAGGAGGTGAGAAGGGGCTGGCTCTTGGCTACAGCCATCTTTGGAAAGCAAAATCGACCACATATGTAAAAAATGGCCAATTATCAGTAATTTCACATAATTCGGCCTAAATGGACATATACTGATGTGTACATGGGAAAGCTTGGATTCCATTTTATTCAGAGAAGTTTCATCTATTAGACCGGCCTATAATATGTCTTTCTATGGTCTCTATCCAGATTTGGTGTGAAGTTTATACTAGGATTGTAAAATGAATTTAGGAGTAATCTATCCTTTAAACTTTTCTAATACTGGGGTGCCTGGGTGGCTCAGTTGGTTAAGCATCTGAGTCTTGATTTCAGTTCAGGTCACGATCTCACAGTTCATGAGTTCAATCTCTGCATCGAGATCTGTACTGACAGCGTGGAGTCTGCTTGGGATTCTCTCTCCCTTTCTGCCCCTCCCTTGCTCATGCGCTCTCTCAAAATAAACGAACACTAAAAAATAAAATAAAATTTTCTCATACCGTTGTATAACACAATGATGATCACGTCCGTCAATGTTTTGTACAGTTTTACTGTTCAGTAATCTAAGCTTGCTACATTTCATTGAGGAACATTTTAACTACAATGCAATTTCCTTATTTGTTACTGACTTAGTAAGTCTTGCTTTTTCAGCTTGGTCAATTTTGGCCATGCAAGAAAATGGAGAAATTTGCAAGAAAATGAGAAATTTTATCTAATTTTTCATATTTAGTGGCACATGGTTACCCTTAGTATTCTCCTATAATTTTAAAAAATATGAATTATCTGTATTTATGTCCTCTTTTCATCTAACATTAGTTACAAGTTCTCAAGTTCTTTCTCATGAATGTTCATGACTCTGTCATCCAATCTGAGAAACAAGAAATTACAAGGAATTTGCAGCTTCTATTTGCTGCTCCTCTGCACAGACACCAACACAAATATTTCACTTATCGTCCTTTCTTTTCTGGTTCATCATTTTATCACAGATACATGCCTGCCTAAATAATATGTAATTCCATTTCACTTTAATTTGGCCTTCAACAATGGGATTCTACATAGCCTTCTGAGAGTGACTTTTATCACTCAGTATTATGTATCTAATACTTGGACATGTGGTTTATGCAGTTGTAGTCTGTGTCATGGTACTTAATATTCCATTGACTGTATATAATATTCATTCCCCTTTTACATCTTTAATAGACTTATTTCGATTGAAACTTTTATTGAGACAATTGTAAATTCACCTGCAGTGTAAAAAATAATAGAAAGAAATCCCTTACACACTTAGCCCAGTTTACCCCAATGTTACCATTTTGCAAAACTATAGTGTATCACAGTCAAAATACTGGCATTAATATGGTCCACGGTACTCATCAAGATTTCTCCAGTTTCACTTACACCCGTGTTCATGTATTAGGTTCTACTCAGTTTTACACCTGTGTAGGTTAATGTATCAATAATCACAGTCATGATACTGAACAGTTCCAACACCACAAGTTTTTTTTTACATGTTGTGTTTTAATATATTTTTTAATGGATTCATTTTATTAAATCGCATTTTGTAAAGTTTCTGGTATGCAAAAAATAGCATTGATTTGGATATACTGACCTGATCTGATGAATCATTTTTTTCATTATTTAGAAATTATTTGATACTGATGCAAAGTTTTAAAAAATCACATAATTATAGAATTCACAGAATAGTGAAGAATTCCTAAATACATTTTACCTATATTCCCCAAATGTTAACATTTTACCATGTCTGCTTTCTCTATATAAGAACATATTTTTCTGACAGACATAATTTCTCTACACTCCTGAACTCTTCAGTATTTCCAAGAAAGTCATTCCATTATCTAACCACAGTAAGTTATCAAATTGAGAAATCGAACATAAATGCAGTTCTATTATCAAATACACAAAACTTGTTCAAATTCCATCAGTAGTCCTAATAAAGTTCAAGAGACAAAACGTGGCTTCAGTATCACTGCTTGCTCGCTCTCTCTCTCTCTCAATTAAAAAAAAAAAAACTTAAAAAAAAAGATAATCATTGTCTTTTTTAAAGTTTATTTATTTTGGGAGAAAGGGAGAGAGAGAGCAGGGGAGGGGCAGAGAGAGAGAAAGAGAGAACCTCACGTAAGCTCCAGGTTATCAGCACAGAGCCCCATCCAAGGCTCTATCCCATGAACCATGAGATGATGACCTCAGCCAAAATCAAGAGTTGGATGCTCAACCGACTGAGCCACTCAGGTGTCCCAAAGATAATCATGTTTAAGTGAGGTCATTGGGATGGGCCCTAAGCCTATACGACTGGTATCCATATAAAAAGGAGAAATCTGGACACAAATATAGACACACACAGGGAGAAAATGATGTGAAGAGGCCAAGGAATGGACAAGCCAAAGAGCGCAGCTAGCAACAAGATTCTTCTTTCTCGGCATCAGAGAGAACAACTCTGTGGCACCTCGTTTTCAGACTTCTGACCTCTGGACCCATAATACAGCAAGTGTCTGTTGTTTAAATCACTCATTTTGAAGGACTTTGTTATGGCAACCTAGCAAATGAATAAAGGTCTCTGCACTGGAAAGCAGGTTGCTGCTGCAGCAAATACCTTAAAACATGGAAGCAGGGCACCTGGGTGGCTCAGTCAGTTAAGCATCTGACTTCAGCTCAGGTCATGGTCTCACAGGTGGTGAATTCAAGCCCGGCATCAGGTCGGCTTGGGCTCTGCACTCTCTCTCCCTCTCTCTGTATCTGGTGGGATTCCCTCTCTCTCTCTGCCCCTCGCTCACTCGCACGCTCTCATAAAAAAATAATTATATATTTTCATGTGGAAGCAGCTTTGGATTTGGCAGAGGATGGCACCTGGTACGAAAAACCTGGACTGCCTTCTGAAGACGCTGTTGGTAGAAACATGGAAGTCCAAGGTACTTCTGGTGTCAGGTAACAGTGAGGAACATGGTACTAGAAATTGGAGAAGAAATGGTTTTTGTAATGAAGTGACAGAGGACGCGGCTAGACTGTGTTCTAGTGTGTTGTCAAAAGCAGAACTTAGAAACAATGAACTGGAATGCTTAGCGGAAGAGATTTCTGAGCAGAGCGTTAAAGACCTGGCCCGACTTCTTGCTGCTAATAGTACAATTTGGGAGGACAGAGATACGCTGAAGAACCAATTGTTAAACAAATTTGGAAGACCCTCAATTTACCCATACTGCAAAAAATGCAAAAGCACGCTCTGGAGAGAACAAGGATGTGGCAGAACAGCAGAGATATTAGGTGTGGGACTAAATCCATCAACCGACTCAGCAGAAATGTTACCAGCTTGGACTGATGGGGACAGAGACGGGTTGAAATGAAGGAAAGTCGTTGGATGTCTGGGGTTCTACAGGCAGAAAAACAGGCTGATAGAGCTATCTAGATGTGCACACAGGTCAGAACGACCTTGAGGGCAGAACCACCTCCTCGGTCCCAGAGGGTGAAGCCACCTTTTCAATTCCAGAGGCGGGGCCGCCATCCAGGATGAGAAGCAGGGCCACCACCCCAGTGGGCTCAGAAGACAGAGCATTCAGCCGAGGAGAATTATTCTCAGGCCTTAAAATCTAATGGAATTTGCCCTATTTTGGACTTGCTTAGGCCTCACAACTCCTTTTCCTGACTTCTCCCTTTTGGGATGGGAAGGTCTATCTTGTGCCTGTCTGATCACTGTACGTTGGAAGCTGAGAACTTGTCTGATTTCACATGTTCCCAAATGGAGAGAGATGTTGCCTCGGGACAAAGCTACCCCAAGTCTCACACACATCTGATTTAGATGGTGTTTAGAGGAGTCTTTCAAGTTGAGCTCCCTTGCTTGCTGGGTGAATTAAGCCTTCAGGGGGTTTGGGGCTGGGGAGAATGTACTTTGCATATGAAAAGAACACGGATTTGGTGAGGGGGAGCAAGAGGGCAAATTTATGGTTTGAATTGCGTCCATTCAAGAAAGACGTATTGGATTCTTAGCCTCCAGTACCTCAGGATGTGAAGTTAATTAGCAATAGTTTCTTTATGGAAATAATCACGTGAAAATTAGATAACAAGAGTGAGACTTAAGCCAACGACTGGGATCCTTATGAGAACAGATTTGGGCACAGAACTGGTAGTATTGAGCCCTGGGGTGTTGGCAGAATAAACCTGCTCTTGCGAGGTTTTCTCTTCCACTTTTTCAGGGAGGGAAAGAGGCCCTACATCAGGAGTTGGCAGGTTTCCTGGGCAACAGTATCTGTCACAGCTCTGCCACTGTAGTTAGTGCAAAAGCCGCCAGACAACACACAAACGATTAGGCCTGGCAGTGTTCCAACAAAACTTGATTTATGGATGCTGAAATTTGAATTTCAAATAATTTTTTCAATTCGTGAAGTAGTTTTGATCTTTTTGCAGCCATTTAAAAACATAAAGACTTCTTGGCTTGCCAGCCATACAAATACAGCCATACAAATACATACAGCCATAAAAACACATTTAAAAACATAAAGACTTCTTGGCTTGCCAGCCATACAAATGCGGGCAGCAAGCTGCATGTGACGGGTGAGCTGTAAGCTTCCAACATCCAAGCTACGTATTTCTAGAGCCTCTAGTGACGTCTGCCAGGAGTTTGCTAGGCCGAGTCCTCAGGCTCCTGTCAGCTATCAACACACGAAATCATCAAGAGACAACTTTTTCTAGACCAATACTTGTTTACATAAGGGATCAGCGAGCACGTGAAATCGACGGCTTACTTCAGCAAGACAAAGGTCACAGTTAATACTCTTCCTTGAGAAGAGATTTCAGGGCTTCACGTCTGTCACTGCTTAAGGGCTAGTATGACCAGGAGTAGCCACCCCACCCCATCTCCTATTTCTTCATCAATTAAAAATTCTTCTTTGGCAACAGTCCCTCAGTGTTCCCAAAATCTAATCATCAGGGGTTACAAGGTTCTTGGTGTCCACAAGGACACTATTTCATACTATGGGCTAACAGGTTTCCATACTGGAATGTAAACAGAATCTGATTTTCTTCTTGACTCAGGAAGAGAGAGACCAGACCGCGAGTGGGGGAGGGGCAGAAAGAGAGGGAGGCACAGAATCCAAAGCGGGCTCCAGGCTCCGAGCTGTCAGCACAGAGCCTGAAGTGGGGCTCGAACCACAAACCGTGAGATCATGACCTGAGCTGAAGTCGGACGCTTAACCGACTGGGCCACCCAGGCACCCCAGAAATCCACTCTCCTTGAGGCGCCCAGGTGGCTCAGTCGGTTAAACATCTGTCCGACTCTTGATTTCGGCTCAGGTCATCATCTCCTGGTTCGTTGGGTTCAAGCCCCAAGTCCAGGTCTGCGCTGAGTGTGGAGCCTGCTTGGGATTCTGTCTTCCTGGCTCTCTGCCCCTCCCCCACTCACAATCTCTCACTCTCTCAAGATAAATAAATATTGAAGAAAAGAAATAGGGCATCTGGGTGGCTCAGTCAGTTGAGTGTCTGACTTCGGCTCAGGTCGTGATCTCTCAGTTCCTGAGCTCAAGCTCCATGTCAGGCTCTGCCCTGGCACTGTGGAGACTCCCTGGGATTCTTGCTCTTTCCTCTCTTCTGCCCCTCCCCACTTGCGCTTCTGCTCTCTCTCAAAATGAATGAATAAACTTAAAAAAAAAATGAACTCTCTTTAACTTTAGCAGAAAAAAACACTTTTACCGGAGAGGAGGAAGCACACAGGCCAGCAAAGCAGGTGCAAGGAGAGACAGTACCCAGAGTTATTCTGGGAAACCAGGAGGGCAGGAGGAATTGAGGGCCTCAACTCTGGGGCAAGAGTAAGTGAGTTCCCACACTTCCCTTCTGGTTCATGTGCCACTGAATCTGAGGCTCAAAATCTAGCAAAGATCCAGCAATGGCCGATGAACAGATGCCCGGAAAGACGCCAACTGGAAAATGCACACGAGAGGTGCTTCTGCAGAGAAAACTAGTTGTGCTCTTACCCGTGAACAGACACCGCACTGCTAACATATAATCCACGTTCGTTCCAATGAGTTCTCTTATGCAGCAGCCACGTAATAACTGCCAGACCCACTTACGTAGATTGGTGAGTGAGTCGACTCATTTAGGGAGCAGTATCTTTTCATTATTAAAACCCACATTATTTCTGTCATATTGCTAAGAAATGAAGAGACAATACTGATATTTAGCATTTAATATGGAGAATATCGGGGGGATGTTATTCCACAAGCTACCCAATATATGTCTACCAAGTTACGTTAAAAAATAAAATACCAAAAATTTTTAAAAATGCTATTCAGTGTTACTCAGGAAAGTCACACTAAATATCTCTCAATCCTCAGAATATGTTCCTTGCCATTTTCCTCCACCGCTTTATTTACATATCAAAATAAAAATCAACTTTATACTCCACCATGAAAAAAATCTACCATTTATAATTGAGGTTTTCTTCAATCTAAAACATAGCTTCAAATCTGGAATGTGACTTTCCACATATAACATTTTCTACGGGACAATGCTTTTCCAATTTATTAAATTTAGAAGGTTTTAAATACGAATTCTCTGAATTTTATCTTCATAATGACACCACCGCATCTGATGTCACTGTTCCTCACTCCTTCAGTTCTTGTCTACAGAGACTTGTAGGACTTACTTCTCAAAGCTTTTGCCCATTCTTCCAAATATGACCGTCTCTCTCGGGATCAATCGGCAGGAGTGTATTTTTAGGACTTCCCGCTTAATGCATCACACCCATATTATCATTTAGTCTCCTGAGGATCAACTTCTATGAGAGAGTTTCTAACATCTACTTCACTTCAATTTCTCACTTGTGAGTTTTTCGATGTATACGAAGCCCTGAATTCCAACAGAAGGACTTCCCGCATTCGGAACATTTCCACGGTTTCTCTCCTGTATGAACTCTCTGATGTTCACTGAGGGACGACTTCTGGGTGAAAGCCTTCCCACATTCACTACATTTAAAAGGTTTCTCTCCTGAATGAGTCTTCTGGTGTATCTGAAGTGAAGCCTTCCTAGGATAGGCTTTCTCACATTCGCTGCATTCGTAGGGCTTCTCTGTTGAGTGAGTCCTCTGGTGTATAATTAGCTGTGATTTCCCACAAAAGGCTCTCTCGCAGAAACTACATTCATAGGGTCTCTCTCCTGTGTGTGTTCTCCTGTGTATAACGAGGTAGGATTTACTGCTGAAAGCCTTCCCACACTCACTGCACCCGTAGGGCTTCTCCCCTGCATGCGCTCTCAGATGCGCAGTGAGCTGCTCCTTCCTACCGAAGGCTTTCCCACATTCACCGCACTGATAAGGATTATTTCCTGTGTGGATTCCCTGGTGAACAACAAGTTGTGTCTTCATATTGAAGGCTTTCCCACAATCACCGCACTGGTAAGGTTTCTCGCCTGTGTGCATCCTGATGTGAACCAGGAGGTAGGACTTGCTCCTAAAGGCTTTCCCACATTCGCTGCACTTATGGGGCTTCACTCCCGTGTGAGTCCTCTGGTGTACAACGAATGGGGACTTCAAACTAAAGGCTTTCCCACACTCGCCACATTCATAAGGTTTCACTCCTGTGTGGCTTCTCTGGTGTAAAATGAGCTGTGATTTCCAGCTATAGGCTTTCCCACAATCACTGCAGCCGTAAGGTTTCCCTCCCGTGTGAATTTCCTGATGGACGATGAGCTGTGACCTGAAAGAGAAAACTTTCCCACACTCGCTGCAGGAGTAGGGCTTCTCTCCCGTGTGGACTCTCTGGTGAGCGTTGAGGTTTGACTTCGCACTGAACGCCCTTTCACATTTCGTGCATTCGTAAGGCCTCTCTCCCGTATGAATTCTCAGATGGACGATCAGCTGCGATTTACAACGAAAAGCTTTCCCACATTCGTTACACACACAGTTTTTTTCTATACTGTGAGCTCTTTGATGCTTAAGAAAATATGATTCTTCGTATCCATGAAACTTATCAGGATTTTTTCTCAGACAGTTTCTGGTTGAACCTGAGTTTTGTGTCAAACTTCTTCCATGTGTGTTATACTTATGGATTCTCTGTCTTGAAGAAACATGGGTTCTGCTCAGATTAAGTTTTCCAAATGCACTACAAGCATAAGTTCTTTCAACATTTTCAAGCTCATCTGGATTTTTCTGGTACCATTCTTTCCACTCTTCTAAGAAAAAAATACATATATATATTTTTAATCATCACACGTAGCTGATATCAAATTAGTTTTAAAACTGCCACGAAATGAGTCTTTTTTTGATAACAGACCTCAGACACTGGTTCGAAAGAAATACTGGCCAAGTGTACATGCCTTCTTTCTGAGCTGGGGAGCACGAGGAACGATGTCAAACCAAGCCCATTACGGAAATACGGGTGGCAAATTAGCAGTGATTAAAAATGGTTTTTTAAGTTTATTTGTTTTGAGAGAGAGAGAGAGAGAGAGAACATGAGCAGGTGAGCAGGGGAGGGGCAGAGAGAGGGAAAAGAATCCCAAGCAGGCTCTGCACTGTCAGTGCAGAGCCCAACGTGGGGCTCAAATTCATGAACCTCAAGATCACGACCTGAGCCAAAACCAAGGGTCAGACACTTAACCGACTGAGCCACCCAGGTGCCCCCAAAATAGCTTTTAAAACAGAGGCTTACAAAGCTTAGCCTGCACTTAGGAGCCAATGTCATTTATCTGATATCGAAATGTCATTATTACAGATGCTTATTACTCAAAAAGTGAACTGAGACAATACAGAGTTAACTAGGGTATAATATTCAGACAGGTACAACAAGACACTAAAAGACTGAGTTAGCAGGGCTCCTGGGTGGTTGAGTGTCCAGCTTGGGCCCAGGTCATGATCTCACAGTTCATGAGTTGGAGCCCTGTGTCAGACTCTCTGCTGTCAGCACAGAGCCCATTTCAGATCCTCTGTCCCCCTCTCTTCCTGCCCCTCCCCCACTTACACTCTCTCTTTCAAAAATAAATATTTTAAAAAAGTGAAAATTAAAAAAAAATAGAAGATTGAGTCAGCCACACGAAAATTAAAGCAAGAGCATTTCAAACCGAAGGAAAAGCACATACAAAGTTCTTGAGAAGGGAACCTGCTTGGCATAGTTAAGGAACAGAAAAAATGGGGCACCTGGCTGGCTCAGTCAGTAGAGCATGAGACTCTTGAGTTGTGAGTTCAAGCCCCATGTTGCATGTGCTTACTTTAAATAAAAATTAAAAAAAAAAAAAAAAGAAATAGAAAAAGGTCAGGATAGTTAAAGCCCACTGAATGAATGAATAGAGTGAGGCAGGAACCAAACAGGCAAGGCCATGACAAAAAGTTTTCATCTTACCAAGGGGTTTTAATTAGAGGACATCTTGATTCGTGTTCTGCTTTTAAGTATATGTATCTATGAGAGACAGAGAGAGAGTGTGCATGTGGGGGAGGGACAGAGAAAGAGGGAGACACGGAATCCAAAGAAGGCTCTGAGCTGTCAGCACAGAGCCTGATGTGGGGCTCGAACCCACGAACCGTGAGATCATGACCTGAGCCGAAATCAAGAGTTGGATGCTTAACCGACTCACCCCTGTTCTTTTTTTTTTTTTTTCCAGAAAACATTTTTTGGGGGAGAGAGCATGTGTGAGAGTGGGGGAAGGGCAGAGGGGAGAGGATAGTGGGGAGAGAGGGAGAGAGAATCCTCCACATGACACAGGCCTCAATCTCATGACCCTGAGATCATGACCTGAGCTGAAATTACCAGTTGGACACTTAACTGACTGAGCTACCCAGGCCCCCCTTTCATGTCATGCTTTTAAAAGATGTTTGGCTGTTAAGTAAAAAATGAAGAGAAGGGCTGACAGACCAACGAGAAAGCCGCTGTAGTAAGGTAGGAAGACGTTGATAGTGGCTCAGACTGAACTCTGGAGCTGAGCAAATGTGGAACATACACAGACAGAGAACCAAGAAAACGTACCAAAGGGCTAGATGAAGGAGAAGCTGAGAAGGGGACGCTTTACTAACTCCAGATTGTAGGCTTGAGAAACAGGGTGCTGCCCCTGCAGAGGGAAAACACTGAGAGACCCATGTTTGGAGGAAAACCGAAGGACTTTGTTTTGAATCTTACTACACTTGAGATCCCAGTCAAATATCCAAATGAAGACAGTAAGCAGGCACACAGACCACAGGTCAGTGCTCAGTGAAGAGGGGGCTGATCTCCATGCTGTGATGGACAGGACCCCCTGTCCATCCGCTCCAGGGCAGGGGTACCAAAACAGCCCTGGAGCGGATGACACTGAAGGCCGCACAGCGATGAGGCCCAATCACGCCATGGTGAGTGTGATGTCCACACTGGGCGCCTGGAAAGAAGTGGCAGGTGTGGGTCGAGCACTCATCGGGGTACAGCCTCGTCATCCCACGACAGCCTCACACCGTGGAATCATCAGGAGCCCTCCTGCTTCCTGAGGACCTCCTGCTAAACCCTCTCTCCCTGTTCACGTGGAAACCATTTGGAGTATGGTTTGTACCTCAAAGCGGGCCCACTAAACTCAAGAATGCGGGGATGGGGTGATAATACCAAGACCAATGGCTAGAAGAGAGGACTTCTCAGGCTTGAAGACATGTCTGGACAATTTTTGGTTGTTGTTACTGGCTTAACAGAATTAGTCAGGGAAAAAAAAAACAACAAAAAAAACTAACCGGAAACTCACCAAGTTTTGAAGGGAACCTGAGCCTGATCTGATAACAGCCTATGATTTTTTTAGCCCTAAATACCCCCAAATCTGCACCAACAGACACAGGCCATTCTCCCCAAGCCTTATCTCACCAGGGGCTGCACAGGACAAAAAGAGAAGACTGAACAGGGAAATTACACCAATGCCAGGGCAAGAAGTCTTCCTTGAACTTTTTCCCAAGGAGGAGAGTGTGTGACAGACCAGTGATGACTGCCATCCCTCATCCACCCCTCTGGGAAGAGAAGCTTTCACCATAGCTTCCAGTTCCTTCCCCACTACTGCATGTGTCTGGAACAGACCGTCGATCTTTTCACCCCATCATTCAGATCGTGAGGCCACAGCCACACCTGTCTGCTGATACCACACACATCTCAAGAAATTCTGGACTTGGGACTGGACTCAGGTCCAGGACAAGAACACGTACCGCTCCCCGGAGAAGCGATGACCGTGTTTCATGTTCATATTCGTGCATTTAAAGGCGTCCAGGTGGCAAGAAGGCCAGTGTGATGAAAACCCAGAGGCAGGACTCCAGCACACACTGTTCACTACACTCCCAGCGGTACTGCCCTCCTCCCGAGCACCAGCCCTGACCGGGGAGGACAGGGTCCACGTGGTGCTCCACCAAGCTCTGCCACCTCGCCCCCGCCCCCCGGCTAGTTCAGACACTGGCATGTCAACTGTAAGAAAACATGCTGGCAGGCTTTGGGAAAAATTCTGGGGACTGATGAGAGGGATTTTCTGGAAAAAAACAGGGCTTATCCAGTGACTGTGTCTTCATGTGATGCCCGGCATGAAGGTACCCACCTGGGCAGAAGAAAAGTATAACATCTGACGGTGAGAAAAGGGACACACGTGGCACCTTGGACCCTGACATCACCGAGCTTCTGCACTGAGCCACTGTGGAGCTGCCATCCGGTGCCAGACAAGTGTCACTTGAAACTATAAATTCTTTAATGTTTACTCAGGTTGAATCTGGGATGTAAGATACTTGTGTATTTCCTCAAACTAGTGAGAGGGACGTTTATGAAAATAACTACAGCAGGAACAGCTAAAGAAAAGACTAGAGTTCTCAAATATGGCTAAGAATCTGAGCTGTCCACGCCTGGGAAAATACTGATCCTGTCTGGGTGACAACTGAGGACATAGGAGCTATGGAGACACCACCAAAGGTTAAGCTACTAGCAAAAACAGAAGCAGAACTGATATTAGCAAAGGAGAAGGGAGACGGGGCACCCAAGGAGAGCCTGCAGAGCCAGGTCGTGGTAGTTCAAGTGCAACAGCAGCAGTAATCAAAGTGAGGAAGGCACAGAGGAAGCGTTCCTTCCCAGTTCTGCTGCTGAGAATGAGTGAGGAAGCCCGGCTCTCTTATGAGCATTTACAGCCAGGAAGAGACGGCGGAAGAAAGAGGACAAGGATGTCCACAGCATGCTACAACACGGGGGAAAGAAAGCTTAAATCCTCAGAGTGCAAGAGACTTTCAGTCGTTACAATATCGGCAGGAAAGAACAGGTAAATTTGGGAAATTCTGTATGACTCCGAAGGGAAGAGTAAGGAGCCAGGAAATGTAAGGTGACAAAATGACTTAATGACACAGGTGAGTCCGTGGTAGGTTTTGGAATCCTTTTAAGAAAAGTGCCCAAGAAAGCAACAGTTGTAATCAAGGTGACCAGTTTGAGAAAAGGAAGCACTGAAATAACACAACACAATGATGCTGAGCAAAGGACGAAAAGACTGAGGGCTTTATCTGTGGAAGGAAGAGAGGAAGTACACATAAGGAGAGCAGAGGGCATGAAGTCACATGAAAGGAGAGGAGAGAGGACTGTTCAGAGGCTGGGATGGCTGAGGCGGCCCTGGACCATGGGGGGAAGGAAACTAACCCAGAAAGCATCTGAGCAGAGTGCAGATAGGAAGGGCGCGCCTGCCCCTCAGAGCTAAGAGACAAAAACCCACACGTGGACAGAGCGATGGTCCCTTCCTTTCCTGAGGAGCTAGCTTGTGGGCCCATCCCGAGTGCCCCCCATGGTTCAAGGGCTTCAAAGGAAAGTTTCTGCACGCAAGCTGTGCTTCACACCCCCACCCACATCTTCCTGGTTCCCACTCACCCACCTGGACAGCTCTGACGGGAAACTTTGGCATTTATTATCCATGGCTCCTCTCCTTGCTCCAACTTGAAGATTAAATCAGGTTTGGTACCATGATACCCTGTTGATGGAAAATCACAGAGGATGTGGGCCGAGCCGCTAGGAACTCAGGGGTCTGGAACTACAAAGTGAAACTGCTCACTTGCACTTGGGGGGAAGATTACAATTAGGAGATGAGGGCCAAATAGGGACTAGGAGCCTCTGACCTCCAAAGTTCAAGTCCATAATCATTAAGTACTTTAGAGACCTCAGGGTAGATAAAGAAAAGACAAAAGGATGGCAATTTATAATTCGTGATCGGAGTTCAACAAAGGAGCTGCACTTACCCACAGACACCAGGTGGCTATAGTTCTCCAGTATCACATCCCTGTACAGGTACTTCTGCGCAGAATCCAGTAACTGCCACTCATCCCAGGTGAACTCCATAGATATATCCTTGAATGACAACAACCCCTGTAATAATATACATCCCATTCAATCGGATGCCACTGCATTAGGTGATGTGGACAGATGTACAGGAGCTGGAAAAGGAGAAATGTTCCTCCATAGACTGACTGCCTCCTGTGCCCAGTTCAGCACAGGCTTGTAGAATAAAACCAAACCAAAACAAAAAATTTTTTGAGCTTCCATGTTCAAAATACTGTTTTTGATCCTGAAAATATCAGGATGAACACAACCAGCTTCCGCCTTCAAGAAGCTTTCAGTCTTGTAGAGGGAGATAAACATCTATACATGCATATGAAACAGGTGTTTCAAATCTTTGATAAAAAAAAATTATCCAGGATACATTTTGCCCAGGAATGGAGAGAACAATTCTAAACACATGGGAAGGGCTACCCTCCAAAGTAGCTGTCATCTTCACAGCTACTCAACCTATCTTGAGTCTCAGAGGGAGTGAGAGCCTGGCACCATAAAAAAAATTAAATAAATACATAAATACATAAATAAATAAATTAAGAAACAAGGGGCCCAGCAGCACGTGGGTGGCTCCGTTGGTTAAGCATCCAACTTCAGCGGCTCAGGTCGTGATTTCACAGTTTGTGAGTTCGAGCCCCATGTCGCACTCTCTGCTGACCGCCCAGAGCCTGGATCCTGCTTCAGATTTGGTCTCCCTCTCTCTCTGCCCCTCCCCCATTCGTGGTCTGTCTCAAAAAAAAAAAAAAAAAAAAAATTAAAAAATTTTTTGATTAAAAAAAGAAGGGATCCATTACTGAGGCCAAGCAGGGTTCCCTCCAGCAGACTCTGGGCCTGGAGCTCGTGTTGCAGAGCTGAAGACGACGGAGAGCCACTGTGGGTGGGCGTGGGCTGGCAGTTCTGTGTGAGCCGTAAGCACGAACTACCCAGTAGGCTCGTAATAAATCCTTTCATGGGACCAAAAAAGTACTGATCGTTCAACAAGCATTTATGAGTCACCGACGGTGCCAAGATTGTCCCAGGTGCTGGGGGCTCAGCAATGCACATTGGGTTTCTGTTCCTTCAGGGGGAGGTGACAGTAAACCTGTAACTACCCACCAAGCAGGTGGGGACAGCGCTCTGTCAAGACTCAAGCAGGGTAAGGGGACAGAGTTCAGGAAGCAGGCATAGGAAGATGGAGTGATCAGGGAGCTCTCCGGTGAGGCAACATTTGGCAGAAATCCAAGCGATGTAGGAAGGAATGTCAAGATTTCTGCAGGAAGAGCCCTCCAGGCTACATGAAAACTAAGACACAGTCCTGCATGGCTCAAAGGGAATGGTAAGGTCTTGGGGTTCCATTCCAAGAGAGGAGGGGCCGTCGGAAGGCCTCAGACAAGAGCAGAGTGATCTGACTCACACCTGACAGCATTCTCCCTGCCACGGAGGAGGGAGGGTCCTGGATCTGGGAGCGATGAAGGTAGCTGGTATCAGAGTGAGAGCACTGGAGTAATAAGTAGTGGTTGGGTTCTGGGCATCAAGTGAGAACAGAGCCAGATGACACCCTGGTGGGTATGACATGGCCAACAGAGAAGGGTGCTGAGGAGGACGGCAAGGACGCGGCCCTTTAACAAGGCGAGGATGCCTGAGGGAGAAGAAATGAGGGGAACGAGAGGCGGGAGAAGCAGCCGGACACAATTCCCTGAAGCGGGCCACTGGGGGAAGGGAGGGAAGGAAGAGGCAGTGTGGATGTCCACTGAGCCCAGTCAGAAGGAACTGGTCTGTGTTCCGGGATTTCAGTAAACCAGGAATCTGGTACATTGCACTCTGGGAATTCCTAAAGATGAGGATTCTGGAGCACTCTGCAAAGGCAGTGGAGAAGTGACACCTAAAGATTCCTGAACTTGATCCCCCTTGACAGGATCCCAACCCAACAGCGCTGCCTGCAGGAAGACCCTGCAGTGGGAAGAGACAGTGAATTCTGGGGGAACTTGCAGAGGTGAGTGAGAGAGAATCGCTTCACAACATGGAAATACAGGGCGGGGCCCGTCTCAGGCTCCAAGCAACCGCGTTGGTGCTGGGCACGGACCATCTGACAACAGGAGCTTCTCTGGTCTCAGCACTGATCTTCCCAACCCAGGAGGAGCCTCCACAGGAAGTGGGAGTAAAGAGACGAGCCCTCCCATCTCTCCTCCGCAGCCTAAATCGGGGGAGAAGAGGAGGCGGGAAGAGAGCATAGACTGGACTCTCCAATGTCTGAAAGTGACCAGAGAATCATGAATGCTCGCCGACACACCCGCCGGAGCCAAGGACAGGAAGAGTTGACACGCATATCTGAGGTTGTGATGGAGAAAAATGAGGCCGTGACTTCCTGCATCCAGATCAAGCTCAGGCCACTCATCAAGCCAGCAACTTTATGACGGAGGAGAAACCAAAGCAACGCACACCAAAGTGACTGTGTAAAAGCTACGGCAGGGCCACAAGAGTGAACAGGGACCAAAATGGTTGAGTGTGGACACAGGATGGAAGAAAAAAGGTGCAGAGCAGAGAGTGGAGGCAAGCCATGAGGCTTATTTTAAGCTTTTTACTATATTTTGAGCTTGATGAGAATAAAAATAAAATACAAAGAAACTATTTTAAAAAGCTTTTATTGGCCAAGCCTGGTCAAGAAACGCAGGAATTAAAAAAAAAAAAAAAGAAAACTATTATGACCAGGACAGAGTCCATAACTCTGAGATTGTTAAATTCATGAGATTATTATACAGAGGCAATTCTACCATAATGTGACAGGTACGCTGCAAAAACTCATCACTATGCAAAGTCACACAGCAAACTCACGGGGATTATGGGGAGAATGGGGTTGGGGCACAACACCTTTGTCAGCAACACATAAAAATGAACACCAGGAACCTACCAAAAACAGAAGTTTTATGAAATATATAAAATATATAAAATGACAACGTTTATGAAATATATAAAAATATTTCTTTTATTTAAGAAATATATAAAATGACAATATAGCACTTCACTTTGCAAGACCTGGTGTTTGGATGTCAGAGGGGCTGCAGCTGATCATAAAATAGTGTAAAGAGGCCTGTCTGAAGTCAGACAGAAAGTTCACGCTGTTCTCTACGGTACCAACTGTGCTGAATTCACGTTTCTAAAGCAAACATGGTGGCAGACCTAACTATATTTACAAATTTGTTCCAATAAATTTGAAAACTTAAGAAACAAAAATCCTCTAAGAAAGTAAAAGTGGGGCGCCTGGGTGGCTCAGTCGGTTAAGCGTCCGACTTCAGCTCGGGTCACGATCTCGCGGTCCGTGAGTTCGAGCCCCGCGTCAGGCTCTGGGCTGATGGCTCAGAGCCTGGAGCCTGCTTCCGATTCTGTGTCTCCCTCTCTCTCTGCCCCTCCCCCCTTCATGCTCTGTCTCTCTCTGTCTCAAAAATAAAATAAACGTTAAGAAAGGTTTTTAAAAAAAAAAAAAGTAAAAGTAATCTGTAAACTAACGTGGATTTAAGGAATTGTTTTAAAAAAGTAAAAGTAACCAAAATTGGCCCAGAAATAATTTAAAAAGCAAGCTTGACTAATCAATGGTCACAAAATAAGTAGTGGGGCGCTGGCTGGCTCAGTCAGAAGAGCATGCGACTCTTGATCTGAGGGTTAGGAGTTCGAGCCCCATGTTGGGTACAGAGGTTACATTAAAATCTTTAAAAAAAAATTAAAATAAATTAAAAAACCAAATAAATAAGTAGCAATCAAAGGCATACCCTCTTGGGGCACCTGGGTGGCTCAGTTGGTTAAGTGTCCGGCTTCAGCCCAGGTCATGATCTCATGGTTTGTGCGTTCGAGCCCTGCATTGGGGTCTGTGCTGACAGCTCAGAGCCTAAAGCCTGCTTCGGATTCTCTGTCTCCCTCTCTCTCTGTCCTTCCCCTGCTCGCGTTCTGTCTCTCTCAAAAAATAAAAAGTAAAACACACTAAAAAAATAAAACAAACAAACAAAAAAAACCCAAAAAACCCCACAAAGGTATACCCTCTCCAGAAAGGCAATGGACCCACACTACATTTAAGTAAGTTCTACCAACATGGAAAGAACATAAAATTCCCAAAATGTCTAACTGATGTTGAGCCAGGAAACCATGGGATGCCCACACAGTATATCACACAAACTTACACAAAACCCCACAGACAAAACCAGGCAAGTACAGCACAGACTGTAGTGTTAACTCATTTATTATTAACTCTGATCAAAATATATGGATAAAAATACTACTAAAGTAACAAGGCCTGTACACACACACATAGCACTAAGACGAGGAAATTTATCCAAAAAATTAAGGGACAATCCAAAATTAACAAAAAACCCACAAAAATCTATCCGTGAAGTCACACTAGTATATTCATGGAGAACAGCCAACCAATCATTTTAATAGATGAAACAAAGTAATGTGGTAGAATTCAACACTTAAAATTCAGAATTCAGCTAAAAGTAGAAAGGAATTTTACTCTTTGACACATAACCCCAGACACTTTACTTAGAATTCCAGTTACATTAAGTTTAAAAAAAAAAAAAAAAAGGCAAGATTTACGGTGTAACAGAAAAAAAAGAAGCGGCCCCTGGGGGGCGGGGGGGGGGGGAGGGCAGTGGTGATAGGAAACACAACCTGCTAGGGGGTCAGAAATCTTTATTTTGATTTTGATTTGTCTTCAGTGTATGCTTCAGTCTTGTGATTTGTAAAAATATCTGGTCATTCAAATGTTCAAAACATATTTCTCACATGTATTTGGTCTTCATCCAAGGGTTCCTGGCTCACAGCTCCTAAAACCCTTGGAAATTCCCTGATAAGTGTGATTAAGGTATCTTTTGTTATGTTAATGCGGCAACTTTAGGAAACCCTTAGGTAACCTACAGATGGGCAGCTGGTTGATGGGAGAGTGCCCCCCCACTTCTGCCCAGTCTCCAAGGAGGGGAGAAGGGCTAGAGGTTGAATCAATCACCAGCAGTCAACGATTTAATCAATCACACCGATGCAGCAAAGCCTCCCTAAAAACCAAAAGGCCTGGATTCGGAGAGCTTCAGATTGAAGACGTGGAGAGGGGAGACTGGCGCACCTGGGAGGGCGCGGAGGCTCCAAGCCCTTTCCCCATGTGCGCTTCTAACTCTGGCTGTTGACTTGGTGTTCTTTACCATATCCTTTAATAGACGGGTGAATGTAAATTAAGTGTTTCCCTGAGTTCTGTGAGCTATTCCAGCAAATTAACTGAACCTAAGGAGCAAGTCTTTGAAACTTCCCATCTGTAACCCTGGTAACAACAGCCTGGGCCTTGAAACCTGTGGCTGAGCTTGGGGGAAGAAGGGCAGTCTGGTGGGACTGAGCCCTCAGCTTGTGAAATCTAGCGCCATCTCTGGGCAGACAGTGCTGGAATTAAGTTGAATTCTCAGACAACCTGCTGGTGTCCAAGAGTTGCTTGCTGTTGTATGTAGGGGAACTGCACCCCCACCCCTCTCGTTGGAATTGGGTCCAGAAACCTAAAAGAATATAAATAGTCTATTTAAGATTTATGCATTTTACTATCATTACGTTAGAACTCAATTAAAGAAAAAAAAAGTCAGAAGTCACATAGGGATAAATGTGTATAAAACCATTACAGACACAACTATAAATATATTTTTTAATGGAAAAAACAGAAATAATGTTATATAGAGTGAAACCCATTTAAATAATAACCCACAGAAATAAACCAAATGTTTTAAGGATATAAACAGCTATACACAAAGGTATGTACAAAGATCTAGAAGAATATACACCAAATTGATTACCTCTAAGGAGAGAAAGGGGATTACGATGGGAAGATGATTATAAGAAACTGAATTGTGCATTTTTTTTTAATTTTTAAAAATAAGTTTACTTATTTTTGAGAGAGAGGGAAAGAGCGCATGCGAGAATGCAGAGAGAGCAGGAGACACAGAATCTGAAGCAGGGTCCAGGCTCTGAGCTGTCAGCACAGAGCCTGATGCAGGGCTCCAACCCATGGGCCGTGAGATCATGACCTGAGCTGAAGTCAGACACTCAACCGACTGAGCCACCCAGGCGCCCTGTGACTGCACTGTGTTTTAAGAGAATGTAGAAGTACCAAATTTGTCACCAAAAATTAATGATAGGAACATCCATACATGTGCAGAGTTGTTCACTGTTTCAAAGTCTGTAAGAGCGACACGCTCAACCTAAATTTCCATCAATAAGAGAATAGCTAAATGAGAATATGGTACGTCCATTCCATAGTGACGTTTTTTCAAACTGGAATATAATTATACACAGTATGATGCAATTCATATAGAAACAAAACTTTTCAAATGTTGAATTAAGCACACCTGACGTTCCACCCCATCACCCATAAAAATCGTAATTTTAATCAATTATTTTAAAAAATTTAAACATACTTGTCTCTCAAAAGAATAAAGAAACACAACAATCTATATGTATTGCCATAAAGAATTCTAAAACAAATGTAGGGGAAATGGCAAACTGCACCATTTACAGAAGAGAAGAAAAACGTAAAACCACATTTCCAGTAGAAAAGGTCTGGGGGCACCTGGGTGGCTCAGTCAGTTGAGTGTCCAACTTCGGCTCAGGTCATGATCTCATGCTTCGGGAGTTCGAGCCCCAATTCGGGCTCACTGCTGTCTTTGGATCCTCTGTCTCCCTCTCTGCACCTCCCCTACTCATGCGCGCGCGCTCTCTCTCTCTCTCTCAAAAATAAAAAAAGCATTTAAAAAAAAAAAAAAAGGAAAGGAAAGGAAAAGTCTGGATGGGAAGCCCCCAATCTGACTACCTTTTATAAAGCTTTTTAAATTTTATTTTAGGTAGGCTCCACAGCACTATGGGGCCTGACTCGACCCTGAGATTGGGCACCCGCTACTGACTACCTCTCGACAGAAGAGGAAGCCAAAGGGGGTTTGGCTGTGTCTTACAATCCCATTTTCTAAAAGGATGCAATCAAAAATTGTTTAATATGAAAGAGGAAAAGCAATACTTTTAAGCTAGAATATATGTGTCAATAAAATAACAGGGAAGGGAAAGAAAGAAGAAAAGGAAGAGGGAGGAGGGAAAGAAAGAAGGAAGAGAGGACTGGGGGAAAAAGATGAGGTGTGTAGGCAAGAGCTGGCTTTCAGAGGTGAAGTGATGCCACGAACTGGAACAACAAAGAGGGAGGGAGGAAAATGAGTGTGCGTGTGTACACATGCGTATATACACAGACGAGGAAGAAAAGAGAAAATGACAGACTGAATATGGCAAATAGTTGACAATTCTGGGGCAAGGGTTTTTGGTTTTTTTTATACAATACTGTACAGGAGTTTTTAATACTATTCTTGCAACTTCTCTACAGTTTGAAAATAATAACATAAGGTAACATGAAATCTCCTAGGACTCTCCAGCATGATCCTTCCCCTCACTTAAAGGGCCCTACACAATCTGGCCCCGGCTGATGCACCAACCGGATCCACTCCAGCCCGGGCTTGCTTTCCACCAGAGGCACCTGCCACCTGCTTGGAACGCAACCCCAGGCTGCAATGCTTCCTCCCCTGCTACACCCACTGTCCTATGATCATGAAGTTATCACTCAGATTCTACTTATACGTTGCCTCGAGAGGAAGCCAATCTAAAGTAGCCACCCAGCCGCTCTCTTTCACACGCGTGATATTCACAGCTGTTTTTGTCTGTTTATGACGCTCCTCTGGAATGTTTGACCATCTCCCACACCCTGCATGGGATCACGGACCCTGACAATCTTGTTCACCCCTACATGCCCTAGAAAATTACCTGGCGTAATAGTCAATAAATGTTTGTTAAGTCAAAACGTGCACTCAAAACAGGCAAATACTGTTCACGTTAAAATGTAAGGGGCAGTAAGAGCACAAACTCTGAAAACACTGCTTTGTTTGAATCCCTGCCCTGCAACCCTGGTCCCCTTGTATCCTTTACCAGTTTGGTACCATGGACAGGTTTCCCAGTTTCCTTACCTGTAAAATGGAGACACACCTGCCTCACAGCGTCACAAGTCTTTAATGATTTCATACAAAGTACCTACCCAACTGTGGTACCTACTACTATTCAATAGTTTCAGAGTCTTCATTCAAAAAAATAAATAGTCTTAATTTACTCTTGTTTACTTACTTATTCTTTATAAAGTATGATTCCGTTCACTTATTTTACCTTTTTTTAGTTGCTATTGTAAACATGTTTTCTCTTACTGTATTTTGTATATGGTTATGGTTTTGTTTGTTTGTTTTTGTAAGAAAGAGCAAGAGAGCGTGCACATGACCAAGCAAGGAAGAGGGACGGGGGAGAGAGAATCTCAAGCAGGATCCATGCTCAATGCAGACCTGACTAGATCCCACAAACCCAGGAATGACCTGAGCTGAAATCAAGAATTGGACACTCCACCGACTGAGCCACCCGGGCGCTCCTATATAGTTACTGAGAATAAAAATATTCTCAAGTAATATATAGTTACTGAGAATAAAAATATTCTCAATCAAGAATTGGACACTCCACCGACTCAGCCACCCGGGTGGCTCAGTCAGTTGAGCATCTGACTTTGGCTCAGGTTATAATCTCGCAGTTCATAGGTTTGAGCCCCACGCCTGGTTCTGTGCTGGCAGCTCAAAGCCCGGAACCTGCTTCAGATCCTGTGTCAACCTCTCTCTCTGCCCCTCCCCCGCTTGGGCTCTGTCTGTCTCTCTCTCAAAAATAAGTAAACGTTTAAAAAAAAAAAAGGATAGGGGCGCCTGGGTGGCGCAGTCGGTTAAGCGTCCGACTTCAGCCAGGTCACGATCTAGCGGTCCGTGAGTTCGAGCCCCGTGTCGGGCTCCGGGCTGATGGCTCGGAGCCTGGAGCCTGTTTCCGATTCTGTGTCTCCCTCTCTCTCTGCCCCTCCCCCGTTCATGCTCTGTCTCTCTCTGTCCCAAAAATAAACGTTGAAAAAAAAAATTTTTTTTTTAAATAAAAAAAAAAGGATAAAAATATCCTGGGGATCCTGGGGCACCTGGCTGGCTTAGTCTAGATGTAAGGGTTGTGAGTTTGAGCCCTACATTGGGTGTAGAGAGTACTTAAAAAAATAATAATAATAAATAAAGTAAAATATCCTTACTTTTAAGGTCAAGTGTATCACTCAGGCCACCTCAGTGAACTCCCTTCTTACTGGCACCCAAACTCTTGTCACACACGAAGTGTCACACCACCTAAGAAAGGTCTCTGCTGTCAGTAATTTTCCTTACGCTCCACTGTCCACGATCTTATGTGATCCACTTTACAACACTCCCACTACCTCTCAGGAAGTGACCATTCCAACGTTCGCTCTGGTAGGGAAAAACTGCTTAGGATTTATAAATATCCAAGTCCAAAAGATACCATTTGTCTCATGAAATACTGCTCTGAAGTATTTCATTTCACGGCTTTTACGAAGATCTCTTTTCTCAAATTTACAGGGAAACAGCCACTCTCCCAAACTTCCACCTCTCTTGCTCCCTGGCCCTTCTGCACTACAGTCCTTCCTGGTCTTTGCCACAAACCCTCCATTTGGCCCTTTGCAGGACTCTGTGACATCATATCCTGAGCTCCAACTAACATAGGGACCTTTAATCCGGACATTTCCAATTGAGAACTCCCACTCGAGCTACAGATTCAACTGTAGGCACCACATGTTCAACACCTACAAAGCTACACTCTTTTCCTGGATGTCGCTTATAACGTTCCCAAGACTGGAAGCATCACCACCCTGTCAAGAGGTCAGAAGTTCAGCAATCACTGTCAAGTCCCCTCTCGCTCCCTCCATCAATCACTTGGCTAGTCACCAGCCAGATCCACTGGCCCTCCCCAGCTCCAAAACTGCTCCCTCCTGCTCCCTTAACAAGGACCCTCATTTCCCCCAAAGTTCAGGGTCTGCAGCTGGCAATAAAGCATAACTTTCAAAGGAGAGGACACCTGACACAAAATGCCAGAAAACAGGGAACGTTTCTAGAGACCAGAGACACGGGGAGAAGGGGGCGGGGAGGGGTGAAGCGCGGGAACACGCGAGTTCGGGCCCCGGTTGTGACCATAAGATGAACGTGCCCATCCTCAGTGCCGAGTCACCTTTTTAAAAACGAGAAAGGCCCTACTTACCCAACACGAAGCTGTCCGGAACCCGGCGGCCATCCCGTGCTGTTTCGTGCAGACTGCGGAGCAGAGAACCGAACCGTTAGGGTCTCCCTGCTGGTCTCACCCGCGCCCACCCAGGACGGACCTCCCGCCCCACAGAGGGTGGGTCCGCGGGCACCCGTCACCTACCCGTCCGAGGCCTCGGGCCCCGGGCAGAAGAAGTCGGAGAGGAGTTTGTACGGTGACGCGGCCCTGACACGGGAACCCCCGAGGCTGGCCTGGCTCCGACCACGCCCTAAGACCGTAGGTCTTAGCTGGCCAAGCTCCCGGTCTGCACAGGACGTGCCGGGCAGGGCTAAGTCTGTGCTTTCGCGGGTCCAGGGCTCCGGGAACTCACAACTCCCGGGCCCGCTCCGGTCCACCAACACCGAGCCGGAAACAGCCCTGCAGGAGAGTACCCGACTACAGCCGCGGGTGCGGCGCAGCGGAAGTACGTCATGCGTCGATGCACCTGAAGGAACGGCCCCGAAGAAAACTACATCTCCCAGAATCCTCTGCGGAGGGTCCCTGTTCACTGGCCCGGCCTCCAGCAGAAGGCGGCTGTGCAGAGCGGTCCAAGCCCGGTGGGTTAGTGTCGGTCCCCTCTGCGTTCCGGCCTCAGTGCAGGGACCGACTGGCTGAGGTCTGCTGTCAAACAAGACAGGGTTCAGATCCCAACGCGTAGCAGAGAAGGACACTTTGTAAGGCCACCAGCTGCCGTTCCCAGCGTTATAAAACAAGTCTTGAATAGCAGCGCACTGAATAACACGGTAACTCCATACAAGAGAAACTACAGTAGGTGAAAAGAAATAAATAGAAGGGCACCAAGAATAGACACGAATAGATTCCTGGTCCAAGATCAAACAATTATCTCGTAACAATACAATAAAACTATAATGGGGCTCCTGGCTGGCTCCTGGTGGAGCAGGCGACTCTTGATCTCGGGGTTGTGAGTGCGAGCCCCACGTTGGCTATAGAGATCACTAAAAAAAAATTTTTTTAAACCCCCCAAAACTATGAATAGCATATTTTTAAGTTTATTTTACTTATTTTGAGAAAGAGAGCATGGGAAAGGCAGAGAGAGGGGGAGAGAGAATCCCGAGTCCGATGCAAGGCTCAAACTCACAAACTGAGCTCATGACCTGAGCTGAAATCCAGAGTCCATAGCCTAACCGACTGAGCCACCTAGGTGCCCCTGAACAGCATAATTTTAAAAGGCCTTTCTGCCTGAAAATCTTTTTTTTTTTTTAAAGAAAAGCTTTCTATTCAACAAATATTTGAATGAAATAGGGAAATAAAGACAAACATGTAGGCACACAATTATGAATAAGGAGACCTGGGTTAGCAAGAGACTAAAGTCCCTATGGAAAGATCAGGGAAGACTGTAGGATTAGAGCCTGTGCATTTACATTTACTTACATGACATAAAATGGCAATCCAGATTGGAGGATTGGAGGCTAGCCTAAGAAAGGTTTTACGTGGTAAAAATTTACATCAATCAGAGAACTAGGCAGAGAATATATTTTTGAGACTTGCTAAAAATATAATCTGCTTGGCAGTTTTATGAGTCTATAACTGAGTAGCTCTGGATTCAGATAGAAAGGGAAGATTAAATTGGAGGTAAGTGGAATAAAGAAAAGAGTTCAGGACTTGTATTTCTATCAGTTTAGACTTTTTCGGTATGTTGAGTTTTGTCTTGTTTTAATTTCAATCCTTGTAAATCTATTGAGACTAACTTTGTGGTCCAATATAGAACCTATCCGGGACAGTGTGCCATGTGCACATAAAGATTAGCATGCTTAACAGTCTTTAGATAGTGTTGTTGAAGAAAAATCAAACCAACTAAAATTTAAAGATCTAATGGCTTTATTAATCAATTCATGAATCAGGCAACATTCCATCTAACAGGTAGAGGGGAGCCTCAAATGGCTACAGAAAGGAAAAGGTTTTAAAAGGCAGGACAAAGAGGTCATAAACAAACAAAAAAGATTATTTTAGGTAAGGTCACCTTCATTTGAGGACAAAGGATGTTTAGTGTGGATTACCTCCTCTTCCTTTGGGGGATGAAAAGGGCTATGTGACAGATTATCTTATTGGTGCTGACCTATTAGGATTGCATTTCTAGGAAGTTGGGACTGTATTAGGTTAGGTGTTACAAGTGCCCCCACTTGGGGCCTGTGGTTTTCTAACAGTGTGTTCTCTAGATGTCCGTTACTTTCCATCTTTTAGTTCTTGCCAGTGTTGTCTGGTTGTTTGCCTTTACTTTTAATATATCCTTTGCTTTTTTTTTTTTTTGGCTTATTTACTTGTTCTTTCACCAGGTTAGTGAGACTTTAATTTGCCTTTTTGGTGTTGTTATAATTACTCAAGATTGTGAGATTTTCTGTCATTGCTGCTTTGTTTCTCCCATAAATGCTTACAGAATGTGGCTCCGTCTCCTTCTTTCTCTGCCTCTCCCCTGCTCACACTCTCTCTCAAAATAAATAAACTTTAAAAAGTGCTCTTATTTGTTTTTGTTCCCAAATTTGGAAACAATGGGCTCTTATTAGATATTGGATTGGTTGGTTAATTTATATGGAATACCCCTAGAATAATTATTTCTTCATTTTTGGAATTGTCTTTTACATCACCATTTCTTCTTCTTTTCTTTCCTCCTCCTCCTCCTTTTTGGCTAGGCTCCACGCCCAACATGACGGTTGAACTCAACAAGCCTGATTTCAAGAATCACGTGCTCCACAGACTGAGCCAGCCAGGCGCCCCCGTAATAGTTTCTTCTCAGTCTTAGCTTTTCTAGATCTTCCTATTACTGTGCTCTTGTAGAATATCTATAATCTAAGTCTATTCCCTTAAGGGACTCAGCAAAGAATGAGACAAATTTATTTTTCTAAGATTTATAAGCTAGCTAGGACAGTAAGTATACACATGCAGTAGGTTGAATTTTGTGGGAAACAGACTATAATAAACGGGTGGTGTATTAGGGACGGCTCTCAGGAACGACCACCGTGCGGGAATGAGGGAAGCAGGACCGGACAGAGGGGTAAAGTTGAACAGTGATGCTTTCACAACAGAGGCCTCAACTAATTTCACAGAATCTCTGAAACTGGTTGTTCAGAGATGAAGAAAATTGAGGTAAAGGGGTGGGGACTTTGTAACCTTATATTGACCAGTTTTTGGGTATGGGCTGACCCCAAGGAGGTTACTCTTGGGTGAGGCAGCTCCCTTCAGCTGAGGGCAGACACTTAAGTGACTGAGCCACACAGGCATCCCCATATCTGAGAGTTCTTACTTGAAATTTTATGAGCATTTTAAATGTGAAAAAAACTGTAGCTATAACACAGTTCTTTTTTTTTCTAAGTTTACTTATTGTGAGAGAGAGAGAGAGAGAGAGAGAGAGAGGCAGAGAGAGAACCCCAACCGCGCTCTGCAATGTCAGTGCAGAGCCCAAACGGGGCTTGAACTCAGGAACCATGAAATCACGACCTGAGCTGAAATCAAGAGTTGGACGCTTAACCGACTGAGCCACCCAGGCTCCCCTGTATGAGTAAATTCTTTAAAAATACACATTCCAGATTGAATTTCATTGAATGATTTTTCAGTATCCATTGAGATGATGATGCACGTTTCCCCCTTTAATCTTTAATAATTACATTACATTACTAATTACATTAGTTTATAAAGTCCTGCAATGCCTTCTACTTAGTTGTGATATGTATTTTTTTAACATTTTATTTATTTTTGATAGAGAGAGACATAGCACAAGTGGGGGGAGAGGCAGAGAGAGACGGAAACACAGAATCCAAAGTAGGCTCCAGGCTCTGAGCTGTCAGCAGAGCCCAACGTGGGGCTCGAACTCACGAGCCGCGAGATCATGACCTGAGCCAAGTTGGACACTCAACTGACTGAGCCACCCAGGTGCCCGGATATGTATTTTTAATATTGCTTGATTTCATTTGCTATTTTTTCATAATTTTCACAAAAATATCAGAACTGAGATTGCTTTATAGTTTTTTGGTTTTTTTTTTAACCTTTGTCTCGTTATGGCATAAGTATTTTGCTACCTTTGTGTTAAGAAAGAACTTCCCTTCTATCTAGATTTTTCTGGAAATTGGCAAGAACTATGTCCTTTGATAGTGTGGAGGATTCAGATTCACCCATTAAAACATCTGAGCCGGGAGCTGAAAGCATTTTAACACTGGCTTTAGTTCTACATGGATATTATTTTAAAATAAGTTAGTTACCTAACTATTCCTTTAAACATGTACTTCATTGGTTTCCAAATTTATTAACATACTACAGAGAATTGAGTAAAATATTCTTTTACAAGTATTTAATTTTTTCAGTTTATTTTTTAATTTTTTCTAATTTTTTTTTTAATTTTATTTTTGGGAGAGAGAGAGGGGCAAAGAGAGAGGAAGACACAAAATCCAAAGCAGGCTTCAGGCTCCGAGTCTCAACAGAGCATGACTTGCGGCTCAAATCCATAAACCACGAGATCATGACCTGAGCTGAAGTCAGAAACTTAACCAACTGAGCCACCCAGACGCGCCTAGTTTATTTTAAATAATCTCTATACCCAATGTGGGGCTTGAACTCAGGACCCCAAGATCAAGAGTGACACCCTCCTCCAACTGAGCCAGCTAGGCGCCCCTTAAATTTGTTTTTTATGGCTGTTTCTATTTTCTCTTTACCAGCTGTTTTTGCTGTTCCTCCCCATTTTTTGATAAAAATTTCTAGTATGATTTTATATTTTATTTTAAAAACGTGGCTTTTCAAGTTTTTGCTGTTTTAATTCCTTAACTTCTGTTTCAAAAAAATTTTTTTAATGTTTATTTATTTTTGAGAGAGATAGAGACCGAGTGCAAGTGAGGGAGGGGCAGGGAGAGAGGGAGACACAGAATCTGAAGCATCTCCAGGCTCCGAGCTGTCAGCACAGAGCCCGCCACCGGGCTCGAACTCACGAACCGTGAGATCATGACCTGAGCCGAAGTCGGACGCTCAACCGACTGAGCCCCTAACTTCTGATTTTATATTCGTTAATTTCTTCCTCTTTCCACAGTTAAAGTTTCTTTCTCCCTAAAGCCCTCATTTCATTTATTTTCATTACTTTGGACAGTGCTGAGTTGGATGCACTAGAATTTACCTGCTTCACTTACTCTGACTTTGTAAATGACTTCGCTTTAGCATCAGAAATGTAAAGGATACAGAAGTTTCCTCCTGGTGACACATTTATGTTCACCCACAGACCTATTTTGAGGAGAGCGGCTCCGCCTGACATTTCTGACCCAGAAACCCTCCGGCAGCGCGGGAGAGGAGGTCCTTCGGAAACCTCCGACCTGCCAATCCCGGGAGGTGCGCCGCAGAGCCGTCTGGGAGATGTAGTTCTAGGGAGGGCGGCACTCTGGGAAACGTAGTTCTGCGCGCACACTTCCGAGGTGGGCCGCGTGAGTCCCGGCGCAGCGGCCCGAAGCCTGAGGTGGGGGGTACGGGCGACGCGGCGAGGCTGCGGGGGCCGGGGCGGCCTTGATGTCCGCGGGGGCCCCGCGGTGAACCCTGACGCGCGCACGAACTGGCTCCGGAGCCGGGTGCGACGAGGTCCCGGGGCGGGGCGGGGGGGGGAGGTTGTGGGGGCCGGCCACGCAGCGCAGGCGCCGGTTCCGGTCCGGGTGGGGCGTGGCGTGGGGGCGGTGCGGTGCGGTTCTGGGGCAGCTTCAGGGGCCTGGGGGCGCGTAGGGATGGGACGGGTGTGGCGGGCGGCGACTGTGGGTGTCAGGAGGGAGATTTGGGGGTCTGGCGGAGCCGCCTGTGGTGGTGGGTGACGAGGAGGCTGTGAGGGAGATGGTGGAGCCGGCCAATTCGTGGGGCGCTCGCGGGTCAAGGGCTTGGAGTGTCTGATAAATCAGTGAGCCGGGGTTCGCGGCGGACGAGTGGTTGTGGAGCCGGCGGAGGGAATTAAGTGGGTGATGGGGCCCTTTGGCGCGAGTCGTAGTGGGAGCGGCTTTGGGCGGAGGCCGAGACTCGTGGGCTTGGCAGTTCTGGGCATGAGGGGCAGGGATCGGGAGAGAGGAAGTCCCTGAAGCTGCCCCAGTGTGGAGACGCTGGACGGCGTGTGTGTGCCGTCGGGGATGCGGCCGAAGGGTGGTTTTCCGGAGTGATTAGGACTCTGCTCGTCAGTGATTTAGATGCCTCCGGGTCGGCAAGTGGGCCCAGTGTGGATGAACCATAAGATCTTCGTGGAGGTCTGTTTGGGGGAGCTCAGAATTGGCGGCCCGAGGATTTCTTCGACTGGAAGGCCTGTTGGTTTGTGACAGTGCTGGATTGTACTGAGCGTTGGGCTCCCGGGAAGCAGGAAGGTTAAGACGTCTCCACCCCCCCCCCCCCCCCCCCCCGTCTCCTGTTCCAGGAAGCATGTGTTCTGCGTAACACGTGCCCCCTTGTTGGCCGATGACGCGGCCGGAGAGCAGTCCTCCAAACTCCCATCCTTTGCCCCACCAGCGATGAGCTGGACTGTCGTCCCCACTGAGCAGTCAGGAGAAGACGATTGTTACTGAGACGTGGGACTTAAGCCTCCTTCTCCCCCGCCTCCCCACCCCCGCCCCAGGCCCTGAACTTTGATTCACTCCCTACTGGAGCTGCTTTGCGCCCCCTCCTTCCCGAGAACTGCCCTCCTCTGATCTACTCTCTGATCATCCTGCCCTTTCCTTCCACGCTCCTGGTTCTTCTGACCTTGTATCTCCCTTTCCGTGGAAGGAACCACGTAGGTCTTTGCCCTGCGTAGATGCTGGCAACTCTTCGGGCCACAGCGTTCTCCCTATTGTAGTATGCCCCCGCCTCCTGCAGTAATTATGGAATAAGGTATTTCTTTACATTGTTTGGCAGTTCAGCGGTAGCTGTTTCGATGGAGGGGGAGGACCGGGGTGGCCTGTGCTGCTGAGTGGTCTGTGCCTGGGTTTGGGAGGTTTTGTGGTTGAGGCGTCAGGGACTGGGGCACTACGTGTCAGTGACAAGGTCTGGATACGAGTTGGTGGGTGGCCTGTGGGGGTTGTGAGCGAGCAGACGGGAGCGGGTAGTAACTAGAGTCATTGGAGGTAGCGTGTTAGGGCAGGGCAGAGCCGGCGGCCCGTTCAGGTGACGATTGTGAGGATCTGTAGGGGTGCTAGTGAATGGTGGGTGAGCGTGGGGTAGATTAGAAAGTGGGGTGTCATGGAAGTGAGTGGTTGGGGTCCCCGTATGATTACGGATTGGGCATCCCCTGGGTTCAGTTCTGTGAGAACTGGTGATTGGGGCACTGTTAAGGTGAGTGGATGGGCAACTGAAGGAGGGAGGGCTTGGAATTCTGGAGGGGTCCTTTGGGACTCAGTGTTTAGGATTGCACTGACTCCATTCCTAGTCAATGAATAGACTCTGCTGAGATTACTGGATGGGAGTGTAGGGGAGCCAGTGACGGGTTTCTCGGCGTTAGTGTTTAGAAGCCTGTGGGAATGAGTGATGAGGGGCTGTGCCGTCATAATCAGTCAAGGGACCTATAGGAATGACCATGCGGGGTGCTTGGGGTTGAGTGAGGGGGAGCCTGGAATGATCAGGAATAAAGGGTCTTAAGGGTATCTGATTGGGGGCGGGGCTGTGGAGAGACTTTGGATTCCATTGATTGATGCACTTCTGTGCGTTGGTTTTGTCACTTGGGGGTTGGTGATTGGGGGCTTTGTAGAGCAGTCACTGGAGACCTACCATATGTGTAATTGAAGGTCCTGGAGGGCCGGCCTGTGGAATCAATAATGAGGGTCCTAGTGGGATGATGGGCTAGTGGGATAAGTGGGAGTGGGGCTTATGGGGCTCAGTGGTTGTGTGGTCTGAAATTTGTGAGGTCCCTGTTGTGTTCAGTGAAATGGGGGCTGGAGAACTCTCAGGTGGGTGGGTGGGGAACTGGGAGCCTTGTGAATGCTAAAGGTTGGTCCGTGGGGTGGGGTGGCTGGGGGTTCAGTCATGCAAGGTCTGTTGGACCTCGTGTGTGATTGAGGCCATCTTTGGTGATTATGGGCCTGTGTGGTTGTGTTTGTGGGTGTGGGTAGTCTCAATGAGTGCTGACCATGCGTTGGCTCAGGCAAGACTCTCACAGAGTGACTTCTGTTAAATGACCATATTCTCTTTTGTTCTTTGGTCCTTCTCACCCAACACATCACTTTGTTGGTCAGTGACGGCTCCTTTTACTGAAATATTTCCTCACTTAAACGTTTTCAGCTGGTTCAGCCTCATTGCCCTCCTCTATCCCCGAACCGCCTTCAGCTCTCTCTAGCTCCAGCCGTTTGAGTGTGGTGTTCCCTGATGCTCTTCCCACAGGCGTCCACAGTGGGTTCCATCCTCTGTTCAGGACTCAGCTAAAAGTCATTTCCAGGATGCCTTTTCTGGCCGTGGGAAGGAGCACCCTCCACCCACCCCTTCCTCTGTCACATTTAAAATTTCCTGTGAGCACTCTTTTAGTCTGACGTTACTTTATTTACTTGTTTTCCATCTTAGAATGCATTTCTTAGAGGACAGGGACCCTGTCTGTCTTGGGACCTTAAGTCGTCTCTCCCATGTGTTCAGAACAGGGCCTGGTTGTGAGCGGCATTCAGCAAACTGCTGCTCTCCTGGCCCGTAAACAAGACTGTGCATGTGTGTGTGAGTATGTGTGTACATGAGAGTGCTGAATGTACATGTGCGTGTGAGGGCGGGGTGCAGGAGTATGTCGGGATCCTGAAGGAGGAAACGAGAGTGGCAGTTTGGGATGTTAGTATAGTCGGCACATTCCCTTTTCCAGAGGTGAGAGAAGATCCGTGCATCAACCCCAAAGGGGTCCAAGCTAAACAGAAGCTCCTGGGGCACGTGGGCCTTTGATCTCAGGGACCCCAGGTTCGGATGGCAACAACTCTCTTTTTTCACTCAGGGCTTCCCAGACTGTTGAGACCCCTAACTGTGTCCAGGAGAGCTCCCTGGGCATCTTGGAAAGAGGCATTTCACCTTTGAATATTGCTCTCTGCTCTCCTAGAACCTTTTCTCAGAGATTTGCCCTCCAGCCCTACACTCTTCACACTGGACTAAACAGAGTCCAGTTTCCCTGGGGGGATCTGACTTTTATGTATATACGCCACAAGTGGGTAAAACCCCAGTCATTCTTCTCCCTTCCCACTTTTAGGAATTTTTCCTGCTCTGGATGCCCTTGCTCTGCCCTCTACCACTGTTTTGGGTCAATATTCAAAATCCAGCCTGTCTTTCGATTCTTTCTTGACTGCCCCACAAGATCCTCCTTATGTTGTTGATGTGGGAACCTCAATATAAGGGAACCTCCTTATATTGTTGATGTCTCCACTTGCTGGCCCAAGTCGTCCCTCCATTCTCTTCATCATAAGGTGGGAGACTTTCAAGGCCCTCAGGAGATGATGTCAGAAGCTGATGTACAGGGTCAGGTCAAGGCTAAGATGTGTTCAGATGTTTCTTTTCTCCTGCCTGCTCACTGTCTGCACAGGGCATGGGCTTTGCTGACCAAGCAGCATCTGGTGATGAGAGCAGCTTTGTCTCGTCTGTTTCCAGCCCTTGGCCCAACTTGGGGTGGGTAGTAACTGCCTCGGGGGGGGGGGGCTGGTCTGGCCCCACTCTTGTTAGTTGCCCTGGGGCAAAACCTGGCAGTTCGCTAACATCCAAGCATAACTTCCTATCTTCATTTGCAGCAGATTTGTCTCTATGTCCATTGGGACATTGAAGACACCCTCACCTATTCTTTAATAGAACAGTGCCTTTAAATAAAGAGCTCTTGCCCTAAACCTTCCACAGGTACTATATTATCTCTTTGTTCCGTTTATTTGCTGGAAAAGTGCCCACTGACCAGTCCACCGTGTCCAGTCTTCTTAAGTAGCCTGTCAGCCTGTGGAGACCAAGCTGGGAGCACCGGGAGCTTAGGTGCTCAGCAAACACCCTAGACCACAGGTAGAGACCACAAGTGCCAGACAGACCTCTCTTGGCAGGGCTGCTGCAAAAGGTGGGATTTGTCCCTCTTGTCCCCAAGTTTACTGGGTACTGTGATTTTTGAACATTTCCTTTTAGGTGTATTCTTAGGAAGGAAATGACATCTCTTTGTGACCTCACGCTGTGGAGTCCCCAGCTCTGATCTTGTATCTGGTTGAATGTAAGTGACCTGGTCCATGAGCAGTGGAGGAATTCAAAGTGTAAGTATGTGTACACATCAAGATGTAGTATTTTTTGTTTATTATACTTAGCTGAAATCTTGGTTCATTTGTTCCAATAATTCTGCCTGAGAGATCTGTTAGGTGGTTTATGATCTCTTAAAAAGCTTTTAAAATAGTGGTTGTACTCAGTTATCTGGTTATTTGGTCTGTTGGGGAAATAATTAAAACCCAAATCTGCCAACCCCCAAATCTCACAAAAGCAGAAGAAAAAGAAAAGCAGTTAAACTGGAATGCAGTGAGCTTCACAGACAACCTGCTAAAGAGATTGCAAAGGCAGAAAGAAATCTCCCTCTTTTCTCCAGCCAGGCCGGAAGAACCCATGTCCACGTGGTCTCAAGATAAATGATAATGTGTCGCACATGGTTCATGCTACTTACCTGGCACTTGGGGTGGCTGTTTGTGTTAGCCAATCACCTTTATCCAAAGGGAAGATAGACCTCTGTGTTGGTGACAGGACTGCAGCAGGACATCAGCTGCCAAAGTCAGGCACTTGGCCAGGCCCCTGCCCTTCCTGAGATTGGGAAATAGGGGTGTATCTTCCCGATGATTTCAAAGAGATAGCTCCTAGGTCCTTAAGAAAGATGTTTTGGGGTGGGAAGCTGGACGAAGCTTATTTAGCTTTAGAAGAGATTTATACGTACCTCAAAGGAACAGAGAATGTACGGTTGTGGGTTTTCGAAAGTAAATACTTTGTGAAGAGGAGTCAGGGGAGTCTTTTTCCCTTTTTTTGCATGAGGGAGAATTAATATTTTTTTCTTAGTTTTAGTATTTGCCTTTACTGGCCTCTGAGCTCATGCATATTCCTCTAGAATGTTAGCTGCTCTCCTGCACTCTGGGTAATTTGCACTAGGGGAGGGCTGAGGCTGCACCTTTGAAGGGGAGGGGAGGGGAGGGGAGGGGCGCCAGGGCCGACAACGTGGACCCTGCAGAACACACAGTGCTGTCCCACCACCCCCTCAAGCATCTCCTGCCGTCAAGGGTCGGAGACCCTGAGCAGCAGGTGTGGACAGCGTCCTTGTACAGAGGGCTGTGGGAGGTGACGAAGGGCAGCCCTTGTCATCTCTGCGGCCCCTTCACTCTGCAGGGATTTTGATCTTGGAAGTGTGGCCCGGGCTGTCCCTGCTGGCTTCTGAGGGAAAGGGCAGGCGGTTTTGTCCCGGCGCGTACCGAGAGACACCACGGGGAAGGTTCCTCACGCCTCTCCTCGCTGTCGTGGATGTGGCTCCCCCCCGCCCCGCCTCAGACCCACACGGGAGCCTTAGTCTTCCCCCAGGGCCTCTCTTCTTACTGTTTCTGTTAGTTTCTCTGATCTAGGCTTTCTTTTCACTGCAGGGCTGGTTTTGGAGTAGAAAGCCAGCACCCCAGGCTGCTTCACCATCTTGGTCTAACAGCCATTTTCCCTTTACCATCCTGCCTAGAGATAAGTTGCATTTTACTCTGTAGCACCTGTGTCCCCAGGAAATACTGCTGCAGAGTGAACGAGCCAAGCTTATGTTCCTGAACTTTGTTGACCTCTGCAGAGCATTTGGTGGGGTGACGCTCCTCTGGGGATGTTTGGCCGAACCAGTGAGACACGTGGCTTTCACGTGGCGTTCTCGGTGCGGGCCAGGGCTGCAAGTGTGCTGTGTGGCGCAGACCCGGCCCAGATGCAGTCTGGCCCAGCCGAGACTCCCGCCCTGTTTCTTACCCACTAAACCCGATGGGCGTTGTCAGGAAGAGAGATCCTAGATAGGGTCCCGAATCAGTGACATCATCTAAAATGAAATTCCACTGCATCTCCAGGGCATGGCTCTGAGGAACAAGATAACTCATGTGAGATAAAAAAGAAGAGGCCTCAGGACTAGGGGTGCATTCTCAGTGTACAGACATTTGACCAGAGGCCTCTCTCCAGAGCATCAGAACAGAGCAGATTTTCCAAGCAGCTGAAAATGATCAAGTCACAGGTGAGTTACTTGTTTATTATCTGGCAGTTTTTATATGTAGACATGAGAGGTTTGCAGGAAAGCTCTAAATACATTTGAGTCATAATCAGAAAATACAAACTTGGGAAAGAAGATGTCAGAGAAGAACGAAGTGGATTGTGGAATCATACAAAAGTCTTAAAGTTGAAGCAGGATGTACAAGAAGGTGAGCTGCCCGCTGTCCTCAGATGTTCCCAGAAGTGGAGACAGGAAGGGAAGCGGGAATAGTTACGTGGTCTCCTCTGACGAAAAGCAGACTAGTTACTCAGTAGAAGCAAACCTTGCTGATGATGCAGAGCCCAAAATATTTGGACAGCTATTGATGGGGATGAGAGAGTGGACACAGTCCTAAATAGCAGCCCTATAATAAACATATTTCGCAGTGCTAAGAAATTACAGAGTTCCTCAGTGTGAGCTAAGGGCACAAATTTGAAGGAAAGCTCAGAACAGAGTTTGTTTCAGGACTGAAACAATGGGCCCTGATACCCATCTTACCTGTGTTCCAGTTTTAGGAAAGAAACCTAAATCATCGGCAGAATTGACCACTACAAAACTTTCAGATGGTCCCCATATTCTCTCAGTTGGAATTTTGGTACATTTTGGATAGAAATATCTTTGCTTCTGTTGGCAAAAGCTGGGCGTGGGTGTATCTGCCTTTAGTTCTTTTTACTTTCTTGACTCAAGAAATGGAGAGTGTCACGAAGGTTGGGGTACACAGGTCAGAAGTGCAACCCTAGAGGACACGTGTGGTTTTTCTGGAAACAAAGGATTTACGGAGGGTACCTCAAGCAGGGCCGGCCCCCAGTGTGGCTTTCCACTGTGGGCCCTTCTGCCCTGGGTTTCTTTTTTTTTTTTTTTTTAATTTTTTTTTTTTCAACATTTATTTATTTTTGGGACAGAGAGAGACAGAGCATGAACGGGGGAGGGGCAGAGAGAGAGGGAGACACAGAATCGGAAACAGGCTCCAGGCTCTGAGCCATCAGCCCAGAGCCTGACGCGGGGCTCGAACTCACAGAGCGCGAGATCGTGACCTGGCTGAAGTCGGACGCCCAACCGACTGCGCCACCCAGGCGCCCCTGCCCTGGGTTTCTAGTCAAGTCTGAATAATATAGTTTAGTCCTTGGCTTTAGAGGAAGGGCTTGGGGCATTTACTTCCAAATCGCTGTGTCCACGACCCCAGTTTATTAGTCCACTCTGTTAGATGTGGGCAACTTCTGGGGATGCTCTTCCTGGAAAGTACAGGAACTGAGGCTGCCGTCTGCTGTCTCCAGTCAGCCCTGTCGGGAAGGCATCTGTGTTGGCTCAGCAGTCAGTCTAAATCCAGAGAATTCGCACGAGCTTGGAGAGGCAGCACTGGGAGGTGTGTCTTTTGCTTTTTGTTTTTTCCAGGAGGAGGGGGAAGCTTTTAGGAGCAAGTCCAGAGAACAAACATCATTCATGTATTTCTCTACCCCCATGCTTCCCCGGGTGCTAGGTTGATTTTGTTTTTGTTTTTCTGTTGTATCAGTGTACCCCATTTAGTAATCAAAACTTTATTTATTTTAAACTATTTTTAATTTTTATTCTAGAGAGAGAGCATGCACAAGCAGGGGAGAGTGACAGAGAGCAGAGAGAGAGAGAAAGGGAGAGCAAATCCCAAGCAGGCTCCACACTCAATGCAGAGCCCAATGCTGGGACTTGATCCCATGATCATGAGATCCTGACCTAAGCTGAAGTCTGAGCCACCCAGGCACTCCCACAACTTTTTAAAAGCTCATCTGTTTTCGTCCAGACGCTTTGTCTGGAAAGGGTGTATGTAAGAGGTACAGATATTTTTATCTAATTTAACTGGAAAGATGCATCATGTTTAAGAATCAGCTAACAAAACCTCCAGAATTTTCAAAAGATTTTAAAACAGTTTTATATAATCTCACATTCGTCAAATCTTCAGGAAGAGGTCATAGGGGATGGAAGCCTTTTGCTGTCCCCCCCATGGAGCCTGAGGTCTCAGTAACTGTGGAAGATGGGTGTGTCTGTGAGGACAGCCTGGTCTTCACATGGCAGCAAAGAGAAGTGTCCTTTGGGGACTTACTGCACTGAGGCCCCGGGATGCCCATTTGAGCTGTGTGATCTGGGCTGGGGCTATCTTGACCCCTCCCGTCAGTCACATAAGTCTGTCCTTAAGTGTCCACTGAGACAACTGCATGGCTCATCTGGGGCCGTTCTCAGATGCAGTGAATCGAGGGAACTGCAGAAAGGAACAAATGTGGTCTTGTAGTGCCTGGATAGTGCGGTCCAAGTCAGTGGAGCCCATGGGGACGCTAAACCAAACTTGAAGAGGGTGTCAGCTGCAGTCAGAGTCCAGTGAAACCCTCTGGCCGGGACAGAGGGCCCGATGAGAGCTACCTGTCAGTGTCGTGGCCCTCGGCACAGGAACTTGTGTCTGGGCAGTTTCTAGCCACGGCCAGCGTGTGGAAGGCCAGACGTGACGTCCAGGCCGTTTCAGCCTCTTCTGATGGCCCGGGCGGCACGTGCACAGGCCCCACTGAGGACGGAATCTGAGTCTCCACGGGCCAGCGTCTTCTGGGTCCTGGTGGCAATCAGTCACATACTCGAGGGTTTTGTGGTGGAGGCAGGTTTGGTCTCCACGTTGGGTTGACGGGGCACGTCTGTCGGTGAGTGTGGGGGCCTTGCTCCTGAGCATCCACACGGGTAACGACAAGCTCACCGGGAGCGTATCCAGATGTCTTGGCCCATGGGAGGGCTGTAAATTAACATGACCAGCACCCTAGTCAGGATTTAGAACAGCTCCAGCCTCCACAGAAGTTCCCCGTCTCACCTCCATGCGTCCCTAACCCCAGCAGCAACTCATCTGTTCTCTGTCACTGCAGTTTTGCCTTTTCCAGAATGTCCTAGAATGGACTCATTAGTGTATAACCTTTTGCTACTGCCTTTTTTCACTTGTGTCTTCAAGATTCATCGCCCTTGTTTGAATCAGTAGTTGGCTCCTTTTCCTGCTGAGTGCGGTCCCTGGGTCGCACCCCCTTGTACGAACCTGCCAGTTTGCTTACCCTTTCACTTCTGAAGGGCTGCTTGGTTCCTTCCAGATTTTAGCAATTGTGTTCATGTGCATACAGATTTGAAAGTAAATCTTGAGGTGAGCAGAAGTTTTGAGTGTCCTTGGGCACGTACCTGGGAGTAGTAAGTCTCTGTTCAACCCCAAAACATCTTCCAGAGTCACTGCCCTTTTGGCGTTCCCAACTTCACGGCAGGAGAGCTGTTGCCCTGCATCCTCACTGGCATTTGTCACTTTTTGTGTGGGGTGTTTTGTTTTTGTTTTTGTTTTTGTTTGTTTTTGTTTTTGTTTTGTTTTTAGCAATTCTAATCGGTATGTAGTGTCCCATTATAGTTTTAATTTGTATTTCCCTATTGACAAATGATGTTGAACATGTTTTCATATGTTTATTTTTTATCTGTACATCTTCTTCAGTTAAGTGCTTGTTAAGATCTTTTGTCTATTTTTTGGTTAGCTGACTTTTTTTTAAATAAGAGTTGTTTTTTTTTTTAAGTTTCTTATTTTAATTTCAGTATAGTTAACAGAGTGTTAGATTCATTTCAGGTGTACGATACAGTGATTCAACTGTCCCATATGTCACCTGGCGCTCATCATGGGTGTGCTTTTAATCCCCATCACCTGTTTCCCCCATGCCCCCCTCCCACCTCCCCTCTGGTGACCATCACTGTGTTCTCTACAGTTAACAGTGTTTCTTGGTTTGCCTTTCTCTCTATCTCTCTCTTTCTCTTTCCTTTGCTCGTTTGTTTTGTTTCTTAAAATCCACATATGAGTGAAATCAGACGGTATTTATCTTTCTCTGACTTAACTTACTTAGCTTTATCCACATTGTTGCAAGTGGAAAGATTTCATTCTTTTGCATGGCTGAATAATATTCCATTGTACGTATACCACGTCTTCTGTATCTTTTCATCTGCTGACGGACACTTGGGCTGCTTCCACATCTTGGCTAGTGTAGATAATGCTGCTATAAACGGGGTGCATGTATCCCTTTGAATTCGTGTTTTTGTATTTTTTGGGTAGATACCCAGTAGTGCAATTACTGGATTGTAGGGTAGCTCTATTTTTAACTTCTCGAGGAACCTCCATACTATTTTCCACAGGGTCTGTACCAGTTGGCATTCCCACCAGCAGTGTAAGAGGGTTCCCTTTTCGCTGCACCCTTGCCTACACCTGTTGTTTCTTGTGTTGTTAATTTTAGCCATTCCCTGATTGCATTTCCCTGGTGATGAGTGATGTTGAGCATCTTTTCCTGTGTTGGCCATCCACATGTCTTTGGGAAAATGTCTGTTTATATCTATTGCCCATTTTTAATTGGATTACATTTTGGGGGGTGTTGCATTGTATCAGTTCTTTATATATTTTGGATACTAACCATTTATTAGATATGTCATTTGCAAATATCTTCTCCTATTCTGCTGGTTGCCTTTTACCTTTGTTGATGGTTTCCTTTGCTGTGCAGAAGGTTTTTTATCTTGATGAGGTCCCAGTAGTTCGTTTTTGCTTTTATTTCTCTTGTTTCAAGAGACACCCATTCTTTAATTGTATCTTCTTATTGTTGAGTTTCACGAATTATTTATTCTGAATACACGCGCTCTGTCAGATAAGTGATTTTCAAATATTTTGTCATAGTCCGTGCCTTGTCTTTTCTTAACAGCGTGTTTTATATAGGAAAAAATTTCAATTTTGAAAAAGTCCATTTCGTTGATTTTTTTCTTAAGTTGACCATGCATTCAGTGTTGTACCTAAAATCTCATTGCCAAGGAGCGCCTGGGTGGCTCAGTAGGTTAAGTGTCCAGCTCTTGGTTTTGGCTCAGGTCATGATCTTGTGCTTTGTGAGATTGAGCTCCACATTGGGCTCTGCTCTGACAGTGCAGAGTCTGCTTGGGATTCTCTCTCTGTCCCTACCCGGCTCACATGCTCTTTCTCTCTCAAAATAAACTGAAAAAAAAAATTTTTTTTTTAATGTTTATTTATTTTTGAGTGACAGAGAGAGAGACAGAGCACGAGCAAGGGAGGGGCAGAGAGAGAGGGAGACACAGAATCTGAAGCAGGCTCCAGGCTCTGAACTGTCAGCACAGAGCCTTACGTAGGACTCAAACTCATGGACTGTGAGATCATGATATGAGCCAAAGTTGGACAGTTAACTGACTGAGCCACCCAGGTGTCCCTCCCCGTCCCCCCCATTCTTATTTTAATCTCATTGCCAAACCCAAGATCACACGGGTTTTTTCCTAGAGCTTTATGATTTTTCCCCCCCATTTAGGCCTGTGATCCATTTTGAATTCATTTTTATATGGTATGAGGTATGTGTTGAGGTTTATTCTTTTGCTTATGGGTTCTAGCATCATTTGTTGAAAAAACTCCTTTCTGGGGCGCCTGGGTGGTGCAGTCGGTTAAGCGTCCGACTTCAGCCAGGTCACGATCTCGCGGTCCGTGGGTTCGAGCCCCGCGTCAGGCTCTGGGCTGATGGCTCGGAGCCTGGAGCCTGTTTCCGATTCTGTGTCTCCCTCTCTCTCTGCCCCTCCCCCGTTCGTGCTCTGTCTCTCTCTGTCCCAAAAATAAATAAACGTTGAAAAAAAAAAATAAAAAAATTTAAAAAAATTAAAAAAAAAAAAAAAAGAAAAAACTCCTTTCTTCATGGCATTCATTTTGTAAAAAATGAACCGAGCATGTTTAGGGGGGTCTATTTTTAGGCTGTCTGTTCTGGTTCATTCAACTTTTGTCTAATACTACCATTGTCTTCATCATTGGGGCATTATGGGAAGTCTTAAACTCAGATAACGTGAATCCTGCAACATTGTTGTTCTTCCACATCTCGTTTTTGTTATTGTAGTTCCTTTGCCTTTTGTCCCAAAACCCTGTAACTACTTGTTTCATGACCTTTGTAACACCTTATTTCCTGGCCTGAAAAGACCAAAAAGTATTTAAGAACATGGTTTTTGTTCTACTCATATTTATATTTCTAACACTTTTTCCGGTTTGGGGAGCCTTAATGCTCAAAACATGTGTTCAAGAAGATATGTGAAGGAGCCAGTTAATTGTTACTACTTGGGTGCAAAACCACCTGGAGGGAGAAGAGTGTTTTAAATATGTAGATAATGCGGGGGGCGGGGGGACACCTAGCTGGCTCGGTGGATTTACGTCTGACTTCAGCTCAGGTCACGATCTCACGGTTGGTGGGTTCAAGACCCATGTCAGGCTCTGTGCTGACAGCTCGGAGCCTGGAGCCTGCTTCGGATTCTGAGTCTCCCTCTCTCTCTGCCCCTGCCCTGCTCATGCTCTGTCTCTCTCTCTCAAGATAAATAAATATTAAAATAATGATAATAATAAATACGTAGGTTTGGTTTGGGTTTTGACAGTAACCAAAAAACATTACTGTCATTTTGCACGTAGAGGCCAGGCATGCTGAGGGTCTTACACTGCGTGGGCCTCAGCTAAGAATTGTTCCCAAATACCCAGTGGTACCTTCTTTGAGAAGCACGGTGACTTTAAATACAACCTGTTCCAAATTCTTTTGTAATGGATCGATGGATGGATAGACAAGTAAATTCATAATGATAAATATTTTAACATTTTGTCTCTCTCTCAAAGTATAGTGCACGGTTAGGATATTATGTTAGTTCTCGATTGCCGTGTAACAAGTTACCACAACCTCCGTGGCTAATAACATCAACATTTATCTCACAGTTTCTCTGGGTTAGAAATTTTCCAGCTGCGCTCACATTTGGTTCCCAGTCGGGGTCTCCTACAAGTCTGTGCTCAAGAGGTTAGGAAGGGCTGAGGTCCTTTCAGGGTGCAACAGGGAGGTACTCCCCTTCCAAGCTCATTCACGTGGAAGTGGGCAGGCCTCAGTGCCTGGCCACATGGGCTTCTCCACAGGCCTGCCTCAAGGCATGGCAGCTGGATTCCCCCTGAGAGCAAGGAGGGTTCCCCAGATGGAAGTGACCTTCTTTTGTGACCTGATCTCAGCAGTGACATCCCATCATTATTGTGTTCAGCGGAGGTGAGCCCGTAAGTGCAGCCCACACTCAGGAGGGCAGTGTGACACACATGCACCAGGACCGGGAGCTAGGGGTCCCTGCGGCTGCCTGGCACCGTGGAGAAGAAAGCATGTATTCTGCATGGAGCCCATTCAGGTTTAACAGCAAATCCGCTTTTCTAGATCTCATTTGAGGATGTGGCTGTGGACTTCACGTTGGAGGAGTGGCGGCTACTTAATCCTACGCAGAAGAACTTGTACAGAGACGTGATGCTGGAGAACTATAGCAACCTAGTGTTCTTGGGTAAGAGTGTTCTTGTGGAAGCAGCGTGAGTCTAGTAACTGCGGCACCTGGAAGATGTTTACTAATGTTGGATTTGAGTTACAGGTTTCAAGGATCACTTGATACGCAATCACAAGGTTTTGGTTCACTTGGTTTATTTTCTAGCCTTCGTGGTAAATATTCTTCGTGTTTAAGAGTCCGTCAGCCCAAGCAGTTGGGTCCAAGTTGTCTGTTTTTCTAATTAACAGGTTATCAAATTATCCAGCCTCATGGGATCTTCAAGCTGGAGCAGGAAGAGCCGTGGGTAACAGATGAAGGTCTAAGTCCGAACTTTTCAGGTGAGAGGTAATCAGGTGTGTGACAGACAGCGAAAGTGTAAGAAGGTTTTTGATGTCAGGTTATGATGTTTCGAAAAGTTAGTTTGAAACGTTACTTACAAAACTGGTTGAAATTCCCAAATCTTTCGAGTTGGCTCAGGACTGGTGCCCTGAGTTCCTTCTGGGTTTTCATGTGCTCTCTGTCCCGGTCTCCACATCAGGATGTGTCCTTTTTGCACAGAGCTGATAGCGGCACGTACCCCCTTTCCTATACAGCAGCATAAGTTGGGGGCTGGCACTTAGGGCCTTGCTTTTGGGCCGGGCTCTTCTTCCCAGCTCCTCGGTCTCCTTTCCCTTCTCTCCCGCACTTCTAGCCTGCAGGGCTAGGCTTCTTCACTCACAACTCCTTAGGAATTCATAAATTTTTCCTGTTAAAGGAACACTGAGTCGGTCCCTCTAATTTGTCCCTCTAATTGGTCAGATTTCTGTTTTAAACCCAGAGAGAGCAGACAGTGAATCTAAGGGTACAGAATGAAAAGCTAACACTGTGAACCTGCTCAGGGGGCTCTGCCTCTTTCCCCGTTCTGTGCAGACTGACCCTGTGCGGTCAGCTCCGTGGTGCTTTTTGGTGCCTTTGATGTTCGTCTTCTCCAAGCTCCTCGTTCAACCCATCGTCTGCTGGGCTCAAGACCCCCATGTGCCATGTGATCTTTTAACTACATTTATATTGAAGAACTCATGGTATAGCAGCGTTTTATTCAGTTTTGGTTTGTATTTTCTTGGCCCAGAAGTCAGGGTCAGCTGCATTAGAACTAGTTTCTTCCTCCACGCATTTCATACATTTTTCTCTGCACGTGGGCCATTGATTATCATACCTTTTCCTCACGTAGACAGTGTCCCTCTCTTCAGATGGCCCCTTTTTTACCTCCAGAGACTGTAGACTCCCAGCCTTTCTGAAGTCTCTGCCCACTTAGTATTGTATTGTAGGAATCTTGGCCCTGGTCAGACGTTATCTGGAATTTTTAAACAATTAGATCTTACAGGTTTTTTTCCCCACGTAGAAAGATGGCAAATAACGTATTCTTCTCTGTTGTCTGTAGGATTTATGGTGTGTACTGATTAAATGTTTCATTAATTGACTGTTATGGGGCCAGGTAAGGCAGGACCTTTCTTGTTTATCAAATATTTCTTTAGTGCAAAGGTTTTCATCTAAGCAAGTGTCTCTGCTCCCCTTAAGAAATATTTCAAATTATGGATCTCTGGGTACCCTTCACATGGATTATTAGGTCTGGTTATGTGTAGCTTAGAAACCACCACCTGTGAAGATAGATTTTATGTTCATCTACTAGTTTAGAACAGCTGCTGTTATGAAGAATGAGAGGAATTGAGAGAAGTAGCCATGAAATAGCTTCACAGGACCAGAGAATTTTAATATAGAAGAAAATGCAAAATTGTATTTATTCAATAGTTCAGTATCAAACACGAAGCATTTGTATTAAAATGCAAAGTTAATGATCAAGATTAATGGCACGGAAGGGCACTGCTTTAGAAGTCCAGCTATGGGGCGCCTGGGTGGCTCAGTCGGTTAAGCGTCTGACTTCAGCTCAGGTCATGATCTTGCAGTCCGTGAGTTCGAGCCCCGCATCGGGCTCTGTGCTGACCGCTCCGAGCCTGGAGCCTGTTTCGGATTCTGTGTCTCCCTCTCTCTCTGACCCTCCCCCGTTCATGCTCTGTCTCTCTCTGTCTCAAAAATAAATAAATGTTAAAAAATAAATAAATAAATAAAAAAGAAGTCCAGTTATGAGTGAACAGTACTGATCCTGTGTGCGTTGAGCACTTGCTGTGTGCTGTGTCGTGGGGATACAGCAGTGAAAAATACAAGCCTTTTCCCTGCCCCCAGGGTTTACATTCCCGTGGGGGACACAGAAGTAAGGTGATTACCTGTTTGGTGAGAGCCAGGAAGGAAATAAACAGGGTATCGTTAGTATGCTCTTGAAATGATGTTTACGCTTAAATGAGCCAGGCTTGCTGAAAGCTGGGAAAACCGTGTCAAATAAAACAGCAAATGAAAAGGTCCTAAGGCAGAAAAGGCCTTTGGGATGGAAGGGATGGGAAGGCATTCACTGTGGCTGAGCAGTAGTGAGGAAGAGCCTGTGAGCGGAAGTCAGAGAGGTTGGAAGAGACCAGGACATGCAAGGGCACGTGTGTCAGGATGAAAGCTTGTATTTACCAAAGGGTTTTTAAGCAAAGGGGTAAAGTTTATTTATTTTTGAGAGAGAGAGAGAGAGACAGAGCATGAGTGGGGGAGGGGCAGAGAGAGAGGGAGATACAGAATCCGAAGCAGGCTTCAGGCTCCCAGCTGTCAGCACAGAACCCGACACAGCTCGAACCCACAAACCGCAAGATCATGGCCCGAGCCGAAGTCGGACGCTTAACCAACTGAGCCACCCAGGTGTCCCTACTCTTTCTTTTTTTTTTTTAATGTTTGTTTATTTTTGAGAGAAAGAGACAGTGTGAGTGGGGGAGGGGCAGAGAGAGAGGGAGACACAGAATCCCAAGCAGGCGCCAGGCTCCGAGCCATTAGCACAGAGCCTGACACAGGGCTCGAACCCACAGACTGTGAGATCATGACCTGAGCTGAAGTTGGGACGTTTAATCGACTGAGCCACTCAGTGAATAGTATTAATACGTCCACTCACTCAACCTCAAAACACTGAATCCTTTTATTCTCCACACCAGCAGCTCTAGTTGGTCCTTGTTCGGACATTCTGATATGTCTGAGGATTAGATTAGGCTCTACCTCCCCAACCCCCTTCCCTCCAAAAAATCCTGCAGAAGAGAAGTAGCTGCCTTGTATTTGAAGTCTTGGCAGATCTTTTATCTTCCAGGGTATATTGGGAATATTACCTCACCATTGCTAATAAATGATATCATAAAGCAAACAAACATTCATTTAAAAATAATCCAATAAATGGTCGTGTTGTAGAAATCACAAACAATTGTACTTGGTGAAAAAAAGCCTGTCCTAATGTTAAAAGAATTCTTGTGGTTTGGAATAATTTTCATTGATAGGATTACATGTAGATTCATTACGTAGATTATATACATTCAGTTAAAATGTCAAAAATCCTAAATAAAAGTGTTGATGCTGAGCTCTGGAGAACTCTTTGATAACCCCAAGAGATAGTTTCAGTGATGGTGATGTTAGTGATATCAGTGATTCAGGTGATGGTCTTGAATGAGAATGTTCTTTAAATGTAACGCTAGTGCAGGAACCTACTGTTTCTCATGTTTAAATTCCAGTTTGTTAACATACAGTGTGTGTGAACATTTTTCATGTCCCATAAGGAGAGATTGTATTTGGGAGATTTTTTCTTTTTTTTTTTTAAACTGGAATCCTAGGCTCCATTTCAGAAGTTTTGTTCAATAAGCATAATCATTGGGGGATTTACACAGTGTGATTCATTTTTTTCCTTTTTAGAAGAAGTCTGGCTAGATAACAATCTCAAAATGTGGCACCAGGATAATCAAGACGAGCTTAGAAGTATGGAGAGAGGCGATGAATGTGATGTTTTTAGGAAAATATTTCATTCAAGCATTAACTTTGTTCATTTAGCAATGAGACCCCATAAATGTGGCACAGGTGAAAAACATTTGAAACATCGTTTTGAGTTTCTTATTTCAAAAAATAACCTTGGAAGAAAGAAACTTGATGAGCTCAGTAAGAAATTTTTATTCTACATCAAACCTGATAGAACCCATGGTGGAATAAAATACTGTGATTGCAATACATGTAGAAAGGCCAGCAGTAGAGAGTCGTGGCTCATTGCAGACCATATTACACATACTGGAGTCTATTTATGCATGGAGTGTGGCAGAGTTTTTAATAAGAAGTCACAGCTTATTATACATCAGAGGACTCATACAGGAGAGAAGCCCTATGGATGCAGTGAATGTGGAAAAGCCTTCTCACAGAAGTCATTGCTCACTATTCATCAAAGGACTCATTCAGGAGAAAAACCATATGGGTGTGGTGAGTGTCAGAAGGCTTTCAGTAGGAAGTCATTACTCATTTTACATCAGAGAACTCATACGGGAGAGAAGCCCTACGGATGCAGCGAATGTGGGAAAGCTTTCAGCAGGAAGTCACAGCTTAAAAGACATCAGAGGACGCATACTGTCGAGAAACCATATGGCTGCAGTGACTGTGGGAAAGCTTTCTCCCAGAAATTAAAGCTCATTACACATCAGAGAACACACACAGGAGAGAAACCCTATAAATGTGGTGATTGTGGGAAAGCCTTCTTTTGGAAGTCCCAGCTCATCACTCATCAGAGGACTCATACGGGGAAGAAACCGTATGCATGTAATGAGTGTACCAAAGCCTTCAGCAGGAACTCACTCCTCATTAGGCATCAGAGGATCCACACAGGAGAGAAACCCTACGAATGCAGGGAGTGTGGCGAAGCCTTTGTCCGAAAACCCCAGCTCGTGAAGCATCAAGTAACTCATACAGGAGAGAAGAACTATCAGTGCAGTGACTGTGAAGAAGCATTCTTTAAGAAGTCAGAGCTAATCAGACATCAAAAAACCCATTTAGGGGAGAAACCCTATGGATGTGTTGAATGTGGAAAAACCTTCTTTGGGAAGTCCCAGCTCCTGACGCATCAGAGAACTCACACTGGAGAGAAGCCTTATGAGTGCAGTGAGTGTGGGAGAGCCTTCACCCAGAAGTCAAGCCTGATATCACATCAGAGGACGCACACAGGAGAGAAGCCCTATGAGTGCAGGGACTGTGGGAAAACCTTCAGCGAGAAGTCAAGCCTCGTTCATCATCAGAGAACCCATACTGGAGAAAAACCCTTTGAATGTAGCGAGTGCAGGAAAGCTTTTGCCTGGAAGCCACAGCTGCTAAGGCACCAGAGAATTCATACGGGGGAGAAACCTTACGAGTGCAGTGAATGTGGGAAAGCCTTTGTTCAGAAAGTGCAGCTCATTAAGCATCAAAGAAATCACACAGGAGAGAAAACCTATGGGTGCAGTGAGTGTGCGAAAGCTTTCTTTGAGAAGGCACAGCTCATTATACATCAGAGAATTCACACAGGAGAAAGACCCTATAAATGTAGTGAATGTGGGAAGTCTTTCACTAGAAAGTCACACCTTATGAGGCATCAGAGAATTCACACAGGAGATAAATACTATGGATGCAGTGAGTGTGGGACTGCCTTCAGCAGGAAGTCACAGCTCATGGCTCATCAGAGGACTCACGTAATCTAGAAACTGCACGAGTGCCGTGAATATGGGAAATCTGTCAGACTGATAGGAGAAATCCTGTCAGTGCACTGAGAATGCAGGTCCCACCCAGCAGAGTTCAGAAAGGAGGGAGGTATTTTTACGTAGACAGCGTAAGAGCCTTCTCCTGAAACACACAGCTTATTACACGTTAATGACTTGTTGGTGTGGAAGTCTTATCAGTATCCTAGTAGTGCAGAACCTGGTAGTCAGGAGTGACAGCTTCTCATCAGAGGACCTAAACATGAGGAGAAACTCAATCGTTGTAAAAATTGAGTGGGGGGTTTCGTCAAGAAAGGATAATTCGTGGTGCACTAGAGAAGACATATGCAAAGGAAATACTGAGCATCTTGAATTAGAGATTTCAGTGTGAAGGAGAAGTCCTAATAGTTTGGAAGAATTCTGGTAAGCATGATTCTATCGAAATAGTCCTATAGAGTTGTGTTGTATATAAGTTACAAAAGTAGTTAATTTTAAGTGGTAGCTGTGTTTTAAGTGTGAAGATATGCTTTCTGCTGTGGTGATGCGGCAAGGGCCAGATTAATCCCCTGCCTTGAACAGCTAGAAACTGTAAAATGTATATGAAATAACGGTTTCGAGACCTATGACAGGCGGAAGTGTGTGATCCCTGGCAGAAGGTGTAGAGAGTGAGGTGAGCCCATAAGAGCCCAGCCTGGTGCCTGGTGGCAGTTCCCAGGCTGCAGATCAGGGAAAGGAACAAATGTGGTCTTGCTGAATCAAAGAGAATTGCTGAATTGGCATTTGGGGAGGCCAGAGTAGCTAGAGTTTGCAGGGAGTTGTACTGGAGAGGAGGGAGCTTCCCAGAGAGAGGGCTGCAGAAATCTACAAGGAGTCCGCTTAGTCTTTGGCTTAGTACTGATTTGCACATGTGTGACCAGAAATTTCCTGAGTCCAGGAAAAGTGCTGGAAAGCAGTCCGCCAAACAGTTCCCAGAAATCAATGTAGGGCTGGGAATAAAATTCCCACCATCTGAAATGGCAACGGCTTTTAACACATGGGGCATCAGGTAGGATTCCCAGCAGAGTATTATCTTAGTAGTGAAGTAATTAATCCTAGATCGAAAGCTAGTCTGGACCCACAATGTCTGGCATCCAAAAACATAGCTGGCATACACAGAAGCCATGAGAATATGACTTGTAACCAGGAGAAAAATCAGTCACTAGAAAGATACAGAAAAAATGGAAGCAGTTGGCATTAAATAAGGATATTCAAATAGCTTTTATAGATGTACGGGAAAACAGGAATGTGACAGATGAATTGGAAGATGTATTTTTAAAAGCCTGAGTGGAACTTCTCAGGATGAAAACAACAATATCTGAAAATTAAAACAAAACAACAACTTTGGATGGAATTAAGAGCAGATTAGACATAGAAGATCAATGAGCTTGAGTGAAAATAAAAACTGTCCAACTGATGGACACAGGAAAAAAGAGACTCGAAGAAAAGACAATAGGGAGTTGGTTACAGCGAGGCACGTGTATTCGCATGGAGTCCTAGAAGGACAGGGCAGAGGAGAGGCCTAAGAAAGTATTTGAGTAAATAACAGATGAAATTTTTACACATATGATGAAAAATGTAACTCCACATATTCAAGAAGTTCAAAGAACCTCAAGATCATGAAGAAAATCCTGCTGATGGACATCATAGTCAAACGGATAAAACCCAATGATAAAGAGAACAGTTGTAAAGCACCTGGAGAAAGACAGGATACTTGCACAGAACAGAGGACCACACACACTTGTGGTCAGAAACTACTCGAGCTGGAACACAATGGAGTGAGGGACAGACAACTTTACATAAAACCCCCACCACCTGCCGTTTGTCTATTTCCCATCAAAAACATCTTTCAAAAATGATAGCAAAAAAAAAAAAAAAGTTTCTCAGAGAAACAAAATGAAAGAGACTTTATCTATAGACCTTATTTCAGGAAACACTAAAGCAAGTTTTGGTGCGGCAAGAAAATCCTAGGTGGAAATGAGGATCTACAGGAAGAAAAGAGGAGCTCTGGAAGTGGTGAATATGTGGGTAAATATAAAAGATCTCTTTCCTCATTTAAGAGTCTTTTAAAATGGTAATTGACTGCTTAAAGCCAAATAATGTATTGTGGGTTATGATGTCTTCAGAAGTAAAGTGTATCTCAACGACAACACTTAAGTGTGAATCTTCAGAACTAGTTAAATAGACTGCATCCTCTGAGTCAGAAACCTGCTTCCCCAGGGCTCAGGGCAACTTGCGTGTGTAGCAGCCACAGAGTAGAATGGCACATGTGACGGACGTGTGTATGTGCTGCTCGTTCTCCACATCCCCCCCCCCCTTCCCGGCTCTGCACCCCCAGGGGCTGTCCCCTAGGGACGGCCTCACCAGGGATTGTGCTTAGGTTTGAACATGGGAGGTACTCAGTCAGCAGGCGGGAGGAGAGAGGTTGGAACACTTAACCCCACGCCCCTGCCTGGACCTCGGTGTGAGTGGTGGGTGTGAGTGGTGTCTGTGCCGGAAGGGCTGCAGCACACCCTCCCCCCCTCCCCCTGCTGCCCTCCTGGGGCCATAGACCGTTTTTTCAGTTAATGCTTCCTTCTCCTTGCTCTTCACAATTTGGGGTGTTAACTATTTCTGGGTGCTTACCGACCTCTGGTTGGTTTGGGTTTCCTTAATTCAGAACACATACCTGGACATGGTTCCTCTAGTGAATGTTCTTAGGTTAATATTTTGAGTGTAGCACTTGTTTTCTGTGCCAGGTGTTAAACGAGCATTTAACACAATTCTGAGAATCAGTTACTGGGACAGAATCAGTTACTGGGACATGTGCCTCGTCGGGCATAGACTGACATCTATCAAGATTTCCCACACTAAATATCAATATTTTCTGTTTTTAACCAATTCAGTAGAAATTATAACAAGTAACAAAATTTTTTGTGTTTTTTTGTTTTGCTGCAAATCTGAATGGCTCCATAGGTTGTTGTCTGCTACATATCCAGTGGTCTTGCACTTACACTAACTCTTGAAACCAAAACATTTATGAAGTCTTATGCTACCTCTCGATTAGCCAAGCAATTTACAACAAAAAGAAAAAAAAATCATTTATGTTCAATATGTATGGACAAGGAAAAAGATAGTTTCTGAGTAAGGCAGAAGGGAATGATGCTTCATACTTCCTAGCTTGTCATTTAGAAACACTGTGCTGTGCAGTTAAAATGTCCTCATTCCATAGTCTGTTGCTTTTTATTACATATAATCTATGTAATCTGTAACCCCCACACAAGACTTCCATGTCAGGATGAAATAAACCACCAAAGAGGCCCAACATAGCAGCACCATCCTGTCATTTGTCGAATACCTCTTAAGACTTCATTTCACCTTTCTGTACCCTCTCTCACCCAGTCTGGTAACCACTTTTGAAGGGAAATATTGCATCAGGCTGCACAGCTGTATTTTCTTTTTCCTTTTTTAATTTTTTTAATGTTTATTTATTTCTGAGAGAGAGACAAAGCATGAGTGGGGAGGGGCAGAGAGAGAGGGAGACACAGAATCCGAAGCAGGCTCCAGGCTCCGAGCTGTCAGCACAGAGCCCGACACAGGGCTCGAACCCACAAGCCGTGAGATCATGACCTGAGCCGAAGTCGGACGCTCAACTGACTGAGCCACCCAGGCACCCCTGTATTTTCTCTCCCATTTGTGTTTGCATTTCGATCTGCATTTTGAAGAAGCTTTTCACGCAGGTGTTCCTTTTTGTACAAGCCCAACGGCACCATTCACACTGTAGTCTGTGGCAGTAAACTTGTGTATAACTCTGATCCTGTCTTTAAGGAATTAGTTAGCAAATGAAATAAATATTTCAAGGCTTGGGCACAACTGGACTAGCACTGTGACAGTCAGCTGTGGCAGTGTCTGCAACAGTGCCGTGTGCCCTCTAGGTGGCAGCACATAAGCCTAACAGCTTTTCCCTCCCCACCCCTTTGTCATGCTGAAGGGTCAGGCCACACTCACTCTCATTATCTTAGAAAACTTCATCTCATCATGTCTGTCTGCAGCATAGACACAGGCAGTGTAACTTCTTGTGACCAGCTCACAAGCATGATCAGTAGCTAAGTTACGAGGCGCCTCCCAGCGTGGCTCACCCCACCTGTGGACTTGGTGGTGCCATCTGGTAACTATATTTTCTTTGGGGGTCTTTGTAACTTAGGTCACAGTGACTACTCATTGAATCCAGGTAGTCTGGACATCTTGTCATTGAGCCTATTCCTTTCAGATGCTAAGATTAAATAAACCTGGGAACACCAACTTTATTGCATAACTAAGTCATTATACATAGATATTTTACAACACCTTAATCATTAAAAGTGCCCAACAAATAGTGTAGCTATAGAAGCAGCCACTGGTAAGATAAGAGAGAAATACAAATGAAGTGACATTTGTAATTAGATTCTCATTTAAAGCATTGCTATGATTCCTAGCTTTAAAATTATTTACAAAAAACCCACATCAAGCTGAGATTCCCAAGAAGATGGGGAAGCAGATTAACTTCTAGCATTTGTTAGAGAGCGGTTATGTTAAGGAAGCATATTAAACTACCACTGTAGCCATTGGAATGGCTGTGTGGCTTTATCTCCAAACCATGGTGGCCACAGGGCTGCTCTAAGTGCATGAACAAGTCATATATACTTATTCTGTTGTATGTGTTTGTACAGAGCAGAATGTGTCAGGCAATGACATCTGAGATCTGGGCCAGCTGTGCCTCACACACAAGGACAGGGCAGACAGCTAATGAACAAGGTCAGCTGTTGTCCCTTTGGTGAGAAGCAGTCTGTAAGTTGCTGGCATGTGTTTCCACTGCCTGGTGCACCTGGAGAGCAAGGGCGCCTGTGGGAGCTGTGGGAGCTCAGACTGGTGCACACACATCTCTCTGCTGTGCTTGAAAAGAAAATCTCTGTACCTGTATGTTTACTGAGTAAACTGTTGAATGAATTAATATGTGTGAGTGTGATCATTGGGAACAATGAACTCTAGCTTCCATTGAACTAGGTAACCCAAACCAAATCTGAGCTGTCGCCAGTTTCCAACATGTTTATCATTCAAATACTCCTGAAACATCAAGAGACCAGCTTTCGTTTACTTGTTGGCAGTGTTAAGAGTTAATGCTCTGCCCAGCCCTTGGCTCACCTCACTTTTTCCCCCCCATGCTAAACTAGGGGCTCCCCTATTCCTTCAAATCTTAAAAGAGTAGGATACTTACAGTTTAGTGAGCACAACTTCTAAAAAGAGATGAGGCACACTGTAAAAAGATTTACTCACATCTACCCTGTGCTTTCTGTGTCAGATATCACCTGATCCGAATCCCCACGAAACCACATAGTGCAGGACCAGACCTGGATTCCACACCCCAATGTCCAGTGCTCAGCCCATGGGAGACGCACTTGTCCTTGGATTCCTTTACGGTCTTTTCCCCAAAGGTTTAATTTAATTAATTGATTTTATTTTTATTTTTGAGAGAGAGTGTGAGCAGGGGAGGGGGCAGAGCAAGAGAGGGAGAATTCCAAGCATGTTCTGCGCTGACAGCAGTGAGCCCCATGCAGGGATCCAACTCACCAACTGTGAGATCATGACCTGAGCTGAACTCGGTCAGACACTCAACGGACTGAGCCACCCAGGCACCAGTATATTTTTTTAAGATTTTAGTTGTTTGTTTTTTCATTTTGAGAGAGCGCACGCACGCCTGCGCAAGCAGGGGACGGGCAGAGGGAGAGAATCCCAAGCAGGTTCCACGCTCAGTGCAGACCCCAATGTGGGGCTTGATCTCAGGACCCTGGGGTCATGACCTGAGCTGGTATCAAGAGTGGAAGGCTTAATGGACTGGGCCCCAGGCGCCCTTTAATATTATATTTTTACTCTACACCGAAATGGGGCTCAACCCACAACCCTGAGATCTGGAGTGGCATGTTCCACCGACTGAGCCAGCTGGGCACCCCAGACTGCTTTCCGGTCTGCAAGTCCTCCGAGCACAATCAGGCCCCTACTTTCATTAGTACCGGAGTTTGTCAAGTTGCGTGCTTCTCCCTGACTGAAAGGCTGTCCTATGGAAGGAACGAGAAACCACCAACTCCCGCATTTGTTCACCAGCGCGTGTACACTCGGCCGGCGCCCTGCAACCAGGCAACTGGTGAAAAGCCCTGGGAGTTTATACGGCCAGGCGCGCCGCGGAGCCCTCTGGAAGATGTAGTTCTGGGGCGAGCGGCACTCTGGGAAATGTAGTGCTGCGCGCACGCTTCCGCGGTGGGCCGGGCGAACCTTGGTACTACTGGCCGGAGGGGGAGGCCGTGTGGGGAGCGGGCGGGCTGCGGGGCTGGGGCGGCCTCGGTGCCCGCGCGGGCCCCGCGGTGCCCCCGGTGCGCGTTCTGCGGGTCAGGGCAGCGTGTGGGGCCAGTGGGGTCTGGGGCGGCGGGGCAGAGCGGGCCGGTCAGGCAGGATCGGAGCAGGGGACTCCGGGGATGGGTGACTGGGCCTGCGCGGAGGGCGCTGGAGGGAGCGGGGCTGAGAGCGGCTGGGGCCCGACGCCTGCTGAAGGGGCCGTGGGGCTCGGTGACGGGTAGTGAGGTGAGTGAGCGGGGGCCTGTCCGGACGAGTGTGGGGGCGGGGGCGGGGGCGGGGCTGGCGGGGTGCGTGGGGCGAGGGGTGGTTGTGGACCCGTTAGGGCGGCGTTCGGGGGTCTGCAGAAAGTGGTGGAACAGAATTAGAGATTTAAAGCATTCGTGCCTTAAAGTCACCTTCGGGGAGTGAAAGATGGGGCCGCAGGCCTGAGCTGGTCTCAAGGTGTCAGTGATGTGGGCTGGGGGCGCCTTCGGGGTGTCAGCGATTGGGGCAGCTGTGGAGTGCAGAAATCGGGTGCCTGGTGGGGTTAGTGAAGGGCAAATAGAATTTGCTGATTGGAGGGAGCGTGAAGTTGAATATTTTCGGGGTGATAGATTGGGGTCTTGTGTGGTTTGGGGATTGCTGGGGTTTGCAAGAGCTCTGTGAGTGGGGGGACATTACTGGAGGGGGATTTTTCTCATTAACCTGTTACTTTGCCTTAGGGTTGAGTAGTTTGGGAGGCCAGTGGAGGTGGGGGGGGGCGCTGTGTGTGTCACTAATTATAGGCTCACGAAGGAAGTGAGCCTAGGATGTCAGTTTACATCGGTGACTGGGGAATCCAGCGATCAGGATTAGGATGCCTGATGGGTGAGGAATTGGGGACAGTAGGAATGATTGAGCCATTAGGAAGGCCTGGGTATCAATCAGAAGAGTATTGGGGCACCTGTCTGGCTTAGTCGCTGGCGTGTGCAATTACTGAACTCGGGGTTGTGAGTTCAAGCCCCAGGTTGGGCGCAGAGTTCGCCTTTAAAAACAAAAAAGAAAAGGAAGAAAGAGTAGTGATTGTGGAACTATGGGTTAGGGACTGATTGTGGAACTATGGGTTAGGGACTGATTGTGGAACTATGGGTTAGGGACTGATTGTGGAACTATGGGTTAGGGACTGATTGTGGAACTATGGGTTAGGGACTGATTGTGGAACTATGGGTTAGGGACTGATTGTGGAACTATGGGTTAGGGACTGATTGTGGAACTATGGGTTAGGGACTGATTGTGGAACTATGGGTTAGGGACTGATTGTGGAACTATGGGTTAGGGACTGATTGTGGAACTATGGGTTAGGGACTGATTGTGGAACTATGGGTTAGGGACTGATTGTGGAACTATGGGTTAGGGACTGATTGTGGAACTATGGGTTAGGGACTGATTGTGGAACTATGGGGTTGGTGACTTGGTAGCCTGGAGGTGGAGGCAGAGACTGGTGGACATTTGGCTGTAACTGGGGGGCTGTGGGAACGACTGGGGACATGGTAGATTTGGACAACTGAGGCGACAGTTTGCGGGGACAGTCGGAGGAGTCATCGGGAAGCCTGTGGGAGTTAATAAGTTGGGGGGTGAATGAGGGACTTATTGGTGTAAGTGATAGGGTTGTGGGAGTTAGTGATGGGCCGAATGTGTCTGGTGACTGGGACTCACAGGGCTTGTTGGGAGTATGACTGGTGGAGTAAGTGGTGAATGGGCTTTTGCAAATGGTTGATTAGTGAGCTGTGGAATTGACTGGGAGGTCTTTGAGGCTGCTGATTGGGTGGACTTGGGGTCAGGGCTCGAAGACGAGGGATGCCTGGATATCAGGTGTTGGTTGAAAATTGATTGAGTCTTTATACGATATAATCACAGGTCTACAGTTATATTTATTGGTCTGAAAGTGGGTTTACTATATAGCATAAAAGGCAATTCAAAAATGTAAGACTGTAAGATCACAGTTTGTAACAATGTCAGATGGTTTCTAACACCCTATGAGAGAGGTACCTTTGAAATAGTGGGGTTATGGTAATAGTTGTTAGTTGATATGTATTTTCTGATTTCTCTATAATCATGTCCTATAATAGTAAGAGCGCTAACTAGCATTTACTAAATGTGTATGTGCCAGTTATAGTTCTAAGGTACTTACATGTATTAACTAATTTAGAACTCTCAAAGAACGTTATGACCTTAAAATGAATTGTTTGTTGTATTTTGAGGAGAAACTCAGCTGAATTATTCATCTCATGAATGGTTGGATTCACTTTCCTCTTTTATTCATGCCTTTATTTAAAAATGAAATTGATGTTCATGGGGTGCCTGGGTGGCTCAGTGGGTTAAGCATCTGACTTCAGCTCAGGTCATGATCTCGTGATTCGTGGGTTCCAGCCCCACATCGGGCTCTGTGCTGACAGCTCAGAGCCTGGAGCCTGCTTCGGATTCTGTGTCTCCTCTCTCTCCGCCCCTCTGCCACTCATACTCTGTGTGTGTGTCTCTTTCTCTCAAAAATAAACAAACATTGAAAACATTTTTTAAATGAAATTGATGTTCTTATTTCCTGTTCACTATATATTTTACACACACACACACACACACACACACACACACACACACCATTGCTGTCTCCCTTCCTTTCTGAGACAATGAATGCTTGGTTAAATGCTATCAATGCTGTGGGGTTCCTTCTGCATACGCTGCTATTTGAGTCCTTGTTAGATCTGTTTACTGTCTTTTTTTAAAAGTTTGTTTATTGGGGCACCTGGGTGGCTTACTCAGTTAAGCATCTGACTTCAGCTCAGGTCATGATCTCACGGTTCGTGAGTTTGAGCCCCACATCGGGCTCTGTGCTGACAACTCGGAGCCTGAAGCCAGCTTCAGATTCTGTGTCTCCCTCTCTCTCTCCTCCCCTGCTTGCGCTCTGTCTCTCTCTCCCTCAAAAATAAATAAAACATTAAAAAATTTTTTTTAATTAAATTAAATTTAAAAAGTTTATTTATTTTGAGAGAGAGAGAGCACGAGCAGGGGAAGGGCAGAGGGATAGAGAATCCCAAGCAGGTTCCACTCTTTGTGGAACCCAATGCAGGGTTCGATCCCACGAACTGTGAAATCATGACCTGAGCCAAAATTAAGAGTTGGATGCTTAACTGACTGAGTCACCCAGGAGCCTGGAGTCTTTTTTTTTTTTTCATTTAAGTTTATTTAAATTCTAGTTAGTTAACATATATGGTAAAGTTGGCTTCGGGTGTAGAATTTAGTGCTTCATCGCTTAGATACCACACCTAATGCTCATCACAAGTGTCCTCCTTAATACTCATCACCCATTTAAAGTCTGTTTAGAGTCTATAGAAAACACAGTTTGAGCTTTAAATGAAGGTGAGTTTTCAGCAAAAGAGGGAGATTTGCATCTACTAAAGAGACTTTGTTAACTGATTCAACAGATTCCGGTTTCCATGAAGTAATTGGCTTAGTTGAGATAAAGAAGTCCCAGAGGTGAATCCTTGGTGAAGAGAGTCCTGACCAGAGGAATTAAGAAGGATAGAGCAGAGCCTAAAGTTACTGGCCATTTCCCAAGTGTGGCAGAAAATGACTAAGTCCCAGGTAAGTAATTCATTTATTTCCTTAGTTATGATTCCATAGAATTCACCCATTTAAAGTGAACAATTTACTGTTTTTTAGTAAGTTTAGAGACTTCTGCAACCATCTAATTGTTCATCCTCCTAAAAGAGCACCCCGTTAGCAGGTGTTCCCCATTTCTCCCTGCCCCAGCTCTAGGCAAGCACAGTACGCTCTCTGTGTCTCTGGATTTGCCCCTTCTGCCCATTTCATATCAATGGAATCACACCTGTTCTTTTGCGACTGGCTTCTTCCATGTAGCTCACTTTCAAGAGGGGACATATATTAATACTTTATTGTCTTTTGTTGTGGAATAATAATCTGTTGTGTGACTATACCACATTTTATCAGTTCCTTATTTGCTAAACATTTGGGTTATTTCCACATTTTGGCTATCATGGCTGATGCTACCGTGAACACTTGTGCATATGTTTTCTGTTCTCTTGGGATACATACCTAGGAGTGCAGTGGCTGGTTCATGTCGTAACTATATTTAACATTTTGAGAAACTGATAAACTGTGTTTTTTAAGTTGCTGATTCATTTTACAATCCCACCAGCAATATATAAGGGCTTCCATTTCTCCACCTCCTCATCAACACTGTTACTGTCTCACTTGGCCACTCTAGTGGGTGTGAAATGGTACCTTGCGGTTTTCATTGCATTTTCTTCTGTATCCACTGATGTGTCTGGGCATAAAATTTTTATTCACATTTTTTTTAAGGTTTATTCATTTTTTGAGAGAGAGAGAGAGCAAGCGAGCACGAATGGGGAAGGAGCAGAAGGAAAGGGAGACACAGGATCTGAAGCAGGCTCCAGGCTCTGAGCTGTCAGCACAGAGCCCTACACGGGGCTCGAACCCACGAACCATGACATCATGACCTGAGCTGAAGTCAGATACTTAACCAACTGGGCTACCCAGGCACCCTGTCACATTTTTTTTTTTTTTAATTTACATTTTTTTATTGCTTTCAGTTGGAAAAGCTTTTGCCTGCCTTCAACTTTGGACAATTTTCCTGTTTTGCTTCTCTGATTATTTCCTCCCCTTTATTCTCCATTTTCTCCAGTTTTGGAATGCTTGATGGATATTCTCTTCTGGATCTATGCTCTGAGTTTAAAAACTTTTCTTTAATATATTTGACTTCTTTTCTTCTCATCTTGATTCTTGCAGAATTCATCAGTGTGGTAATTCACACTGCAAATGTCCTCTTCCATTAGATACATTCTGCTGTTTGGCCAGTATATCGAGATTTTTTTCCATTCAAGTTTTTAAATTTTTAATTTCATGTATTTATTTATTTATTTATTTATTTATTTATTTATTTATTTATTTATTTTAGAGAGATAGAGTGAGCGAGCGTGAGCAGGGAGGTGGGGCACAAAGGGAGAGAAAATCCCAAGCAGGCTCCACATTCAGTGCGGAGCCAGACTTGGGGCTTGATCCCACAACCCTGGGATCATGCCCTGAGCTGATATCAAGACTTGGACGTGCACCCAGCCGAACCACCCAGGCGCCCCTTCCATTCAAGTTTTAATAACAACTTTTTTAATGATTCTTTCCAATGTTTCAGTGTGATGGTTGAAGAGAAGGGCCTAAAATGTGTGTGTTGTTTGCATTAAGATATTTGTTTCAAAATTAAATATACTATTTTTGTAGGGATAATAACCTATATAGGATGTGAAATCCAGATCTTGTGTTTGGCATAAAATCACTCTTTTGTTTTGTTTTGTTTTGTTTTTTTTAATTACCAGTAATGTGTTGGAGTCAGCTCATACCAACTTGCAAAACTTAAATTCTGAGTTTTGTAAACCAGTTATTAAACTTTGATAGCTTGAAATCAGCCATGGTAGTAATATTTTCAACACAGATTAGCAAATGCTACAAATTAGGACTGTTGTTTTTCCAGCGAACTGACTTCTCAGCATAAGTCTGGATCACATTGAATACCTAATCAACCTCAGAAGCCATTCACGAGTTTAACAGCTTCACACGTCAGATTGACTAATCTGGCTGGCATCATAGACTCAATTAGATTACCAACATGGTACAGGGAATCATTAAACCAGTGAACTGAATGAATATGTGCCCCAATTCATATCTTGTATGAAAAGAGCCACATCTGCATGGCTGAGACATGTCTGAAATTGACTGTCCTAAGATCCATGTAAGGCTTCTCCAGTAGAGTGTCCCAGTACTGTGGGGTTTTTGGTCTGTTTTGTTTTTGTTAGAATTAAATCCAAAATATGTTCACTGTGATTTATTCTTTGACCCTGAATCATGTAAAGTGTGCTGCTTAATTTACAAATACTTGAGGTGAGGAGTTCTCTACATACCTTTTTGTTATTATGTTCTGATTGTATTTTTTTATGGTCAGAGAGCGTCTCCTTATGATATCAATTCTTTGGGACTTATTTTATGGTCCAGCATATGGTGTATCTTTGGGAATAATCCATGTGAATCAAGGAGAATGTGTTGTTGGATGGAATGTTCAATAAATAAATGTCAATTAGGTTAAATCAGTTGATAGCATGTTCAATTCAATAGTCTTACTGATTTTTGTCTACTGGTTCAATCAATTATTGAGAGCCGGTGAAAACCTCCAGGTTTTTTTGAGGATTTGTACAAGAGTTTATGTACAATAAATGCCCAGACATAGAATTTCTGGGTCAAAGGCCATGCAAGTTTTACATATTAATAGAGATTACAAAATTGCCTTCTAAAAGTGTATTCAAATTTGTTTATCAACAGTGTTTTGCTGACTCTTCCCCACATCCTTACCAACACTGAGTTGTATCACCTTTTTTTTTCTTTTTTTTTTTTTAAGTAGGCTCCATGCCCAGCATGGAGCCCAACAGGGAGCTTGAACTCATGACCCTAGATCAAGACCTGAGCTCATGACGTGAACTGAGATCAGTCAGACGCTTAACCAGCTGAGCCACCCAGGCGCCCCCATGTCAACTTTTTATCCTTGCCAACCTGATCGATGAAAAATGACATTTCCTTGTATTTTTAACTTGCATTCTTTTAATTATTGCTGATAATGTTTTCTATTTTTTGGTTGTGATAAGATAGACATAAACATGTTCATAATATTGTGCAGCCTTCACTACCATCCACATCCATAACTTTTTTCGCCTTATGCAATTGAAACTACACCCACTTATTTACGTCAGTATTTTCTTCATGTATTTTGAAGCTCTGTTATTTTCTTATTTTTATTAAAACAATTTTTTTCATGTTTATTTATTTTTGAGAGAGAGTCAGTGCACAGGGGGCAGAGAGAGAGAGGGAGACACAGAATCTGAAGCAAGAAATCTCTGTCAGCTGTCAACACAGAGCCTGATGTGGGGCTTGAACCCACAAACTGTGAGATCATGACCTGAGTTGAAGTCGGAAGCTTAACCAACTGAGCCACCCAGGTGCCCCTCTGTTACTTTTTCTTCAATATTTGTTCATTTTTGAGAGAGAGAGAGAGAGCGTGTGTGCAAGCCTATGAGCAGGGGAAGGGCAGAAAGAGAGGGGGACAGAGGATCTGAAATGGGCTCCATGCTGACAGCAGAGAGCCTGACGCAGGGCTTGAACCCACGAGTTGAGAGATCATGATCTGAGTGGAATTGGACACTTAACAGACTCAGCCACCCAGCCGCCAGTTGGAGCTTTGTTATTAAATGTTTGCACATTTAGGATTATTATGTTTTCTTGATATCAAAATTGACCCTTCTGTTGTTATGAAATGTCCTTTTTTATCTCTAGCAATACCCCTTATCTTGAAGCTTACTTTGTTTAATATTAATGTAGCTACACTAGTTTCCATATGAATGTCTGAGTGCTATTACCTTTTCCTGTATTTTACGTCTAACTTATTTGTACCTCTGTAATTGTGTCTTGAGCACCTGGGTGGCTCAATTGGTTAAGTCACCGACTTTGGCTCAGGTCACGAGCTCACGGTTCGTGGATTCGAGCCCCGTGTCGGGCTCTGTGCTGACAGCTGAGCCTGGAGCCTGCTTCAGATTCTGTGTCTCCCTCTCTCTGCCCTTCCCCTGCTCACACTCTGTCTCTCTCTGTCTGTCAAAATTAAATAAATTAAAAAAAAAATCATAATTAAGTGTGTCTTTTGTAAGTATCCTATAGGTAGGTCTTACTTTTTCCAGTCTGATAATCTCTCTTTTCTGTGGAATGTTTATTTAGTCCGTTAACATTGTAAGTAATTATTGACATATTGGGGTTGAAGTCTACCATGTTGCTATTTGTTTTGTTTGTACTGTTTGTTCTTTGTTTCTTTTCCCTGCCTTCTTTTGGAGCGTTTGTGTGGTGGTCCCTGTTCTCGGGTGTTGGAGGACATGTGCTAATGCGCGACTCTGCCCTCCTGCTTTCCACTGCCTGAGTCCCCAGGCACAGGAACGAAGCACTTTCTTCTGGGCTTCCTCCCTCCTTCTTCTCACCATGCGATGGGCCCACCCTCCTTGACGAGGCCGCCTTCGGTGTTGGTGGACACATGCTGTGCTGTCTCCATGCAGCCACCCTTTGAAAGGGTTGTTTTGGGTTTTTTTCCTGAAAAACATGCTAGATTTTTTTGTTTGTTTGAACATTTTGGACATTCCATTCTACGTTGGCTTGCATTGTTTCTGGTGGGAGGTCAGTTGTCCCATCCCTCTTATGTTGATCCCTGGAATGTACTGTCTTACCCTCTGGCTGATTTTAAGATTTTAGTTTTAGTTTTGGGCAATTTGGCTCTGATGAGCCTCGGTCTGGTTTTCTTTATATGTATCCTGATTGGGATACTTTGAGTTTCTTGTGTCTGTGGAATGTTTTTCTTCACATTTGGAACATTTCCAGCCGTCATTTACTCAAATATTTTTTCTGCCCTATTTTCTTCCTTCTGACCCTCCAATTATGGTGTATAAGATGTTTTTATATTGTCCTACGGTCACTGACACTTGATACATTGTTTCCAATACTTTATACTTTGTATGTGGTTGTTTTTTTTAACTTTATTTAGTTTGAGACAGAGAGAGCAAGTGTAGGGGAAGGGCAGAGAGAGGGAGAGGGAATCCCAAGCAGGCTCCATACTGTCAGCACAGAGCCCAATGCGGGGCTCGATGTCATGAACTGTGACACCATGACCTGAGCCGAAATCAAGAGTCAGGCGCTTAACCGACTGAGCCACCCAGGTGCCCCTGTATGGTTTTTATTAATCAATTTTCAAGTTCATGAATCTTTTCCTTCATAACATCAGATCTGCTGTTAAGTCCATTTGATATGTACTTAATATCAGCTGTTCAGTCTAGAGTTTCTATTTGGTTCTTTTTTAAAAAATTAATTTCCTTTTCTCTCCTGAAGTATTCCATCCCTTCACTTATCATATCCATGTTTCCTCTAAGTTATTCAACATATTTAGTATTGTTATTTTAGAGTCTATCTCTTAATTCACATAACTTAGGCATCTGTAGATCTCCTTCTGTTGGCTGGTTTTACTTTCTGTGGCCGTAGTTCTTGGTCACATTTTTATACTTCTTTGTATATATATTTTACTGCATTCTAGATGTTGTAAAGAAAAAATGGTGGAAACTGAAGTATAACTTGCTTCATTTTGTTCACTTTCCAGAGTATATAGACTCTTTCCTTTAGAAAGTAGGGTGGAGGTTTATCATTCTGGTTTTTTCTAGAAGTGAGTTGAATTAGTTCACAATTTATTTTATTTATTTGTTTACTTTTTTAACGTTTTTATTTTATTTTTTGAGAGACAGAGACGGACAGAGTGCTAGTTGGTGAGGGGCAGAGAGAGAGGGAGACACAGAATCCGAAGCAGGCTCCAGGCTCCGAGCCATAAGCACAGAGCCTGACATGGGGCTCGAACCCACGAACTGTGAGATTGTGACCTGAGCCAAAGTCAGACACTCAACGGACTGAGCCAGCCAGGCACCCCTGTTCATTTATTTATTTAACGTTTATTCATTTGAGAGAGACAGAGTGTGAGTGGGGGAGGGGCAGAGAGAGAGGGAGACAACAGAATCCGAAACAGGTTCCAGGCTCTGAGCTGTCAGCACAGAGCCCGACGCGGGGCTCAAACCCACGGACAACGAGATTATGACCCGAGCCGAAGTCAGACACTGAACCCCCTGAGCCACCCGGGTGTCTGTCAGACTTGCTGTTTTAAACACCAATGTATTTATTGCCTGGCGGACATGTACAAGAAAGTCTCTAAGGCAGGAGCAGAAGGTGAATATTTTAGGCTTTTCCGGCCACACATCCCTGGCGCAACTGCTCACCTCCCCTGCGGTCCTGCAAGAGAGTCATGGATCGTACGTGAACCGATGGCTGGAAGCTGGATTTCAAGAAGCTTTATTTTAGCATCTAAGTGCTGACTGGGCTTGGCAATTTGCAGCCCCTGCTCTAAGGTGCGAGCCGGGCGGACGGCACTGCTGGTGCACGGAAGGTGACTGTCCCCAGTGCTGGCACATAGAAGGTGACTCTGTCCCCAGTGCTGGCACACAGGTGACTCTGTCCCCAGTGCTGGCACATAGGTGACTGTCCCCACTGCTGACACACAGAAGGTGACTGTCCCCAGTGCTGGCAGACAGGTGACTGTCCCCACTGCTGACACACAGAAGGTGACTCTGTCCCCGGTGCTGGCAGACAGGTGACTGTCCCCAGTGCTGGCACACAGAAGGTGACTCTGTCCCCGGTGCTGGCAGACACGTGACTGTCCCCAGTGCTGGCACACAGAAGGTGACTCTGTCCCCAGTGCTGGCACACAGGTGACTGTCCCCACTGCTGACACACGGAAGGTGACTGTCCCCAGTGCTGGCAGACAGGTGACTGTCCCCAGTGCTGACACACAGAAGGTGACTCTCCCCGGTGCTGGCACACAGGTGACTGTCCCCAGTGCTGGCACACAGAAGGTGACTCTGTCCCCAGTGCTGGCACACAGGTGACTGTCCCCACTGCTGACACACAGAAGGTGACTGTCCCCGGTGCTGGCAGACAGGTGACTGTCCCCAGTGCTGACACACAGAAGGTGACTCTGTCCCCGGTGCTGGCAGACACGTGACTGTCCCCAGTGCTGGCACACAGAAGGTGACTCTGTCCCCAGTGCTGGCACACAGGTGACTGTCCCCACTGCTGACACACAGGTGACTGTCCCCAGTGCTGGCAGACAGGTGACTGTCCCCAGTGCTGACACACAGAAGGTGACTCTGTCCCCGGTGCTGGCAGACACGTGACTGTCCCCAGTGCTGGCACACAGAAGGTGACTCTGTCCCCAGTGCTGGCACACAGGTGACTGTCCCCACTGCTGACACACAGAAGGTGACTGTCCCCAGTGCTGGCAGACAGGTGACGGTCCCCAGTGCTGACACACAGAAGGTGACTCTCCCCGGTGCTGGCACACAGGTGACTGTCCCCAGTGCTGGCACACAGAAGGTGACTCTCTCCCCAGTGCTGGCACACAGGTGACTGTCCCCACTGCTGACACACAGAAGGTGACTGTCCCCGGTGCTGGCACACAGGTGACTGTCCCCAGTGCTGACACACAGAAGGTGACTCTGTCCCCGGTGCTGGCAGACACGTGACTGTCCCCAGTGCTGGCACACAGAAGGTGACTCTGTCCCCAGTGCTGGCACACAGGTGACTGTCCCCACTGCTGACACACAGAAGGTGACTGTCCCCAGTGCTGGCAGACAGGTGACGGTCCCCACTGCTGACATACAGAAGGTGACTCTGTCCCCGGTGCTGGCAGACAGGTGACTGTCCCCAGTGCTGGCACACAGAAGGTACTCTGAACCAGCCACACCCGCAGTGCATTCATCCATATTCTTGGCTTGTCTGGATATTGAAAAGTTTTCACTTTTGCCGATCTAAGGGGTAAATGATAACCCCTTACAGTTGTGTTTAAACCACGTATGTTCTCCGGCCCCAGCATCTGTGGTAACTTGACCTGGCGACAAGATTGAGGGCCCTGTGAGGACAGAGTGAATCCCGTTCACCTTCGTGTTGATGACACCAGAGTGGAACCTCACACACTTGTGGGTCGATAAACATTCTAGGTCATACTATCTTACTTAAAACACTACAGGATTTTTAAGACTTCTGTTTCTCCAGTAAGGTATAATGCAAATCTAGGCATATGATAAAAAGCCTGTGTACTGAATCCTGATAAGAATGGTCAAAATCAGTGTATCAGAGATGACTTCATTTACAAACAGTGGGAGCTCTGATAATAAGGCCATAGAACTTTCTCCTGCAAGACACCCGGAAGTAGACGGTCCTGGGCTGGCACAGCTCATGACCGATATCATAAAGGACAAAATGTTTCCAGGTTTCTGCTCTGCCAAACTTCACTCACATTGTCTCACGGCCCAAGGTGGCTGCAGCAGCTCTGAGGGCAACGTCTGCGGTAACAGCAGGAAGAAAGGTAGAGGGGGCAGAGGGCAAAATCAGTATCTCTTTTACCCAAAAACGGCAGCTTCCCCGTGGATGGTCCTCACACACCTCCTAGGTCCCATCTCCAGCCCACAGTCACGTGACTGACTCTAGCTGTAAGAGAGACAAGAACAGAGGGAACTGGCATCCGGCTCAGAGCAATTGCGATTCGTTACTGGGAACTGGGCACTTTTGCGTGACGGCTCCTGGGGGCTCCCACTCCAGGGCCTTGCCGCCTTTCCTTTATTATGGTATCCATTTCTTCAGATTCAGTAGGGACATGCTCTTTCAGGGGTCATTGGCATTGGAGGATGTGGCCGTGAACTTCACACGGGACGAGTGGCAGCTCCTGGACTCTGCTCAGAAGAACTTGTACAGAAATGTGATGCTGGAGAATGTGAGCAGTCTCGTGTCCCTGGGTAAGGACATCTTGTGCGGACTCAGGCTCTGCCCGGGCACTTGCCATTTCCTCTTCGCTTACTATCAACGGGGGCCTTTAAAGTGTGCAATGACTTAGGCTTTAGCTTAAGAATTCACGAGTCCTCAGCGCTTTTTTGTGTTGAGTGCACACTCACATCCCAGATGGAAGGGCTCCCTGCACAGCCTCTGAAACTAAGCATTTATTTATTCTTAGAAGTCTGAAGCCCAATGAATTAGGCTCAAGTCATGTGTGATTTTTCATATACAGGGTTTCAACTTATCAAACCAGATGTGATCTTCAAACTGGAGCGAGAGCAGCCTTGGATAATAGGCGAAGAGGTCCCAAGTCAGAGCTTGTCGGGTGAGTCACCTGTGAGAAGGTGGAATTTTAATGCCAGTTTAGGGGCGCCGGGGTGGCTCAATCGGTTAAGCGTCCGACTTCAGCTCAGGTCACGATATCACGGTTCGTGGGTTCAAGCCCTGCGTTGGGCTCTGTGCTGACAGCTGGGAACCTGGAGCCTGCTTCGGATTCTGTGCCTCCCTCTCTCTCTGACCCTCCCCCGTTCATGCTCTGTCTCTCTCTGTCTCAAAAATAAATTTAAAAAAAAATTAAAAAAATTTTAATAAAAAAATACATGTCAGTTTACAGTGGACGTAAAGGCAGTGAGGGATGGGCACCTTTGAAATGCTGTTTAGATAATTCTCCAATCACTAAACCTTTAGAAGGGACTCAGAACCACGGATATGAGCTTCTCAGATACCCAGATCTTATATAGATCACTTATCTGTATGAGGATAATCTGTCCGTCTTTGCTTTGATTTTAGAGTGAGCTACGCTCCTCTGGTCTGTACTAAGGAGCCCAACCCTTCTCACCTCAGACCGTGTGTGTTCTTTTTCCCTCTCCACGCCACAAACGTATCCTGCTGATAGATCCCTTGTCTTTTCACTGGTACCGAGAATTCATTGTGTTTTTTTCTTGTCATCATTCTAATTCCCTCCTATTTTCTTTCCCTTTTTATTGTTAAATGCCTCAGATTACTATTATATACCTGTGGTCATTCCTTCTATTCTCTACTTGATTTCTTTTTTTTTGTTTTGTTTTTAATTTTTTTTTTTCAACGTTTATTTATTTTTGGGACAGAGAGAGACAGAGCATGAACAGGGGAGGGGCAGAGAGAGAGGGAGACACAGAATCGGAAACAGGCTCCAGGCTCTGAGCCATCAGCCCAGAGCCTGATGCGGGGCTCGAACTCACGCACCGCAAGATCGTGACCTGGCTGAAGTCGGATGCTGAACCGACTGCGCCATCCAGGCGCCCCTCTACTTGATTTCTTTTATGGAAGTTTACTCCTTCTATGCCTATAACCAAAGGAATAACTTTGGTGTCATCATTTCCTACCTTGTAGTGCAACTTTTTAATGCAGATTGTGCTCAGATAAAACCCTACCTTTGCTTAGGACAGATTATTATATCATGGCCTTTAGCAACCTGTTTAGTCAAGGTTTTTTTTTTTCCCCCTTTTCCTTATCTATTATTAGTTTTCTACCTCAGTTTCCATGAGAGCACTTTATTTAATTTTAATTCCCAAACATGTATAGTTGTGCATGATGTTTTCTGCACTTCTAGTTCACCTGGTTCACGATTATTGAATCCACAAAATATGTTTGTCATTCTCCTTTCTAGAATACTGGAAAGTTGACGATTACAAAGCTTGGCACCAAGAAATCCAAGACAGGATTAAAAAATCGGAACAAGTCCATGAAACTAATGCCAGTGGAAAAACATTCCAATCCAGCATGAACCTTGCACCGTTAAAGCAAAAGTCCAGTAAGCATGTCTCAAATGGAAAACATCTGAAACACTCGTTAGGTTTATTTACTGAGGCTGGAAACCGTGGAAGAAGGAAACCTGGTAAATTCAATGGATATGAGAAATCCTTTTTCCATACCGAACATGGAAAAACTCACGTTGGAGCAAAATGCTACGAATGTAATGATTGTGGAAAAGTCACCAGCAAGAAGTCACGACTCATTGTACATCAGAGAACACACACAGGAGAGAAACCATTTAAATGTAGTGAATGTGGCAAAGCCTTTTCCCAGAAGTCACACCTTGTGACACATCAGACGGTTCACACAGGAGAAAAACGTTATGGATGTGAGTGTGGGAAGGCCTTCTCTAGAAAGTCTCATCTCATTACACACCAGAGAACTCACACAGGAGAGAAACCTTATGAATGCAGTGAGTGCAGCAAAGTCTTTTCTCAGACGTCACAGCTCATTATTCATCAGCGAAGTCATACAGGAGAGAGACCGTATGCATGCGGTGAATGTGGGAAAGGCTTTAGTGGAAAATCGCAACTTATTACTCATAAGAGAACCCATATAGATGAAAAGCCCAATAAATGCGATGGATGTGGGAAAGCCTTCAGAGAGAAGTCAAGTCTCCATAAGCATCAGAGAATTCATTCAGGAGAGAAACCATATGGGTGCAGCGAATGTGGGAAAGCCTTCAGTGGGAAGTCACTCCTCCTCAGACATGAGAAAACTCATTCAGGAGAAAAGCCCTATGGATGTAAGGAATGCACGAAGGCATTTATTTGGAAGTCACAGCTCATCATACATCAGAGGACTCACACAGGAGAGAAGCCCTACGGATGTAGCACTTGTGGGAAAGCTTTTTCCCAGAAATCACACCTCATGATACATCAGAGAACTCACACAGAAGAGAAACCCTAGAAATAGAGCGAGTGTGAGACACTTTTAAGAAAATAATTGCCCTTCTCTCTATACCATAAAACACATTTATAAAAATCCTGCGAATGCCATGAGTGTAGGAAGGTCATTGGCAGGAAGTTCTACTTCCTTGAACGTCAGAATGCCAAATTGGAGAGAAAGCCTATGTGTGCAGTGAATGTGGAAAGGCAGTAGAGACAAGTGCTCAGCAAATGGTCTAGTCTCATCATAAATCAAGTTATTCATATTGAGGACAAAAATAATGACTCAAATGAATATAGGAAAATTTGTCCATAGCAATGTCAAAAAAATCAATTTCCAACTACGGTATTGCATCTTTAAAAAAAGATTATATATTCTATTTTAAGTGATATGCATATGAAGCTTTAAAGATATTGGGCGCCTGGGTGGCGCAGTCGGTTAAGCGTCCGACTTCAGCCAGGTCACGATCTCGTGGTCCGTGAGTTCGAGCCCCGCGTCAGGCTCTGGGCTGATGGCTCAGAGACTGGAGCCTGTTTCCGATTCTGTGTCTCCCTCTCTCTCTGCCCCTCCCCCGTTCATGCTCTGTCTCTCTCTGTTCCAAAAATAAATAAACGTTGAAAAAAAAATTTTTTTAATAAAAAAATAAAGATACGTATGTCTGTGTATGAGTATGTTCAGTAATCTTGACAGCCAAGTAGAAAGCCTATTGCTTCAGACAAATATAGGGCTTATAGTCCTGAGTATGGCTACATCTTGTGAATTTATAGAATTTCATAGCATATGTGAAATTAATCTGTGAATATGGTATATGTCATGTTTATAGCACAGCATCTCTCAAGGGTGCTGCACAATGTATATCGTTTGTCTTGTACCATAATAGAAGGTAAGCCAAACCGAATGATTTCGTTATTATTTAACAAATAGTGTAAGTTATATTGCCACAACTTTTTGGCACATGCAAATGAGTTTGGGAACTCTTACCATGCCCTGTGTTCAATAACAGAAGCTGGAATTTTTCAATAAAATCTCCTGCCTCTTCTGAGTCGCCAGTTACATCCAGATTGTTCACATTAAACATGCAAAGGCAAGAATACAAGTTAACGTCTGACCAAGTGAGCAAAAGAAAAACTCTGAACTGCATTGCTCGTCATCTAAACAGATGAGAAGTGGAGCTGGCAAAAATAAAATACCCACAAGGGGCTCCTGGGTGGCTCAGTCGGTTGGGCGTCCGACTTCAGCTCAGGTCATGATCTCGCGGTCCGTGAGTTCGAGCCCCGCGTCGGGCTCTGTGCTCACAGCTCAGAGCCTGGAACCTGCTTCAGATTCTGTGTCTCCCTCTCTCTCTTCCCACTCCTACTCTGTCTCTCTCTCTCTTTCAAAAATAAATAAACATTAAAAAAAATTTTTTTTAGGGGCGCCTGGGTGGCTCAGTCGGTTGACCGTTTAACTTTGGCTCAGGTCATGATCTCATGGTTCATGAGTTCGAGCCCCGCATCGGGCTCTGTGCTGACAGCTCGGAGCCTGGAGCCTGCTTCGGATTCTGTGTCTCCCTCTCTCTCTGCCCCTCCCCTGCTCATGCTCTGTCTCTCTCTCAAAAATAAACATTTTAAAAAATTTAATAAAATAAAATACCCACAAAACATATCCTCCTGTTATTTTTCAGGGGCATTTTTTCTTCTTCTTCTTTAATGTTTATTTTCGAAAGAGAGTGCGCGTACGCGTTGGGGAGGAGCAGAGAGAGAGGGGGACAGAGGATCTGAGCTGTCAGCACAGAGCCCGACACGGGGCTCGAACTCATGAACTGCGAGATCTTGACCTGAGCTGAAGTCGGACGCTCAACCAACCGAGCCACCCAGACGCCCCTTAGGTGCCCCAAATCTTTAAATAATGTATTTGAAAATGCCAAAAGCCTGTCTTGAATGTTGGTGAAATTCAGAGCTTCGTATCACTCCCTATATGTGTGATTTTCTTGCGTTGCTAACTTGTCTCTGTTGAAACCATCTACTATGAATGTTCCCTCTACCTCTGTTGAGAATTTTTAGTAATTCCTCTCCTTAGTAATGCCTGACAATGTCAGAATCCTTTCCTGAATGATTGTAACGTTTAGAATTACAGAAAAATGACTGTTTTCATCAGACAAAGGGAGACTCGTGGACAACGGTCTTGAGATTTCACATCCAAGAGCAAATGTTATTTGAATATGGGGCTGTATCAAAATTAAGAGTTAGGGCCTAGGTTAACACAGTATTGCTTTGGGGGATGACCTTGACCCCAAATTTCTCATGCAGCCCATATGGGGAGCTCTTCATTATTCTGAAGTGTCTCGTGGAATTTGTTGTCTGGCCTGCCGGTCAGGGTCCAGTCTTGAAAACAACTATCGTAAGAAAAGCAGCTGGAATCTGGCTGGGAGCTGCTGAGAGCGGCGGCGGGAGAGAGGAGACGCCACGTGCGGTTTCTGCTCTCTGTCCTTGCACCTTGGGCTCCTGTCAGACGTCACAATTACAGGTCCTTGACGCCGTTTGAGCATCTTGTGCCAGGGAATCGACAGAGAAGGAGGTTACCATTACTGCTAGAGTGTTTGATCTGCAGAATTAAGGAATTGCTGGGACACATTTGGGGCCAGGTGACTCTGTATGGAGCCTGACAGATTCACTGACAAGCCTCGTAGTGTTTCCCTGTGAGTTCCCGTGGGAGGCTAAAGCACCCATTAAGACAGGACTACTAGAAATTCAGTCTTCAGTGATGAAGAAAGAACCTTGACCCACCAGTAGCTTGCTGATGGCAAGCATAACGTGCAACGGGGGCAGAGAAAAAATTTTTTTGGTATCAGCCAGCGTTTTATGGTGAATACCTGGCAACTGTACCTGCTGTGTATATTTTTATGTTTCAACAAATTTTCCTTCCCTATTTTTTGTTTTGATATGGAACATTGATTGGCGAGGTTTTGTTTTAGAATTCAGTTCATAGATCATGAGATCAAGCAAAGTCACGTTGTGCTTAGAGACCCTAGACTTGAGATACAAACGAGGACCTCTAGGACTTTGTATTTTCTCTTGTTGGGGAGAGGATGAGAGTGTCACTGTGGGGTTTGCCCATTCATGATAGGCAGGACAGCATTGTCACCTTACTGTCACATGTGTATCACGGGAGGATGAGAAGGAAGGGTGACAAATAACAGAGTGGGTGAACCGTGCTGACCCTGGACCTGCCTGGTCCTCAGACCCATTCCTTCCTCTACCTTCCCTGCTCTGCTCCCAGGGCTGGGGAAGCCTGGCCCACAGGTGTATCCCAGTCTCCTGTATCAAGTGCTTCTAGATGAATTTGGTGAAACAGGGGAAACTGAAGGGTGTGAGATTAGGGAACAAAAACAAAATATTTCTTCCGTCTGGGCCTCAGGTAACCTCTCCAGCAATGGCTGTGTCTCCTCTGTCACTCTAGCTGTTCTTAAGTAGACATGCTGTGGTTACAGCTTCCGCTGGTTGACCCTGGACCGGGGATCCGGTAAACACCTCCTCCTTTTGTCCCCCTGCTGAGTGACGGTCATGGATTCCTGCTCTGCACCTTGGCTTTCGCATCTGGGACGCCTCCCCACCCTCTCCGGCACCTCATCCCTGCTATCACCTGTGTCACCAACTTCCCACATTAAGTTCCCTGTTTTACTTACAGTAGTTTTTATTTTTAGATTGGACCCTTGGCATTACAAGTGTGGGAGGGACAGTTCTTGATTCGGGGCATATAGAGCTTCCTACAAGACAGCCTCCCAACCTTGCAGAGTATGTGAGTTCCTAGAGGAATTACTCATAATAAATACTGGAAAAAATTCAAAATAGCTTGTGAGTGGCTAAAGAAAACATGCTATGTCCATACAATAAAATACCTTTTAGCGATAAAAAGACGCACGACGTAGTTGCTGCAAGAAAGGAACCAGTCACGAAAGACTAGACTGGATTTTCTATTTGCATGAAAATGTCCAGACTTGTGGTTGCCTTAGGCCGGGCTTACAAGTGGGGACTAACTACCAGCGGAAGTGGGGGGAACATCTGGCAGTGATGACACTGGACTTTAATGAGGGACACATACCTACCGATTCACGGAGAGTCGCTGAACTGAACACCTAAGTGGGCAAATTCAATGGCATGTGAATTATGTCTCAATAAAGCTGTTTAAAAATGGATAGAGCTAAAGGGAGAAGTAGAAAAATGCACAATCATAATTGGAGATTTTAACTAACTCCCTTCTATTATTAGCAGATAGAACAAGTACACATAAAAAGTCCAGAAGGAGGGGCGCCTGGGTGGCGCAGTCGGTTAAGCGTCCGACTTCAGCCAGGTCACGATCTCGCGCTCCGTGAGTTCGAGCCCCGCGTCGGGCTCTGGGCTGATGGCTCAGAGCCTGGAGCCTGTTTCCGATTCTGTGTCTCCCTCTCTCTCTGCCCCTCCCCCGTTCATGCTCTGTCTCTCTCTGTCCCAAAAATAAATAAACGTTGGAAAAAAAAAAAATTAAAAAAAAAAAAAGTCCAGAAGGATATAAAGTATTGGAGAAATTCAAGGGGCGCCTGGGTGGCTCAGTCGTTTAAGGGTCTGACTTTGGCTCAGGTCATGATCTCATGGTCTGTGGGTTCGAGCCCCATGTCCAGCTCTGTGCTGACAGCTCAGAGCCTGGAGCCTGCTTCGGATTCTGTGTCTCCTCTCTCTCTGCCCCTCACGCACTCACACTCTGTCTCTCTCTCAAAAATAAATACAGATTAAAGAAAAAGTATTGGAGAAATCTTATGAATGACTCAGATATTGGAATGGACAGATAATAACTTTGAAATAACTATTATTAATAAGTAGGAAAAGATATGGGGTGCCTGGGTGGATCAATCGGTTGAGCATCTGACTCTTGACTTTGGCTGAGGTCATGATCCAGGGTTGTGGGATTGAGCCCTGGTTTGTGCTCCACACAGCGTGGAGCCTGCTTGGGATTCTTTCTTCTCTTTCTTAAAAATATCAAAAAAATAAGTAGAGGGGCGCCTGGTGCCTCAGTCATGATCTCACAGTTGATGAGTTGGAGGCTGCATCAGGTGAGCTCAAGCCCCGCTTCTCCCTCCCTCTCCCTCTCTTCCTCTCTCTCTCTCTCTCTCTGCCCCTTGTAGGATTCTCTCTCTCTTTCCCTGTCTGCCCCTCGTTCACTTGTGCCCTCTCTGTCTCAAGAAAAAAATAAGTAGAAGAAGATAGAGGAAAAGATAGATATCATGGATAAGATGTAGAACTAATAACAAAGTGAAGTTATAAAAAATCAGTGGATAATACTAAAACTAAAAATACAACATCAGAGATCATGAACTCATTGCATGGGATTTACAGCAGAGGAGACATACTAGAAGACGGTATTAATGACTTTAAAGTTGGGTCAATTGAAATATGTTAAGAAAATGAAAAAAAAGGGGGGGGCGCCTGGGTGGCTCAATCGGTTAAATGTCTGACTCTTGGTTTCTGTTCAGGTCATGATCTCATGGTTGGTGGGTTCAAGCCCTGCATCAGGCTCTGCACTGATGATGCAGAGCCTGCTTGGGATCCTCTCTCTCTCCCTCTCTCTCTGTTCCTCCCCCGCTTTGCTCGCGCACTCTCTCAAAATAAGTAAACTTTATTTTTATTTTTTATTTAAAAAAAATTTTTTTTTCAACGTTTATTTATTTTTTTTGGGACAGAGAGAGACAGAGCATGAACGGGGGAGGGGCAGAGAGAGAGGGAGACACAGAATCGGAAACAGGCTCCAGGCTCTGAGCCGTCAGCCCAGAGCCTGACGCGGGGCTCGAACTCACGGACCGCGAGATCGTGACCTGGCTGAAGTCGGACGCTTAACCGACTGCGCCACCCAGGCGCCCCAATAAACTTTAAAAAGCAAAAAGCGGGGCGCCTGGGTGGCTTGGTCGGTTAAGCGTCCGACTTCGGCTCAGGTCATGATCTCATGGTCTGTGAGTTCGAGCCCCGCGTCGGGCTCTGGGCTGACAGCTCAGAGCCTGGAGCCTGTTTCAGATTCTGTGTTTCCCTCTCTCTCTGCCCCTCCCCTGTTCATGCTCTGTCTCTCTCTGTCTCAAAGATAAATAAACGTTAAAAAAAATTAAAAAAAATAAAAAATAAAAAGCAAAAGCAAAAAGAAAATGAAAAAAAGGAGAGGCACCTGGGTAGATCAGTCTCTTAAGCATCTGGCTCTTGATTTCGGCTCAGGTCACAATCTCACGGCTCGTGGAATCTTTTTTCCCTTCTCCTCTACCCACTCATGCTCTCTCTCTCTCTCAAAATAAATAAGTTAAAAGAAAAAAGAGAAGCTAAGGATTAGAGAAAATATTCACAAATCACATTTCTAAGAAAGAATTTATATCCAATATCCAGAATATATAAAGAACTCTCAAAACTCAAAAATAAGGACACAGCAACTCAATTTAAAAAATTTTTTAAATGTTTATCTATTTTTGAGAGAGAAAGAGGGTGGGGCAGAGAGAGGGAGACTCAGAATCTAAAGCAGGCTCCAGGCTCCGAGCTGTCAGCACAGAGCCCGGCACGGGGCTTGAACCCACAAACTGTGAGATCATGACCTGAACTGAATTCGGATACTTAACCGACTGAGCCACCTAGGCACCCCACAACTCAAATTTTTTAATGGGCAAAATAGTTGAACACTTCAGAGAAAGTTTATGTATATTAAATAAACACAAGAGAATATGACTCACATCATTACTAGGGAATTTAATGCCGCAATGAGATTATCACTCATTAGAAACCTATCAGAAATGCTACCTATTAGAATACCCACCTATTAGAAATGCTAACAACAAACAGAAGAAGTGACTGATGATATTGAGTGCTGGTGAAGAGATATATGGAGCTACTGGAACTCCTACATTGCTGGTAGGGAGGCAAGATAATATAGTCTGGAAGGCAACTTGGCCCAGAGGGATGACTTAGGGGTAGCCCTTCATGACCCTGAGGGTTCGCCAAGGGATTCTTAGAAGAAAGAGAAACAGAGGAAAAAACAAATTGGACTTCATCCAAATTAAAACCTTTTGTGCTTCAAAAGACAGGAAAGTTTAAAGATACCCCACAGAAGAGGAGGAAAATATTTGTAAATCGTATGTGATATATACATATATATGTGTGTGTATGTATATATATATATAGAGAGAGAGAGAGAGAGAGAAGGGGGGGCGGGAGGGGGGGGGAGAGAGAGAGAGAGAGAGAGAACTCACATATACAGATATATGAAGAACTCTTACAACTCAATAAATAAGAGAAGGAGCCCAGGTTCTGGCAGAGGAAACCTTATTGTTAATAGAAGTGCGGTGTATATTGTCAGTTTGAGGGACTGCACCCCTGAGAAAGGCTCGTAAGTTGTGTTGCCTGGATAGAAACAAACGTAATCAAATCTCATAAAGACACATGAAAAATTCTTCAGTAAAAATGTTTATATGAAGCATTTAATGTTTCATATAGTAATGACTATTTCATATAGTAATGGCTATAGATTTGATCTATTTTGAGGGCTATTGTTTCATAGTTTCTAACTCATCTAAATATCTCAGCGTGTGTGTTTATGACATATATACGCTATGTTCTTCAAGGTATATATGTATACATAAGTAAACAAGTAAATTGTGTATTTTATACATAAAATAATTATTTATAAATAGACAATTATGTGTAAAGAATTAAAATATTTCATCATGAAAACTCCCGATCATAAAATGGGAATGATGAATGTTTACGTGTCACACTCTGGTGGATGTACAAGTTACGAAAGATGATTCATGGCTTGTCCCACTGCGGTTTACGGCCACATCTGTAGTGTTCTCAGGTATACGGTAGGCACGTTCAAAGTTGTGTGTGTGTGCCGTGTGCTGGATCGCTGGTGTGGTGCCCCTGTCAATCACTGCCTTGAGAATGTAGAGACCCTGACCTCCCTCTATATTCCCATCAGGCAGGACATGTAGAAAAACGTGCTCAGCGTTCCAGGTCAGGGACTCCGAGGGTGACCAAGCTGGAGTGTCTCCCTTGTAAGCAAAGGTGTCCTTGCACGCTGGCCATGCAAGGAGGGGAAGGGCCCAGGTAGTTGTTGGGTTAGTTGCTCTAACAGCTTGCTGCACGTAGATCCCAGCGGCGATACTTTGTCCGTTTGGTCACTGCCGGACTCCCTGCACACAGGTCCCCCCAGGAAGCCTGTCTCCCCGTCGTTCTCTCTAGGTCCTTTCTTTGGTCTCACTGGACCATCACCCACCACTGGCTTCGAGTCAGCCGGGGTGAGGCCACACGCTTTGTCAATATGAAACTTGTGCATTAATTAGAACTTGCGATGTAGTACTGGAGTCCTAAAGCCATCAGGAAGATAGTCTCCTGCTTTTGAAATCAGTCTTCACAATAAGGATGGACAGAGGCTGACATTTATGGATTTCTAGAGTGTACATTCACCGTGTTTGGTAATTGTTTTAATCTGAGTGTGTTTTGGGAACAGAGATTGTGAAGGCATCTTTAGTAACCCACAGTTTCCCTGTTTGTAAATAACCACATGAAAATATTTCAGAGCTATCCGCTGAATTTCACCTTTTAATTTTGGTCACCATATTTTATAATCACTAGAGTGCATGTATGCATAGGAGCTTAAGTAGCAATTTACATATAGGGCTCACACTCACATCACCTGCAAGTATAGACAATTTAGAACAGGGGCGCCTGGGTGGCTCAGTCAGTTAAGAGTCCGACTTCAGCTCAGGTCATGATCTCGTGGTCCGTGAGTTCGAGCCCCACATTGGGCTCTGTGCTGACCGCTCAGAGCCTGGAGCCTGTTTTGGATTCTGTGTCTCCCTCTCTCTGACCTTCCCCCATTCATGCTCTGTCTCTCTCTGTCTCAAAAATAAATAAACGTTATGGGGCGCCTGGGTGGCGCAGTCGGTTAAGCGTCCGACTTCAGCCAGGTCACGATCTCGCGGTCCGTGAGTTCGAGCCCCGCGTCAGGCTCTGGGCTGATGGCTCGGAGCCTGGAGCCTGTTTCCGATTCTGTGTCTCCCTCTCTCTCTGCCCCTCCCCCGTTCATGCTCTGTCTCTCTCTGTCCCAACAATAAATAAAAACGTTGAAAAAAAAATTTAAAAAAAAAATAAAATAAACGTTAAAAAAAAATTAGAACAAAACAGAGCATAAGACATTCACAACCTCTTGAAATCAGCCATTCTGAGATTACTCTTTGTTGAACACACTGGGTGCATCTTGAGATCACAGGAAGTTCTATGTTATGATAGGACAGATTCGTCTATAATATTCAAACTTTTGATTAAATAAATTTGTGAACACTTGAAAAAGAATGGATACTGTCAAGTTACATATTAACATCCTTTTATTTCCACAAAATAAAAGTATTATACACCCCATATTTATTAAGATTTTTTAATATTAAATCCTTATTCTCAAATTTTAAGTAATTCACACAATCGCACACTGTAAATGTATTCTTCCCTTGAAAAAAGAAATACTTTATTCGATTATTCCAGTTAGTGTCTACTAGACTCTTTTAATCTAAAACATGTGGCCTGAATCTTACAAAATGTTCGTAAGTACTAACACTGTTGATTTTCAAGTTTTAAATAGTGTGTGACACTTCCATGTACACTTTTCCTTCGCACAGTTGTGCAGCACTAATTGTTTTGGAAAACTTTCCTTTGTGCATGCGCTTATCCAGTTAGAACATTTACCACAAAGATAGGACAAAGAAATTCTACTATGCAGTTGATAAACTGGTGATCGAATAATAGTTTTATAAAGCTGGTGGATGAATTGGTCGGGAACAGTGAAACAGTGTAGTACATCAAGGTCATCCGCTCAGCTGCACCCTTGGTTGCGGGGTCCACTCCGGAGCAATGATGGCTGCAGAGAACTCAGCTGACCTGTATGGGCCACAAGTCTGCCTTTACTCTGTGGCCCTGGCAAAGAGCAGGTTCGTTTGTTGTGGGTGACTGAGCTCATCATGAAGAGTTGTGGGAAGAAAGACCCTGAGTTAGAATTTAAAGCATAAATGACTTTTTTCTCTATGTGGCGTGTTGTAGACTCTGGGTCTTGAGTTCTTTCTTGTCCAGCACGAAAGCAGGATGCAGGATTAAAATGCGAGAGATGGCTAATGTCCAGGAGGAGACAACAGCCCCGACTAAGGGTGTTTGCTCCGTTTTAATTAGGATCAGAAGGCTTACAAACATGGTGATGGACGTGCACAAAGAGACAATAAATCTGTGAATATTAACTCATGGGCATGAGGGAAAGAGGGTTTTGAAGATACACGGTGTTAGGGGTTTGGGTCAACACAAAACAAAATCCTGGCACTGAGCAGCGGACATAGGCGCTGCATGTGTGTATCTTACCAGCCTAGGGGACAAGAAAGAGCGTGCTACCTCAGGGTCACCAAGGCACCTTTCTTTTGCTAATTAGCTCCACTTTGGGCAACTTTCGCCCGCAGTGGTCTATAGCCCTGTTTACCTAATTTGGTCCTTCCTTCCTGTGAAAGCAGCTTTCTGCTACAGTACTAAATTGGGGGGCGCTTTCGCCCTGAACACCTAATCTTGTTTACCTCATATACCTCTGCATTGGGGCCTTTGCCCCGCCCTCCCTATCCTGGGGCTTTGGCCCCGCCCTCTCTATCTTAGGGCCTTGGCTGTTCTCTCCATACCTATTTACCTAACCTTGTTACCCAAACTTGGGTGTGAGCATCCTCTGGCTTTGTAATTCTTTATGCCTTGTTAACCCATCAGTGCAGGCTCAGGGAGTTCCTAAGCTTATTCCCCACAGTGGCAGGGCCTGAGAACATGCACATTTTCCCTTGAAACAGCAAAGTAAGTCAACAGGAAGAAATACATGTATGCTTTTATTCCATTTGCCTGGTTCTACAATTTGAGCTGTAATAGGATTATTCTAAAATTGGCTTAGGATATAATAAGATTTATATTTAAAAGTATATTAAATTTTATATGTATTATAAAGTGTATATATGATAAACATAAATTATATTAAAATATACGTTAAAATTTTTAATTTAACAATCATATTAATTAGTGCTAGTAAGCGTGATTATTGAATCTTAAGGGTACCTGGGTGGCTCAGTCAGTTGAGCATCCGACTTTGGCTTAGGTCACGATCTCACGGTTCATGGGTTTAAACTCTGAGTGGGGCTCCGTGCTGTCAGCGTGGAACCTGCTTTGGAGTCTCCGTCCCCTTCTCTCTCTGACCCTCCCCTGCTTGCATTGTCTCTCTCAAATGAAAACTTTAAAAAAAGTAAAATTTAAAATTTAAAACAAAGCTTATATCCAAAGTTATATTCTTCTTTTTAATTTTAATTTTAATTTTAATTTGTTTAATGTTTATTTTTGAGAGAGGAAGAGAGGGAGACAGAACACGAGAGGGGTAGTGGCAGAGAGAGAGGAAGACACAGAATCAGAAGCAGTCTCCAGACTCCAGCTGTCAGCACAGAGCTCGGCGCGGGGCTCGAACCCACAGACTGTGAGATCATGACCTGGGCCAAAGTCGGACGCTCAACTGACTGAGCCTCCCAGGCGCCCCTAATTTTTTTTATTTTTATTTGAGAGAGAGAGAGAGAGCAAGAGAGAGAGCAGGGGAGACAGAGAGAGAATCCCAAGCAGGCTGCATGCCCACTGCTGAGCCTGACTCGGGGCTCGATCCCACAACACCAGGATCATGACCTGAGTCAAAATCCGGAGTCAGACGTTCAAAGGAGTGAGCCCCCCAGGTGCTCCCTTGTTATTCTTAAGTTGAATCAGAGAGGTAGACAAGGAACATCGGGAAGTAGAAGGCTATGACCTCCTGAGGGAGAAAAATGCCCTGGGTTCCAAATGTTCCAGAGAATGAGAGTCGCTTTCTTTTTTTCTTTTAACGTTTATTTATTTTTGAGACAGAGAGAGACAGAGCATGAACAGGGGAGGGTCAGAGAGAGGGAGACACAGAATCCGAAACAGGCTCCAGGCTCTGAGCGGTCAGCACAGAGCCCGACGCGGGGCTCGAACTCACGAACCGTGAGATCATGACCTGAGCCGAAGTCGGCCGCTTAACCGACTGAGCCATCCAGGCGCCCCGAGAGTCGCTTTCTGAAGACACAGTGTGAGCCCCTGAGGGAATTTTTCCCTGGGACTACCAGCCCAAGCCACTCAGGTGAGCGTGACTCAGTAGTCAGCCTGGGACACAGGTGTGTGCAGTGAAGGTGCCACAAGCACACACGTGCACACGCACACACCTTATCCCGCTGATCCGGCGTGCCTCGTGGCGTTTTACTACTATTACATCGTGAATAGCTTGCACACTGATTTTCAGAGTAAGAGCCAAAGTCATTGTGTTCTCAGTCGAATGGCTTTCTCGGTGCCATGAACATTTTGTACAAAATGCTTTGTGTGTTAGAAACTTATTATTTTTAATTTTTTAAAATGTTTATTTTTGAGAGAGAGAGGAAAGGAGAGAGAAAGAGTGTGAGAAGGGGAGGGGCAGAGAGAGAGGGAGACACAGAATCCGAATCAGGCTCCGGGCTCCGAGCTGTCAGCACAGAACCTGACAAGGGCTTGAACGCATGAACCACGAGGTCATGACCTGAGCCGAAGTCAGATGCTCAACTGACTGGGCCACCCGGGCATCCCTGTGTGTTAGAAACTGCTATTTTTTATGTTTTATGTGCACCCTGTTGGATGTTCTCGAAGGTGCTAAAGGGGAGCTCTGTGGCACACGAATGTCGGCCTGCTTGCCTTTCCTGCCCTTGGCCTCTCAGAGTCGTCACCGGGCCGTGAGAGGGGCTGGGCACGTCCCAGCCCTGAGCCCCTCGGGGCCGACGTTTAAGTAGGACACCGGTTCCTGATGGAGGGCAGGGTCAGGGCCAGAAATCAGGGCACAGTCAGGGGGCCCTGAGGGGAATGGCCGGGGCTCCCTGGTTGCCTGTACCCTGGCCCTCTGTCTGCAGAAGCTCCCTCTTGCCACCAGCCCAGGCTGTCCTCCCCTCCCCCGGGGCAGGCTCCCCAGGGCTCCACCGTCTTCTGGTAGGTCTTTCCTCCCCTCTGCTGCTCCTGGAATCAGACTTGAAAGCAGGTATCGCCACGATTTCAGCAGCTGGGCTGCAGACCCCCGCTCCCTGCCTGCTGAAATGAGTCAGGAGGGGAAACATGGCCCCTGAAATGCAGGAGCTGCCTGGGGCCCTGAGCCTGATTTCAGCTGGGGGTCACTAGCTCATATGTAAAAAGAGTATGTCTGGGGGCATCTGGCAGCCTCAGTCAGTCAAGTGCCTGACTCTCGATTTCGGCTCAGGTCATGATCTCACGGGTTTATGAGGTCGAGCCCCACATCAGGCTCCCTGTTGCCACACTGGGATTCTCTCGCTCCCTCTCTTTCTGCCCCTCCTCTCCCCCCCCTCAGAATAAATAGATAATCTTTAAAAAAACAATTTAAAAAATGGTATATCTGCACGTACACAAGCATAGCCACAATAGCTTACTTTCAAAATTTGCTGTGTTCTCACGTTTTATTTTTATTATTTTAAAAAAAATTTATGTTTATTTTTTGAGAGTGAGAGACAGAGCATGAGTGTGGATGGGGCAGAGAGAGGGAGATACAGAATCGGAAGTAGGCTCCAGGCTCTGAGCTGTCAGCACAGAGCACGACGCGGGGCTCGAACTCACGGACTGTGAGATCATGACCTGAGCTGAAGTCGAATGCTCAACCGACTGAGCCACCCAGGCGCCCCGTTTTTTTTTTTTTGGAAAGTTTTGTTTATTGAAGTAATAAATACTTACTCTACACCCAAAGTGGGGTTCGAACTCACAACCCTGAGATCAAGACCAAGAGTTGCATGCTCTTCCAACAGAGCCATCCACGTGTTAAACGTTTTAAAGAAACAAGTGTGTGTTGAAAGCCGTGAGTACCGAGGCGGGGACAGCAGGCTGGTTCTGGAGCCAAGACGCACCGCCGTTGTCTGAAGGACCGGGGGAGGCGCCCGGCCGCAGGGGCTACAAGAAACCGAGCACCGGGTCTCGGGGCCTGGGTCCCGAGCTGGGCCCTTGAGAAGGCCGGAACCACCCCCGCCCCCCACCCACCAGTGGGATGTCAGGGGAGCTCTGGGTGGGGAGGCGGCCTCCCCTCCTACCCTTCTGACTCAGGCTGGGGGATGAAGACCGGCTACTTGTGCCCCTCATTAGAGGAGCAGTGGCTGGGCCCCACGCCCATTCCTCCTCCGCCTTTCCGGCCCCGGGGCCCACTCAAGTGAGGTGGAGAGGCAAGCAGAACTGCCCGGCCCTATCGCCGGGGCCCCTCTGCGCAGAGCCCAGCAAGGTGGGTGGTGCTCTCCTTCCCTGCGTGCTGGAAGACGGGCTGACCCAAAGGAGCCATGGACAGGAGGTGCGGGGATGCGCTTGCTCAGCAGGGCCTGGTCCGTGCTGTCCTTCTCCGGTGACCTGAAGGACAGCGTGTCCAGGCAGCCTGACAGCTCGGGGCGGAAGGCACAGGGGAACGTGGGCACTGCAGGGAGGATGCTGGCGTCTGTAGCGTCTAGAAGGCCGTGCCTTTGGCCGGCCACCTGAGGCCCCCCGACATGGTACCCTGCTGAGGCTTCCTTGGCCCCCCGCGGGGGGGGGGGCAAACCACAGGGAAGCAGTGAACACAGAAGGACGGCCGCTCCCTCCAGGAAGCGGCCTAGCACAGGGGCCAGGGATGGCTGCCCATGCGGGCGTCTGCCATCAGCCCGAGCGGCGCTGTGAGGACCGAGAAGGAGAAGGAGCCCCCGTCTGTGGAGTGGCGCTCTGGGTCCCTAGGTCCTTTTGCTCTGCAGTCACTAAGCAGGTGACCTCCCATGGTCCCCTCACTCACAGTGACACATCTCGGGCTTGAGGTGGGGGCAGCGGGCCGGCTGTCAGCAGACAGCTTGTACAGCGACACAGCCACACGGGAGGTATCTGAGGCCAGCACCAGTCTCCAAAGCTGCGGGGCCTGAGGAGGGTTGCGTCACCTGCCTGAAGTCTGGGGAGGCTCTTTCTCCTTGCCTGGCCCCCGCTCAGTGTGGGGTGCCCCCAGGCTGCGGTTCCCGTGCAACAAGAGGGCAGAGGAACCATTTAAATACCTCTGGTGCCGGGGTGAGGCCGGTGACGTGGCCTACCTTCGGATAGGGGACCAGGGGTTTGCGGGCAGGTACGGGAGGAGGAGAAGGGACAAAGGAGACTCCAGGTGGAAAGGACTCAATCCCTTGTTCTCTCAGTGGAAGGGACAGGGCCCAGAGTTGGGAGCGAGCGATGGAGGTTAGCCTGTAAAGACTCCAGAAAAACATCTGTGAGGGACTGTGCCGGCAGATCCTGCCCTGCCTCAGTCCCATACAGTCCCTACTTCAGTCAGCCCCTTCCCCAAGGGAGCCTCGTTCCTGTTGGCGCAGAGTGGGGTTTAGACACCTCAGTGTGGATGCGGGTGTGCTCACTGCTCCTGAGATGTCATTACTGCTAAGCCATTTTATTACTATTATTGTTACCATTATTATTATTAATATAAGTAGGCTTCATGCCCGGTGTGGAGCCCAATGTAGGGCTTTAACTCATGACCCTGAGATCAAGACCTGAACTGGGATCAAGAGTTGGACACTGGGGCACCTGGGTGGCTCTGCTGGTTGGGCATCTGACTTCGGCTCAGGTCATGATCTCACAGCTCGTGAGTTCGAGCCCCGCGTCGGGCTCTGTGCTGACAGCTTGAAGCCTGGAGCCGGCTTCCGATTCTGCGTCTCCCTCTTTTTCTGCCCTTCTCCTGCTCGTGCTCTGACTCTCTCTCTCTCAAAAATACATAAGCATTAAAAATAATTACTTTAAAAAAAGAGTTGGACACTTAACCTACCGAGCCACCCAGAAGCCCCTAGAACAAGGCCATTTTAATGGACGGAGCTAAGACGTAGACACGCATGCACATATAGATGTACATTATGAATGCATGTTAATATTCTAACCCTAATCTAACCTCATGGGACTGGCCTCCCCTTCTCTCTTCAGGGTCTGTATCTGCTTCCTCCCACAGGGAAAATCCTAGTTCCCACTAATATTAATCATTACTCAGTTATTTAATCATGTGTTCAGTTATATAACACAAAAGTAATTTTAGAATTTCTATGCCCATGCTACTTCAAAAACAACCAAAAATAAGCCTGGCTTTAGGAATTCTTCCCGCTCATAACAAAGGTACTGTATTTCAATCTACTTGGACGGCTTCTTCGTGTTTGTGTATTTCTCTTCTGTGATCATAGCATTTGTTTGAAATACAGTGAAGTCTGTGCTTTTATTTATTTATTTGGTGCTTTTATTTTTGTATTCAATTTTAAATGTTTTAAACCCAAATTTGTTTATTTAATATATGAATATTAATATTTGTATAATATTAATATACATTGTTTATTTAATATACAAATATTAGTATTTGTATAAATATATAAGAAATATATAAAAAGTTCTCAAGTTAAAACTGTTCAAAAGTAGGGGCTCCTGGGCGGCTCAGTCGGTGAAGCGTCCGACTTCGGCTCAGGGCATGATCTTATGGTTCATGTGTTCGAGCCCCACGTCGGGCTATCTGCTGTCAGCTCAGAGACTGGATCCTGCCTGTGTCTCCTGCTCTCTCTGCCTCTCCCCCACTCACGCTCTGTCTCTCTCTCAAAAGTAAATAAACACTAAAAAAAAAAGTATACTCAGATTAGTTATTCTTTCTCTTACCTTTCTACTACATTCACAGTCACCTCATGTAGGAAACCTATTTCATTGGTTTCTGGCTATTTTTCTATTGTTTTGCAAAAATAAAAATAAGTAAGCATACGTATCTTTTTCCTGTCTCCCCTTCTTTCTTAAGAGGTATACTTGGTATATATGTATTAGAATATTCATATTCTATAGTACTATTCATAGTAGGCAAACATGGGATCTATCAACAGTAAAAAAAATAATGGGACATACACACAGAAGAATTCAGCAATGTGAATAAATCATCTACGACTAAACGCACATTATGGATAAATCCCACAGCATAAGATTAAGTTAAATAAGCATGTTACAAAAAAAATTATACTGTACAATTCCATTTATATAATGCTCAAGAAGGCACAGATCATCTATGGTGTGAGAAATCAGGACACTGGTGACTCTTGGGTGGGGGAAAAGACGAAGGATGCAGGAAGTGTTCTGCTAAGGTTAGGTTTCTTTAACTGGGTGGTGGTTACAAGGGAGTGTTTTGTTTGTAGGAAATCATCAAATGTACATACATGTGCACTTTTCTGTATATATGTTACATTTCAATAAAAAGTAAAGGGAGCATTCTGGAGTATTTACAATTAAAGGAGATTGGGCTGGAGATAAAATCACTCTGGGTTTCTTTCATCGGGTTATCTTTACGTCACAGGTGGCTTTTGTGAATCTTGAAAAATGAATGGGCTTTTCTCCAGGATCAGGTAGGAAAGGGGGATCACTTTGGCGGTGGTCTCCTGTTAGTGATCTCACAGGCCCCACCACTGACATGTCCTCACAGCAGGTGAGACCCAGCTTCACACCCTCACTGGACTCAGCCACTAAGTGAAAAGTCCGGTCCCTGACCAGACCCACTACTGGCTGATAGAGCTCTCACCTCTGACACCGGCCCCCATCCTGCCAGCTGCCAGATTCATTACCGACCACCCCCTTAACTTCTAACCCGTGGGACTGAGGCACTTCTTTCCCAGGAACCTAATGAAAGCTAAAACGAAGCAGAGATACATAAGAGCACTGATTTCAGCAGGCCGTGCCAAGGTCGCTGCTACCCTCTCCTTGCAGCGCCTGCCCACCTGTCCTGAGGGTAGCCAGGTCCTGGGGATGGCGGGGTTCTGGAGTAGCCAACCCTGGGGGTACCCCGGTCCTGCGGTAGCCAGGTCCTGGGGTACCCGGTCCTGGGGGTAGTTGGGTCTTGAAGTAGCCAGGTCATGGGGTAGCTGCGTCCTGGGGGTAGATGGTCCTGGGGGTAGCTAGTCCTGGGAGTAGCCAGGTCCTGGGGTAGTCGGATCCTGGGGGTACCCCGGATTCCTGGGAGTTCCTGGATCCTGGGGGTATCCGGTCCTAGGGGTAGCCAGGTCCTGGAGTAGCCGGGTCCTGGGGTAGTTGGGTCCTGAGAGGAGCCGGGTCCTGGGGGTACCCGGTCCTGGGGACTAGCGTGGTCCCGAGGTACCCCAGGTCTGGGTCGAGGTGGCCTGGGCACAGGTGCTGGCCAGAGAGGCAGCGGCAGGTGGTGAGGCCGGGGTGCACCGAGGGCCTAATGGGCTTAGGAAGGCAAGCCAAATTTTAAATCTGGTTTACAGAAAATGCTTTTTTACTCTTTATGACCTATCAGCTCGTAACTTCTGGATTCCGTCCCGAGCCTGTCCGTTACTTAGAGACCGGATTTTCCTTAGTAACACACCGCTCACGTTTCCCATTGGCCAGGGAGCCCACGGCTATTGGCTCAGAGTGTGTCTATCTGTCGGCCAATTCCCCGCCTCTGCGTTGCCAGGAGACAGCACCCTGCCTAGCAACGGGCGGCTGGAAAGGCCTCCGGCCTCGGAGCCAGGAAGCCGCCGTTCCCGCTCCTCAACCGCCCCCGGGCGGTGGAGGGGCTCCTGCCGTCCAGGCCGGGGGTCTGCTGGGGTGGGCAGCCGGGGCTGCGCAGAGGGCGGAGGGATCCGGGGAGAGTGCTGCGGCTGCAGGGAGACGCAGTCCTCGGGCGAGCTTCGCGGGGGTCTCCAGCGGCCGGGACCCTGAGTGGGGACGGGGGCGCGACAGGGAGGGGTCTGCGGACCGCGAGTGGCCCCCCCGGACCCGCCCGTCCCCCTCGGGGCGCCAGGGCCGGGGGCGAGGTCTCAGGGCTGTCCTCCAGGACACCTGCAGGTCATCCAGGCCTCCGGGCGGAGGGCGGGCGCGCCCCACCCCTCCCAGCGCAGCGTCCGCTCTCATTCACGGATTTCTCGGAGACCGGAAGTCCTTTTTGCAGCCGTCCACGTCCCTAGCGAGCTCCTTCTGGCTGTGGGGTCCCGTGGGTCCTTGGCGTTGTTCTTGTTATTTTGTGATTTTTGCCCCATTTTCCGCCCATTTGTAATTACATGTAGGAACAGGGGCCACCGAGTTAAAATCTTCCCTAATGTATATGTTTATTTTTACCCTCACCTACAATTTGGAAAATATAGTCTCTCTCCATGGCAGCAAATTTAGCAGATTTTCATTTCTAGAGGTCATTCGACACAATTTGCACATTTTTAAAACATGTTTGTTTATTTGGGGGGCGGGGGCGCACAAGCAGGGGAGGGGCAGAGAGCAAGGGAGAGAGAATCCCAAGCTTGAGATCATGACCTGAGCCTAAATCGAGAATACTTAAGGACTGAGCCACACAGGCGCCCCTGTGCATTCTTTATATAGCAGTTAAGGTATTTCCAGTATTTTCTATGGTGACTTCATCACCAATCTTCACTCAGAGGAGCACTTTTGCGCGTCTTAAAGGATGAATGGGTTTTCCTCACAGGAAATGGGCTGGAGCGGGTAGCAAGAGGAGGTTCAAGAAAGAAGTGGCATGTGTACATCTCCTAAAATGGCTTTTATAAATGATAGAATAGTTAAAATCTCTTGTCAAATAGAAGATACATATCAGGAATAAGTAAACTCTGAAATATAAGCTACATCTAAAACCATTTCTCTGTGGCTTCCCTTTAAGGCTAAGTCTATGCTGCCATGTGATCTTGCTTTTATCTGAATCCTGTGTTGCCTTGGTTTTGTAGTCTGTATTCTCTCTCAATTTCTCTGCTCAGAGTTCTGTATTTTCTTTAACTATTGGATATTCACAGGAATTTTTTGCAATGGGGACACTTCACTCTGTCACAGCAAGTATTTTCCCAGTGGTTTTCCATATTCTGTTCTTTCAACAGATTAGTGTTTTCCTGATTTCTTCTTTTGTTTTTTAAAATATTTACTTTTTTGGGAGGTGGAGGGGGGGACAGAGAGGGAGCGAGGAAGAGAATCCCAAGCAGGCAAGGCACAGTTAGCACAGAGCCAGATGCGGGACTTGAACCCACAAACTGTGAGATCATGATCTGAGTTGAAACCAAGAGTCGGACTTTTAACTGACTGAGCCACTCAGGCGCCCTTCAACTTTTTTTTTTTTTCCTTTCCCCAAATGAAATGAATTCCTTAGGATGATGCACAGAAGTAAAATCACACTGAGTGGTGGGACGTAAATAGAGTGTCTGGTGTTGATGGCCTGTGATTCTGTAAAATTATTTGTGAGGTTGTAACAACTGTGAAACCACCTGTGTATAAATGTGGAGTTGTCTGTGTGAAGACAAATGTTTTTCCTGTGTATCTGATTTCTTTCCCTCTTCTAGACCCTTTCAGTAAATATCTCCTCCGAAGGAAAAGTGTATTTTCTCTGTCACCTCTCATTTGGCAAGCCTTAAACTTGAGTGAATTTTACATTTTCTCTTTTTAGCCTTCTAAATAATTGTTTCTGTGTCTTAGTTTTTATTCCACAGAAGTTTTGGGTTCAGCTCTCAGACATTCATTGCCAGAAGCACAGTGTCATTGGCCCCATCTGATGTAATTGAGACAGTTCACCATTGACACCAGCACCCACCAGTTGCCAGATGTGCAGGAATGACCAGTTAGTGACAAGCATTTGACCCCTAACTCTTTATGATTGCTCCAAGAGTGACTGCTTCCTTTCAGACAGTGGCACTCAAAGGTAGTGCATATTTCCCACCCAGGCTGGATATATTTTTAGATGTTTTCCAATGGATTTAAGCCATGAATTTACTAATGAAAAAAAAAAACAGATTTCTCCACCTATGTAAATTATGGATTTAAAATTTTTTCCAGCTATTAATTGGCTTATAAATTAATAAGCTTAATTCTATTTTTGAAAGCTGTGTCAAGAAAATAAAAAGCTCTTAGTCTGTACGTCAGACTTTTTTCCACTGCTTTATAGTGCTATAAGTGGTACACAGATACTGCACTTATGTTAAGGCTACAATTTGTTGAGTTTTACATACGTATATACCTATGAAAGAAGTTTTTGCAATCAAGGTAATGAATATACCTGGCAAGCCCCCCACTATGCATCCCTACCATATCCCTAGGCAACTTGAGCTGCTTTCTATACATAAAATTTACTGTTAATCTTATAGATTTATATATATGTGAAATCATACACTAGATGTCTCTTTCTTTCTCTGGGGTCTCTCATCATAACCATTTTGGAATTTATCCACGATGTTGTATTAATAGTTCCTTTCTATTACAGAGTTGTATTGTTTGTTAACCCTTTGCCTTGGATATGTGTCATTTGTTAATCCATTATCAGACATGGAAAATCAGACCTTTTTTTGAGAGAGAGACAGAGACAGAGCATGAGCGGGGAGGGGTAGAGAGAGAGGGAGACACAGAATCTGAAGCAGGCTCCAGGCTCTGAGCTGTCAACACAGAGCTCAATATGGGGCTCTAACCCACAGACCATGAGATCATGACTTGAGCTGAAGTTGGACACTTAACTGACTGAGCCACCCAGGCACCCCAGAAAATCAGACCTTCTAACTGAAGGTGTCCCAAATCACAATTTTTTACAGTCTTTTTTTTTTTTATTAAAAAAATTTTTTTAACGTTTATTTATTTTTGAGGCAGAGAGAGACAGAGCATGAACAGGGGAGGGTCAGAGAGAGGGAGACACAGAATCTGAAACAGGCTCCAGGCTCCTAGCGGTCAGCACAGAGCCCGATGCGGGGCTCGAACTCACGGACTTCGAGATCATGACCGGAGCCGAAGTCGGTCGCTTAACTGACTGAGTCACCCAGGCGCCCCTACAGTCTTTTTTTAATGTTTATTTATTTATTTTGAGAGAGAGGAAGGGGGAGGGGCAGAGAGAGAATCCCAAGCAGGCTCCACACTCAGCACAGAGCCTGACACAGGGCTTGATCTCACAACCATGAGATTATGACCTGAGCCAAATGCAAGAGTCAGATGTTTAACCGACTAAACCACCCAGGTGCCCCTATAAATTTTTAAAGTCATGTTTCCTGCTAGATTACTAACATGAATACAAATTAATGTTTGAAACTGAAACCAACCATGTAAAATAATCTAGTTTCATCTTTTTAGGCAAAGAACTCTGTATGAAATGACCATATAATCTTAATGTGAAACATTAATTTAAAAATATTTTCTGGGGTGTCTGGGTGGCTCAGTCACTTACGCGTCTGACTCTTGATTTTGGTTCAGGTCATGACCTTGCAGTTCATGAGATTGAGCCTCATGTCAGGCTCTGCGGTGACAGCACAGAGCCTGCTTGGGATTCTCGCTCTCTCTGCCCCTCCCCTCCTTGTGCTCTTTCTCTCTCAAAAATAAACTTAAAAAAATTTTTTTCTAACAAAAGCCAAATATTAAATACTTGGTGGGTGCTTTTCTACACTGTTAGTGAAATTGCGAATTCTCACAACCATCCTGAAAAGCAGTTTCATAATGTGTATTCACAGTCTTGAAAATATCCAGTTTTTTATGAAGTGTAATTCCATTTCTAGTAATCTGTCCTAAAGATTTAACCCAGCATACAAAGACCTTGTATGGGAACTTTGATGGAATAGGGTTTATTACACTGACAATTTGGCAACATCCTAAATGCCACACAGTAAGGAAACTGTTAAAGTATTGTATACCCTTCCAGTGGAATATTAGGCAGCTCTTAAAATGTATGTTTTGTGGACATTTCAAAACATGGAAAAAGCTCATGATTTAATGTTAAGGGGAACAAAGCAAAGAATTGGACTGTCTCAAGTGTCCTTGACATTAGGGGTAAGATTGCTGCAGGAAAATTCTTATCCATATGAGGTGCCCTGGCTCAGATTTTCATGGGTTCTGTGGCTTTATCTTCCAGGCATGCTTTCCACCTGTAGCACTTTGCTTTTTTTTTTTTTTTTTTTTAATTTTTTTTTTCAACGTTTATTTATTTTTCTTGGGACAGAGAGAGACAGAGCATGAACGGGGGAGGGGCAGAGAGAGAGGGAGACACAGAATCGGAAACAGGCTCCAGGCTCTGAGCCATCAGCCCAGAGCCCGACACGGGGCTCGAACTCACGGACCGCGAGATCGTGACCTGGCTGAAGTCGGACGCTTAACCGACTGCGCCACCCAGGCGCCCCGCACTTTGCTTTTGGAAACTGTGCTTCCTTTCATTCTCTGGCCCATCACTCCACCCCAGTTGCCCCTGCCTGCTTTTTGGGTTGGATGCCATGGGGTAGAGGAAGTGTGCTGTCATTCAGGACCAAGTCTGCCAGATTTGAGGAATATCCACGATTTTCCAGGTTGGACCTCTCTGGATGCATTTTCCTGTAACGTTAAAAGAGGTGTTTCCAGGGGCGCCTGGGTGGCTCAGTAGGTTAAGTGACCGACTTCAGCTCAGGTCATGATCTTGTGGTCTGTGAGTTCGAGGCCCGCCTCGGGCTCTGTGCTGACAGCTCAGAGCCTGGAGCCTGCTTCAGATTCTCTGTCTCCACCTCCTTGTGCTCTGTCTCTCTCTCTCCCCAAATATGAACATTAAAAAAAAAAAAAAGGTGTTTCTATATTGCAGTTATATTCCACTGTTACAACAAGTTTTTCAGGTCGTCCTCAATATTATAGCAGTTGAAAGGTGAAACATGTTGTAGGTGACCAGAAACTTATACTTTACGTGGCGTTTAGATAAGCTCCTGCCTGGCTGATATTAGGCTTCCGGGGATGGGTGGCGTTTTAGAGTATTTTGCCGTCTACTGCAGATGACAGCTGACGTATCTGCTGTTGTTCCTGCTTTTGTGTCGCTGCTCACTGTCCCCTCCAGTTAGGAAAGGGCACACCTGCTTGTGCATACGTTTTGATATCACTAGAATTTTTATTTTTGAACTCTGAATCCTTTTTTTTTTATACATGCTTGTATATACTCAACGTAGCACATATGTTAAATAAGTCCGTAAGACGTTCTCTGGTGAAGTACGTCCATTTAAGATGAAAAACACCCTTCATTTCCCTGGGTTACATCCTCAAAACAGAAACAAGTGAGTAATTGCTATTGGTTGGCCTCAATCTGTTTTGTGCAGGATAACATTAAATCATTGGAAGGAATTAATAAATAACTCGAAACGTGTTCTGTTGGAATTAGAGAAAGATCAGAATGTCAAGCATCTGGGTAAGAGTTTCACTGCTGAGTTGACAGCCATGCAAAGCTGAGATGCTGCCGGGGCTAGAAAACTTAGGATCTTGCACAACAAGGCCTGGTTAGCCAGGTCTATGCCGTCTCCAACAAAGAGTCCAATAGGGTGCTGTGTTTTGCTGTTTTTACATCCAAACCAATTTTTTTTTTTTTTTCTTTTTAAGAGAGAAGGAGAGAGGGTGAGTGGGGGCCGGGGGCGGGTCATGACCTGAACTGAAATCAAGAGTCCCACACTCCAGCGACGGAGCCACCCAGGCGCCCCCAAACCAGATTTCTTAAGAATTTTAAATTCTGGCCTTTCCTTTGTCCGGAATCTGAGACCAGCAGGGCAGACGCACTTTACTAAGCCTAAGGGGACAGGTACCTTCGTCCCGACCTCTTCTGTCTCCATAGTCCTGGAACCCGTCACCCCAGAAGCTTGGGAACTATTCACTTGGCTCAGCGTCCACCCAGTTCCGCTAAGGGTCTGCCTGGGGCACGCGGCTGGGGACCCCGAAAGCGGTCCCAGTGCCAGGGGCTCGGCAGAGAGCAAGCAGAGACCTCAGCGCCCACAAAATACCTCAGAGAGAATATTGACCTTTTTTACTTAAGAGAAACGGTAGTAGATTAAAAAAAAAAAAAAAAGGAAGCATTACAAATTATGTAAGATTTAAATGACAGAGAGGGGAATACCGTGAACTATTTCTCCGCCACTCCCTTAACTTACAGGCTCCCTTCCCGGGGCGCCCGCCGCCGTTGCCCGGCCTTTCGGATTTCTGTTGACGGTAGTACTGACGTGTGTTCTCTTCCCGAGGCGGGAGCCGACCTCGGGGCCCGGGAATGCCGCCGGGCGCCACCTCCGGGAAGGTGGCACCGCCCCTCGCACCCCGGCCGCCCAACCACGGAGGCGCTGTCACTCGGCCGCGCTCTCCCGGCGCACTGCCCGACTTCCCGGTCTTCGCTCCCCAACGGGCGGAAACCGGCATCCGAAAGTTCCCATTTATCTCGTCACTCATCTCCCCTCAGCCAGGCGGAGTGTCGCTGCGAGCACTTAAACGCCGCCCGCACGTCCCACGCGGCTTCGAGAATTCGCTTCGGGCGCCCAACCCCCAAGTGACGCCGTCCCTTTTGCCCCGACTTAACATGGCGCCGACCGCAGTTACTTCCCAGATCTCCGCAGACGAAGACGTCCCGGCCATCACCAAACAAGGCGCTCGGGCCCGCAGTCTCCCGTCTGCGCACGCTCCGCTGGCCCCCACACTCCCACTCTCGGTGGCCGCTCCCGCTTCCGCTCTAGCCGCCGCGCTCGGTGGGCGCCACCGCCAGCCAATCGCAGGGCACGGACGCCGCCGGCCCCGCCCGGCGGATCAGCTGAGGGATCCGCGATGTCTGTTGACAGCGGCGGCGGCGGCGCGGCCGGTTCCGGGTTCGGCGCGCGTTGGGGGGTAAGCGGACCGCGCGGGGCTGTGGCGGGTCGGCGGGCGGAACGCGGCCGCGGCCGGAGGAGGCGGGGGTCCGGCCCGCGGCGGCGGCGTGGCGTGGGCGCCGAGGCCGGGAGGGCCGCGGGGCGGAGCGGCGGGGCCGCAGCCCCTGCTTTCGCGGTCCGAGAGCCTCACCCGCGCTTCCGGGTCTCGTCAGATGTGAATCCGATGGAGCAGCCCGGGGAAGGCCCGCAGCCGCCGCAGCAGCAGCCGTGGGGGAGACTCCTCCGCTTGGGCGCCGGCGAGGGCGAGCCGCACGTGCTCCTGAGGAAACCCGAGTGGACCATCGGGCGGAGAAGAGGTGCGGACCGGGGGTGGGGGGGAGAACCAGGGCCGGGGGCCGGGAGCCGGGCGAGACTGTTCCCCAGGCGGTGGGAGGCCCCTGGGCGGGGCCCACTGTGCTTTCTAGTTTTTCCTGTGAGAGCTGCAGTTTATTCACTTACGTTCCGCCAGGTCACTTCTCAGTGCTTCCTGCAGATTATTTAATTCTCATTACAACTTTATGAAGTAGGTGCATTGACTTAAGCTGCCCCGGGTATTAGAATGCAGTCTTCTCAAGTTCATGACTGCAGGAAGCATCTTCTCCGACCTCCATGGGATGAGATTGAAGTCAGTAACAGAACATTGCAAAATTCAGCGTGGAAATTAAACAACACACGTAAACAACCAATGGGCCCAAAAAGAAATCACAAGGGAAATTAGAAAATACCTTGAAATGAATGAAAATGAAAGTGTAATCTGCCAAAATTTACAGGATGCAGCCGAAGCAGTGCTCAGGGGGAAATTTATAGCCTGTAGGTGGCTACATTGAAAAACATCTCAAGTCCCAGTTTATAGAACAGAGCTGCTCAAATATCTGTTGATTGAATGAGCCTGGGACGCTGGGACGGACAAAGTCTGGCAGCTAGGTGGGAAAGGGTGGTCACCCTCCACTCTTAACTGCCTCTAAACTCCTAAGTGGCCATCCCTTGTAGCTTTCCTACAGGGACAGAAGTGCACTGGTCCAGTCAACAAAATGTATTTTGTCTGAAAGTTAAGAAATCATCTCTATGATTTTGTATATTTTTAATTTTTTTTTTAATTCCAGTGCAGTTGGCATAGGATGTTTAGTTTCAGGTGTAAAATACAGTGATCCAACGATTTTGTACGTTACTCAGTGCTCATCACCGGAAGTGGGTTCCTCGATCCCCATCACCTAGTTCCCCCAGCCCCCACCCACTGCCCCTCTGGTGACCAGCAGTGGTTAAGAGTCTATTTTTTTGTTTCTGACTTTATATTGTAAAAAAGGGAGAATGTGAAAGTTTGTTGAAAACCAAGTATTTTTTTCTAGGTTAACTATACTGGAATTAAAAAAAGGCTAAGTAGTGCTCGCTTCGGCAGCACGTATACTAAAAAAAGGCTAAATACTATGATAAAAAAATAAGATGAGGATAATAGAATAAAATAAAAGCAATTATGTTTTGGTTTTATTTTACCCCTAATGATGTACCTGCATCTGGTTTTGTTGTTGTTGTTTTGGTAGTCTTAAATCCCAATATCAAGTTAGAGGGTTTTTTTTTTGTTTTGTTTACAATTTTGAATGTATTTACATGTCCTTGGAAAGTTTTGGGAAATGCATTAATTGCTTTTTAAAAAAAATTTTTTTTAAATGTTTATTTATTTTTGCGAGAGAGAGAGAGGAAGAGCTAGAGAGAGAGGGAGACACAGAATCTGAAGTAGGCTCCAGGCTCCCAGCTGTCAGCACAGAGCCCGATGTGGGGCTCGAACTCACGAACTGTGAGATCATGACCTGAGCCACCCAGGCGCCCCTAATTGCTTTTAATTGAGGTAATAGGAAATTTGGTGAAGAGCTTCTTTGGTCTGGACTAAGGACTTTGTACCTCCTTTGTACGTCCTTCCTAGAGTTCCTGAAGGATAATTGAGATCAAATGTGGGAAATGCTTAAAGGAGCCTGGCTTAGAGTTAGCAAATAACATTAACCATTGTTATTACAACACAGTATTATATATCATTTTACATGTTAATACGAGGAGCAAAAAGGGGTTGTTGAATTAATCTTAAAAAGAAGACCTTTTGGTGAATGTATTGAGCTCTCCGGGGAAATAGAAGTTGCCCTGTTGGTCTGCTCAGGCTGCTATAACAAAACACTACAGACCAGGAAGCTTAAGGAACAGAAATTTATTTTTCACGGTCGTTAAGTGCAAGAAGTCCAAGATTAAGGTGCTAGTCAATTTGTTTCTTGCTGAGTCTTTGTCCTGGATTGTAGACTTCCTCATCCTCACAGGCCACACACAACGTTGGTGTCTCTTCCACTTCCTTCTCTTATAAGGGCATCAGTCCTAGTGATTTCATTTAACCTTTATTCCTCCTTACAGGCCCTGTCCTTACAGTCATATTGGGGTTCAGGCCTTTAACATGGGAATTTGGGGGAGACATAAACATTCCTTAAGAGTTGTAGAACGTGGTTATACTTATTTTAAAACAGTAGTGTGCCTGCTATATATAAGGCATTATTCCGAGGGTAAAGGCAGAGCTGAGTTGACCTGTGTTTCCCAGGGAGCTTCCCATCCTCGGGGAGTGGGAGCAGTGTGCACCAGCCATGTGACAGATTTAACCAAGTGAATGACATACAGGGCAGATGCCAAGAATAGAACTTAGCACGAGTATCTTGGATCCAAATTAGAAAGCTCATGTTCTTGGTGTGGAGAAGCTTGTTAGAATCCCATCCCAGTGGCACGGTCACTAGGGCTAGGTCTGGGGCTGCAAAGAAACTGTCCTGCTTCTTGTGCCCAGTATGCTGGGAAGATCCTGAGCATAGGGGAAATTGACCCTGGGTAAATGTAGCAAAGCACTTCCCATAATATAAAACGTGCAAATAAGATTTCTACTACTTGAGGTTTAGGGAGGTGTAGTTCACATATGGTAAAATTCATCCCGTTATAGGTGTTGAGTGAGTGTTGAGAAATGGAATCACTACTGCAGTCCGGTGCAGAACATTTCCATCACCCCAGAAAGTTCCCTGGTGGTCCTTTGGATCAGCCCCCTCCTCTCACCCCTAGCTCTGGCAGCCATCTGTCTAATTTCTATCCCTGTCATTCTGCCTTTCCAGAATGTCATCTAAGTGGAATCACACAATATTCCACCATAGTCTGTGTATGGCTTCTTTTCTCTGACATAATCCTTTTGAGATTCATTTTAGGCTGTTTTGTGTTTCAGTAATGTATTTCTGTTTGATGCTGTGTAGTAGTCCACTGTTTGGATGTACCACAGTTTGTTTTTTTCCCCACAGTTTGTTTTTTAATTCACCACCAGTTGATGGACACTTACTTATATTGCTTCCCGTTTTTACTTATTAAAAATAAAGCTATAAACCTTAGTAGCTATAGTATAAATGTCTTATAAGCAAATTCACGATTAGATAGTAAAAACTCCTGAAAACTTTTATTCCTCTGGTTTAAGGAGAGAACACAGTATTTAAGGATTTCCCCCTTGCATTTAATGAGGATATAATGACTGTATTCAGATCATTGCGTGTAGATGCATCCACCTTCTGTTTTAAATTTTCTCAAGCGTGTTCATGTGTCTGTAATTTGCTCAGTCATGTTTTCTGTGAGTCTTGGTCCTCGCTTCAATTTTGTGATGATTTATGAAACCTTAGATTACACCGAAAAGAAATTAAGGACTGACTTAAGATGAAGAATTACTTAACTAAGCCCCTTAGTTTTTTTTAAACTTCTGCTTTTTTCAGGGTAGCTGCACATATGTGCATGTTGTAAAATTGTCACCAAGAAGCCAGAGGTGTTGATGGGGGTATCCTCTACGTAATGGGGAGTCAGAAAGGTTCAAGACAGTCCCTGTCTCTTTACTTTGGATTAATACATAAATGCTTTTTAAAAAATTGCTTCCTATCTTACTTGATTAGGTTGTCTCCCACCGTGCATATACCATGGGTCCTGATTTTCAACCACGTGCTTTGATTAAGCAAAGGGCACTTTTGTGCACAGTCCCCACGGTCACATCCAATGTATCCCTCTCTGTTTTAGGTTGTGATCTTTCATTCCCTGGCAATAAACTGGTCTCTGGAGATCACTGTAAAATTATTGTGGATGAAAAATCTGGTCAGGTGTCGCTGGAAGATACCAGGTAATCTCTTTCTTGTTTTGAAGCCGGTGCCTACAGAGAAGAAACAAGGGATTATTTTCTGTTAACACAGTAGTTCGCTAGTTTCCAGGTTATTAGGAAATATATTTTCTGGTTTCCAGTAACTCTTTCATGCCTATGATGCTTCTTGAATATATTCAAATTAAAGCAAAAATATCTCTGAAAAAGGACTTAAAAGGCAGTGATAACCTTCTAGTTGCAAACCTATTCGAATTAGACTTTTTTCCTCCAAACCAAAAAAACCTTTTCTTTTTAAAAAATTGTTACACAACATAAGGAGTAGGTAAAAGTGAAAAGCTTTGCCAAATCCTACTAGCCCACTAGAAATTCGTATGTGTTTATTTTGTATTAAGGAGGTTTTACTATGTACCAACGTATGGCGAGCTTACATTTGGTACATCTAGATTTATCTTGTCTATTTCATTATTATTTTATAATAACTTACCTGTCAGTTCCTTTATTGGTGGAGATTTATTATTTTGACTTTTTCTTATTATAAACAACGCTGCGACTCTTCTCTTCCAAAACGCTTTGCATTCATGTCTGATTATTTTCTTGGGATAAATTCATAGGAAGGAACGCTGTGTCAGAATGTGCCTATTTTAAACCCAGGACAAGTAGCAGATGGCCTTCCAGCAGTACGTTGAGAATATGCCTTTCCCAACCAGATGAATTTTTGTTTTTGTGAAGGTCAAGTGCTACGAGATTGTTTGGTAACTACAATGTTAGGGATGAAAGACTAGAAATTAGGTTTATGAGGATGAACTGATGCTCCTTTCCTATTCTGGTACGTAGCAGATCAAGTTCCTTATTTCCCAGCCCAATGTAGGATAACGTAGCACTGGTTCTAGAGTTGTCCTCAGGCAGCAGATCCTGGCTTTCCAATGCTGGCTGTATGACTATATTGGCTTCTTGGGGCTCTTGTAACAAATTACCACAAACTCAGTGGCTTCAAAGCACGCAGAGCTACGACCTTCTAGTGCTGAATGTACAAAGTCTCACTCAGGTCTCATTGGATTAACCAAATCAAGGTGTCAGCAGGGCCGGCTCCTTCTGGAGGCTCTAGGGGAGAATCCGTTCCCTAGCTTTTCCAGCTTCTAGAGGCTCCTGCGTTCCTTGGCTGAGGTGCCTGGAGGGGAGAGGGTGTCCATTCTTCACACGGGCAGCAGAAACTGCAGGTGCAGAGGCCCCAAGGCGCGAGCAGGCCCTGTGTGCCGAGGAGCAGTGAGTGGGAAGGCAGGGAAGTTAGACCGGAGCGGGAAGGCCCTGGTGTTCGCACTAGGGAGCCTGGACTTTAGCCCGAGAGCAGTGACAGGTCATCGGGGGTTTGAGCAGAAGAGCAAAGTCGGGCTCCTGTGGTTAGAAAGAGCACGAGAGTGGAGTGCGGAGGGCCCTGGCAGCACAGGCTCTGGCTGGCTGTGGCGGCACCACCAGTGTTTGTACGTGAGGTTTCGCTGGGACACGGCCACTCTCTCGACTACATCCTGTGTGCGGCTGCTCTCGTGTGTCAGCGGCAGAGCCCAGGAGTTGGGACAGAGACCGTGTGACCGTACAGCCTGAACTGCTTACTTTCTGGCCCTTTCCAGAACACTGAAGGAGTAGAAGTCTGCTCAGATGTAAAAATAAAGCCTCTTCACCACCGGAGGCCTTAGGTGTGAAACCATAGAGTTAAGACATGGGTGGTTCGAACGCCTGAAGCTGGGTCAGTTTGTTTAATTGCTGACTTTTGTTCTTGTCTCGTACACTGTTCGTCCACTTGTGATTTTCTGTTGGGTCTCTACTCGGGTTTCTCCTCAGGGAAGCCCTTCCAGTCCCGTCTGACTTAGGCTCCCGCCTGTGCCCTCTGCAGCCCCCGCCTCTTCCACCTGGTGGTGTGGTCCCTGACGGACTGGAGTGACCTCCCGACCGAGGGACCACACCATCTTCCAGCCCAGAGCCTCGAATTCATTTGCTTCTGCTCAGAACCCATCTTTTAAGGGTGTCAGTGCCCATCTGAGGGATGAGCTGGCCTGCTGGGAGGGAAGGGTAGATGAGTGGACAGAGTTAAGTGCAGAAGCGGGGGGAAGCTGGAAATCGGAGCTGCTGGTAGAAGTCCAGGGTCCTCCAGAGGCCGGCGGAGGACAGATGATGTGCTGTTGGACAAGCAGAAATGTTGAAGCACGGTCAGGCTGTCAGTAAGGGGGCAGCAGGCAAGCTTTCTCTCAGGAGAACTGTAGGGTGGCACTTGCACATGTGCCTCGTTACATGTTTACGTCATTCTTGGGAGTATTTTACATTTTCGAAGGCGTAATATTGAACTTCTTTCTAAGTGGTGATAGAAAAAGAAAATTTTAACTCCCAAGTTATTGTAAGTAGGATACATTGCATTTTTGTTGTCTCTGCAGCACCAATGGAACAGTAATTAACAAGCTGAAGGTTGTTAAGAAGCAGACTTGTCCTTTGCAGACTGGGGATGTCATCTACTTGGTGTATAGGAAGAATGAGCCAGAATACAGTAAGAGAGGGAATGTACAGGGTGGGCCTCGGGTGGTGTATGGTGGGGAAGTCTGGTCACAGCTGGAAATCTTCGTGAAAGTGAGTCTGCTGAAGCAGGTATTTCCCTTCAGACTGTCAGTGTTAGCTACATTTTCTTTGTTCTTTATGGAGACTCTTTTTTTTTTTTTTTTAAGGTTTATTTATTTTTGAGAGAGAGCACAAGCAGGGAAGGGGCAGAGAGAAAGGGAGGCACAGGATGTGAAGCAGGCTCCAGGCTCTGAGCTGTCAGCACAGAACCCGACGTGGGGCTCGAACCCATGAACCGTGAGATCATGACCTGAGCTGAAGTCGGACGCTCAGCTGCCTGAGCCACCCGGGCTCCCCTTTATGTAGATTCTTGGTGTGAGTCCTGTTGAAGAGTGGGAGTGTTGACCTTGCACTGTGAGCCCCGGCCATTCTTCACAAATACCACAATGCTCATGAGTCTTGCATTTCAAAATGGCAAGGAGAAGTGAACAGGGATGGGCTGGGTTACATAGCAGAAGATAATCTGAGTTGTGGGGAGGAAGACCTAGAATAAGGGGCTGAAGGCCGCTCATGACTGCTTTTGGAGACCTTACAGGAGACAACAGAGGCCTGACGATCCCCTTCAGGCTTTTCCAGATCTGAGTGTCTATGTTTGGGGAAGAAGAACGAAACAGGACAAGGAGAGTTGGGAGAGTTTTTGGAAGGTTACCCCCAAACTGGCAGGAGGAGACAGATACGCTCAGGCTGTCTGTAGCATTGTCAAGGCCAGCCCCTGGCCCCGTGGCAGGGCCTTGTGTCTTCTCCTTCCGGTGGTTTGAAATGACCGGCAAAGCACAGATTCATTATCTACTCATCGTTTTCTCTTCCCTGCGTCTGCCTTCTGGCTCAGGACGTTTTTTCCCGGAGGCTTATTTATTTTAAAGTTGGTGAAGATGCTTTGGTTCGCTTATTTTGAAATTCCTTAAACTGGGTAGTGTTGTCAGTAGCTGGTAAGTCAACATAGTCAACAACGACAAAGGGACTGAAGTGACAGAAAGGAGAAGAGGGAAGGAGCCCTGCTGGTACGTGAGGACACTGTTCTGATCTGCTTGGTTTCATTTCAGACGTGGCATACCTCTATGAGTCTCTGCATGAAAAGCAAGGCATCACACAAGACCCCTTTGGTAAGTGAGACTGTGACAGAGGAGTGGGTGCGTGGTAAGGGCTGCTGATTCTTACTGGCAAAGCCTTTTCATCTGCTGGAAAGTCCTGCCTGAGGTAGTAGTGGTGCTCCTCCTGAGCCCTGACTCTACACTCCTTCTGCTCCTGTTGTGCTCACAGAAGCTAATAAAGAGAATGTGTTCCACGTGACCAAAGATACCTCAGGTGCAGGGCAAGGTGACGATCCCCAGGTCCTGCCGTCATCGCCCACCACTCAGGCGTGCTTTGAGGAACCACAGCCATCGACGTCGACCTCGGACCTCTTCCCCACGGCCTCTACCTCTTCCACGGAGCCCACCTCTGCGGGGCAGGCGCCTCCCTTCAGCCCTGGTGAGATGGGGGTCTCAGAGTGGTAGCTGTGTTGCTCTTCAGTCACTGACTCTGACTTGTGTTGTCACATAAGCCACTAAGGAAGTCAGAGGTGACATCAGGCATCGGGCTCTCAGCAGGATTTCTGTACTAGTAAATATTGTTTTCTTCCACCCCCGATAGAAATGCTGAAGGTCAGAGATTTCCTGGGATTTTTATAGTTTTATTGGGATATAACTCACCTGCCATAAAAATCATCCGGGCGAAGTGTACACTTCAGGGGTTTTTACTATATTCATACTGCTGTGTGATTCCAGAACATATCATATCATAAACAGTCACTGCTCTCCCTCGGCAACCACTGGTCTGCATTCTGTCTCTGTGGTTTTGCCTGTTCTGGACATTTCATAGAATCGGAATCATGGGGCGCCTCGGTGGCTCAAGTCGGTTAAGCATCCGACTTAGCTCAGGCCATGATCTCACGGTTTGTGAGTTGGAGCCCCATGTCGGGCTCTGTGCTGACAGCTCAGAGCCTGGAGCCTGCTCCTGATTCTGTGTCTCCCTTTCTCTCTGCCCCTCCCCTGCTCATTCTCTGTCTCTCTCTGTCTCTCAAAAATAAATAAATGTAAAAGAAAAATTAAAAAAAATAAGTCAATAAATCCAACCATTAAAAAAATTTAGGAGTGCCTGTGTGGCTTAGTCAGTTAAGTGTCTGACTTTGGCTCAGGTCGTGATCTCACAGTTCGTGGTTCAAACCCCACATCAGGCTCTGTGCTGACAGCTCAGAGCCTAGAATCTGCTTCAGATTCTGTGTCTCCCTCTCTCTTTTCCTCTCCCCTGCTTGCACTCTGATTTTCTTTTTCTCAAAAATAAATAAACATTAAAAAAAATTAAAACAAAAATTCTCTCACCCCCTCTTTGCCCCTCCCCTACTCGTGCATGCTCTCTCTCAAAACAAAACAAAAAAAGATTTTAAAAATAGAACGACCATTTGGTCCAGTAACCTTACTCCTGGATATATATCCAGAGGCATTGAAATCACTGTCTCCAAGAGATGTCTGCACCCCATGTTCATTGCAGACTATTCACAAAGGCCAAAGACTTGGAAACAACCTAAATGTCCCTCGATGGATGGATGGATAAAGAAAATGTGACTTGTGTCTGTGTATGCATACAATTGTTGATTCCACCGTGAAAGGGCAGTGTGTTTATATATTGTGCAATTAACAAAAGCTTAAACAAAGTCTTGCTGTGAGCAAATCTGATGGAAAGCTTCCCTCCCATTGTGTAATGTTGGGGAAATTTTTCTATCTGCATGCCTCAGTGTATACATACTAACACAATAACCAGCCTCCTAAATGTGAGGTTTGGTGCCAACTTATTTCATAAGTTTCAGATGAATCCTCACCCTTTGTCGGAGAGTACCATCATCATCATCTTCATTCTGGAGTGAGAAGCTCGACTGAGCATAGAAAGTCCTTGAGACCATGGTGGGAGTGAGAACCAGAGCCAGCAGCCAGCCCAGGAAGCTCCCTCTTTTCTCCCTTTGCTGTACGAGCTGATTTGCTCCCCAAACAATTTTACTAACTTTTGTTTGGCTGCTGTAGGGCAGTTTCTTTTTCAAAGTAACAACACTTGAGTATTATAGACCGGATATGTACTGTAGTATGGTGTTACACACTAGGTCTTGATTAAGATAAAGGTTATTAGAAAGTCTCCTTAACCTTTCTGCCAGGCTCGTTTAAATTCGTGACTCCTTGGGAAATAGTTCACACGCAGCATCCCTGTCTGGCTTCCATCTCCTTGTAATCTGAAGCCTGCTGCGTCCCTCTCCTGAGAGGCCTGTGTGTCCCTCTGTGCCAGTGCTGCTCAGAGCACAGGGAATGTTATGGGGCTGCTAGCACATGGATTGGCCCTGTCTTAGACCAAATGTCCCACAGCTGACCCCGGCACTGCCACCCCGGTCACAGACACCTCTGCGTTTCTTTCCCAGTGGGTGTGCTGCTGGCCCAGCTCCCCCGAGCCCAGTAGTGGGCGCGTGTGCACTTCAGAAGTGTGAGCCGAGTGTTTCTGTAAGCGTGTATTACTGAGAATACGGCATCTTGGAACACCTAGGCCTGGTTTGAATCTGTGGTGGTTTACCTGCCGTACCCTCTGCTTCCAGGCTGCACGAATCAGAACTTTTCTTGTTGGGGCGCCTGCGTGGCTCAGCTGTTAGGCATCCAACTCTTGATTTCGACTCAGGTCAAGATCCCAGGGTTGTGGGATCAAGCCCTGTGTTGGGCTGAGCATGGAGCCTGCCTGAGATTCTTTGTCTCTCCCTCTGCCGCTCTCCCCCGCTGACGTTTTCTCTCTCTCTCTCTCTCTCTCTCTCTCTCTCAAATTAGAAAATAAACCTGTCTTGTTTGTCCCTCTCGCAGACTTCAGAGATGCAGGCGTCTCCCCAAAAGAATGTGGTCCGTCTGTGGCAAATGATGAAATCCCCACCTTCCCTTCGGCTCTCCCAGACAGAGAAGGAGCACCCTTCTCTCTGCCAGGGTCCCGGGACCAAGAGGATTTGGAGCCTGTCACGAAGAGAATGAAAGCAGGTCAGAGTCTCACCGTTTTGTGTATCTCTGGCCCTTGAGAGCTGTTGAGCTGCTCCTGACGGGGCCTCCCCTTCTGTGGAAGCGGATGCCTCAGCATTTTCAAAATGGCAATGTGAGCCTTTTTTTCCTTTTGACAACATCGGGGTTGAACCCTATTTACTATCTGGTTATGCTGATGGTCTGGACGCAGTGCATTCTGAGTTGCAGTTCTGTCTTGATATGACTATCGGTTTTTAAGAATATGCACCTGGGTGGCCTAGTCGGTTAGGTGTCCAACTGTGGCTCAGGTCATGACCTCACGGTTGGTGGGTTCGACCCCTGCATGGGGCTCCCTGCTGGTAGCACAGAGCCCACTTTGGGTCCTCCGTCCCCCCGCCCCGCCCCTGCTTGTGCATGTGTGCTCTCTCTCAAAGTAATAATGATTTGAAAAAAGAAAGGTGACTTAGAGAAAAATCTGCCCTTAAAAAGCCAAAGTTAAAAGGATTGTAAAAGATACTTGGGAACATGTAATGGGACAGTGGCTGTGCTGTAGGCCTGAGAGCAGCCTGCAGTTGGGGCAGCAGGGGGCTCTGGGAGGGAGGGCAGGCCTCGGGGAAGGAGACGAGGATATTGGATGTGTTGAGTGGAAAATTGAAGCGACTGGCTTGAGGAGGGTGTCGAAAAAAATCAGCAACAGTACGTAAAAAAGTAAGTATACAAATGAGGCCTTTTTTTTACTCTAGCAAAAATGAAAAATTGTAGAAGGAAGAAAACTTAATTTTGGTGTACTGTTTGGCTCAGCAGTGAATATTTACCCAAGCATAGTAACGTAAATACGATCCACAGAACTAACAAATACGATATACCAAACTAACAATTGTGTTACGATAATATAGTGAATGGGGCCAGGGGGCAGAATCCTTCTCTATCTTAATAGATGTCAGGAGATGGACGGTGTCTAAAGTCAGTCAGCCTCAACAGAGCATTACAGTTCAGAAACCTGGAGGTCCACGCCAGGAGAAACACCCAAAAACATGAAAGTAGTTTCCTCAGAGGAGGGAGGTTGGAGGTGAGGACAGGCCAGGGCAGAGGGCTGGTGCCCTCTTAATATTTAATTTTGTAAATTGTGTGCAAGTATTTCTTTCGTTAAAAATAAAAATTAATCTATGAGCACTATAGAACACCAGCAGAAGAAAAGGAAAAAAAAAAAAAGTTAAAAGCTCTTGGTAACGTCAGAGAGTCTATATTTTCCAGGACATACACAAGTCATGTTTTTTGTTTAAACAAAAACGATGATTATACACAAATATCGTGTGACAAGACACCTTAATCTTTTAACCATGTATCCCGAATGCTTCTTTTTATGCCATTGTTCTTCTAAACCAAAACTTAAGGGTACTGGAACTTGGGACTTACTTTAGGCCTTCTTTAAAATACAAACGGGGGGCACCTGGGTGGCGCAGTCGGTTAAGCGTCCGACTTCAGCCAGGTCACGATCTCGCGGTTCGTGAGTTCGAGCCCCGCGTCGGGCTCTGGGCTGATGGCTCAGAGCCTGGAGCCTGTTTCTGATTCTGTGTCTCCCTCTCTCTCTGCCCCTCCCCCGTTCATGCTCTGTCTCTCTCTGTCTCAAAAATAAATAAATGTTAAAATAAATAAAATAAAATAAAATAAAATAAAATAAAATACAAACAGGGGTGCCTGGGTGGTTCAGTCCGTTCTGCGTCCAACTTCGGCTCAGGTCATGATCTCACCACTCTTCGGCTTGAGTCCTATGTCGGGCTCCACACTCTGAGCACAGAGCTTGCTTGGGGGGCAGGGAGAACGAGAGCGGTGGGGGGCTCTCTCTCTCTCCCCTCTCTCGCTCTCCTCCCTTCTCTCTCTCTCTCTCTCTCTCTCTCTCTCCCCCCCCCCTTGGGATTCTCCCTGTCTTTCTGCCCCTCCCCCAGCCACATGCTCTCTCTCAAAATAAATAAACTTAAAAAAATAAATAAACTACACACAGCAGTGAGGGCTGTGTCTTCTGTCCACAGGTTAAGATGTTCCTAAAACAAAAAAGACCCGGTCTCTGTTTCTTCCTTGGTTGATGGTGGGCATGTGCCCCTTTCTCGCAGAGGGGGAGGCCGAGCTGAGCCTGCAGTTGCTGGTTGCGGACCAGTGTAGCGACGCCCACACTGCCCTCGGGGGCGTCAGACCCGAGGCCGTGAAGCCGGACAAGATGGAGGAGACACTCACGTGCATCATCTGCCAGGATTTGCTGCATGACTGCGTGAGGTGCGCTCGCCGCGGGGGGCCCACGGGGGTGTCGTGGGGTGGCGACGGGGGTGGGGAGCGGCCCCCGCCAAGCAGGCCTCCGGGCCGCATCCGGTGCGGCTTGGCTGGGGGTGCTGCCGTCGTGCCGCTCATGTGGCCACCATGCCGAGAACCTGGCCGTGGTAACTACGGCTGTAGAAGAGCCTGCGAGGCGAGGTGACAGCGGCCTCGGTCCGCACCCGTCACGACCGACCCAAGAGGCCTGGGGCGCCTCGGATGCAGAACGGGAGAACCGTGCTGAGCTTTGAGGGGGCGTCATCGGCACAGAGGGAGTGCCTCCAGATGAGGCCCCCAGGAGCGGCTTGGGGACAGCCCTCTCCCAGCTTTTCTGTGGGGACTTAAGAATGAGAGCCTGTCCGAGTCTCCACTTAAATGCAGGCCTTTTTGGCGTTCGGTGTCCCGGTTCCTCATATTCCTGGAGTCACAGCCTGCTTGACCGTCCCTCTCGGAATATGGATGGTCACTTCTGGTTCCTTTTAATTAACAAGGACCAAATTAAAGTAGTTTAGGGTGAAAGCTGTTCTTGCACGGGAACTGTTTCTCACCTGGCTTCTGGAAGGCAGGCGACACTCCCAGTCAGCGGAGCGTGCAGATGCTGCCACCAGTGGGCACTGTACGCAGGGTGGGTGTGTCCCCCCCCCCCCCCCCACCATCCACACCGAGAAGCATGGGTTCTAGTCTCTGCTGGATCAAGTGAGCTTGGTGGGTGGCTAATTTGTAACCGACCCTCAGCCCGAGTGAGGCCACGTCCTCCTCTGGGAAAGACGCAGCATGAACTAGGGCCCCTGCCTCTCAGGCTCCAGGCAGGCCGTGCCCCGTGTGCCCTGGCATCCGGGGGGCTGCCGCGGCTTGGCAGACAGAGGCTCCACCTGCAAGTGCTCCGTGGGGGGCGTCTGAAGACCTGTCCTTGTGCCCTCAGCCTGCAGCCCTGCATGCACACCTTCTGTGCCGCCTGCTACTCAGGCTGGATGGAGCGCTCCGCCTTCTGCCCCACCTGCCGCTGTCCGGTGGAGAGGATCTGTAAAAACCACATCCTGAACAACCTGGTGGAGGCGTACCTTCTCCAGCACCCAGGCAAGTGGGGAGCCCGCCCAGCTCCAGGAGACGGCGGGGTGTCTCTCCAGGGGCCCCTCGGCCAGCAGAGCCATGTCCTTTGAATTCCAGACAAGAGTCGCAGTGAGGAAGACATGCGGAGCATGGCTGCCAGGAACAAGATCACTCAAGACATGCTGCAGCCCAAAGTCAGAAGGTCTTTCTCTGATGAGGAGGGCAGTTCGGAGGACCTGCTGGAGCTGTCAGATGCGGACAGCGAGTCCTCGGACATCAGGTGAGCTTGTGCCTGGCTCTGAGCGGAGCGGGGAGCTGGAGGCAGCACGGGGCCCGAGTCCCGGCTCTGTCCTGAGCGGCCCAGCTCGTGAGTGGTCTGCGTTCTGATGTGTGACGTCAGCCAGTGACGGCGCCCGCCTCGGGCATGGTGAGGATGGGGCGGGCGCCAGCTGAGGACGGCCGCTCAGTTTGCTGATGGTGGGGGGATTTGCCACCAGCCTTCTCCAGTACCCCTTCCCTTCTCAGGCATACACGCGATATTTATTCTCTTTTGTTGCTTATCTTCTTCCTCCCCACGTTAGTGAGATGTAACGGGTGTACAGCCCTGTGTGAGTTCAGGGTGTGCGGGGTAGTGGTTAGACTGACGTCTGTCAGCAAATGACTGCCATAACCCATCCCTTGTTATCTGCCGACACCTCCTCAGGTGCCTCGATGCATTGGCTATGACGGGGTGCAGGATTTAATGTGTTCTTTGTCTACTGTGGGCACGCTTTCTCTAGCTCAGCTGGTGACCGGAGTCCCACGGTGTGAGTTGCAGTATCGTCATTTGTGAGGATATTATTGCAGGAAAGCCACGGTCACCTGGCCAAGAGGATGCGATTCTAGCAGACCTTGTTTTATTTGCTGTAGAATGCTGCTGTCTGCGGACTCAGAAGTCCACAGTGCGTGTTTTGGGTGGGTCATGACATTTGAAGAGACAAAAATCAAATCCCCTAATTAATTACTTTTTGTTTCTTTTTGTAAAATTTAGAAATAGTGGTGAAGCAGAAAGTAATAAAATCGCTGTAGTATGAACATTTTATTGTGTATCCTTCTGGCAACTCCTACACACAGTCACTCGTATTTCCTTTGTTAACAAAGTAAAAGGCGATATACTTTAAATATCCTCATAAAGACGGGATCCTGCTGTACATACGGTTCTGTGCTGTTTCCCGAATTCTGACTGGAGAGGCAGTGCTGCGGGACAGACCCTACAGTCACAGCTCTGAGCGCACATCCAGTTAGCTCTCAAGGGTGCTTCAGCTCAGAGAGCCTCACCGGGAAGGCGCCTTGCTGGGCCTGGCACCTGTGTCATCGTATGCCTGTCAGAGGGGTCCTGGTGGTGGCCCCTGAGGTTTGTGGAGGGATGTCGGGAAACCCCGTTGACAGTTGGTGTGACCTGAGACGAAGGTCATCTGGTTCCGAAATGAGGTCAAGCGGCTTCTCACTAGTTGTTTTCTGGTCACGTCTTCCCCATTCTTCCCTTGTTGGCTCCTGCCGTTGGAGACAGGCTCAGGGCAGCGTTCTCTGAGAGGAGGGGAGGGTCTGTGGGTGTGTTTCCTGTGGGTTCGTTTTTTGTTAACTATCTGCATTGTTTGGAAAGCACAGCTGAAGTGCACACAGCTGGGTGGCCTGCTGGGAAGTCCCCGGACGACAGTAGCACTCAGCTGTGGCACATTTTGTTCAGACTTTAACACCGTTTCATAGGTGCCTAGGGTGATGGGCCTGAGTGTGCCCCTGGACGTAGTTCACAGCTCGCCCAGCATCAAACCTGTGAGAGTGGGTCGTGCCCAACGTGGGGACTGAGTGGCCACACTCCGGGGGACACTGTGCTGGAAACCGGGGTGGGCACAATGTGTCTCCGAACCGTAGGAGCCGCGGAGGGAGGGCGGGGGGCGGGGGGTCTCTGGAAACCTTACAGCAAAGGGGAGCCAGCAGGTAGCAGGGAACAGGGCCCTCCCTGCTGCTGCTCCGGCATGAGCACTGACCGGGTGTCCAGTGGGGACGTGCCATCTGTCCCTTTCATGCACACTGGGCGGCAGCAGACGCAGAGCTGAGGCATGAAGGAGGGATGAGGTCTGCGGGCGGACAGATGCCTCCAGGCTGGGGATCTGGGTCTCCTCTGGTCATCGGGGCTGGGGGCGTTGTTGCCGCCCCCCACGTGTGCCAGGGCAGAGCTCACTGCTTCTCCGCACCCCGTGTGCCCGTGTGCTTCCTTGCAGCCAGCCGTACATCGTGTGCAGACAGTGCCCTGAGTACCGGAGGCAGGCGGGCCAGCCCCTCCCCTGCCCGGGGCCTGGCACTGAGCCAGGGGCAGCACAGGCTCCTGGAGATGCACCGTCCACGTCCACCAGCGTCACGACAGGTGAGACGCCGCGCCTTCCGGGCTGTTGTCCTGCTGTGATCACCCAGGGCGCTGCCGTATTTTTTTTTTCCTTCTGGCTCCTCCCCCGCTCCCGCCCCTCTCCAGTCACTGCCTCCCTTGTCCTACCCTCTCCTACCTTGTTGCTGCTTGTACTCTGTTGTGGGTTCAGAAACCAGAGAGAGTTAAGTTGATCTCTCGTGGATCTCTGCTCCTGGGCCCTCCCGGGGGGTTCATTCCTCATTCTGACATGTGGGACCCCCAGCCCACTGCTTTGGGCTTTGGCATCCCCAGAGCTGCTTGCTAAAGCTGAAATGACCCCTACGTGCGCCCCTCAATGAGAGCCTGGCTTCTTTTCGACAGCAGGCTGTTGTGTCATCACAGCCACCCTGAGCACTGCCCGCTGGCGGGTCCTCAGGTGCCATCGAGAAAGGGAGAGAGAACATGTGGAATCCATGTTTTTGGCCCTGGCCATTCTTCAGTAGGGCCCAGTTTCTTAGCTGATGTGGGCCTGAGCCTGTCATGAGGCCACTGACTCAGGATCATGACCCAAAGCCGTGTTCAGAGCCATCCACCCTGACGCGGTGCTGCAGCTCTCTCCATGGGTGGCCCGTGGACAGATGGGCAGGGCGGGGCCTGGTTGCCTCCCGACTCTGCCATTCCGCAGGTGCGGTGTCATTTTCAGACTGGAAGTCCCCAGTGGGATGGGCCTATAGCAGGTGTGCATGCATAGACAGAGCTTCCCGTGTGGTCATTGAGTGGCCTCGGCTGAGCTGTGTGGACACAGCTGTTGGGGGGGTGGAGGTCAGCCAGTCATGGCCCCCAGGCCTGCCACCTGTTTATTTGGAAGAGACAGAGATTAAATATAGAACTTGCTCTATTGTTTTATGGCGTGTGCTTTATGGCCCAAGGAAATGGTAGAAAACCTTCAAGTGATCTTTGAAATCTTGCTATAACTGCTGAACTGAAGTATCACGTTTGTTTATTTTTCATTCTATTTAAAATGTGTCGTTTAAATGGCAGACTGCCGGGGCGCCTGGGTGGCTCAGTCGGTTGAGCGTCCAACTTCGGCTCAGGTCATGATCTCGCCGTCCATGAGTTCGAGCCCCGCGTCGGGCTCTGTGCCGACAGCTCAGACCCTGGAGCCTGTTTCGGATTCTGTGTCTCCCTCTCTCTGACCCTCCCCCGTTCATGCTTTGTCTCTCTCTGTCTCAAAAATAAACGTTAAAAAAAAAAAATGGCAGACTACCGTTTCGTAGTTTCAGAAAACGGGTGTGTGTTCTCCCTGGGTTTTCCTGTGGATCTGTCTCCTTGTGGACCTTCCAGCCACGTCCCTAGGCGTGTATCGAATCTCCTATTTCTGCCTGTGTCCTAATGTGCGCGGCCTGAATATCCTGTCTGTTCCGCAGCCCAGGATTACGTGTGTGCCCTGCAAGGAAGCCATGCCATCTGCACTTGCTGCTTCCAGCCCATGCCCGACCGGAGGGCAGAACGTGAGCAGGACCCTCGCATCGCCCCCCAGCAGTGTGAGTAAGGGTGTGCACGGATGCTGCCTGCCTGAGCGGCCTCCCCACCGCAGAGCCTCTCCTGCGTCCTTCTAGGGTCAGGTTTCAGAGCGTTGCTGACTGTGTGTGTGGTGTGCTGTGAAGATGTGGGTCTGTTTCCTCATCTGCGTACTCAGTTGTGTGTGCAGCCACATCAAATGACCATCTTTTCCTGTCAGTTGATGACCCACCCCTTCGTTCACCGAGTTTCCATGTATGGGTGGTTCTCCTTCTGGAGGCTGCCTCTGACCTTTGTTGCCGCATCAGGAGCATCATATTTTCATAATGTGTCACTCTTGAATGTAATAGACGAAATACAGTGCTGTGATTTGCAACTCTGGGATTGCTGTTAACATGGACTTTGCCGTTTATTTAATGGTTATGTGAATTTACCCCTCGCCGAAATGGCCTGACTGGTGCTTGTGCTGTGTCCACAGGTGCCGTTTGCCTGCAGCCTTTCTGCCACCTGTACTGGGGCTGCGCCCGGGCCGGCTGTCTCGGCTGCCTAGCCCCGTTCTGTGGTAATGCCGGCACTTCAGCTCTCTGCCTATCCTCTTGCTGCATTTGAGGGTGCTGGTGGGCTAGCGTGGCCCGACTTGAGAGGGGCCACCGTCGATGACCTGCTTCTCACACACGTTTGACATTTTTTTAAATGTTTATTTATTTACTTAGCGCGCATACAAGAGCAGGGAAAGGGCAGAGAGAGGAAGGGAGAGAGAGAATCCCAGCTAGACTCTGCCCTGCAGGGCGGAGCCCAGCATGGGGCTTGATCCCATGAACCTTGAGATCTTGGCCTGAGCCAAGACTGAGCCACCCAGGCGCCCCCTGTGTTTGACATTTAGAAATGTCCCTCTGCTAGCTCAAAACCAGGCAGTAACAACTACGGGGATACTGAGCTCAGTCAGGAGGGTTTACTTATGTGCGAGGAACACCACCAACAAAAACGCCGCCTGGCTGCGGCATTCAGACCTCACGGTGCCAGACCAGGTGCCCAGGGGACGGAGAAAGCTGTCAGAAGTCATTTTACTTGTTCTCTCTTTAAAACCATATTTTACAATGGAAGCTTTTATTCTTTCTGGACTGTAAGAAAGGAAATTTGGTTATCTTAGCTGTCGGTGAACGATACTTTCATAGATTGTAAGACGGTGACTTTGCTTCCTTCCATTTGGCAGAGCTGGACCTGGGTGACAGGTGTCTGGACGGGGTTCTCAGCAATAATCACTATGAGTCGGACATCCTGAAGGTAGGGGACTTCACGTACAGGCGCGGGTGGGGGCTCAGGCCTAGAAGAGGCCCCCAGGAGGCTTTCAGCTCTCCCAGTGGCTCTGACTAGTTCTGCCGCCGAGCTCACCACATTGGTGTTTTCCCATGTGTTCCTGTCTTCCAAGAGGTTATTTCCTTCATGCCCATCACGCCACGAGTCCACAGGTGTCGGCTCCGGTGCCTGTGTGCCCCACGCAGAGTTTTGGGGTCTGGGTGGGGGCCGGGGCGGCCCTTTGCTGGAACCCGGGCCTCTCTCTGGCTTCCTCTTTTCTGGCTTTGTCCTTCTCGCGTCTTAGGAAGCTGAAGCTGACGTGGCTGTTAGAATTTCAGTGTTTAATGTGCACATCATTCTCTTGGCGAGAGTTGTGCCTCTCTCCCATGTATGCAGCGTTGCACACGCCAGACCTGTATGGCAGGCCCCTTGGCACCGCGTGCTCTGGTTAGATGTCCGCGTGCTGCTCTCTTGCCGGGCCACACGAGAGCTGAGGCCAGGGTGTAGATGCAAAGCCTCAGCTTCCTTACCGTGTGGTCGTGCGGCTGTTGCCACACTAGAGCCTCCCCGGCCGAGGTCGGGTGTCGCCCCGCTCCTGTGCTCGGAGCGTCTGCGGGATTTTGGAGAGAATGTGGTAGCTCGTGTGTTCAGCTTTCGGAAGCCAGCTTTCCTTCTGAGGCTCTGACAAAGCCATGTGGGAAGAGAGCCCTTGCAGACTAGCTTGTGAGCGTGTTGCCGGGTCCCGGGCATCCTGGTCCTCGTGTGTTGCGGTCCTGGAAGGCCTCACAACTGCCTGATGCAAATTCCTGCCGTGGTTAGCCTGCCTGTGCCGTGGCCTTGCCTGCGTTCGAGGGCCTTTCATGAAATGTTTGCTTTCTTGTCATTTTAGTCTTCTGTTCTCCAAGCTAGTATTTCTAAGATTTCCCTTCTTTCCCCATCCCAGAATTACCTGGCAACCAGGGGTTTGACGTGGAAAAACATGTTGACTGAAAGTCTCGTGGCTCTGCAGAGGGGAGTGTTCCTGCTGTCTGGTAAGCGCCATCGCACCTGCCTTCCTCTGTCTGGTGCGGCGGTGTGTTTGCGGTGGCCCCTCTGCCTCCACTACGGAGGAGAGCCTCCGGGCTGCCTTCCCGCGTGTACGCCCTCACCCTCCACCCACCCTGGCGGTGGGTGGCAGACAGGCGCCAGTACTTCAGGATTTGAGCCCACGTGACACATTCTAGGCTCTTTTCTGCCGTGGGGGAGGAAGGGACACAGCTGAAGAGACTGTGACCCCACCTCTTGGCATCTTTCGGGTCCTGGGTCCGGTGCTTCTCAAGCCCTCAGGGTCCTCGTAGGCCTTTCACTGATGTGTTGGTGCAGGCTTGGCCTGTCTCCCAGGGGCACCCGGGACATTGTGAAATGTGGTTTTAGTCACTCGGGGAGGGTGCAGAAAAATCAACAAATGACTTTTTTTCCTAAGACATAAATTATCGTGAAAGTCTTCAGAGGCTTCTGGGAATCCTTCTGAGCAGATACGTGCTCACGAGTGTCTCGGGTTCTGTGCAGCCTCGGCCCTGGGGGCGCCCGGTCTGACATGCGGGCCTGAGCTCTCTTTAGCTTCTTGGTGGGACTGCCATGGTGGCATGGCCCAGAAAGACGTGTGAGTGAAGCATGGTGGGTAAAGCGAAAATCACAGGGAATCCCACCCCCCGAGGACCCAGTGATGATGCCATATGGCCTGTGCACCCGCCACACGTGGGCATGGTCAGAGTCCTCATAGATGAAACCCTACCACATGTGCTCTCCACTCGGTGGTATTCCCCAGACCCTTTCTATGTCAGTGAAGTTCTTTACCTGGATTGTTTTTCAAGTTTCTTTATTTTGAGAGAGACAGAGACAGCGCAGGTTGGGGAGGGGCAGAGAGAGAGAGAGGGAGAATGAGAATCCCAAGAATCCCAGCTCGGGGCTTGGGCTCATGAAACCACGGGATCATGACCTGAGCTGCAATTGAGAGTCAGACTCTCAATCGACTGAGCCACCCAGGCGCCCCTACCTTGATTTTTGTTCTATAGTATTTTGTATCATGGTTTATTTAACCAAATCATTAATATAGGATATTTAGGTTATTCTCCACGTTTCACTGTCTGAATAAGCACTGCAGCCTCTGAGCCTGCAGGATCGTAGGCTAGAAAAGTTGTTCCATCAAGATAAATTAAGTAAATAAATACATGAGTAAATAAGTAAACAGTAAGTAAGTAAATTGTTGGACAGTGGTATGAACAAACCAGTTGAGACTTTGCCATATTCGCTGTCCCTCCCAGAAGAACGTGCCTCAGCATCTTCCTGAGCCCATCTGCCCTGCCTTTGCCTGTAAATACAGACAAGGCAACTGGGATGTATCATTGGTTTATCTGCCTGTGTTGGGGTATTAGCAGAATTGAAGATCTTTTTGCTTTATGGTTCATTGGCTTGTCCGTGACCTTGGCCCATACTTACGTTAGTCTATTTGGATTTGGGGGCATGGGTTGGTAGGATATCTTTGTCATTTAAAGGTGCAACATATGGTTGCTTGTGTGGCAAATGTGTTTTCCACTATTTTATTAGTATCTCGCTTTTGTTGTATGTGTTTCCATTGTGGTGTTTACATTGTAGGTAGTCAGATTTACAGATCCTTTCCTGTGTGCTATTTGGTTTTTATGACATAAATAGCTCAAGAGAAAAATAATACTCATTCCTCTCAGTACTTTTTTGGATTTTTATTTTTAGTGTTACTATTTTTTTAGAAATGCTCTATTTTGGGGGCTCGTGGGTGGCTCAGTTGGTTAAGCGTCCGACTTTGGCTCAGGTCATGATCTCGCAGTCTGTGAGTTTGCGCCCCATGTCCGGCTCTGTGCTGACAGCTCAGAGCCCGAAGCCTGCTTCAGATTCTGTCTCCGTCTCTCTCTGCACCTCCCCTGCTTTCATTCTGCCTCTCTCTTTCTCTCAAAAATAAACATAAAAAAAAATTTTTTTTAAATGCTCTATTTTTTTAAGCTTATATATTTACTTAGAGAACGGGAACGCATGCTTGAGCGGGGGAAGGGGTGGAGAGAATCCCACGCAGGCTCCACACTGCCATCACAGAGCCCCATGTGGGGCTTGAATTCATGACATGACCTGAGCCAAAATCCAGAGTTGGACACTTAACTGACCGAGCCACCCAGGCACCCCTACTTTTTTGGATTTTTAAAGTGTTTGAGCTTTTTATCCAAGTGGAATTATTTTGCTGTGAGGAAATAAGTTGGTATCGAGATTGGTTTTGTTCTTGTTTTCTGAAAGTCTGGCCCATTGTCTCTACCCCATTTACGGATCAGTGCACCGGTTTCCCACTAGTTTACAAGGCCACAGCTATTCTGCTGTTCTGGAAACATGATGCTGCCTGATGACTGGCATGCCCACATGAGGCTGTGTCCTTCCAGATTACAGAATCACAGGGAACACTGTGCTCTGTTACTGCTGTGGCCTGAGAAGCTTCCGAGAGCTGACCTACCAGTATCGGCAGAACATTCCTGCTTCCGAGTTGCCAGGTAAGGAAGCCCCTCACCCCCTGCCTCAGTTCTGTCTAGTCTAGATGGGCGTCTGCGCTCTCAGTGGGTGTCTGCACCAGCAGGGAGAAGACTGGGCAGATGGGCTGCCTGGTGGCCATGCTTATTCCCAGGCCGTCCTCGACCCCAAGTTGGCTCAGGCTCTGGGCCCGTGGGCCGCGACACAGGTTTCTAAAACAGGATTCACAAAAACAACCTATAGGCAAGTGTAGTAGTCTTTATTTCCTAAGGTGGGTTTTTAGGTAAACTTTTTTCCCCCTTGGAAGCTTGGAACAGGCAAGGAAACTAGTTATAAAGCGTGACAAAATGCTACAGCTGTAGTTTCTTTCTTTGGGTCTTTACTTAAGTTGGCTTAGCTGAGTTTGTGAGTGTCGGGTGTTACTACGTACATGTGACTTTTTCTCTCCCCAGTGGCTGTAACATCCCGTCCTGACTGCTATTGGGGCCGCAACTGCCGCACTCAGGTGAAGGCCCACCACGCAATGTGAGTGAGACACTGTGGGTGGGGCACAGGCACCCAGGGCTGGGGAGGGCACCAGAATGGGCCTCCTGCAGAAAGCAGACCCTCTTTTTCCTAACAGGAAGGCGAGTTTTTTCTTTGAAGTGTTTTGGCCAAGTTGATGCCACGGCTTTTAGAGATCTGTACGAACCAGTTAACTGCTTACTCGTAAATACAGTCATTTAGTTCTGTTTGTATACAGCCCTAGTGTTGTTTCAAAACCCTGCTCTTCTGTTCTCATTTCGTGAAGCGTTTGCATGCAGACGTTTACCTCTGTGTCTGTGGAACACAGCTGTCGTTCCCGCTGACACACTGGAGGGTTAGTACTTTGTGAATCCGTGGCCATGGTCACTGAGAACTTCCTGAACCACCGGCCTGGGCGTGTGCCGCTGCCCCGAGTCTGTGTTTGGTGCCTCGAGCACATGTCTGTGATAGCTCTAACTTGGCGGCTCTCACTGGGCATTTCCCGCTCCCAGTGACGTCCGCTTTGCCACATGGGTTCGTCTGCAGACGTAAGTTTGTCTGCATTTTCAAACCATAAGTGAAGTGTCCTATAAATCAACCTCATGGATTGATGCTTCTTGAGGCTACTGTGATCCCCAGTCACTTGTGGTTCAAATCACAGTTACTGAGAGGATGCCCTTCTTGCAGGGGACAAGGCCCCAAGTGAAGGCTCCCTGGAGGACTGATCCCGTGGAATAAAAACCTGGCTTTGTATTTGAGCATAGACAGAGTCCAGGAGACCGTTTCCTTTTAGAGAAAGAGATTTGGCTAGTAACTAGCCAGTCTTTCTTAATAAAGACAGGGATAAGGATAGCTAGGGCACGTGCGTCCTACTCTGCGGGTGACCTGCTCGTCACAAAGAGGGAGGTGGTGGCTCTGGCACCCACTGGGCGAGTCTGTTGGTTCTGCCCTGCGGGGTGGCCCTCGGTGACTGGGCGATTCTGAGGAGGCACAACTCTGAGTCTCTTCCCTAAGAAAGTTACCTAAGGTGCTTGAATTTTAAAAAGTAAAAATCAAATGTCTGACTTCTAAAACTTAAGAAGGACAAGAAGGCTGTCTCGGGGTTAATATCTTTGATGGATCAGACCCTGCTGCTGTGAGCCACCCCGCATGTGCGATCAGTTTCTCATCAGGCTTCTCCAGCGTGTGATCTCCAGAGTCCCTTATCGGAATGCTTCTTGATGCTGGCTTGTGTAATTCGACTTTTTGTCCCTGCAGGAAATTCAATCATATCTGTGAACAGACAAGGTTCAAGAACTGAGTATCTAGGAGGCACCAAGGTGGCGTGGGGGTAGTGGAAGTCAGCGACAGCGTGTTTCAGAAAATACCGGATACAAACATTTTCAGGGCATTTTACAGCCCCCCGGCGGGGGTTTGGGGGAGCTGGGGGTCTCTACGTCCGGCACTGTAGCGTGGCTTTTTCTTCTGTGGCGTGAGACCCTCTTGCCGAGAGCCCCCTACCCCAGTGGCCTGGGAGGCTAGGGGTGGCATGAACAGCCCCTCCTCTGGCCTTGGGGCCACCAGAGCACGTCAGCCAGAAGAACCACTGTCAGCCGCCCCCTCGCGCTCAGACAATGACGTTCAGGTTTGCTCTTTGGACCTTTCCCAAAACTGTGGCTAAGACAGACGTCTCTCTTCAAGAAAGCTCTCATGGGAGGAAAAGGAAAGTCTGTCAGAAACGTCCTGTTGTTGAAGGGAAAGGGGGCAAAGGCTTACAGCCTGCAGCCCTGCTTCGGGGACAGCCACGACTCGTGGGCGTTTCTATTTGTAAGAGGTTTGGTGCTGATCTTTTAGTAAGATTTATCACAAACTGTAGCACAAGTAATATATAATTTACAAATTGACTAAAATTGGGATAGTAGGGTGTTTGAAGGAGTAAACATGTGTTTCTGTTTATTACGAAGAGGAAAAAATCAGATGTCCGGAACTGCTAACCCTAGATCCCCAGTGTTAGGTGCATGGCCCTGTCCCAGGAGGGCATAAGGTGGGTTGTTTCCACCCTCAGCCTGCCGTGGAGCAGAGCCCTGGTGCCCGCTTCCCACTCTGTGGGCACAGCCACAGGCCCTGCTGAGCTGCCCCGTGGTCTTTCTCCGTTCCCTGCCGGGCCAGTTCAGCCCTGAGGTGCCCCAGCCCATCTGGAGCGGCCCCTGCCCCGAGAGCGCCAGGGACCTTTGCCAGTGAGACCTTGTCTCCGTCATTGGGTTTGCCATGTCATCTGGAATAATACTTGAAATTTTGTTCTTTGTTAAAGAAAAAAAAAGTTTTTTATCGTTTGTTGAAATCATCTGTTATTTTTGTTTGCAAAATTGTAACTTTTCGCTTCTTCTCAGGAATAGGATTTTCAACCGTTGTCTTGCTCTTGATACAGACTCTGAGAAGCAGCGCTGTTTGTGGAAAAGGCCTCCTTCCCGCATTCTAATAAACAAGCCGTGTCTGTTTCTCTCCCTACGCGCTCGTCCGTGTGTTGGCTGTGATGCGCTCCTTCCCATCATGGGGGACAGCCTGCCGGCGCCGCTGGTTACTGACTCCCCGCTCATGAGAGTTGCACCTGCGGCCTCACTCACATGAGCCAGGTGGCTGGAACGAGGCCTGCAGGCGTGGGGGACCCGGGGTCGGGGCCCAGGTCTGAGTACTTGGGAAAAGGGGAGAGGCATAGGATCTCTTGGATCCACCAGCCCCAAGTGACACCCTTCTGGTCACACGTTGAAGCTGTGGCTTCGTGTCTAAGTCCTGGGCCCAGCCTGCACGGGACCGCGGCCTGCCCTCCACATCAGAGGGCGACGTCTCACCACTCCCTTCTCTCCTGCAAAGTTAGAACAAAGATGTGGCTCCTTAGGGATATTCCAGCTCTGTAAGCCTAGGTTTAAGCAGAGGCTGTGACTTCACTTGGTCTATAGTGGCTCCTTGTGAAGGGGAGGGGACCTGTCACATTGGGCTGCTGGGTCCACAGTGCAGGGCTGGCTCTGCCGGAGCTTGGGCTCCTCCTTCCTAGCGAGTACAGGAGGTCGGCACAGAGCTGGCCTGCTCTGACTCGTCGGGGGAGGGGCGGGTTGGGACCAGGGCAGCTACTCTATGGGATGTTTTACAGACCTGGGTGGCTGTGTATTTATGATGTCTTTATGACTCTTGTTCGTCCACACCTTCCCACCCGCCCAACAGCAGGCTCACAGTTGGGCCGGAGCCCGGCTGCGGGTGTCCTGGCACAGTCTGCTTGGGGTGAGTGGCCAGCTGGGGGCTCCCATGTGCTTGTCTCCAGGTACTCTGGCCCCGGCCTGGAGCAGGCCCAGCTGGGTCTCTGCTGCCTGCCCCCTCCTCCTCCCACAGCCTCACTCAGCCCATCCCCAGACTTGCGTCCCTCTGGTGCCCTGGTGCCCCCGTCAGAAGAGGGGCCAGCTCTGCCCGTATCCCCGTCTGGGGTGCACCCTCCAAGGGGCAGCCTGTCCTGGCCTGCGGGTGCGAGTTGTGAGGGGAGGAGTTGGTCCTGTGGAAGCCTTACTGGGTGCAGCCAAGAGTCCAGCAGAGCTGACGGGGTCAGAGTCACGGGCCCAGATGTGACAGCAGCAGAGGGATGTTGGCAGATTGCACCCCGGGAAGCGACCAAACCAAAGAGGAGGTGGACAGGGTTGGCATGCAGCCCGCAGAGAGGAGGCCCCGAGAAGCCCAGCTCTGAACCCAGACGGCCGTGAGGGACACCAGCAGCAGGAAGCCAGCCTCCAGGCTGGAGGGAGAAAATGAATTGGGGGCTGACCGGATTTAGAAAGCTCAGCATAGATCTGGCTTCAGTGTGGCTGGATGCAGGAAACAGAACGCCACGCGGGAACCCTCGTCTCCCTCTGTTTATGGCAGCGGCTCAGACCTCAGCCTCCAGCAAGCAGAAGCGGGTGAACTTCCCCACTGGTTCAAATGGAAACCCACCCCTGACCTAATCACTGTGGGCCAGACCAGAGCCTCTCGCCCACCTGGCAGTCAGCACTCCATAGGCAGGTGGGGTGGCCTCAGGCAAGAGGAAGGGGAGCATCGAGGCTTGTCACCAGGAAGGACTGGATGCTGGACAGCAGCTCTGGGGCTTAGACCCAGCAGGCCAGACCTCAGCCTGCCCAGGCCTGTCCCTAATGGGAATCGGGCTGGGTGGGTCTCAGTTACTCCCCCTGGAGATGCCAGCTTGTTGGCGGGGGGGGGGGGGGGGGGGCACATGGAGGAGCCCAGGCACACTCGTGCTGATATTCACGGCTCCCTAAAGAATTAATTCCAAGGTCCCTGATGCACTGGAGTCCAGCCCAGTCGGGCCTGTGTCGCTCTGTCCTCTCAGGGCGTTAGCAAAAGCACAGCACAGCTAAGCCATGTGCATTCCCTTCCTGCTGTCAGCCACTGTCCCAGCTATTGAGAGGAGCATGAGGGGGACTCCATTCTGAAGGGCGGCCAGCCACACCACGAGCCACAGTGACCTACAGAAGAGCTGCCTCGCCAGCTCCCGGGAGATAATTGTTCTGGCCTCAGCAATGTCGTGAGCTAGTAACCTAAACACAGCGATTTAAAAAATCATACAAGTTTGGAATTCATAAGATATGTTAGAAACAAAGGTAATGAGCACTCAGGACTCCCCCCTTCCCAGTGGATTTCCTCTGCCTGACCATCGTGTCTCTTGTGGGTGTTTGCATCGGTGTATCTGCATGGCGTAGGTTCTCTGCAATGGTGCACATCCCTGCCCGCCTGCCCATTTGTGGACCTCATGTTGGTAGCTGGAAATTTGCCCTGTTGGGAGAGGATTCACACCGTGGAAACTGGTAAATGCTACAAATCAAGGTCATGTCATTTTTGTTAGAACACCAGCACACCGCTGCACCCAACCAGTATAACTGTGAGAACTAATATAGTTGTTTAAAGCCACTATGTTTTGGGGTGGCTTGTTACACAGCAAAGAATAACAATCTCGTGGCCCAGGAAGGCCTGGCACTGGGTGGCCCCGCCCCACCCCCAGAAAATCTCCCCTTCTGTCCACCCCACCTACAGGGCCTTCCTATACCCGGACCCTCTAAGAGGGACCCTGGCTGCAGAGCACAGACGGTGACCTCTTCCCATCCCTCAGTTCAGACGCACTTCTCAGAGGGTGCTCCCTGGACACCCCACCGCACGCAGCCCTCTGGCCGGCCGTTCTGGTGTTAGCCTGCTGGGTGTCCTTCCTGGTGCCTGCATTACCGAAAAGTAAACGTTTGCTTACTGTCTGTCTCCCCCTCCGAGAGTCCAGGGCAGGGATCTTCCCGTCTTTTTCACTGTTGTATGCTTGGCCAAAACATGTGACGTGGGCAAGCATCTCATGGCTGCCGGCTGCCTGGTAGACCGGTGGTTGAGTGCACGGACAGAGACAAAGACGTCACTTTACTGGGCATCTTCCCTGAGGCACGGGGGACGCTCCTTACTGTCTCTCTGTTAAGCCTTGTGTGTGCACTTCTCATTTTTTCTCATGTGTTTGTCTTCTTCTGAAGACGGTGAGCTTGAAACCCACCAGTGTCTTCCCACTTCTCTGGCAGACCCTATGCAGCTTGCTCCCTCAGCCCCATCACAGACCCCCTCCCACTCTGGATGCGCTGATTCTTCTCCGGGGAAAGCTCTTCTCCAGACCCTTCCATGCCTGCCTCCTTGTCATGCAAGTTCAGCTCAACTATGACTTCCTCAAAGAAACCTTGGAACATGCGGCTCTCCTTGCTGTTCCCTCGCCTGAAATACTTCCCACGGTGACCTGCGTGTCTCCTTACTTCATTCATGTGTTTGCTCAAACTCATCTGGGGGCCTTCCTAAACCATCCGTCTAGAAATAGCATGCCTCCACACTGTTCCTTCACCTCGCCCTTTTCTGAACTCCTCACTTCCTGTCTTGTATTTCTGTTGTCCGGTTCTCTGATAGGACGTAAGTGCCTGTGAGAGCGGGGATTGTGTACAGTGTCTAGAATAGCGCTTGGAATACAGTAGGCCACTTATTAAGTGAATGAATGAATGAATGACGTGATTAAATGGCAGCCCCTCCCACTGACACACACCGTTTCCTTTACAGGAATTATGCTCTGAAGGGCTGGTCCTCCCCACACAAATAAAGCTGGGCTGGAGCAGGGATCCTGTCTCTCCTCCCCAGCTAACCCCCACACTTAGAACATTGACCAGCACACTCAAGGCACTAGACTGTATCCATCGGCGGCTGGATAACAAAATATGGTATACCCAGACAGTCCAATAGTATTCATCCGTAAAAAGGAGCAAAGCTCTGATACATGCTGAAACATGAATGAACCTCAAAACCTTATGCTAAGTAAAAGAGAAGGCAGTCACAAAAGTCACATATCGTGCGATTCTTTTTATCTCAAATGCTCAGAATAGGCCAATCCATAGAGACAGAAAGTAGTTAGTGGTTGTCAGGGAAAGGAGGATTGGGGGGGAGGGGACTGCATGTATATGACTAGCGGGATCTTTGGGGGTCATGGAAATGTTTTATAACTGCATTGCAGTAAATTCAGTTTTATTTAAAATTTAATAGGGGCACCGGGGTGGCTCAGTCGGTTGAGCGTGCAGCTTTGGCTCAGGTCATGATCTCATGGTTTGTGAGTTCGAGCCCTGCATCGGGCTCTGTGCTGACAGCTCAGAGCCTGGAGCCTGTTTCAGATTCTGTGTCTCCCTCTCTCTCTGCTCCTCCCCTGCTTGTGCGCTCTCTCTCTCTCTCTCTCAAAAATAAATAAACATTAAAATAAAATAAAATTTAGTAAATGTAACTGTAAACTTAAAAATTGAATTGTATACATAAAATGGGTAAATTACATTGTAAGTAAATAGTACCTTAATAAAACTTAAAATTTTTTACTTAGATTAGCATTTTTTTCCCCTGTGCAGATATGCCAGCTATATATAGGCTCATTTGTATTTACATTTCGTGTCGTTACATGTTACTTGCTGATTTGTTTCTCCAGTTTCCCCCATTGGCTGCACCTTGCATAGCTGTAGTATAATCTCAAAACCAGGAAACATGTTAGCCCAAAGTTTGTACGCCTCAGGATGCAGAACTGCTCTCACCACAAAGACCTCTCCCCTGCCTCGCTTTAGCTACCCCCACCCCCACCATTCCTTGGCAACCACTAATCTGCTTTCCATCTCTATAATCATTATCATTTCACAAATGTTATGGATGCGAAAGCATGTAATAAAGTATACTTATTTTGAGATTTTTCCCACTCAGCATGATGCCTTGGTGATTCATCTAAGTGGTTGCAATGTATCAGTCAGTAGTCCTTTTTTATTGAGGAAGAGGCCCCATGATTGGATGCACCACAGTTTAACCATTTATCCATTGTAGGATTGGTTGAATTTTGGTTGTTTCCAGTTTGAGCTTTGATTACAAATAAAACTGTGGTGAACAATAGTGAAAATAGCTTTGTCTGAGCTAAATATCCAGGGGTGCAGTTGCTGGGTCACACAATTAAGTTATAAGGAAAATTGCCAAGCTGTATTACAGAGTGTCTGTACCATTTTATAGTCCCACCAGCAATGTATAGTGTATAGTGTATAGCGTGTAGTTTCTCCACATCATTGCCAGCATTTGGTACTGCTACTATTTGTTTTAGCCACTTTGATAGATGTGTGTAGTCTTGAGGCGGTCTTAATTTGCATTTTATAATGGCTAGTGATGTTGAACATCTTTCACAAGTTTATTTACCATCTATATATCCTTGTTGGTGAAATGCCGCTTCATATATTGGCCTACCTTCTAACTGCATTTTTTTTTAAGTTTTGGGAATTCTAATATATTCTAGGTATCAGTCCTTTATCAAATACATGGTTTGCAAATATTTTTAATTATCTGTAGTTTGTTTTTTCATCCTTTTAGTGGAATTTTTCTCAACACAAATGTTTTTAATTTGGGTGAAATTCAATTTATTCTTTTTGTTCTTTTGTGGATTGTGCTTTCATGGTATCATGTCTAAGAACTCTTCACCAAGCCCTTAGTCCTGAAGTTTTTCTTGTTTTCTTATAAAAGTTTTATAGTTTCACACATTTCTGCACGTAAGTCCATGATCATTTTGAGTTAAATTTTGCATTTGCAGATGACATGATGGTCTATGTAGAAGATTCCAAGGAATTTATAGAAAAAAAAAAAAAAAACCTCCTAGAACTAAAAAGTGAGTTCAGCAAGTTCTCAGGATACAAGATCAACACACACAGAATTTAATCACATTCTATACACTAACAATGTGCATGTGGAAACTAAACTTTAAAGCAATACCATTTACAATTACTACAAAGAAAATTAAGCACTTCGGCATAAATTTAACAAAACACATACAGGAGCTGTATGCTGAAAATTACAAAATGTTGATGGAAGATATCAGAAAAGACCTAAAAAGACAGAGAGATATACCATGTTCATGGATTGAAAGCCTCAACATAGTTCCACAGCTGGGGAACCTGGCTGGCTCAGTGGGTAGAGTGTGTGACTCTTAATCTCAGGGTTGTGATTTCAAGCCCCACATTGGGTGTGAAGCCTACTTAAAGAAGAAACATAGCAAAGATGTCAATTCTCCCCAAATTGATCTGTAATTTCAATGCATTTCCTATCAAAATCCCAAGATGGATTTTTATAGACATAGACAAGTTTATACTAAAATTTATGTGGAAGGGTATGATTTCCCAAATACCTAGAACAAACCATGAAAAAGAGCAAATCAGAAGGATTCCCCTATCCAGTATCAGGGCTTGCTGTAAGACTAATGGTGGAGACCGTCATGTAGGCAGAGGGATCAACAGAGATCAACGGAAAAGAGCAGAGAACCCAGAAACACCCACAAAAGCAGCTAATTGATTTTTGACAAGTGTGCAAAAGCAAGTTTTTAAAAAAAATATTTTTGAGAGAGAGACAGAGTGCAAGCAGTGGAGGGGCAGAGAGAGAGGGAGACACAGAATCTGAAACAGGCTCCAGGCTCTAAGCTGTCCCACAGAACTGGATGCAGGGCTCAAACCCATGAACCATGAGATCATGACCTGAGCGGAAGCCTGACACTTAACGGACTGAGCCACCCAGGCATCCCTGCAAAAGCAAGTTAATGGAAGAGAGAGATTTTTTTTTCTTCAACAAACGATGCTGAAACAAAGTTTTGGGTTTTTTTTTTTTCAATAAACGGTGCTGAAACAATTTTCCCAGAGGCAAAATGAATGAATGAATGAATGAATGAATGAATGAATGAATAGGAGAAAACCTTCATTTATACACCAACGATGTTTTTTTTGAACGGGTAAGACGTTGCTATGGCTCCAAAGCAGGAGTCACTTGCATTGGCACCTGAAAGACAAATGAGTACTTGCGCGTGGGAGGTGGGGGTTCGCCCTTCGTGGGCTCTGCGGAGAGCAGCCTCAGCGCCCACCCCTCCTGGCGGCTGGGCCCTTTGCTCCCTTGGGCCTCCTAGCCACGCCCCCAGCGGGGCCGGGGCGGGGTGAGGGTGACCACGCCCTCAGCCTGACAGATTGGGCGGGACAGGGCGGGGACCGGAGTCTTGGCCACGCCACTTCCGTCGGAAGTTCGTTTGTCTAGCTTCCGGTCGGAGGTTGTCTTGCAAACCCCGAACGTGTGTTTCCACAAGGGAGACAGCCCCAAACTCACTTTCTGAAACCTGCCTCGCGTCGGATGTGAGTGGGCTCGACTCCGACACTGCGGTCGGGGCAGCCCGGCCCGAGGGCAGCTGTTGGCAAGTACGGGACGGTCTGTCTTCCGGAACGGAGGCGGTGCGCACAGGCTGTTTCCGGAGGGTCCTAGCCCGTCGCTGCGCCGCGCCCCGCCCCTCGCGCGGCCACGTCTCCGTCGGAGCAGTCCGGCCGGCGGCCGCCTAGGCTTCCGCAGCGCCGGGTGAGGGTCGCGGGGAGGCGCCCGGCCCGGGAGCCCGGCCCGGGAAGGGCGCAGGAGCGCCGGGGGGCCGCGGCACGGTCGGGCAGAGGCCAGGCGGCGGGCGAGGGGTGACGGGGCCTGGGCGGCCGCGTAGGGTGACCGTGGCTCCACCTGGAGCGGCTCCGCCCCGCGTTGGTCCTGCAACTCACCGTTGGTAGCCTCGGGGCCTGGAAGCCGGCCTGTGCAGCTGTTAGCGGTACTGGCTTCGGAGATGGGCGCACAGCAAGCCGTTCGGAAGCGCTGTCTGCGCGTAACGGGGCGTGATCTAGTGGAGCTACCCACAGCTGCCCAGCAGCTGCACCAGAGTGACGGCCTCTGGCCTTTTGCAGAAGTTCTGCCAGGATGACAGACGTGACACGGGGTCGGGACATTCGTGCGGAGTTGGGTTTAGAGTCCGCGTAGCTGCTTGCCTCTCCTTCGGCCTCGATTCCATTTAGCTTCTGGGTGCCTAGAGGGGCTTCACCCTTGCAGTGATATTTCCTAGAGGAGCCGGGCCAGGCACGGTCACTAGTGTGGAGCAGGTGAACAGCTCGGCCTCATCCAACAGATAGTTGCTGAGTGTGAGTCGTGTGACAGGCACTGTTGATTGTAGGTCCTGGGACACGTGGGTGGAGTTGTGCGGGATCCCTGCCCTCCCTGAACTCACATTCTAGTGGAGCGATGGGGACAGTGAATGAAGAAGTAGTATGGGGTGTTGCTTGGCGTGGGTCTGTGGGAAGGCCCGTGGGGAGGCCAAGGCCTCTATGACCAGCAGCCAGTCATGGAAAACTGTGGGATGAGAGGTTTCAGGCAGAGTGAGCAGCAGTGTGATGACCCTGAGGGACGACGAGTGACTTTGGTAAAGAAGTAGTGTGTCAAGGGCGTAACGAAAAAGGAGGAAAGTGGCGGGGTGGAGGATGCAGTGTAGGGAGGAGCCAGATGGTGTGCGGCTTCCTGGTTCAGGGTAAGAGGTTTGGGTTCTTGACAGTGTGATTGAAAACTACTGAGACCTAGTAAACCATGTACAGGTGACTCATGCGTTTAATTTTTTTTTAATTGTTCCTTTATTGCCAGCATAACCCTTTCCTGGAGAAGTAGCTTTCAGTTAACATACCTCGAATGGCAAGAAAAGAAAAGAAAACTCATCTGACATTACTCAGATTCAAAAGTAGCTTTTTTTTTTTCTTTTCTTTCTTTCTTTTTTTTTTTTTTGGCCAGTTGCCTTTAGCAGTGTGCATTCCTAAGTGAGGATATCTTCTAATTGACTTTACTATCAATTTTGACGAGCAACAACTGAAGGGAAAATAACACATAATTACAGCTACCATTTATTGAGGGCATGGGACAGACCCTGTGCCTTGTTGCATTTAATCCTGGCAAAACTTTGTATTCTGTTTCTTTTAAATTTTTTTTTTCAACGTTTATTTATTTTTGGGACAGAGAGAGACAGAGCATGAACGGGGAAGGGGCAGAGAGAGAGGGAGACACAGAATCGGAAACAGGCTCCAGGCTCTGAGCCATCAGCCCAGAGCCCGACGCGGGGCTCGAACTCGCGGACCGCGAGATCGTGACCTGGCTGAAGTCAGACGCTTAACCGACTGCGCCACCCAGGCGCCCCTGTATTCTGTTTCTCATCATGTTCCTGATGAGGAAACTGGCTAAGAGTGGTTATGAAACATGCCCATGACCTTACAGCCGGGGGTGGAGGAGTCAGGACCGATGCTGGAGCCTGCGCTTTACGTGGCATTGCTGTACAGGGACAGAGGCCTGCCGGCTTTTCACTTTGTGTGTCAGTCCCTGTTTACTTGTGTACTTGTGGTTACTAGCGTGGCCTCAACTAGGTGCTGTCTTCTTACGGAAATCCTGTTTTATCTTTGGCCTTGCTGTTTGTTTCCAATTGCCAGTAGAAAAAATAAGGGGGGGGGTAGATGGAGCTGTTCGCGTGTGTATCGAAATCATGGGAAGTTGAAGTCCTATATGTGCCTGAGACGATTTTCTTGGCATGAAGTCCTTTGATGCAGATGGCGTGAATTTAGAGTTATGAGCATTTTGTGAAGTTGTGATAACTGTCTCTTCCCTCCAGGAAACACGGCAGAATGCAGGTAGTCAAAAATGGTAATGTGATAAAACTGATATTAAAAAAATTTTTTTTTAGTCACGAATTAGGGGGCACCTGGGTGGCTCAGTCGGTTAAGCATCCAGCTCTTAAAATGTATGTGTATGTATGTATGTATATGTGAAAAAAAGTTTTAATGTTTATTTTTTAATGCTTTTTTATTTATTTTTTGAAGGAGAGAGAGAGAGAGAGAGAGACAGAGCTTGAGCGGGGGAGGAGCAGAGAGAGAAGGAGACAGAATCCGAAGCAGACTCCAGGCTCTGAGCTGTCAGCACAGAGCCCGATGCGGGGCTCAAACTCAACAAACTGTGAGATTAGACCTGAGCCTAAGTCAGACGCTTAACCAACTGAGCCACCCAGGCACCCCCCCTATATACATATTTTAATGTTTGTTTATTTTTGAGAGGGAGACAGAGAGCAAGCAGGGAAGGGGCAGAGAGAGAGGGAGACACAGAATCCAAAGCAGACTCCAGGCTCCGAGCTGTCGGCACAGAGCCTGACGTGGAGCTCGAGGTCACCACCCTTGAGATAATGACCTGAGCTGAAGTAGCATCCGACTGCTGATCTCAGCTTAGGTCTTGACCCTGAGGTCATGCGTTTGATCCCCATGTTGGGCTCCACACTGGGCTTGAAGCCTACTTAAAGAAAAAAAATCACGAATTGGAATTCATGTTCCTAATAACCGCTTCCTTGGGATGTGCCCCTAGAAGTCTGACCCTTCTCTCTGCCCTGTTTTTGTGAGCACTGAGGTAGTGAGACCCTGACCGACCGAGTGCTGCTAAGTAAAGTATACTGGAGCCTGAGGACAGACACAGAATGCCAGCTTACTACCTACAGGGAGATGTCACTTCAGCGGAGGCTGCTCTGGGCCTTCAGTGAGTTGTGTTGTCCGGCTCCAGGAGGAGCTGCGTGTGCATGGGAGCCATGTTTATGAGTTGCCAGAACGTGTCACAGTCCCAGGGTCTCATGCTGTGGAGGGCTGCATCGTCCACCTCTGGAGCGGCGTAGGACCTCTTGGGACTCAGCAGGGTTTTTTGTTTAGCAAGAAGTTCACATAAAGGGCATTAAGTGAGTGGAGTACGTGATGGCACTGGGCTCAGACAGCCTGGCGCGTTCGTCTCCGTGTTTGCTTCATCAGTGGAACGAGCATCTCAGCAGACCTCCTCTTGCCTGGGTCCGGCATCGTCACGGCCTCAGGCCATTCTCCTCAGCAGCTGCTTGGCTGCCCCTGTGCCTTCCCTGCTCTGCTGGGCCGTGCTATGTGTCCAGCAGATGAGGGAAGTCCGGCTAGCTGCCTGCTCGGGTTCTTACCCAGGGGACATTGCTTATCTGGGGTGTGGCCACTACCTGCTGCTCTCCCAGGGGCATTCTTTGTCTCATTGGAACGGTAGCTTCCGAGGGGTTTTAGTTGGAATAGTCAGAGTTGTTCTGTATCTGAAAAGGCAGTGTTGATGCTCAGGATGCAAACACTGTATTGTTCTGGAACCACTAGCTTGGTTGCTAAGGGGTGGAACTTGGTAGGGCCAAAGATTGAAGTTACTAGCCTGTGTCGAGAGCGTCACTCGGAGTGGGGGATGTTCGAGGGGGAAGGGCCGACTGGGAGCGGTCGTTTCTGCTTCCGGGCCTCTTGCTGCGTGGAGGAGAGGCACACACACCCTTCTGCAGTGAGCTTGCACACGGGGTGTCTTGGTGGCAGAAGGGAGTGGGCCAGGCACTTTACCTGAGGCCCCGCAGGACTTCGGAGCAATGTCTAATGGTGGATGTGGAAGGGCCCTTGGGGATTTGCCTGGTGGTCAAGGGGAAGGGGCCCCCACGGCAGAGGGACCAGCTTCTGCCTGAGCAGCACCCACCTGTCATTGTTGCCCTTGCAGGCACCATCGCCCCTGCCCCCACGGGGCGGGGGCAAAGACATCGCAAAGCAAAATGCAAACATTTTCTTCTGCTAAGGGACTTGCGAGGAGGGCCAGCACATACAGCGTGCCCTGCGCAGTGACCTCTGATCCCACGTTCCACTGTATGTGTTGGTACCCATTCTTGAAGCGGCAAGCCTGTGATGAAGGGCACGGTCTGGCTGGCCTTTTGCCGACGTGCCTCGCCTTGCTTTGTGGGCGTCTTACCTAAGGATCAGCTGTCTGCAGTAGCCAGGGGAAGGCCACAGTATTTGCCATGGAGCCAGGACCCTGTGGAACAGTGATTTTTGGAGGGGCCTGTAGGATGTGCAGGGACAGGTGTGGAGCCTCCAAGAGCTCGTGTGTCTATCCCCCTGCCCTGGGAAGTCTTTGAGGATGAAAGAGGGTACTGATTACTGTAGAGACAAAAACAGCGTAGAGAACTCATTGCAGACAGGATCATCGGCCAGCCTCAGTAGCTCCCTTCATTTCTGCGATCCGGAATTTGGTTCAGTCTTCAAATATGTGCACAAACGAGCCCCGGAGCCACACTGGCAGCCAGCGCTTTTCAGTTAGCTGGTTGGTATGCATTCTATCAGTGGTCCTTTCTAGTACAACCCTCGTGCTGGTTCTACGCGTGGCGCTAGACTGACCTTTTCATCTTCTACCGCACGATTACTCAGCCATAGCATCTTTGGCCTATGGGTGCCAGACAGCAGAGCGGAACGTGTGCATTCTTAGAGCTGCTAGCCAGACACTCGTGGGTTTACACGGGGGATGCTGCCGCCACTAGTCACTCGATGCCTGGGTGTGCCAGCCTATGTAGACCACCAGTGGGTGCTTCTTCCTGGGGGACGGCAGGAGAGGACTGTGGCAGGAGAGGCACACCTGCCTTCTGCTGTTGAGTCAGCACCAGCCCCTCCGTGTGTGGGCCACTGCTCAGGCTCTTGTCTGAGATGTCTGTGTGGGATTTGTAAGCCGCAGAGGAAAGTCATGTAACTTTTTGTCCTGAAGCTTGTGAGACACAGAACAGTATGTAGGATGACGTGAAACTTACCATATAGGGAGTAAATGCCAGCATCTCTGCAGAATGGATAGTGGCTCACACCTTCCCTGCTGACGAGGAACAGGTTATGAATATCCTCAGTACACTTCAAAAATGGTAACCAGTTGCCAAACCTGGGGCAAAGTTTTACTCCCTTGAACTTAGCCTAGCAGGTTGGGCTAAAAGCTAATCCTGACAGAAACGAAGGACGAAACTGATCACCTGCCCCGAGATGCCTTCTCTGGACCCCGATTCCACGTCCTCATCTCTCTGTGCTTCCCCTGACACAGCGTAGGGTTGCCATGTTCCGTGAACTTCGCCACCATGCCAGGCCTGGGAGGGGAGCTTGCCCTGTGAGTGCTCGGGCCCACGGGTCCAGGGCAGAAGTCACTGGCCACACGTGGCTATTTAACTCAGATTTCTTAAATTTAAACAAGTAGCTTAATTCCTCAGCCTCCCAAGGCCTGTCCCTGCGAGGGGCTACACGTGGGGCTCAGGTCCGGTTACAGAGTGGCTCTGCCCTGGCGGGCCGGCATTAGCCAGCTGGTTCCCTTCAGGAACGGGCCCCGGTGTGGTGGGTCAGCACTTTACCCTCAAACCTAGCATATTGTAGGTACTCAGGAGTTATCTGTTGAATGAATAAACCTGTTTATTACATGGATGTGAATCGGGAGCCAAATGTTAGTCTTGCAATTGTTACTTCAAATCTGACAAATGAGGTTTCATGATACCTTCTTTCTCTTTTCCCTCCTGTCAGGTATCATGATGTTATTGGGTTTGATTTCAAGCCACTTATGAGACTGGACGTCTTCCCAAAATGGATGGCCTAGTGCGGGTCTTCCCAGGAGCTCCGGGCTGCTGCTAATGGCCGAGACCGAACCCGCCCGCAGCCCGCTTGCAGCCCCCGAGTATCGGTCCAGCCTGTGCCGTCCTGACCATGGACAGAGTGCCGGCCGGATCCAGCAGTGGCACCCCAGCTCGCCCCGAGGCCCTCCCAGAGCCCCCAGGGTCACTGGTGCCACCTGACCAGTGGGCTGACGCCCCGTGTAAGTCGCTGGTTACTCTGTGCTGCTGACACTTTGCCTTTAGACGGGAGGCGGCGGATCACCTTGCATTTTGGAACAAGGCTGTGGTGCTTCAGACCGTAATGAACTTTTCGTTCAGAGTTTGTTTTTACTAATCCTGTGAGCGCTTTTTCTTAGTTGATGCCAACTTTAAATCACGTGCCGGGCTTGTCAGACCTATAGCTGCCCCGCTCTCTGCTCCGGCAGACACGGCAGCACCGGTCTCCGTAAGGGTTCTGTGGTGTTACCTGCCTGGCATCTACCTTTCGGATACACAAATGGTCCGGGAGTGATCCAAGGTTATTGGATCACATTGACAGGTTAGCTCATGGGTTCTTCATTCATCAGAAGTACAGGGTGAATAATTTACTTGGTTGTGAGGCCCCTTCCTGTTTAGGGGGGTCAGTGCAATGTGTCAGTGCAAAGTTGTAGGTATTGATGTACTCATTCGCTAGGAGAAATTGCATTTTCCTCTTGCAAAATGATGTTCGGGCACCCGCTCCTTCAATAGCAGGCAAGGCTGCTAACAGCAGGGGCCCAAGACCAAGGATCCAACGGTGGGACAGACAGGAAGCTGGCTCTTAGATCCGTCACTGAGACAGTGAACCCTCGAGCAGGGCCTTATTCGATCTCGTTTCACTTTCTTCTTGTGTAAGTGGAAGATTACTGGTGCCTGCACCCTTGGGTGGTCACGAGGGCTGAAAGAAATGGTACACAGGTCCTCAGACACAGTAGGAAGTGCTAGTGACCCTTGTTTGTTATTGTTTCATCATCTTTGTTATCTATCTGCAGTTTGGCTTGTGTTTGGGAACAATGGTCTTTTTTTGGCCTTTTAGGTTTTTCTTTTTTAATGTTTGTTTATTTATTTTATTATTTTTTTTTTTAATTTTTTTTTCAACGTTTATTTATTTTTGGGACAGAGAGAGACAGAGCATGAACGGGCGAGGGGCAGAGAGAGAGGGAGACACAGAATCGGAAACAGGCTCCAGGCTCTGAGCCATCAGCCCAGAGCCCGACGCGGGGCTCGAACTCACGGACTGCGAGATCGTGACCTGAGCTGAAGTCGGACGCTTAACCGACTGTGCCACCCAGGCGCCCCTAATGTTTGTTTATTTTTGAGAGAGAGAAAGAGAACATGGGAGAGGGGCAGAGAGGGGGCACGGAGGATCCAAAGTGGGCTCTGCACTGACAGCAGAGAGCCCAACAAGGGGCTTGAACTCACAAACCAAAAGATCGTGACCTGAGCTGAAGTCGGATGCTTAACCGACTGAACCCTCCAGGTGCCCGTCTGTTAGATTTTCTTAAAAGTGCAATATAGGGGCGCCTGGGTGGCTCGGTCGGTAGGTGTCCAACCGCATCTCCGGTCATGATCTCGCAGTTCGTGAGTTCGAGCCCCGCGTCGGGCTCTGTGCTGACAGCTCAGAGCCTGGAGCCTGCTTCAGATTCTGTCTCTCCCTTGCTCTCTGCCCCTCCCCTGCTCACACTCTGTCTCTCTCTCTCAAAAATAAACATTAAAAAAAATTAAAAAATAAATAAAAGTGCAATATAATGCTTAAAAAACTATTTTGTCATATAAACAGGAAGATGTAGAGACTCTTCCAGGTCTGTAAGCCCCTCAGAATGATAATCTAGTATCTGAAATGCAGGCTCTCCTTCCCCCTCACCCAGCATGGAGCCAAAGGGTTGTTTGAGTAAGAATTGAGGTCAGGTCAGGATTGTGGTCTGGTCTCCTTACTGTTGCTTTGAGCCTGTGGTGCCCCATTTGTATTCCGTTTTTCCTCTTGGGGAGGCATGACAGTGAGTAGCTGTATTGGTTGGGCCTCACATTTCAGGTATCAGAAACCCATTTTGAATTTGCTTGGGTAAAGGGGAGTTCCCTGGATTCATACTGGGTACATCGTGGGATCCAAGTGATGTGGATCCCCATAGGGGGCTGAGGCCTTGCTGCACTTAGGTACCTTTGGAACCACACCCAGGGACCCCTGGGTCCTCCTTCCCTCCCTCCAGGCGCCATCTTGGTTCTTGACTGCCGACCGGCTCCCCCACCAGGGTGAGGGGGCAAGGAAGGTAAAAATCATTTAATTGTAAGAAGCCTTTTTTTTTTTCTTTTCTTTTGACAAGGAAATAGATTTTAGTTAGTGTATGACAAATCCACATGTAATAATGTTAGCGGTGAAACTGAGCTTGCTATGTGTGTGTATGGTCATCACTGGTTAAACTTGGGTGTTTATCTAACAACTGTTGATCAAACAGCACAGTCTCTTTGTCCTCAGATTCTGACTCTGTGCTCAGCTTTGCCATAAGTGTTCTGATCAGTTAATCTACGTCTTTACCTTAGATTTCTCGTTTTGGAGGATACACTTATGCTTTGAAATGACTTTGGAATTATTCCTTTGTAAATGTGAGGCGTGACTGATCAGCCCTGTGTCACCAGCATCTGTTAGAAACATTATCAGCTGTGTTTTCAGCATTTATTTTCCTTTGCTGTTTTTTAAAAGCAGACTTCCATAAGATTTCTCATTGGTCTTGTTTAAAAAAATTTTTTTCAAGTTTATTTATTTATTTGGAGAGAGAGAGAGAGAGAACGAGTGGGTAGGGGAGGGGCAGAGAAAGAGGGGGAGACACAGAATCCGAAGCAGGCTCCAGGCTCCGAGCTGTCAGCACAGAGCCCGACATGGGGCTCAAACCCACAAACCGTGGGATCGTAACCTGAGCCAAAGTCGGATGGTTAACCGACTGAGCCCCCCAGGCATCCCTCATTGTTTAAATGAGAAGGAAGATTACTACTTCAATTCCACAAGCACTGGGCGGAGGGTGAGGGTGGTCCCCGGATGAGGGTGTCTGGCCCTGGCAGGCGAGCAGCTGTCCGATCCCCACACCCACGTGAGGAGAGCCCGGCCTGCTCTGCCGCCAGAGCGAACAGTCTCCGAGGACATTGGAGATGGCTCGTGCTCGCACGTCTAGAGTCTCTCCTGTCCTGTCTTCTCCGCACGTCTGAAATGCAGCCGCCTCTCGTGGTTGACACTGTGATGGCTTAGCACGCTCTCTCTTGCAGGTGCCAGTGTCGAGGCCCATAGAGCTGCAGACGGAGGGCGAGGCCTGGATGGACCTGGCAAGGGGGACACCTGTCAGAACGGGCCGACGCCACTCTTCCCAGACCCTGCATCGCCTCTTGGTCCCGCCACGAGCCCACTGGGTCCCGAGGCCTCTGCAGGTGTGGCTGATTTCCATCACAACCTAAGGAAGTCTCAGGGGACTGGTGCTGAGGGCAGTGTTAGAAAAGAAGCTTTGCAGTCCCTCAGACTCAGTCTTCCTATGCAAGAAACACAACTGTGTAAGCATCCGTTCCCGCCGGCTCCTCCCTGCCCTCCCCTTCCTCCTGCGGCGCCCCCGTCGCTCCCCACCCTCCAGACACGCTCGCTGCTCGTCCCCCTGTCTTCACCGGTCTGTCGCTGTGGTGGGTTGTGCGTGTTGCGTGCAGCTCCACTTTGGAGAGAAGCGGCGTTCCCCCGTGGTCACGCTGAGGGTGCGGCTCGGGGTCTGGGCTCGAGGGACTGTGCGCGGCGTGTCTTGCGCTGGACGGTGAGCAGGCAGTCAGTGGGGAATTAAACTTCAAAATCTTTCTTCTAGGAATCATTTTAATGAGCGCTTACCCCTGGGGACCCAGGGGCAAACGGGTCACAAACTGGCAGACTGTGAACCCTAGAAACGTCCAGGCCTCTTTCCAACGCGTTTTTCCTCCACGGACATACATAATTTTACATAAAGGGATCGTACCACACACGCTGTTTTTCCTCTCCTTGCCCTTCAGTACCTCGTTCCCTCCCCTCCAAGTAAGCCACATTCTCACATGACCCTTCACGGGCCTCTAAACAGCCAGGTTTCGGGTGTTTTTGGTCATCGTTTTTTACAAAGGGAGTCAATTGTAGCAAGCATCCTGTGTTTTCCGTAGTGCTATGTGGAGGTCGCCCCAGGTTGTCTGATGCAACTCCACGTTCTTGCTTTTGAGGCTGGTCGGGGCCCCGTGCGTGGCCGGGTGGGTGTCCACTTCTGTTCGTCGGCCGGAACCCCTGGCACTGGCGAGAGCGCCCTGGCGCCCGTGGGCACGGTGTCGCCGCTTTAGTTTCTGTAGGCTCTGTCCCAGGAGTGCAATTCCCGGTCAGAGGTGGGGGCATCTTTACCTCCGTCGTGCGGAGGCCCGTGGCCGCTGACGACCGTGAGATGACGTGGCCCCCCCTGCACGCACAGGCCCTACTGTCACTCTCGCCACCGGCTGGGCGGCTGTGCCCGGAGGCGCTGTGCTCCTTACGCTTCCCTGGTCACTCGGGCACTCTTCACCTGCTGGCCATTCGGTCGTTTCTCTGAATTGTCTGCTGATTTGTTTGGCCCATTTTTCTTTTGGATTGTTTGCCCTTTTCTCCACAGGCGTTATTCTGCTAGGGCTGTGGCGTCTTTATAAAAATTCTGTACATTTAGGGCAGGCGCCTGGCTGACTCGGTCTGCAAAGTGTGCAGCTCTTGATCTTGGGGTTGTGAGTTCCAGCCCCACGTTGGGCATAGAGCTTACTTAAAATAAATTTTAACTGTCAGCACTAAAGTCCAGAGATGCCATATACAAGTGTGGATTCTTGACCGTAGGGATTTGTGAGCCCTAATGCCAGGTGCTCACTTGGTGAGTGTGTACCCGACCCTCAGTCTGCTGACTTGGGGGCTCCCTGCTTGAGGCCATAGACACCTAGGGTTTTCCCACATGGACCCCTGAGCCTTGTGAAAACTACCAGATCTTTTCGGTGATAAGCACACACATTAGTGGTAACTCGATGAGTTCCTAGCGATGTTCTTGGCCTGTGCTCAGGTCTGAGGGATTATGTAAGACAACGGCTGCTGATCTCCTCAGGGTCCGCATCTGAAGATGATGCGGTCTATAAAAGTGGTTAAATCGTGACATTTTCCTGCTCTCATCAGCACGGCAGCCGACCCTGCCTGTGCGCGTGGCAGCGTGCTGTGTACACGTCTACACGTCTGCTGTGTGTGAAAGAACCCTGGGGCCGTTGTGCCTTTTGCTTGCTAGTCAGCCCTTTTATTACCCAAAATAAAAGATTGGGGTTTTGAGATATCTTAAAATCTGTTGTTGGCCCCAAAAGTTGTCATTTCCCCTTCTGTCCTCGAGCATGGCCCCTGCCCTGGAGCCGCCTCTGTCGGGAAACTGAGGTAACCAGCCCCAGGCCTCACGGGGACACCTGCGTGGCCTTCACTTTCAGGTGAGTCCCGAATGCGTCCCTGTGACCGTGCTTTTCCCTAGTGAGTAACCTCGGAGTACTGCTTGTGTGAGAGCCTTCTGATTTTGCAAAACTGTACGGTAACATGACTCGCTGTAGGGGTTTAGACAAGCTGTGGGTCAGATTGTGTCCCTAGATGTAACCATGTGAAGAAGGCATGTCTGGTGACCGTGGCCACATGCCAGGGTGGCTCATGTCCCCTGTCCCTGGGCCCCGCTCCATCGGCACTGCTCTCCGTGTGCGCCTATGTGAAGTCACAAGCGTGGTTGGAGCCAAGTGGGAGCTGAGGGTCCCTGAACCTCAGAACATAGGCTCTGGCACCGACTTCAGATTTACTTATCTTGTTACTACAAGTCCACGGGTGACCTGTGTCTATTTTCCCAAACTCGACGCCTCTAGGGAACTGTGAGCACAGACCCTGTGCTCGACCGGTGAGTCTTTGACCGGGCACGTCTGGTCTGTGGTCGGTGTCTGAAGCTCACAATTGTCTCCATCTGGAAATAGCTCTTTCAAACTGGACGGCTGTGTGTTGTTTGGAGCTAAATCATATTTAATTGGTAGTTGAATGGGAACAGCCAAGCCACTGTTCTGGTTTGTCCTCTGTGCCCTCATGCGTCACGAGTCACTAAGTGGTCATTCCTCCACGGCAGGTTCAACAGAGGCTTCCCTGCCCCTGGAGAAGGAGGAGCAGGTCCGACTTCAGGCTCGGAGACGGCTCGAAGAACAGCTCAAACAGTACAGGGTGAAGCGCCAGCAGGAAAGAGTGAGTCTCCTTGTGTGTGTGTGTGTGTGTGTGTGTGTGTGTGTGTGTGAGAGAGAGAGAGAGAGAGAGAGAGAGAGAGCATGAGCGGGGGAGGAGCAGAGGGAGACAGAGAATCCTAAGCAGGCTCTGTGCCCAGCACAGAGCCCGACGCGGGGCTCTATCCCACGACCCTGGGATCATGACCTGAGCTTAAATCCAGAGTCGGATGCCCAACTGACTGAGCCACCCAGGCGCCCCAAGTCTTCCCGTCTTGAACAAGCTCATGGAAAACTTCATGTGTGAAAAACAGTAATTAGATGTAGTTTCTAGGATCTGTCATTTATTTCTCTGTGCTGGGATGGCCTTCTGTGCTTCTCTGGAAAGATCATTTCTGTCTGCAGTTCCCACCCTTAGGGGAGACTGTGGCTCCTGCCACATATGGCCCTTCCTCCCTTGGAACAAGCATATTTTTTTCCTATATCTGCCATTTGAAAAGCAGAGACCGCAAGTACTCAAGTATAATTATTCTTTCTACTTGAGCAGCCAGTCCTAGGTTTCAGCTGTGTATTTGATGAGTGACGTAGTTTCTGCTGACCTTTGGTGTTAGAAGACGTGCTGTGTCATGCGTATTCGATAAGTACATCGTATGGTACACTAAGGTCGGTTTATTCACACGTAAGACTTGTTGGTGTGGTAATGAAAACAGTCTTTTTAGTCCTATCAAGTGACTCCAGGCAGGTGGGTTTGAATGTTCATTTCATACTTTGTCCAACTTTTCTGTGGACTTGAGAGTTTCAAATGAAAGGAATTCAAAATTAAAATGAAACTAACTTTTGTAAATGCTTTAGGTGGATGGTTTAGTGGTGACACATCCCCCTCAGGCTGTTTTCCCATGAGGGAACTGTGACCTTGTGGGTGTCACTGCTCCAGAGCCAATGTGAATGGGTTAGAGGAGCCGGCACCAGACTCTTTTGCCTGGTCAGGGGCTTCCAGAGGTCCGTCCACACGGCCCACCACAAGTTAGCGGTAAGAGTGGTTAATAATCACTATCACTACATGCCCGGCAGTGTGTACTGTTCCCTACAGAAGAGGAGCCTGAGGCTTGGATAGTAAGGAGCCGGTCAGGGGTCACTCAGTGGTGAAGAGGAGAGTCCGGGTGTAGACCAGACAACATCTGTGGGCCAGGGCCCGTCTACACTCTCCCTCCCAGGACCCCTCCACACTGTCTCCCCGGGCTTGTCTGCACTCTCTCTCCTGGGACCCAGCCACACTCTTCCTCCTGGGACCATCCACACTCTCCCTCCTAGGACCCATCCACACTGTCTCCCAGAGCCCATCCACACTCCCCTTCTCAAGGTCCTGTCCACACTCTATCTTCTAGAGGCCTGTGTGGTTTCATGCAACATTAGGTGATTAATATGTCAGGAGTTCAGTGTAGGATTCTAAATGTGAAATTTAGCATCACTAAAATTACTTAAAAAATTACATAATATACACATAACACGGGTGGTTTAAAAGTTTTTTTTTTTTTTTTGAGAGACACACACACACACACACACACACACACACACACGAGTGAAGGGGGAGGGGCAGAGAGGGAGAGAGAGACTCCCAAGCAGGCTCCAGGCTCTGAGCTGTCAGCACAGAGCCCAACATGCGGTTTGAGCCACAAACTGTGAGATCATGACCTGAGCCGAAACCAAGGATCAGATGGGTGAACCGGCTGAGCCACCCAGGTGCCTCATAACTGGTGGTTTAAATGGAAGGATACTTTTGGGGGCTTCTGGCTGGCTCAGTCAGAAGAGCACGTGATTCTTGATCTCAGGGTCATGAGTTTGAGTCCCATGTTGGGTGTAGAGATTACTTAAATAAGTAATAACTTTACACGGAAGGATACTTTCTTAGCCCTCAGTAACATACCCGCTCTCAAGGTGATGGAAACAGGCATTGTGTCTGTCACGTGTTGGTCTGACCAAGTTATGATCCCTGCTTGCTCAGAAGCGAGGAAGGCAGGGTGTCTGCAAGATGCTGGGGCAGGGCCAGCTGGGGCAGAATGCAGCCTGGGGAGGCACGGTCCGGTGTGAGGACCGGAGTCTCAGTCAGTCCCCACGGCCTGGCGCCACACGGCTGTCACCGAAGCTTGGAGCTGAAGGTCTGGCCGCACTGGGGTCCGCGGCTGCCCGTGTGAGTGCAGAGGCCCGTGTGTGCGGCGTGTGACGTGCTCACGACCAGTCAGCACCACCTGTCTGCGTATCCATGACTGCAGGAGAGGTGTTTTGAGGTTGGTTCAGACTGGGAGAATCTGCCAGACCTCATCATGGGTTATGGGGGTAGGTCCACGTGAAGGGGCCTAGGATCACCTCAGTAGCTGCTGAAGAGGTGTTTGTGAAAAGTCAAAATACGCAAAACAAGTGAACAAAAACTCCTGAAGGAGAAACAGAAGGGTATTTCTTTAGGAATATTTCGTTTATGTGAGGAATGTAGTTGAGACGTCATCCTCACATGGCGTAGATGATGAGAAGTTCTCCATGCTGCCTTCCTCCCTGTGTCCTGAGTGCAGAGGGGGGACCGCCTCACCCTATGCTGTAGTCTACCCGCATTTCCTTAACCAAGCTCGTGGTCAGCATTCCGGTTGTTGCTACATTTTTGAAATTGCAAACAATGCCGCAGTGAACATTTTGCATCTTGGTATATTCTTGTGGGCAAATCGTTGACTTTCACATTATTGGGAAGAGGCTTTATGTATTTGTTAGTTGGATATTCAGTGTGCTCTGGATAGGCTGGACTGGTTTATACCCCCGTTAGCAGGGATGAGACTGCGAGTGTTGGCCATCCTTGGCAACGTTAAAACAACAAACACTGAGCTTTTGTCCTCTGACAGGTGAAAACAACAGTACCTCCTGTCAGGGAGCACCTTTTACGTGTTAGTTGTTTGCGTGTCTGTGTCAGTCTTTGTTCATTTTTCTTTTTTTTTTTTTTAAAGTTTATTTATTTTTGAGAGAGTGAGAAAGCATGGGTGGGGGAGGGGTAGAGAGAGAGAGGAGTGAGAGAGAGTCCCAAGCAGGCTCCACATTGCCAGCACAGAGCCCGACACGGGCTCGAGCCCATGAGCTGTGAGATTAAGACCTGAGCTGAGGTTGTATGCTTCACCGACTGAGCCACCAGGCACCCCGTCTTTTTTTAGCTATTTTTGCTCACTAGTTGGTATTCTTCTCGTCACATCCCAGGATCATTTTGAGATGGTTCCCTTTCTCCTCCTTGACCCCCTGCCCTGTTGGAATAGCACTGACTTTGTGGAGTAAACCTAGGATTGGCTATGTCTCTAAGAGAAAGTCATTTTGAAATAGCATCAAGGAACACTATCTTCTGTCATCCATTGTCTCATTTAAAGCCGTTAGGGAAGTTCTAGCTGATGTAATAATGTAAGAAAAAGAAATAAGAGATATAAATATTGAAAAAGAGGAGAAATGTTATTTGCAGGTATTGATAATGCCTTGGAAAACTCTAGAGAATCAAGTGAAAAAAATTATAATATATTAAAATATTATAAAATAAGGGCACCTGGGTGGCTCAGTAGGTTGAGCATCTGACTTCGGCTCAGGTCATGATCTCACAGTTGGTGAGTTCGAGCCCCGTGTCGGGATCTGTGCTGACAGCGTGAAGCCCCCTTCGGATCCTCTGTCCCCCCCATCTCTCTCTCTGCCTCTCCCCTGCTTGTGTGTGCGTGCTTTCTCTCTCTCTCTCTCTCTCTCCTTCTCTCTCTCTCTCTCAAAAATAAAATAAACCTTAAAATGCATTTTAAATTATTAAAATAATGAGGGTTCAGAAAATCGTCAGTTTAAAATACAAGTATAAAAAATCAATAGTTAGCCTAATATGGCTAGTTATAAAATTAGTGGGAAAAGAGAATATTTACGGCAACAGCATGATAAACTATCTAAGAATTACATTAAAATGGCAATGGTTTGGAATCTCAGGCAGTCCGGCGCGAGCAGGTGTGCCCCTGAGTGATCGTACATCTCAGGTGGCTGTGACCCAGCAGGGCCGCTCTGGATCTGGACGTGGTTGAGCCTGTCGAGAAGAGTGCATGCGCAGGGCTGACGGGACAGCTTTGTGAGGCCCTGACTGCCGGACACGTGGGGATGCTGCGCGCTCCTGGTCATGCGGGGCGTGTGCCCGGGGCTGGCACAGGGAGGGTGGCCGGTGCAGCCTTTTGGGCCGCGAGGTTTGAACGCTGCTGTCACTCGTAGACGTGATTTCTGTACTTTGGTTTCCTCCCCAGTGCAGTCAGCCTGCGGCCAGAGCACGACTGTCCAGCACGCTCGACCCGGAGCTCATGCTGAACCCGGAGGCCCTGCCCCGTGCCAGCCCGGTGGCTCTGACAAAGGAGTACTCCTTCCTGCGCACCAGTGTCCCCCGAGGGCCGAAGGTGGGCAGCCTGGGGCTCCTGGCGCATCCCAAGGGGAAAAGAAGTTCCAAACCAAGCAAAATCCGGTCTCTGGCTGATTACAAAACTGAAGACTCCAGTGCCGGGAGCTGTGGTGGGAACGCTCCGGCCGCAGACGCTGCCGGGGGCGCCCTGAAGCAGAGCCGGAGCAGCGTGACATCAGTAGTGTCCGAGGTCAGCCCGTGTCCTGAGGCCGAGGACCACCTGGAGAACGCGTCCCTGACGGGCGACAACACGTCCGAGGCTGACGGGAACGAGAGCGATAGTTCCTCCCTCAGCAGCGTGTCTACCCGTGGGACGCGCGGGCTTCTGGTGGACCCCGTGGGCACTCGCGACGCTTCCTATGTGGTCAACGGCCAGGAGATCGCCGCCGCTGCCCTGGGCCAGTTCCCCTCCATCACGGATGTCCTCCAGGCTGCGGCGGCCGAGCACCAGGACCAGGGACGGGAGGTCAACGGGGAGACGCGGAGCCGGACAGACAGCATCTGCAGCAGGTGGGTGCTCCCTCCACCGCCAGAGCCGACCGGCGGTGCTGGGTTTCTCCTCGTCACGTCCTGAGTGTGTAACGTTTCTGTCTACACAACTCTGTCGTTCTGTAAGACATGGGAGCAGGTCAGGAACCGCGTCCAGTGTTAAGGGATGCTGTTTCCAGTATTTACGTAGACTCATGTCTAAAGCTGCATGGATACTCCCCTGGGCTGACCAGCCCCCCGGAGGGTTTCTTGGGAGCGTTTGTAAGAGCGTTAGTGGTCCACTGAAACCTTCTAACTCTATTTGTAATGTGGCGGGGACTGGAGCGGCGGTGTGGGGAGCCCAGAGACTCTGGATGCGTGAGGAGAGCTGGCGCCTGATGCTCTGTGCCTTTGTCCCCCAGCGTGTCCCTGGAAAGCTCCGCTGCGGAGACCCACGATGCAGTGCTGCAGGCCCTGAAAGACAAGATGAGACTCGAGGGTCAGCTGGAGGCGTTGTCTTTAGAGGCCAGTCAGGTAACGGACGCTGGAGGCCGGGAAGGCGCCACGGCTTCGGGGCGCGTGTGCGCGGCCTGCGGGCTGGGTGCTCAGTCCTCTGTGTCCTCACCCTTTGTCCGCCTGCGTGGCTCGGTGTCTCCCTGTATGTCGGTCCTGACTCTGGGATGCGGGCCCGACGGTCCCGTCGGCGGGTCTCACCGTAAAAGACACTGGTAAAAGTGTCATCTTTGCCCCTTTAACACTTTCTGCTGCGGGTTCTGCCTTTTCTGATGTGAGCTTTGCTGTATCTGTTCAGTCTACTCCTGAAAACCATTTCTGCCCCTTAATTTTCAGTTTTCCTTGGCAAGTGGGGTAAATCTGTTGAGTTGAATTCAGCTGTGTCCATTTGGTGTGGGGAGCAGGGGACACACAGGCACAGAGGCAGTGTCGCGGCAGCATGGGTGTCCTTCAGGAGCGCGTCCCAGCACAGGGTGTGGGGCAGCGGCTCGTGGCGGGAATAGCTTCCTCTCGAGCCTGGTGTGGTTTGTTGAATGCGTGGTCCAGGGACGCAGACCGACCCCTCTGTGCACGTAAACCTGGCGGTGGTTGCTGCGATTTCAAGGTGAATTGTGGTGGCTCATGGTTGTCACTGTCCCTGTAGAACCTCATCCAGCGCATTTCTGCTTCATTTGCACCTCCGGCCCACGAGTGATGTAGGAACCTTTGCTTGTGTTTATTTTACTTTACCTTCTTTTCCTCCTAGGATACTGACTGGCTCTTGAGTTGTGTGGATTGTGGCGGGTGTGATCCTTTCTGGCCTCCCTGTTAAAATCCAAGTTGTTGTTATTGCAAAATCTCATTGTGTTTGCTCACCTAACTGGATTTTTGGGGTATTTGTCGTCCGGTTTGCTGAATTTGATGTTCGTCTTCCTCATGTTGGTTTTCCCCTCACGCGTGTTGATGTGCATCTGTCTGCCCGTCTTTGCGCTTTGGGATTCCCGTCCACACGCCTCACAGATGGATTTTTGGGTGGGCGGGAGATGCTGATGGCAGACAGGGCACGTGCCTTCCCGCCGTCACTCAGACGTTCTCTGCTGCCCGAAGGCCTCTGCTCGTGGAGGCCCCACCTCCCACTCACTCCCCCTTGGTCCTACCGACCGACCGTGTCCCTGCGGTGCCACCACCCAGCGCCGGGCCGGGCCTCGGGCTGCCCCATGCCCAGCGGCTCCGGCTGGAGCCCCTCAGAGCCCCTCGTGCACAGTAGCAGGGGGCCTTTCCCGGGAGGCACGGTCCCAGATCTGAATCTGACGGCACTTGTTGTGGGGCTCCCTCAGCACGCCTGGTGTTCTTTCTTGGGGGGTGTGCGCGTGCGCAGTGCTGCACTCGTTTCTTTTTTGAACAAATGTGTTTTCCAACGTCCTCATGGGTGAGCGGGTGCTCGCACAGCCCGGGCGCTGCTGCGCAGAGCGTGAGCGGCTCTGGTCACCCCTTCTGCCCCTCGGGCCTGCGTGGAGGACCTGCCTCCTCCCGGGAGAGCGGTTGGTGCGAGAGCAGCTGCGAGCCCAGGAGACACAGTGCTTCCCTCTGAGTCTCCCCGGCTCCTCTCGGTGGCGCTCTTAACGCACGGGCGGCAGTGGCTCGTCTGAGAGTCGCTTTCCGGTTGGGGGTCTGTCCAGGCACTTAAAGAGAAGGCGGAGCTCCAGGCGCAGCTGGCCGCCCTGAGCACGAGGCTGCAGGCGCAGGTGGAGCAGAGCCACAGCAGCCAGCAGAAGCAGGACTCGCTCAGCTCGGAGGTGGACACCTTGAAGCAGTCTTGCTGGGACCTGGAGCGAGCAATGACTGACCTGCAGAACATGCTGGAAGCCAAGAACGCCAGCCTGGCATCGTCCAACAGCGACCTGCAGCTGGCCGAGGAGCAGTACCAGCGACTCGTGGCCAAGGTGGAAGAGATGCAGAGGAGCATCCTCAGCAAGGACAACACAGGTGAGCGCGGCAGGTGGGGGGCGGAGTGGACTCAGGTCTTGGAAACGAACTCCAGACCCTCGCTAGTTGGTAGTAACGTTACCACCTTGCTCTGCCTTCGAGGCCTGTCGTGCGGGGGCTGGCGCTGCTCGCTTTTGCCTCAGAATGGCAGGTTGTGCTTAAAAGATTGAAAACGACACTGTTGATGAGTAAACCTTTGTATTTCCTACTTTAAGTGCAGCTTTTGGCGGTGGTGGATCCCTGTGGGAGTCCCCTCTGGAGGGAGAGACAAGTGGGACGCTGGTGTCGGAGGGACGTGGCGGCAGGCTGTGCACAGAGAACCTGTCGTAGCCCTGTCCTCGCGCTGTCTTCTCATCCTGGGGCGTGTGCTGCACGCGCCGCTGGGCGCCCAGCACCGCCCGCGTGCTCGCAGCACCTCCGTGCTGGCTGACGGGAGGAGGAGGGGCAGGGCAGGGGGCAGCGGAGAGCCACGGTTGGCCCAGACCTCACAGCCTCTGGTGCGGGCCCGGCAGACGGGGTTCCTCTCGCAGAACAGAGGGGTGGCTTGAGGGGCTGCTCTGGAGGGCCACAAGGCCGTGAGACGGGGCTTCAGATGTGATGACAGAAAACAAAGAGTGACAGACTGCTGTGACAGAGACTTTTCTGGCACCAGAAAGAAGAAACTGCTCGGCTGAGAAACACGCCGTAGACTGTTTTCGGTCTTCGGGCTTTTCCCGATACGCAGTCCCTTAAGAAAATTATAAAATCCGGGAAGTTCTGAGCACCAAGGTAATTGTTAAGTCTGGGTTGCGAGGCCTGATGACCAAAGCCCGTCGGGCAGCAGCACTGACCGCACTCACACAGGGCCGCAGTGCGGTGTGGACGCCCTCGTGGAGCTGACGGCGTGTCTCCTGTGGTTCTCGCTGGGGTCGCCTTTCTGAGGTGCTGGCAGTCTGAACTCTGAAACACATCAGGCCCCAAGAATTTCAGACAAGAGGTCGTGGATCCTCTTAAACTGAGATGGTTTTTTGTTTGTTTTTTAATTTTTGGGAACTGTCTTTAGAATGGTAGGTGTTTTTCTTAATATTTGGCCGCTTTGGTTTGCACTGTGATTTAGGTCATCCGTGACTTCCTGCCCCCTTTCCTCCCACTCTGCCCTCATCAGTGGCAAGAGTTGACCACGTCAGTGAACCAGGTTTTGGTGCAATTAGCACGATACCAGGTGCCGCCTGGGTGCCCACAGTGGCTTTGCGGGCACACAGTTGGCCCTCGGTACCCACAGGTCTGTAGTTATGCGTTCACGGGCGCACTCAGATTTGTCGGTAACCCTGAAGCAGGACAGTCCCTCGCAGGCAGGTGCAGCGCTGAGCACGGCTGGTGCCGCTTGACATTCACGCTTCCCGCTGAGGGGATGAGGCGGTGCTCCGCTCTCCTGTGTGAGCAGGTGCCCTTGTCCGGTCTAGTGTCAGAGCCTCTGCGTCTTTGTGCTTTGTAGGGAGGTTTTGTATTTAAAGTGAAGTCCAAGCACTATCTTGTGCTCTTAAGTGTGCGACGTCTGTGACGTGTCTCACGGAGGAAGTTCCGTGTGTTCGGTGAGCTTCCTTCGGGCATGAATTACGGTGCTGTTGGCTGTGAGTTCAGTATTGATGGGCCAAAAGTACAGGTTAAGTAAAATGCCTTTGTACACAAGCTCACGAGACAAGGTTGTCTATTGATCCGTTCACTCCTGTATTTCCCTGGGAGCCACGGTTCAGCATCCACAACTGCAGTGTGACCTCTGCAGAGACACTGAGTCTGTGTGGGGCGTCCGCGTGGAGACACCGCGTCTGCGTGGGGCGTCGGTGCGGAGCTGCGGGCTCCTGAGGAGTGGGTGCCCTGAGCTGCCGTGCTTGCCTTCAGTGCACGACCTGCGACGGCAGATGACGGGCCTGCAGAGCCAGCTACAGCAGGTGCAGCTGGAGCGGACCACGCTGAGCAGCAAGTTGAAGGCGTCCCAGGCCGAGATCGCGTCTCTGCAGCACGTGCGGCAGTGGTACCAGCAGCAGCTCGCCCTGGCGCAGGAGGCCCGGGTCCGACTGCAGGGCGAGATGGCCCACATCCAGGTACGGCCCCGGACGTGTCTCGTGTGGGACCCTGGCCTTTTCCCTAAATTAAGTCCTTCTGTTTTCAGGTCTCACGGTTGCCTTTAGGGAAAGTCTGCTCGCCGCTCATTTAGCTTCTTCTCCAGCCTGCGGAGCGGCCGCTGTCCGTGACCTTCTGACACGAGGGGTCTTACAGCTTCTGCTGCATCATTTTTCGTTCTGTGATGAGCCCCCCCTGGGGGGCGCCTGTCGTGGTTTGAACCCAGCTCTCAGACCCATGTCTGCCCGGGTCTGGGGACTCTGGCACCAGCTCTGGGCCCTGGTCGCTGCCCTCCTGGGACGTGGTTTCTGACACACAAGGGGCACTGTGTGCATCCCCTTCCTGGTTGGAGCTGGTCTCTGCTCCAGCTCCTTGACCACCAGGTCTTCGCAGTGTGAGCTCTCCCACTGCCCTCCATTTTGTTGGGGTGCAGGCGTGTCAGCCTCGGATTCTGGGGGGTGGGGAGGGCAGGTGTCTGTCCAGGCTGCAGAGGGATGCTGGTCTCTGCACTTTCCCTCAAGGCCCCTTTCTCTGGGCTCATCGTGCTCCAGAGGCGGTCAGGATGACAGGAAAGTGGCTGAAAGGCACTTTGCTCCAAGTCTTGGGGCGTTGGACTAATTAGGTTGATTAGGAGGGTGCTGAGTGGTGCTTTGGTCAGCCTCTGTCTTCTTCTTGAATGCAGACATGGGTTTTGCTCTCTCTCCCTTTGGTTTTCTTTGTTCGGATGAAATATTATAGACTAACTAAAACTTTAATTCTCAGGTAGAAGATATAAAATACTAACTCCACTAAATGCTCTTTTAAAAAATAAAATCTAGGGGCGCTGGGGTGGTTCAGTCGGTTGAGCATCCGACTTCGGCTCAGGTCATGATCTCATGGTTTGTGAGTTCGAGCCCCGTGTCAGGCTCTGTGCTGACAGCTCGGAGCCTGGAGCCTGCTTTGGATTCTGTGTCTTCCTCTCTCTCTGTCCCTCCCCTGCTTCGCTATCTCAAAACAAATAAATAAACATAAAAAACAAAATCTAGGGGCACCTGGGTGGCTCAGTGGTTGAGCGTACAACTTCAGCTCTGGTCATGATGTCATGGTCTTTGAGTTTGAGCCCTGCATCAGGCTCCACGCTGACCTGACCATGCAGAGCCTGCTTCGGATTCTCTCTCTCTCTCTCTCTCTCTCTCTCTCTCTCTCTCTCTTTCTCTCTTTCTGTCTGCCCCTCCCCAACTTGCACACTCTCTCTCCTTCTCAAAATGAGTAAATAAACTTAAAAAAATCTACGGGGGGCCACCTGGGTGGCTCAGTCATTTGAACGTCCGACTGCGGCTTAGGTCATGATCTCGTGGTTTGTGGGTTCGAGCCCCACGTTGGGCTTTGTGCTGACAGCTTGGAGTCTGGAGCCTGCTTTGGATTCTGTGTCTCCCTCTCTGCCCGCCCCCCCCCCCACACTCTGTCTCTCTCCTTCAAAAATGAATAAACATTAAAAAAAATCTACAGTCTGCAAATATATGAAATAGAAATGTTCTTAAATTTGTTACGTATGTTTCAAGCTAAAGGACCCCGCAGGTACATATTTGTTCTACTTCCAACATACTTGGAAATAAATCACCATGCACGTTAACGCAAGCTTGCAGTGATGGTGCCTTTACATGAGACATGAAACAGTTAAGGAAGCTACATTTGTGTGTCTTGCCCCGAGTCAGAAATGAAGTTGGAGGGCAGAGTGGAGGAGGGGCTCTGGGGAGGAGAGTCAGCTGTACCTGACTTTCTCAGGCACCTCCAGATTCCGGGATCCGCTTTCCTGATTAGGTGAGGACATTTTCTCCCTCTTTCCCTGGTAACACAGAAGTATTGCCAGGCACATTCAGGAGGCAGCACAGAGCAGAGTGGCTTTTATTCTTTCATTGCCTTAAAACACAAGTCCCAGCAGGGGCACCCGACCAGCTCGGCTGGAAGAGCACGCGACTGTTGATTTTGGAGTTATGTGTTGAGCCCCACGTGTGGTGTAGGGATGCCTTGAAATAAGGAAACTTACAAAACAAAACAAAACACAGTCCCAGCAAATGGTACCTTCTCCTGTTCTGAGTAGCTTTCATTGAGACCCCAGAATTCACAACTTGTCACATGTGGCATCTCACAGTGTCAACGAGTGTTCGCCTTGTATCTGGAAGTAACGTGCTCGAAGGTCCAGTCACAGAGCCGTGTCCCCTGGCTTCTCTTTACCGAGCCCCCTCTTGGGGCTGGCACGCTGTGCTGTAAAGCTGGGCACCTTCTCTGTAAGAGGTGGTGGGTCAAAGGAGGTCTAATAGTCTGTGACAGCCAGGGTCTGACCCCAGGCTGGATTGCTTCCTGGGAATGGCCAGGGTCAGCCTGGCGAGTATCTCGGACAGTTAGGCACTGAGAGGTCAAGGCGTGAGATGTGGCCGGTCATAGTTGGACAGGTCATTTTTGGGGCAAATTCCAGCCGCTGCTGTCCCTGCCATCCAGGTGAGAGCCCTCACCTTGAGGGTCCTCAGATAATACCTTCAGCAGGAACTTCTGTGTAGGTTTTGCTACAAAGTGCGTATGTAGCCTTGGGGGTATTGACCACTGGCCTCCGGGCTGCCAGCCTGCCCCTCTTCAGCACACACAGACAGCCCCGGTGTCAGGATGGGTGACAGGAGGGTGGGCAGTGAGCCCTGTGTAGCAGGGTCCTGGGGAACAGTTTCCCCTGTGGTTGTCACTGGATAGGACCCTCACTTTCATGGCCTCTGGGGTGGGCCGGGCTGTGCTTGTGTCTGGAATCTAGCCACTTTCTACCTTGTGGAATTTTTCTCTGAAGGTTGGACAGATGACCCAGGCAGGCCTCCTGGAGCACCTGAAACTTGAGAACGTGTCCCTGTCCCACCAGCTGACGGAAACCCAGCACAGATCCATCAAGGAGAAGGAGCGCATTGCCATCCAGCTCCAGGGCATCGAGGTGAGGGCCAGGCAGCTCTGGGGCTTGCTCTTTTCACGCTGCGGCACTCGTCAAGGTTGAGAAAACTTACAGATGTGTGTGTGCGTAAACACTAATACTCTATCCATTCAGATGTCTATTAAACTAACCTTTTGGACAAGTGACAGTGGTTCAGGGTTTGGCAGTTCTGTTCCTCACGTCACTGGAAACTCATCCGTCTGTCTGATCTGAGTTGCCGGCGGTGACTTATCTTCCACTGACTGTGTGGGCCTGGAGCCCTGCACTCGGCCCCGCGGTTGGAAAGGTGCTGGCTAGCAGGTGGGCAGGAGGAGGGTAGTGTGTGTGTCTCTGAGATGCCGTGTCTCTGACAGCCTCGCAGTGGTAAGCATTTCCTGTCTCTGAGCACTCAGCTTGTGTTTCTGTTGGCCCCCCAGCAAGCACACGAGCGACTTAGGATGTGGCCAGTTGCACCTGCAGATTGTTTCCAGGGCAGTGGGGGCAGTAGCTCTGACCTGTTCTCCTTAGCTGTGAGACCCTGTACCATTTCTTACCCTCTCTGAGCCTTGTTCCCTTGATTTATGAGATGGGGACGGTGACACCTGCTCAGTAGGCTTGTTGGGAAGAAGGAAGGAAGGTGCACAAGGTCTGGGCAGCGTGTGGCCTGGCGCTTCTGTGCTGAGGATATGGAAAGTCAGCGTCCCGTGACTGGTGCTCGCCCCTCTCCTGCTTCTCCGCGCGTGCCCCCGTGTCCTCATGGGTGAGGCGGGTGACAGAAGAGAATCGCGTCATGGCAGGGGCCTGGTGCCAAAGACCTGGAAACATTTAAGTTAGAAGCTGACATTTTTCCTCGGGAAACACACGTAGGTGTTGGATCTTATCTGCGTAAGCAAATTGTAAAGAACTCCATCCGTACTTGTCCCCCAGCCTCGGTCTGGTTTTACCAGCTCAGTGACAGTGTTCCCAGTGGCACATCCCCAAAGCAGGGACACCTTGCAGCCTGTCTTCACGGCAGAGGCAGCCATGGGGGTGTCGTTCAGCACTTTATCCCATTTCTTTTTCTCTCTTTTTTTTTTTTAAAGCTCTAAGTCATCTCAACACCCAACCCAGGGCTCAAACACACAGCCCTGGGGTCAAGAGTCAGCCAGGCACCCCGGTTCGTCCCATTTCTTAAACCTGGGTTGCCTGCTGGCTTCTCCCTCAGCCGGTCCCAAGGGTCAGCAGAGTGGACTGGACGGCCGGAGGTCACCAGCCTTTGGCCCCTCTGGCCCCGGGCTCCTCTGCCTGCGGGTTGGGGACGTGATGGTGACAGAGAAGGGCCTCTCCCCAGGGTGGGGGTCTTCCTGCTCTTTAAACAGCACGGTTTCCTGTGCTCAGGCCGACATGTTGGACCAGGAGGCTGCCTTTGCGCAGATTCAAGAGGCCAAGACGATGGTGGAGGAGGATCTGCAGCGGAGGCTGGAGGAGTTCGAGGGCGAGAAGGAGCAGCTGCAGAAGGTGGCGGCCGCGGCCGCATCCCTCGAGCAGCAGCTGGAGCAGGCAAGCCCTCCGTGGCCTCGTGGGGACGCCCCGGTGCCACACATGGCCGTCCTCATGCGGCTGTCCTCGGGGTGCCTGTCTGTGCGGTGTGTCCTTTGGACTCGTTGCGATGTCACATCAGAGCGGCCGCCGTCGCCGTGCCGGCCGGGTGTCCCCCGCACGTACCAGCACTTTGTGTCCGTGCGCTGGGCGGCGGGGGGAGGGGGCCGGGTGGCGTTCTCATTCCGGGGCGGGACGCTGACCCTGGTTCCTGTCTTCCAGGCGAAGCTGGCGCTGCAGCAGCGAGACCAGCAGCTTGAGGCCCTGCAGCAGGAGCACCTCGACCTGCTGAAGCAGCTCACCTGTGCGCAGGAGGCGCTGCAGGCCCGGGAGCGCGCCCTGGGTGACGTGCAGGTGCGCTACGACGAGCTGCAGGCCCGGCTGGAGGAGCTGCAGGAGGAGTCCGCCTCCAGGGACGACGCGATCCGCTCCCTGCAGAACGAGAAGATTGTCTTGGAGGTGGCCCTGCAGGCGGCCCGGAGCGGCGGGGAGGGGCTGGACAGGGGAGCGCAGCGGCTGGCAGAGGGCGCCGAGGAGACGTCGCAGGTTCTGGAGCAGCTGAGACAGGAGTTGGCCGTCAAGTCCAGCCAGGTACTGCGCTCGCTGTCGTTTCGTTAGGAGCGGAGGCCACACGTGTGAGAACCAGGGCAGTTGTCCCGTCCCGTCTTTGATCGCCTGGTTGTGGAAACGCGGAAGAGCGCTTGCCGGGGAGGGACCCACGCCTGCAGGTCACGTGCTTCCCATCCCGTTGACTACGGGCAACGTAGATGCCCGGGGCTGGGAAAGCGAGTCACGTGTGGGGTGTGGACAGTAAGCTCCCAAGAAACCCCAGCGTCTGTTTGCAGGTGACGTCGAGCTCAGACGCGGGAAAAGTTATGTAGAACGTTTGGATCTTCCCTGCTGTATGCCTGCGGTGGGGCCTGCTGGACACGTGGTGGGACGGTCGTGTGTCAGTGGGTGAGGGCGGGAGACAGAGGGGCGTGTGTGGACACGAGCCGGCTCGCCGCTTTGGGGGCCATTGTGCTGACAGCGTGACGTTGTGACGTGACCCGACCCAGGCAGACGTTCGCACGCGGAACACGAGGACTGTGGGGTGTAAAGCAATAGTTAGTGTCCGGGAACGGTTTGCCTTCAGACCACCACCCCCGAGCATCCGGCGCGAGGAAACTAGTGGAGGTTTTCCTCTGGGAAGTAGAGTGAAAGGAGCCCGTGTTTCCCCTGCGAACACTACCCTGGGCCGCTCACTTGTCAGGGACCTTCTGGGTGGGTCTGAATGTGGTTTTACTGTTGGCTCGGTAAGAGGGATGCCAGCGGACCCCGGAGGCACTCCGCGTCCCATTTGAGCTTTGCCTGTATTGTTGTGGGGTCTCTGGTGGCAACCCTGTGGACAGAGACACTGTCCTGAAAACAGGGAGGTGGGTTGGTGGCTCGCCTCCCCGTCCCCCGGGAGGCTGTCTCTCCAGCCTTGGAGGTGGGTCTCCTGACACACGGACCCAGAGTCAAGCCAGCGTGGGGGACGGAGCCAGCGCGGGGGACGGAGCTCCCACAGTGTAACGTGCGGGCACGCGTGTCCTTTGTAGGTGGGGCACCTGCAGCAGGAAGCTGCCACTCTGAGAAAGCAGACGCAGAAAGTCAAGGAGCAGTTTCTTCAACAAAAGGTAAAAACGTGTTGTCGGTTTTCTTCGTGTGCAGTAAGTGTGGAGAAAGGTCCCGGGTGGTTCAATCACTTGTGTAGAACAAGACCGGTCAAGAAGAAGGCGACACCTAGGCCCCTGCCATGCTGTTTAAAGACGCTGATTCCAAGTGACAGCCTCACCTCTTGTATTTTAATGTCTCAGGTCGGGATGTGGCTTCAGAGTGGGGTCGGCATCTGTGACATGATCCCACTCTGCCGTCACGTCAGAGGGCGTGTGCTTTGCTGCAGCACAGACTCTTCTGTTAACGTGTCTGTGAGAAAGTTCCGCCCTGATGTGGCGCCGAAGGGAGCCCTGGTTGGCGCAGAGGGTGGGGACACACGTTCTGTGTCCACAAAGCTGATGGAGGCTGTCGGAGGATGAGTGTGAAGTGTGGCCGACACCAAGGGTTTGGGGAAGGGCGACCTCAGGGACAGTTAAAAGTGGTGCTGGATGTTGTGCCGAGATGCAGGTGGGGGGAGGGCCCGTCAGGAGCCTGGGGCCCGAGGAAGGTGAAGCCGCCAGGCGACACCTGCTGTGCACATCACCCAGATGTGTTTAGGCGCGTGACACGATGCTGTGCCTCAGTTGATGGTGTCCTGGACTTGGTGGGATGTGTTCTCTGTGGTCCAAGAGGCGTTATGCTGTGGACGAGTGGTGAGCACTTTGGTTGAAGCCGCGTGAGCCCCAAGACCCTGCCTTGTCCCGGCTGCAGCTTCTGTCTCCTCGGGCAGGTGATGGTGGAGGCCTACCGGCGGGATGCCACCTCCAAGGACCAGCTCATTGGTGAGCTCAAGGCCACGAAGAAGAGGCTGGACTCAGAGCTGAAGGAGCTGAGGCAAGAGTTAATTAAAGTTCAAGGGGAGAAGAAGTCCGTGGATGTGGAGCATGTGCGCCTGCAGAAGGAAGTGTCCCACGTCCGTCAGCAGATGGCCGACCTCGAGGGGCATCTGCAGGCGGTGCAGAGGGAGCGCGACGAGATGGAGACGCACTTGCAGGTCCGGAAATTCAGCCAGATGTGCCCAGGGGTGTGTCGTGTCCGGGTAGAGGGCAGGACAGCCTGGAACCAGTCCCGCCTGGAGCCCCTGTCCTGGAGGGATAGATGGACAGAAGAAGGGATGGGCGAGGCCTGGCCTCTGGAACTGGCATTGGGAGAGCCGAGGGAGAGTCTGAGGCGGGCAGGAAGCCGGGAGCCCTGTGTGGGGGACACGACGTGGGAGGAGGCGCTGGGCTGGCTGGTGACGCCACAGCAGCTCTGTGAGCTCTAGGCTTTCGGGGGAGGGGGCTGGTGACATGTGAGGGGCCCTGTGGTCCGCGGGAGGTGAGTGTGGAGGCAAAGGGACCCCGGTCCAGACTCCTGTCCTGCAGATGAGTGTTTCCTGAGATGAGAGGGTGACAGAACAGCTGGGGGAGACCAAGGGCTCCGTCCCGTGGGATGTCTCCCAGGTCCCACTGGACGGCCAGGTGGGACCCAGGTGGGCAGACTGGATGAGGCTGCAGGCTGGGCCTGGGAGGTGCAGATGGGAGAAGGGGGCACGAGAGGAGCCACCAGGAGCCGGGGACCTGGGGGGGTAACACCTGCAGCACCAGGTCATGTGTTCCTTGAGGTGCTCGGGGCTGTGGGGGACCCAGCCTGTCCTGGGAGGCGGTTCTCACCGCACAGAAAGAAATGAGAAAGGGCAGCCAGTGAGGTGGGAGGCACCGTGAGGCTGGAGGCCATCATCCGTCTGTAGTTCAGTCCTGCGGGTGCTGGGGGGGCCTAGAGGAGCCTGGGGGGCTCAGGCAGCAGTGGTCCTTGGGGACTGTGGGTGAGGGCTGCATCCCAGAGGGTTCCACCCCAGCCTTCGGTCCTTCCCAGGCACTCCCTTCAGCACCCTGGACCTTTCTAAAGCAGTCGTTTATACGAAGGGCAAACCTGTCTGTCAGGGTCCTCTTCAGGGCCCTTGTCCTTGAGGGTGGCCCTGAAACGGCACCATTTGCCCTCAAGGAGGCTGGTCCCGGGAGTCAGGCCGCCCAGGGAAGGTTTGGTCTCCTCACTTCGTCTTTTCCTCTCTTCTTCTGAAGTCTTTGCAGTTTGATAAAGAGCAGATGGTAGCTCTCACGGAGGCCAACGAGGTGCTCAAGAAGCAAATTGAGGAGCTCCAGCAAGAAGCCACCAAGTGAGTGGACTTTGAGGCATGTGCGGGCGGGAGGGGTGGGCGTGAGCGGCTTTGAGCGCTGCTGGGGCCTACTCACAGGCAGCCAAGGAAGTCAGACTCCAAAGTTACCGCTGGAGAGCAGATCGCACCACAGTTCCGTGGCTGCATGGTTTCGCGGTTAGCATGCACTCCCCTTGTGTGTCTATTACATGCCAGTGGCGTGTGGCAACGCCTTTCCCCCTGCCGGGTCCCCAGGCAGGGCCAGTGTTTGCGTGTATCCCTCTTGCCGTGTATACGCATGCCGGGTAGCCTTCAGGGGCCTGTAACCCTGCGGCATATCCCGTGTCCTGCCCTGCTCTGCCTTCGTCCCTTGGAGGTTGCTTGTAAGCAGGTTAAGGTGTTTACTGCTATTTGAGAAGAGTTTGTTTGGGAGGACAGAAGCGTTCTCTGCCCTCACAAGAGCACCCCCTCCAGGAGGGGAGCAGGGCAGACGTGAGCGCTGTGCTGGTCTCTGTGGGGGCGGCCAACACAGGCCCCCCGCTACAGGATCGGGCCTGGCAGGTGCAGCGCCCAGCTGCGGTGGGGCTGGGGCGGGGCTGGGGGGGGGGTAGATGCGAGAGCCTGTCCTTCGGAGGAGGACTCATGGGAAGTGAGTTCAGATTGCCTTCTCTGTGCGCCCGTCACGCCCTAGGGCCATCACGGAACAGAAGCAGAGGATGAAGCGGCTGGGCTCAGACCTGAGCAGCGCCCAGAAGGAGATGAAGACCAAGCACAAGGCTTATGAGAGCGCTGTGGGCATCCTGAGCCGCCGCCTGCAGGAGGCCCTCGCGGCCAAGGAGTCGGCAGAGGCGGAGCTGAGCCAGCTGAGAGCCCAGGGCGCTGGCGGCGGCAGCGACCTCACTCTGCACGTGGGTAACCCGTCCGCTCCCGCCGGTCAGCCGGTCGTGCACTCGGTTCTGGGGACTTGATGTCATAACAAACGTTTGCTTGGAACACCTTGAGAAAGAGTCTGGAGAGACGGGGCGGAGCTAGCGTGTAGGCGGCATTTCTGTGAAGTGTCGCATGCCAGCAGCGTGACTGCACAGATCAGCCCCCGGCGGACCTTCGAGGAGCACGCCGTTGCCTGCTCCCTCCGTGCGGGCCCTCGGTCTCTCCACCCCTGTCCTTTCCCGCACCCCTTCAGCGTCTGTGGAGGGATTTCCTGGGCGGGTAAAGTGCTGTGAGCAGCCTGAGTGCCAGTGTAGGGGGGTCGGGGAGTATTTGGAGAGTCCAGAGAAGCTTCTTGAAGGATGTAATATTTGAACTGGTCTTGAATAAACAGGAGGCATTAGAGTAGATGGGGGTGCATCTCTGCAGGGGAATGTTCCTGTGCAGGGTGTGCAGGAAGATCTGTGCTGTGCATCTAAGGCGTGCAGTGGGTCGGGCAGGGGTCCTGCTGCCGGGGTGTGGGTGTGTGCAGGTGGGCAGGCGTTGGCTCTGATCTGGGACTGGCATGGGATGGAGGGCTGACCGGCGACTCGGGCAGGGTGAGATCTCACTCTTCTGTGGTGGGCATTGACGGGCGGTGGTCGAGGACAGCTGGGGTCAGGCGAGGCTGTAACAGGGAGGCTGCGTGGAGTCCTGCAGTAGCTGAGAGATGACAGGTCCAGACGAAGGTTACGGAACAGCCAGAAGGAGGGGCCACTGAAGCACGTTGCTCCCTTGGGAGGGAGAGCCCGTGTGTCGACGGCGCAGGCCAGGGGCTAGCGAGGGGGCGGCCCCCGGTGTCCGGGTTGCGGGCGGCTGTGAGTGGCTCTGCTGACAGGACAAGAGGGACCCTGGGGAGGGGCACCTGCCTGCTCTTCCTGCTGGAAGGAAGGCAAAAGCCTTTTGCTCCGGATGGTTTTTTAGGGTAAATGGATGGAGGTTGTCCTGGAGGAGGACAGACGATGGGGCCAGCAGGGCAGGGGCTCTGGGCTTGTGGGGCATTTTTTTCTAATTTTTTTTCTAATTTTTTTTTTTTTTAACGTTGTATTTATTTTTGAGACAGGGAGAGACAGAGCATGAACAGGGGAGGGTCAGAGAGAGGGAGACACAGAATCTGAAACAGGCTCCAGGCTCTGAGCTGTCAGCACAGAGCCCGACGCGGGGCTCGAACTCACGGACCGCGAGATCATGACCTGAGCCGAAGTTGGCCGCTCAACCGACTGAGCCACCCAGGCGCCCCCTCGTTTGTGTTTTTTTTTTTTTTTTTTTTAATTTTTTTTTCCAACGTTTATTTATTTTTGGGACAGAGAGAGACAGAGCATGAACGGGGGAGGGTCAGAGAGAGGGAGACACAGAATCTGAAACAGGCTCCAGGCTCTGAGCTGTCAGCACAGAGCCCGATGCAGGGCTCGAACTCATGGACCGCGAGATCATGACCTGAGCTGAAGTCGGCTGCCCAACCGACTGAGCCACCCAGGGGCCCCAATTTGTTGGTTTTTTTTTACATTTTATTTTTAAGAGAGAGAGACAGAGCACAAGTGGGGGAGGGGCAGAGAGAGAGGGAGACGCAGAATCCGAAACAGGCTCCAGGCTCCAGGCTCCGAGCTGTCAGCACAGAGCCCGACGCGGGGCTCAAACTCACAGAGTGTGAGATCACGACCTGAGCTGAAGTCGGACGCCTAACCGACTGAGCCACGTAGGCGCCCCTTGGGGGGCATTTTTATTCCTGTGATGCAGGCTGTCAGAGTTCCCCGAGCGTCCCCCGTGTCTGTGAGTCCGACGCGGTCTTGGGTGTCGCACACCCTGCCAGCTTCGGCCAGTGTGAAGTTTTACCTGACTAGTTGACGCGCCTCTGTTTGTTCCTATCCAACATCTGTTTAGGGGTTGTTTCTTCTTAAATGAAGTTTGTTATGGTCTCCTCCCCACGGAAGAATTTGAGCGGGAAGACACTGTGTCACAGCACGCTGTTTTCTTACCAAACCAAGAATATCACATGCTGCTTTTACCTGTTTACTTTCTAAAATGGGAGGGGGAAATGTATTAAGTTGGAACTTTCCTTTAAGTTGAAAACCTTTTGCTGCCTGATTTTTAATTTTGGGACTTACACGTGTCGGGGGCAGGCCGTAAAGTGCCACATGGAGCCTGCCGTCCCCCACGCACAGCGTCTGTGTTTATACTTGTCAGACAGGACCTTCGGCAGGTTACTCACCGTGGATTATCGGTATAGTGAGGCCGGAGCGAGATGGACAGTAGACCGTCCTTCAGTATAACGGCTAAGAAACACACATCATGTGTGGAGACGAGGGCGAGTGTGTGCAGTGCACCGGGTCGTAGTTCCGTTCTGCCTGGTGCAGCTTCCCTGCCACAGGTCGTAGGTCCCTCTCCTGCGGGGAGCAAGGGGGGGCGCCTGTCACACGCCACGTTGGAACCCGTGAGCAAATCCACCTTCCTGTCCTGGCTGTTAGGAGAGAATCCAGGCTCTGGAGGCAGAGCTGCAGGCCGTCGGCCACAGCAAGACGATGCTGGAGAAGGAGCTCCAGGAGATCATCTCACTGACCAGCCAGGAGTTGGAGGAGTACCGGGAGAAGGTGCTGGAGCTGGAGGATGAGGTAGGCCAGGTTTCATCCTCACACAGCCGGGCAGGCCCTGCTGCCCCCATGCAGCTCTGCTGCAGGCAGAGAGGTGCCTACAGAGGCGGGAGCCGGCCCGCGGCTCACATCCACACCGTGCTTCTGTGTGCCATCGGCCCGTTTGTCTGGGTCCCGGACGGACACACACACACACACACACACACCTACCCACACACACACCTTACTGCTTGGACTCCCCACGGGCATGGTCGCCCAGCATTCTCTCAGGCACCCCTCCAGCATAGGGATTGTCAGACCACGAGGGCTAAAATGTCCCCAGTTCGAATGCTCAGGTTGCAGGTAACGAGAAGATCTATTCTCGTAAAGAACTTCCCGTGACTCTCTGGCCCAGAGACGGCGTGGCTTTGGCTGATGCTGCACTTGGCAGCTGGTGATGTCACCAAGGGCTCTCCACAGTGTCCCGGGCTCCCAGGAGAAAGCTGGGCTGGCCGCGGTTCTTTGTGGCCGGGGGTGCCTGTCTAGCGCCGGGCACTCGGTTTCTGGTGTACAGGAACCTAGCTCATCAGCCAGAACGTGTGATTAGGTGACTTCCCAGCGCCTTCCGTCTGTTTCAGCTGCAAGAGTCCAGAGGCTTCAGGAGGAAGATAAAGCGCCTGGAGGAGTTGAATAAGAAGTTGGCCCTTGAGTTGGAGCACGAAAGAGGGAAGCTTACGGGCCTGGGGCAGTCCAACGCGGCCCTGCGGGAACACAACAGCATCTTAGAAACCGCGTTAGCCAAGAGGGAGGCCGACCTGGTCCAGCTGAACCTCCAGGTACTCAGACTCCTCTGTCGGAGGCAGGGCCTTGCCACAGGGCAGGGAGCTCTGTGTCCGGCGTGGCCTCACGCATGCGTCCCAGCCCCTGAAGCAGAACGCTGCCCCACCGCAGAGATGCGGAAACGGGCGAGGGGGTCTGGTGGAGTCAGAAACCCGCCTCGCGGCTCTGGGGTGTGGGGCAGAGCTGGGGGCTCCTGACGCCACCCCCCCCCCGCCCCCGACTGAGGTGTGAATGCTGTGACCAGTCCGTTAGCTTCCCTGCTCGAGGGGGTCCCGCTGGTCATGAGGGGTCCTTCCCTCTGTGAGTCACAGATGGGACTTGAACCCTGGGGGGGGGGGCTCCCTCTCCAGACTCTGTTCTCAGCCCCTCTGGCTCTGCAGCCTCTCTGAGACTGGCGAGAAGGCCTGGCGCTCCGGTGCCATCCTCACGGGGCCGTCAGCAGCCCGGTCCAGCTCCCGCCTCAAAGTACCCAGCTATCAGAGAGCTTGTCGACTTTTATTCGGCACCGGTTCCCACCCCTGCCATACCCGGTTGCCTCACGGTGACGGTATTTGCGTTTATAGCCCCTGACTCACAGGCACGCTTTGGGTTCCTCGCTGCGTGCTTGAGTGCGGCTCTACGGTTTTGCTGCGGTCTCAGGTTTCACGTTCTCCAGAGACGGAATTCTCCCGACTCTGCCGCCTTGTGCACTTGCTGGCAGCGCATCGTGACACTGCGTGTCACCACGCTGCCAGGTTCCCCGCGTGGCCCTGACACAGTGGCCCTGCTTCCTCCTGGGGCTCTGCTGGCCTCTGAAGTTTGAGTCCCTTCTCACGTGCCGCATCGGCAATGTGCTGTAGGTACAGGCGGTCTTGCAGCGGAAGGAGGAGGAGGACCGCCAGACGAAGCAGCTCATCCACGCCTTAGAAGCCGCGCTGGAGCAGGAGAAGGCCAAAGTGCACAGCCTCAAGGAACAGGTGTGTGAAGCTTCCCACTGGTTCCAAATTGTCACCTCAGAGCCAATTGGAATATGGTTTTTCAGTGTCTAAAAACTGAGCATGTGAACCCTTGACACCTCAGTTCCCTTTCAGGAATTTACAAGTGTCTTTGTACAAGTGTCTTTGATTTTTACAAGTGTCTTTGATGTGTTCTGAGAGCAAAGCATCATCAGAGCATTGGTGACAGTGAGCGGCCGGGGGGAGCCCTGATGGCCATCCATGGAAGAGTAGCCTTGGATTAACCCAGAGGCAGCCGTATGGGCCTGAGATGCGCACACAGAGCCCCACAGAGGGTATTTGCTGGGGGAAAATGTCCCACGTGTACTGTTGAGTTAAAAAAAGCAAACTGCAGAACAGTATATGACTCCGTTAGTGTTCAGAGTGCAATTGAGGAAGGTGGTTGCGTAGACCCTTTGCCATTTCCTGGCTGCTCGTCTCCATGCTGAGGTGCCCGCCAGTGCGTCAGGTCAGTCTTCCTGCAGAGGGCCTGCCCCTCCCACCCCTGTGAGCTAGAGTCAACCTCAGTCCCCCGTGCTCCCCACCAGGTGCCGGTCTGTTATTCCTCATGAGAACGTAAGCGTCAGGGATGCCTGGCGGGGCCCGGTTGGTTAAGCGACTGACTCTTGATTTCAGCTCAGGTCATGATCTCACGGTTCACGAGACTGAGCTGCAGGCGGGCTCTACACTGTCAGCGCGGAGCCTGCTTGGGGTTCTCTCTCTCCCTCTGTCTCTGCCCCTCCTTTGCTCACATGCACACACACGCTCTCTCTCTCAAAAAAAATTACAAATTCTTGAAAAAAGAAAAAAAAAAACGTAAGCTTGATGGCTTCAGGGCCGTGACTCATTTACCTTCACGGCCCCTGTGCCTGGCACAGAATGTGTTTGCCGTGTGCACATGGGTGTGTGTGCGTGTGACCTGGGTGCATGTGACCTGGGTTTTGCCGCGTCCTTTAAAAATCTCTCCATGGTGATATAATAGAGATAGAAATAAGTAGTTCTTCATTTTTTCGGGTGAGACAGTAAAATATTCTTGTAAATAGGACAGCTTTAAGGTCTGTTAGGACTGTATTACCATGACCCCATTAGCCTCCCTGCAGTCGGTCTTTGTCCCTTGCATGAAGGTGAATGGAGTCAGCCGTCCTGCCTACTTTCCTGCCCCCAGTTTCCATATTTTGCTCACTTACTAATTTTATTCTCCTTTTAATGAAGTTGAAACTAAGAAACTTGTGAATAAAAGTGCTAGGGAAAGTGATGGATATGCGACATTGGCTTAACTGTGAATGATTGTCAATTATTTCTCTAAATGCGTTTAGTCTAATTGTCCTGATTGTATGAACAGTACATGCTAGTAAAAAAGTTAAAAAAAAAAAATAGGTCTTAAAGATTGAAGCAGAGATCATCTTGAATTTGCTCCTAGTGATAAGCCACTGTTAACATTTTCTACTGGAGTTTTTTTTTACTTATTTATGTGAGTTAGATTTTGTATGTTCAACTGTCATATAGTGTAAGTATTTTTATTAAACTTTTAAAAAATGAAGTGCTGCTAGTACAATTAGACAAGAAAACTAAGTCATTAGAAGGAAAATGGGAGATTTTCTTACATTCTTAAAATTTGCTGGTCTCAGAAACCTTGGGAGGCTCATTGTTTACCGAGAAAAGGCTACTGTGTCATGAATGCGTAGTAATTAGTGGCTCTACTGCAGTTACTTGGTATGGTGGAAAAATGTATTCCTCCCAGAAAACATGAACTATGACTGAATTTAACAAGAAATCTGGAGATATGCTTGAAGAGGACTGTCAAAACCATTTAGATCAAAGGGTGCCTGGGTGCTCAGTCGGTTGAGCGTCCAACTCTTGATTTCAGCTCAGGTCATGATCTCACGGTTCATGGGTTCAAGCCCCACGTTGGGTCCCATGCTGACAGCATGGAGCCTGCTTGGGATTCTCTTTCTCTCTCTCTCTCTCTCTCTCTCTCTCTCTCTCTGCCTCTGCCCCTCCCTCACTCGTACTCTCTCTCTCAAAATAAATAAATAAACTTAAAACAAAACAAAACCGCAGAAACTGTTTAGATGAAGACATCCTGGAACGTGTTTGTCACCCGGCAGAAACTGGCGGCCTCACGCTGCACACCAGGCGCGTGTGTGGTGCTTCAGTCCTTTGGGACCTTGAGAAGCTTTGGAAGAAGCGGGAGCGGGTGGGGCTGGCGGTAGTCCTCGCGGATGCCACATGGCCACATTCTGTGTGGTTCTTGCCCTTGGTAATGCTGGTGTTGTTCTGTTAGGTTGCTGCAGCCAAGGCGGAGGCAGGACATAACCGCCGCCACTTCAAGGCCGCCACCTTGGAGCTGAGTGAGGTGAAGAAGGAGCTTCAGGCCAAGGAGCACCTGGTGCAGAAGCTGCAGGCCGAGGCCGAAGGTCTTCAGTGAGTGCCGCGCGGCAGCGGGCTGGGCCACCGCCACACACACCCCATTCGTGCGCTCAGCACGTGAAGGTCACCCGTGTTCCGGCACGTCTCAGGCACGGGAGGCCCATCTAAGAAGAACATACCAGATTCCTGTCTGAAGCCTGCAGCGCCACTTTGAGATGTCAGTGCTGACGTGGCTGTGCCCACCGTGTGCCTGCTGGTCCTCCACCGAGGACAGAGAGCGCTCCCTGTGTGTGGGGCACACATCCGAGGGCTGTCCCACCACCCGGGCCCGATGCAGCCTCCAGAAGGGCACACGCGGGGATCCGTGTCGAGCCCTTTTCTGCCACCATAATCTGTCACGTGGGCGCACAGAGTGTCCTCCCCAGGGGCTTTGTGAGGATTAGTCAGGGCAGAGCGCTGCCGAGCTCCCAGAGCAGCCCCCGGTGGGGCGAGCAGCGTGCGAGTTTCTGTTGTCATGATGGAAAACGTTCGACTGACAACATTTTGTGGCGGGGTAAGTAAGCATGCTGTAATTTCGTTCTTCCTTGTTTTTTTTTTCTGCCAGGATCCAAGAGGGGAAACACTCCCAGGAAATAGGACTGTTCCAGGCGGAGCTGGCGGAGGCCCGGACCCAGCTCCAGCTCCTGCAGAAGCAGCTGGACGAGCAGCTGAACAGACAGCCTGCGGGAAACCAAGAGGTGACCTTCCGGGAGGCTTTGCTTCTCCAGGGGGCAGGGCTGATGGAGCCAGGGGGCGGGGCCGATGGAGCCAGGGGGCGGGGCCGACGAAGCTAGACTCTGCTGACGACGGTTCACACGCTCATTCCTTGGTTCCCTGTGTGCTTGGAAAGGATATTTGTTGTTTATAAATATGATATTAACACACAGATGTAGTTAGAGCGGTTTTATAGTGCAAGAAAGCCACTGTAAAATTTTCTTGGTCATGTGACTTTTTCCCTCCTCTAGATGGAAAATCTCAAATGGGAAGTGGATCAGAAAGAAAGAGAAATCCAGTCCTTGAAGCAGCAGCTGGACTTGACTGAACAGCAGAGTAAAAAGGAACTGGATGGAATACAGCACTTACTGCAGGTATCTGCTGTGTCAAGGTCCCGGGGCAGAAGGTCAGAGCCAGCAATCACTTCACGAGGCAGTTGATGATCATAGTACTAGTCCCAGGTACCGTGGCAGGCAGCGCGCTAAGTGCACGAGTTATTGACGAACTCAGCGCTCCCACCAAGCCGTTTTGCAGACATCACTTATTTTGGAGAGAAGTCCACACAGCCCAAGGAGGCCAGACCCCAGCGCTACGTACGGCCTGGGTGAGCTGTGTGGCATGTTCCCGGAATGGGATCTGGCAAAGCACAGTCAATGAGACGAAGCATGTGAAACGTTCACTCTGACAAACTTCTCCACAAAGAAATCTGCGTAGTCTTGACACAGCAAAGGATCAGGAACGTAGCTCTTGCCGGGATTCCTGCTTGTGAGCGGAGGGCTTGAGTAACATTAGGCCTGATTTATACTCTTCTTTAGTAATGGTGAGGCTTATTCTAGTAGCTGACCTCGGAGTTTAAACAGGTGACTCGGGGTCCAGTGTAGATAGCAGGCACGGGAGTGTTGCTGGCTCCTCGGCAGAGGCTCTGAAATTTGGATAAAAACGTTGAGAACGTGAATGTGACAGGACACTGCTCGACCTAGACCCTGAGGAGGAAGCGTGCTCGCCACACCACGTACCTCGTCACATAAAAATCAGTGTTACGTTTCTAGTCCCTTAGAATTGTGACGTACAAACTTAAGATCGTAGCAGCGTGTTTAAGCTTTTTTAGCTTTTAAAAACCTACGACTTCCCTTTCCTTAGAATATCAAAGCTGAGTTGGAGGCGGTGCGAGAAGATCTGTCCCTGACCCAGAAAGATAAATTTATGCTGCAAGCTAAGGTGTCAGAGCTGAAGAACAACATGAAGACTCTGCTCCAGCAAAACCAGCAGCTCAGGCTGGACCTGCGGCGTGGCGCGGCCAAGACGGTACTCGGGCTCTGCGCCCCTCGGTTCGCTGGGCCCACTGCAGGTCTGCTGGGCGGTGGCGGGCGCACCGTAGTTACTCAGACGTGAAGTTACATGTAATCAACCAGGAGCAGGTACCGTGTGAAGATAAATGGTGCCGGAGTATTGTGCTTAGAAATAGGCCAAACCCTTTTATTTTGGTGCCTTTTCCAAGAGCGTGAGTTCAGGTACCGTTTTGTTGTAATATACTTTATAAACCATACAAGGGCATCATTTGCTGTTGTTAACCAGAGCCCCGGGCCTGGTAGGCCAGCTAGCTGGGACACAGCAGCTGCCAGGATGGTCTTGGGGACTCAGGGACTCTGAAGCTGCCGTCGCAAGCCTGCTCAGATTCTCCACATGCCTGGCTTTTGTTTCTCTGCCCAGTCTATGTAAATATTGTCCAGGGGCAAAGAAATCACTCAGACTCAGGTTTATTTACCATTGTTTGCCTGTCTGTGAAAAAGTTTGAAGTCTTAGGGGAATTGTATGAGTTGAAAATTGACTTAATTTCTTAGGGATGTGCAGAGTCAAAGCCGTGGTCTTTCATGGAAAGCCCCCCGCGAGGAGGGGTGTTCTCATCCTCCTGGGGAGCCAGCACGTGCTTAGTCGCGTGTGTGAGGCAGAAGGTTCATTGAACCCCGTGGCTGCCTGCTACGCTGCCCGGGAAGCAGGGGCCATGCCTTCCCGGGAGGCTCCTCTGGGATGACCTGTCGTGACCCCGGGCACTGATGAGAGGAACGTGTGGTGGGGTCCCCCTCTTAGCGACACCGCTAACCGTGTGCTTTCAAAAACAGAGAAAGGAACTGAAAGGCGAGGCCGGCTCTTCGGGCCCCGTGACGCCGGTGAAGATCCCCGACTGTCCCGTCCCGGCCTCCCTGCTGGAGGAGCTGCTGAGGCCCCCGCCTGCCGTGAGCAAGGAGCCCCTCAAGAACCTCAACAGCTGTCTCCAGCAGCTGAAGTACGAGCTGCGTTCTGTGTTCTGTGTCACTCGGTCTCGAGAGATAGACTGCAGGTTTAATTTGGAAGAATCTTTTCTGTTGGCAGGACCTCATGCCCAGCAGAGGCTGAGCAGGCCTGTGCCACGTGGGGTCACTTGGGCTGTCGGTCCCTGTCATCCGGGGAGGATGGCCTAGAACTAAGTGGCCCTGAGAAGCCCTTGAGGAGCCAGGACCTGAGCCCTTGGAAACCCCACAGTTGGATGTTCTACTCCCGCCAGCCCGAGGCCAGTGTTTGCAGGCTGTGGCCATGTGGGGACATCTTTTGTTTTAATTAAAAAAAATTTTTGTTTACTCCTTTTTTTTTTTGATGTTTGTTTATTTTTGGAAGGGAGTGTGCAAGTGGGAAAGGGGCAGAGAAAGGGGGAGACACAGAACCCGAAGCAGACTCCAGGCTCTGAGCTGTCAGCACAGGGCCTGACGCGGGGCTCGAACCCACGAACCGTGAGATCGTGACCTGAACCCAAGTCAGACCCTTAACTGACTGAGCCACCCAGGCGCCCCGGGGGATGTCTTTTTTGACCCTATGGGTGGAAGCCATGTGGCAGGCCCTCAGTGCTACTGATGCACCTCCCTGAGTAGAAGGCCCCGTGTGCAGAGTTGCACGGCCTGTTGGCCTCCTCTGCATGTGCAGAGAAAAATGCTGAGTCCCATAAATCCTGTGGCCCTGTCAGTGTCGCTGGTCCCAAACAGACAGGTTCTGTCAGCCCCCTGAAGGTGCTGCGGTACCTGAGGGGACTGCTGTCCAGGTGAGGCTTCTTAGGACCCACGTTTGAGAGAGCTGGTTGTCTCCAGGGAAAGTCACTGCATCTCGTCTGGCTCTCCTTTGACTGGCCTCCCTTCCCCTGTCTCCCCCTCTCTCCAGGCAGGAGATGGACAGCCTTCAGCGCCAGATGGAAGCGCACACCGTTACCGTGCACGAGTCGCTGTCCTCGTGGACTCAGGGGGACCCCTCTGCCAGCCCAGCTCCCCCGGGAGATCACGCCAACCCCCGGGGAGACACGGAGCAACTCGGGCAGTGCAAGGTCTCCAGAGAGGAGCTGGGAACGGCGGCTGCCGAGCGTCCACAGTCCGAGTGCTTGTAACTACCCAAAGGAATATTCTTTTGTCAAGGTTATTTATTTGACTGTTTGCTCTGTTTTTCTAAGAGATGAGGTTTAAATTTTGCATTTGCCTTTACAAGGAGTAAAAGGACAGAACGAGAGCTGAGGATTAGAGAAATAGTCATTTGCAAATCACAACTAGCTTTTCCCACGAAATGACCAAATCTTAACAACATAACCTAGACCTCAGCAAGAAGGTTTTGGATGTGTCCGAAGGGAATCTCTCACGAGTGACCGTAGATGCTGCTGTCTGAGTAGACGCCAGCCGGCGGCCCCCAGTGGCAGTGCTGCGTGACCGGGTCCCATTTCTCTCTTTCCTGCCCAATTCAGTAAGAGCTTTACCTCTCTACAGAAACGGAAGTTTATTTGCACCTTTGGTTTTTATTTTATTTTTAATGGCTATCTCACCATAGGATGTGTATATAAATACTGAAAATCAATCTAATCTTTAAAAAGTATGTCTGTATTATTTAAGAATGACCTGAATTGTCTTTTTGTTGATTGCCTTTTGAAAATGTGCTGTCAGGAATTAATGCACACGTAGGGTTTAGGGATGTCAGTCAGAAGATTATATTTTAAGAAATCATTATTTTATTTACTGTTCTAAAACCAAATATTCTTAGACAGAAAAGGGTCTTTATTTTAGTTTCACTTTATTTTTGAGGGCCTTGTCGTAAGTGCACAACACCCCCTGCCATCCAACCCTTGGCCCGGCACGACCTCACTCACCTTAGCTGACCCCAGTCACTATGCGCTGGCCTGACGTGTGAGATGCTTGGGGAGAGGTTCCAGGAGAGGAGGGGAGGGGGCCAGGGCTCCAAACCCAGGCTTCCCCAGGCCACCACCCCCCCAACCCCACGCCTCCGCGAAAATGTCCAGCAGAGCCTGTGTGGTCATCAGAGGACACGCTGGACTCTTCAGAAGGTTTGGAAGGTCCTGCAGCCTCTCCGCTGGAGACACTGAGGTTTCTAGAAGGGGCAGGTCAGCTCCGTGGGGAGGCGGTGGCGGTTGGCCTCCCCAGCTGTCCTGTAGGGGAGGAGCTGGATTTGGAGCTCCCTGAGTGTGGGAGGTTTCTCGTGGACATTTCTCCACCTGAAACACAGAAGCGCTGCAGAAACTGACTGGCCGTGACCCCTGACGTCTGTAACTTTGTCCCCTACTTGGCTGAGAAATCTAAACTAACCCTCACTGTTGTGAGTTAGAGCAGAGAGGCCTCTGGTGCGGATCTGCTGGTCTGGAGATGAACTTGGAGGGGTTACTGATGGGGCCACATCCGCCTGTGTCGACTCACTACTTTTGTCTCTCTTGAGAAAACAGTTTGGTATTTGAAAGCTGTTTGTGTTCTCTCACAAGATGCTGTTAGAAGGTTCACCGATAAAGTAGCGTTAACCACAAAGATGTTTAGTGTTTAAAAAAATTCCCTAGCGACTCTTGGGACTTCTGAAACGTGTATATCACTTGTACAGGGTTAATCTTAAAGTAATACTTGAAGACTTCATTATAAATATATCCTATTTTTCATCTTAAGTTGGAAACCGTTTTTGACAAAATTGTTTTTGTACCATTAGAGAAGAAAAAAATCATAATTTACATTCTTATTTATTTGGGGTGTATTATCCTCAGTTTTAATTTTAAAACCAGCACGTGACACTCAGCCTCCCGCCGTGGCTGCTTCCTCACTGCTGCATGCCGGCGGCCCCCCGGGGACAGTCACTGCGTGTCTTCTCTTAGGAAAGGGTCAGCTGGTTGTGAGCAAGTCTCTGTTCCTCACCTCCTTTCCTTCATGTCTTACCCTCTGTGTGCCGTGTGCCTGCGTGTGCGCCTGCACTTGCACGTGTGTGTGGCTGTGCCTACGTGTGTATGTGCATGTGGGGGTGTGTGTGTGCCACTGTGTGCGCATGTGCACGTGTGAGTAGACCTGTGTGGGTATGCACATGTGCACGTGCGCGTGCCTATGTGTGTATGTGCATGTGTATCTGTGTGTGTGTGTCCGAGTGTGCGCATGTGCCAGTGTGTTCCTGTGTATGTGCGTGTGCCTACCTGTCATTGTGTGTGCGTGCCTGCCTGTGTGTGTGCATGTGTGCACGTGCTCGTGCCTGCGTGTGTGTGCTTGTGCGTGTGTGTGAGTGCCTGTGCGTGAGTGTGCGCCTGTGTATGTGTATGCCTGTGCTCATGCCTGTATGTGCCTGTGTGTGTGCGTGTGAGTGTGCCTATGTGTGTGAGTATGCGCCTGTGTGTATACGTGTGTGCGTGTGTATGCATGCATGTGCTCGTGCCTGCGTGTGTGTACGTGTGTACGTGTGCTCCTGTGGCGATGGCAGCAGCGCCTCCTGGTTTCCTGACGTCACCCTGTGCCTTTGTTGTCACCCTCTTCGGTTCCCGAACGCCCTGGCTGTCCCACCCGCCGTGCTGTTTCCCGTGTGGCCACAGCCCCGGATCTGGGGCCTTTCAGCCCAGCCTTTTGTTAGGCTTCCTTAACCAGCCACCTGAGAGAGAAAACTGGGGACTTGGAGGCCACCTGCTCCTGATCTGTTGAGGGTTTGTTGTTTTTAGCCTCCGAGGGCCTCGACTACAGTCCAGTCCGGAGTGCTTAGAAACCTAGGTTTGCTGTTACATTACGTTTGTGGATATTATTCATCCTGGGTCACGAATACTGTATGTCATGTCCTCACTGCAGAGGACACTGGTTTGGACACTTCATCGTGTCATTTATTTTTTTCTTACGTTCCAAAAAAAATGTTACTGCGGCGTGGTTATCACTGATCTTTCTGTGGAACACGGGATGGATGCCATTGGGTCTTATGGATTTATATGCTTTTGTTCTACTTTTTGGAAGGTCTAACAAGCAAAGTTCTGACAGGATGTGAAACTGGCTTTTACTGTGGCCTGGGGTCCGAGTAATGGGACAGGCCTGCTAAGAAGATTCTCACTAAACTCTTTCTCAGTTTACAGACTTTTTTTGGTGTAGATGCTGCCGAAGCCATGACATGTGTTCCTACTCCCATGAGTAACTTGTCACATAGAAATGACGTGTCCTGTGTAAAGATTTCTAGTAGCGAAAGGGACCAGTGTATCTGAAAGACACATGTCCTGGAGCCTTCCGCAAGGACCCCTGTGACATGTGAGACATTCTGAGCCTTATTCGAACAAGTTCACTGACACACGTTCCAGGCAAATCTGGTTGTGTGATGGTCTCAGGTTATAATAGGATCCTGGAGGGTAGCGTTTTAGAGGATCTAGAAAACTTGGTGGCTTTAAGTTACTCATTTCTGTTAAAAATTTCCTCATGAAAGGATGTCCTCAGGTTGGGGCTGTTCAGGGGAAAGGTGTCACCGTGCACAACGAATTGTAACTTTAAAAAGCATGTTGATTTTTTATAAATGTAAGTGTGCTGGGGAATTCCTTAAATTTTGTGCAATAAACTATTTTTTGTTAAAGATTTTCACATTTCATTGGGAGCCTTATTTAATCTACACATTTAGCCATATTTGGGAGGAAGTTTTATCCTGTGTTTTATAACCTGTGTTGAAATACTCGTCTTCGAAGAGCACCTCGCCGTCCTGGCTGTCCTGCCAAAGACTCACGTGGTGTGAGATCTCACTGGTGCCACTTCTGACTCCAGAGCAGCATGCTCCCTGCGCCCTGCCCCCGGCAGCCCACGCCGCACGCACCTGCTGCCTCATGAGTACAGGGAGGGAGGCGGCTGCCCTCGGGGCCGCGGGCACATCCCCGAGCTTGTCCCTGCACTGACTGGGCACTGCTGTCATGACTGTCCGCAGCTGGACCACAAATAATTCTCTAAATCTCAGTGTCGTGGCTCCAGGCTCCCCTCTTCCGTTCGCCGTCTAATTGTGATCAATGAGAGTAAGCCAGACGCGGAAGTCTTTACTGACCAGCAGGAGAAAGTGTACAGAATGGAAGTGAACTGGTGCTCACAGAATGTGGTTTTGCTGTGGGAGTTACGCATTTCGCAGACCCCACTTTACCAGCTTCCGTAACCAAGAGTCAGGTAATATGTGTGCTACACAGAGCTTAGGGGAAGCCTCCTGCCCACCTGCTTCTGTGGCCCTAACTTCCTGAAGTAGTGAGGATGTCATGTCTTTTTCTCTACGGCAATCAGGAAAGGGCTGGTTCTGTGTCCCTGAACTTTTTTTCTTTTACCTATAAAGTTGCTAAACATTTGCAGGCACCGAACTGACACATCGATGGACTGACTTTTTAAGCACGCCGCGTCCTCTGTGGTCGTACAGCAGTGTCGAGGAGGGGCCTGGCTCGGCAGCGGTGGCAGGTGAGCAGGGCCGGGTGCTGAGTGTGGGACCCAGGACTTCCTGCCGATGGGAAGCCTGGTGTTCAGGAATCACCGGATTATTCAGAAATCTCTCATGCACATTATGTGGGAAATAGGATTATTTATGCCGCTACCGTCCAGTTTGATGGACAAATGCAAGAGCTCTTGGAAGAATCTCCAAGCCTTTCCTAGAGAAAGAACTCAGCAATCAGCAACTTGTGAAACCAGAAGCATTTACCGGAATCCCTCTTGCCTTTATGCATGTGCTCAGTTGACAACAGACATCGCAGATTCTGGTAAAAAGTATACTTCAGCAGTGCCTTTTCCTAGAAACAATGGGAGATACTAAAACTGTGTTGCTCTCCCCTTTTTCTTGCTGTTTGGTGTGGGGCAGGCCTTCTCACATCCCGGCCCCCCTCCCGAAGGGCTCAGGAGCAGCACGACGACATCCCCTGGGGACAGTGTACCTCCCCCGAGTTGAATGTGTGTGGACCAACCGCAGCACCGGGGCGGGAGGGCAGCAGCTCTGGGGAAGTACCAGGAGGTTCTCACCCACTCAGCCCTCCATGTGGCCTGGGAACTGCTGGAGGAAATGGTCTGCCGGCTTTGCACGTAGTCTGGGCCCGAACTCCACAGGGTGGGAGATAGAGGCTAGCTTATTAAGTACCTCACAGGATGCTTCATTTTGACTGTGAGCTTTAAACGTGCATGTTATATATGTATATAATATATATAATATACATAACTTTTTTAATGTTTATATATTATTGAGAGACAGAGCATGAGCATGGGAGGGGCAGAGAGGGAGACACAGAATCCGAAGCAGGCTCCAGGCTCTGAGCTTTCAGCACAGAGCCCGACACGGGGCTCGAACTCACGAACTGTGAGATCATGACCTGAGCTGAAGTCGGAGGCTCAACCGTCTGAGCCACCCAAGCGCCCTCTACCTTTTTAAACGTATGCAAAATTTACACTAAAACACGGACAGATTTGGGCAACCATCCATCCGCCTGTGTGCACCTGTCATTATCTCCCCAAGCAAGATGTGGAACATTTCCTTCACAGTAAAGGTTCTTTCATGTCCCTTCCTGGTTAACCACCCCACCCAGAGGCAACCACTGCCCTGAGTGACCACAAGCTTTGCTTGTTCTTGAGACCCCTACAAATGGAATTGTACTGTGTGCGCTTTTGTGTGGGGTCTTTGTGCTTAGCATGGTTTTCAGAATCATCCGTGTTATTGCTGAATGGTACAGCACCATAGGACTTTCAAATGACGGTTCCACAATTTGTGCATTCTTCCAGAGTTTATCCAGACACCTGGGCGTTTCCTGTTTGGGACTGCCACAAACATTGTGTGCCCGTCCCTCTTCATACCTAAGGCTGCACTACTGGGCCATAGAGCAGAGTTTGTCTGCTTATGAGAAACTGCCTGTTTTCCCCAGTGGTTAACTCATTTTACTCGTGCCAGCAGTGTAGGAGAATGCCAGAATTATGCCATTCTCACCAAAATCAACCGTTCTGGTGGGTGTAAAGCAGTATCTATCTCACTGTGGTTTCATCTGCAGTTCACTCACCCTCAAATTCACTGACTCTTTGGTGCCCAATCCACTTAAATTTGCTTTTACCAAAGATGTCAATTGTATTTCTTCAGGGTTTTTCCATTAAAAAAAAAAAAAAGTCTGAGTTACAAGGGCGAATGGGTGGTTCAGTCCTTAAGCATCCAACTCTCGATTTCGGCGGGAGCCCCACGTTGGCCTTTGCTGGTAGCTCGGAGCCGGCTTGAGATTCTCTCTCGCTGTCTCTCTGCCCCTCCCCTGCTTGCGTGCACTCTCCCTCTCAAAAAATAAACTTCTAAATGTTACAGAAGAGTCACCCGTTTCGTCGTACACGTCGGAGAGTTCTGACAAGCTTGACAGGCATAACGCTTCCATCAGCCCCTACAGCCCTTCCCCCACCCCCGCCACTTTACAGTCAACCCCTCCCCCCGCAGCCACCCCTGCTCGGCTCCAAGCCCCTCTGCGCCAACGTGGAAGGAATGGGGGCACGCAGCCTGGAGCCTGACTAGACTACAGCGGCGGGCACCTGCTCCTCGGGGAAGCCCTCCGCGCCCCAGGACTAGGGCCGGGAGGAAACAGATTCACTCAGGCCACGGGAATACAACGCCGGCCGGCCAGGTAAGGCCAGCTTCACGGGCGGCAGGAAGCAGTTCTCCCGCGCACACGCGGCAGCTGCCCGGTCGCCTGCTTTGTCTGGCGCGGAGAACGTGGTTCTCTAAAAGCCCAGGCGGTCACAAATGCCGTTTCAAAGCGGGTCCGGGAGAACAAAATGCCGACTCCGGCCTGGAGAAGCTGGGTCGCTCCGATCCCGCGAGCGGCCCCGTTCCCACTGGGGCCGCGCGGAGCTAGCGCGCTCGCGGGGGCACCGCCGGCCAACGCCCAGGCCCCGGCTCGCCCCCGCCCTGGCTCGCGCGCAGGACCTCAGGCCGCCCCCGGGGTCTCCAGGACCCGCCCGGCCGCCCCCGGCCCCCGGCGTTCAGATCCCACCGCCCCCTCCGCCCCCGGACCTCCGCCCGCCTTCCGGGCCCCCCTCGGCCCCCTGCCCCCCCCCCCCGGCCCGTCCCGCGAGCCCCCGCCCTCCCCTCTCCCCAGCCGGGCCCGGGATTCCCCCTTTCGCTGAGCGCCGCCGCCGAGGACGCCGTTCGCCTCAGGACCTCGCGACCCGAGCTGCCTACGCTACTGCCTGACGGCGCCGCACCCAGGGGTGGTCGGTGCGGAGCCGGGATTTCACGCGGGGGCCGCGGCCTCGCTCCCTTGCCGGGCTACGGGGCGCGGCGGGCGAGCGCCCCGGCCGCCGCGTGCAGTCCCGGCTCCGCACCGACCACCCCTGGGTGCGGCGCCGTCAGGCAGTAGCGCGGGCAGCTCGGGTCGCGGGGTCCTGAGGCGGGCGGCCTCCTCGGCGGCGGCGGCGGCGGCGACCGGGCGGCGGCGGCCGAGCGGCGGCGATGCTGTGGACGCGGCTGGCGGCGGCCGAGTGGGCGGCGCTGGTCTGGGAGCTGCTGGGGGCGTCCGTGCTGCTCATCGCGGTGCGCTGGCTGGTGCGGCGGCTGGATAAGCGGCCGCAGGGCCTGGGCCGGAGCGGGCCTCCAGCCCCGCCGCCCGGCGCGGCCGCGAACTCGGCCCTAGACCCAGGTGAGGCCTGGGCCTGAGCGCCACCCCCCCTCCCCCCTCCCCCCTCCCCGCGCCCCGCTCGCTGGCCTGGGTCCCCTCCCCTCGCCCGGCCTGGGTCCCTTTCACTCCTCAGGCCTGGGTCTCCTCCCCTCGCCCGGCCCGGGTCCCCTCAGCCTGGTGGCCTGGGTCCCCTCAGCTTGGTGGCCTGGGCCTCCTCCCCTCGCCCGGCCTGGGTCCCTTTCACTCCTCAGGCCTGTGTCCCCTCCCCTTGCCCGGCCTGTGTCCCCTCAGCTTGGTGGCCTGGGCCTCCTCCCCTCGCCCGGCCTGGGTCCCTTTCACTCCTCAGGCCTGTGTCCCCTCCCCTTGCCCGGCCTGTGTCCCCTCAGCTTGGTGGCCTGGGCCTCCTCCCCTCGCCCGGCCTGGGTCCCTTTCACTCCTCAGGCCTGTGTCCCCTCCTCTCGCCCAGCCTGAGTCCCCTTCTCTCCTCAGGCCTGGGTCCCCCCCCCCCCTCCCCTGGCCTGGGTCCCCTCCTCTTGCCTGGCCTGGGTCCCTTTCATTCCCCAGGCCTGGGTCCCCTCTCTTCTCCCGACCCAGGTCCCCTCAGATTGGTGGTCTGTGTCCCCTCCCCTCGCCCGGCCTGGGTCCCCTCAGCTTGGTGGCCTGGGTGCCCTCAGCTTGGTGGCCCCTCGCCTGCCCTGTGTCCTCTTAGCTTGGTGGCCTTTGTCCCCTCCCCTTGCCAGGCTTGGGTCCCCTTCACTCCTCAGGCCTGGGTCCCCTCCCCTTGCCCGGCCCGGGTCCCCTCAGCTTGGTGGCCTGTGTTCCCTCGCCTGCCCTGTGTCTCCTTAGCTTGGTGGCGTGTGTCCCCTCCCCTTGCCCAGCTTGGGTCCCCTTTACTCCTCAGGCCTGAGTCCCCTCCCCTTGCCCGGCCCGGGTCCCCTCAGCTTGGTGGCCTGTGTTCCCTCGCCTGCCCTGTGTCCCCTTAGCTTGGTGGCGTGTGTCCCCTCCCCTTGCCCAGCTTGGGTCCCCTTTACTCCTCAGGCCTGAGTCCCCTCCCCTTGCCCAGCCCGGGTCCCCTCACCTTGGTGGCCTGTGTCCCCTCCCCTCGCCTGGCCCGGGTCCCCTCAGCTTGGTGGCCTGTGTCCCCTCCCCTCGCCCGGCCTGGGTCCCTTTCACTCTTCAGGCCTGTGTCCCCTCCTCTCGCCCAGCCTGAGTCCCCTTCTCTCTTCAGGCCTGGGTCCCCCCCCCCCCGGCCTGGGTCCCCTCAGCTTGATGGCCTGTGTCCCCTCAGCTTGGTGGCCTGTGTCCCCTCCCCTCGCCCGGCCTGGGTCCCCTCCACTCCCAGGCCTGGGTCCTCTCCCTCCGCCCGGCCCGGGTCCTTTTCATTCCCCAAGCCTGGGTCCCCACCCCTCCCAGGGCCTCAACTCTGTCCTGGGGCAGGGCTCTGCCCCCTCCCCTGGCGGGCCCGAGTCTGGTGTTTTGGGCGAAGGCCTGGAGTAAGTCCCGGAGGCTTCATGCGCACACGATAGGGAAGCGGGGAGCCGCGGGAGTGGCGCCCCTGTCTCCGGGCAGTCTTCATCCGCTTGGCTCCTTCGTTTGGCCGAGTTCTTCTCCAGGCCCTGCGGTCTGTGGTCCTCTCCCTCGCGGCCTCGCTCTGCCGTGCCACAGTGGTGGGCTTCCCAGACCGTGTGCGCCTGCAGGCGTTAGGGACCCTGCTTCTTCATACTGAGTTCACTCTCTCGCCAGAAAGTCGGGTTTCTTTTTGGAGAGTCAGCGGTCGTTCCTTAAGTACTCTGATAGGAGGATGGCGTTTAATTAGCAGAAAGTAAAGTTAATGACCGCGTCTCGGGATCTCGGGGCTAACCGTCAGGGTCCGTACGGATGGCTTCCTTCTGGTGTCCTGGCCCTGCAGCTGAGCACACAGGCCCCAGGAAGGCCCGCCGGTGGTTGAGAGCACGCGGCTGGGAGGCTGGGGCCGGCTGGGACTGTAGGCCTGCTGACACCCGGTCCGCTTCCCCTCCGTCCTTGGGTTGCTTCCCTTTCCTCGCCTCCTGGAGAGAGTTTTAGCCGGTATGTTGAGAAAATAGCACGCTGATTTGTCCGGTCACACCGCCAGCCCTCTGCCAAGTAGCCACACGACGCCGAGACTGCACACCGCCTGCGTGCTGAAGCTAGATGATGTGTGGGGCCACGAGGTCAGGGTTGGGAGCGCCCCCCCCCTTTTTTTTTAAGATTATTTATTTGTTTTTGAGAGAGAGAGGTACTTGTATTCTCTCACGAGCAGGGGAAGGGCAGAGAGAGGGGGAGAGAGAATCCCAAGCAGGCTCCATACTGTCCATGCAGAGCCCGACACGGGGTTGGATCCCAGCAACCCGTTGGATCATGACCTGAGCCAAAATCAACAGTTGGACGCTCAACCGACTGAGCCACCCAGGTGTCACTGAAGTCATTTTTTAGGCTTATAAAAAATTACAAAACTAGTATGAAGCAAATGTATGTGCGAAAAGGTGCTCAACGTCGCCAGCCAGTGGTGAAATACAGATTAAACCTCCAACGAGATACTGCACCTGTTAAAATGACTAAAATGAAAGGAGCCAGTACCGCAAGCTGCTGGTGGAAATGCTGAGAAACTGGGTCTCTCATTTACTGCTGGTGGAAATGTTACAGGGGCAGCCACTCTGAAATCAATTTGGCAGTTTCTCAAAAACGTAACTGTGCGCTGTATTTTTGGGCATTTATCCTAGAGACATGAAAACATTTTTACACAAAAACCCGTATGTGAATGCTTATAACTACTTGTAGTTTCCAAGACCTGGAAAAAGGCCAAATGTTTCTCGAGGGACAAAAGGGTAATAAGACTGGCATGTTCACACCACGGAATGCTGCTCAGCAGTGAGAAGGAAGGAGGTGGTGGTGTGTCTCAGGAGTATCGTGCTAATTGAAAAAAGCCAAGGAGGTTTAGAGGGTGTGATTCCATTTATCAGAATGTTCTTGAAAGATTACGGTGGAAGAGAACAAATTAGTGGTTGCCAGGGTCTGGGGACAGTGGAGGAGGTGGGGAGGGGGGCAGTTCTGTGATCATGACTTTATCCACGTGATGGGTGGTGGTGGAAGCACGTACAAAGAAGAGCAGAGTCGTGCCGACGCTGGTGAGGCTTAGCCGGTGTCACTTCCCTGATTTGGGTGCGGCACTGTCACCAGCGATGGGTCCCCAGGAACTTCCCATACTATTGTTTGTGTTTATAGTTTTTTTCAAAATAAAAAGTTAAATCTATGCCATTCGTTTAGATTCCCTGATGTTAGTAGCTTACATAATCACTAGGAGTAGGACAGCCTGGGAGTGTTCATTCAGCTCGCAGACCTGACTGGGTTTCCTGTACCGTCATCTTTGTCTGTCAGTCAGGGTTTGGCCGATACTTTGGATTCCAGCCCGAGGGTCGAGGGTCGGCAAACCGCATCTTGCCAGCCAAATCCAGCCCCCACCTGCTTTTTCAGTCTTGCTGGATCTGTAGCTGTTCTTGAGTGTTCGAGAGACCTTCTCGCTCACAAGTCTCACCCTTAGTCTGTGGCCCTTTATGGATGTTTGCTGACCCCATTTCTAGCCTCCTTGCTTGTAACTCCCTTCTGTCAGTGAGGAACTGGACTCTCCTTAGCCATGGTGTATCCAGGTGCTTGCCGACCCCTCAGGCTGGTGTAAAGTAGCTTCAGGATCGTGGACCTGTAGAATGTACAGTCACTGGGTTCGTTCACCACCACTCCTTGTGCTTCTGTTGTCCACTTGGAAGGTCTTTCTCCATCTTTTTGTTTATTTACTTATTTTTTAGTATGTGACTCACAAATGTGTTTCTTTTATTCTTTTTCTTTTTTTTTTTTTTTAACATTTATTCATTTTTGAAAGACAGAGAGAGAGCACAAGCAGGGGAGGGGCAGAGACAGAGGGAGACACAGAATCCAAAGCAGGCTCCAGGCTCTGAGCATCAGCACAGAGCCCGACACGGGGCTCAAACTCATGAACTGTGAGATCATGACCTGAGCCCAAGTCGTACACTCAACCTACTGAGCCTCCCCAGGCACCCCCCAAAAACATGTTTCCAAAAGTCAGAACATAAGAGCGATGTTCAGAGATGTTTTTCTCCCCTGTGCTGGCCCTCTGTCCATTCTTCCTGTCCAGTTTCCATACTCCACTCCTACTGGGAGTTTCTGCTTTATTCTTTATTTGGTACAGGTGAGCAGGTATTCGTATACTGTATTACAGTGTGTATTAAACAGTGTATTAAAGCAGTGGTTTTTATTCAGATTGACTTTCTAACATATTACATGTGCTACAAAATAATAAGCCTGTGTAACCTAATAACTAAAACTGATAGTTGTGAATAATTTGTCAGTGTCAAACCTAGCAGCACGGACTTTACATGTATTTTTTACCTCACTCTTACTGTAGCCTGAGGGGTAGAACTGTCATTATATCCATTTTATAGATGAGGAAACTGAGGCTTAGAGTTTACATAACTTGTCCAAGGTCACACAGTTAGTGCCGTGATGTGATGGAATTGTTCTGTTTAGGGCTTGCTTGGTTGCAAGGACAAATTAGCCCAGATCAGAAGGGTGGCTTTAGAGCAAAGACACAGGAATGGCATGAAGACTGGACTTTTCTAGGAATGGGTGTGGCCTCTCTGTTTATTTGGAGCGTCTGCCCCAGTTATCCCAACCCCTTGCATGTGACTTTGACCTACTTTGTGACGTTCACATCAGTTTCCCATCACTGAGCCACCTCTGTTGCTCTTATATCGAGGTTTGTAGGGAATCACCTGGGTACCCCCCCTAGGTGGAGTGGTCAGTAGGCCCTCCCCTTGAAGTTCTGTGGCAGATTTGGGGTCTGTGCGGTACACTCATTGTTTAAAAGGCCAGTATCCCCTTTGCCAATAAGTAATAGCCAGTTTTGAAATCTTGGAGTTGGGTGGGGAGAGATGGTATTAAAAGTTAAAAAAAACAAAACAAAACAATTTAATGTTTTTTTTTTTTGAGAGAGAGAGCATCCAAAGCATGCTCCAAGCTGTCAGCACAGAGCCCGACACAGGGCTTGAACCCACGAGTTGTGAGGTCATGACCTGAGCTGAAGTCAGATGCTCAACCAGCTGAGCCACCCAGGTGCCCTGGCATTAAAAGTTTTTTAAAAAAGAAATTCACAGAAAAGATGGGGTAATATAAGAACTCTTTGCTTATAGCTATCATCCAGCTACAATGGGTATTAATATTTTGTGAATCTTTTTCTATCTCTCACTGCCTCCCTCCTTTGCTCTCCTGCTAGAATAATTTATTTTTTAATTTTTATGTATTTTTTATTGATTTATTCTGAGAGAGAGAGAGAGAGCAGGTGCACAAGCAGGGAAGGGGCAGAGAGAGGGTGAGACAGAATCCCAAGCAGGCTCCACACCATCAGAGCTTGATGCAGGGCCTGAACTTACAAACTGTGAGATCATGACCTGAGCCAAGGTCAAGATTGGATGCTTAGCCGACTGTGCCCCCCCACGGGTCCCCCTGCTAAAGTGTTTTCAAGTCAATCCTGGGTGTCCCATCACTTCATTTGTAAACACCTCCTAAAACCCTCTACTCCTTGGTTTCATTTTGTATCAGTGTGTGCATTTCTCTTCATCTCCTCTAGGGGTTTCTCTCTTTTTACTGTCAGGTTCCACTTTAGGCTCACTGTCTTTGTGTTTGTTCCTTGTTATTCCTGGTTTATTATTGGCATTAGAGCCAGCATGTATGTGCTTGTGACTCCCACAACCAATTTTTCCCACTCTGAACTTCTTCTAAATCGAAACACCTGATCGGTAGGCATTAAGATGTTTTTGATGCTCAGTGCGTAAGTCTCCACCTCTTCTAGTTCTAGTATTCTCTGCCTTGGGTCAGGTCACTCATAGGCACCTGGACCAGAAATCTGAGTGTCATCCTAGGCTGCCTGCAGGCCCACACACCCCTCCTCATGGCCTCTGATCCATCCGTCCTTCACACCTCCAGTTTTTCTCACCTAAGTGCTTGTTTCCAGCCCCATTACAACGCTAGTCTGTACCCCAATATTTCTTCCTTCTCCCCGATTCTTGCTGACCACACTTAAACCTGCGACCTGCTCTTTCTCTGAAGGTGTGGATTAGAGCTCCTGCTCCAATTCACATGCACTTGCTGAGTGGCTGTGTCACTCGAACAAGTGACTGAGTGTCTCTGTGATCCAGGTTCTTCATCTGTAAAGTGGGGTGAACAGTGGTGAGACCTGCCACACAGAGAAATCATGCTGGTTAAATACTTTGTGTAGTGCGCTTACACCGGAGCCAGGCACATGGAAAGCCCCCCCCCAAACCTCAAACATTAACTACTTAATATTAGCAAAGTGACTGCCAGAGCCATCTCTGAGGCTCCTCTGGTTAAATCTTTGTATAATTTCCTTTACTTATGGAATGAAGTGCACGTGTATCTATAGGATGCATCTCTAGAGTTGTATTTTTTTTTTCCCAACTTTTTTTATTTATTTTTGGGACAGAGAGAGACAGAGCATGAACGGGGGAGGGGCAGAGAGAGAGGGAGACACAGAATCGGAAACAGGCTCCAGGCTCCGAGCCATCAGCCCAGAGCCTGACGCAGGGCTCGAACTCACGGACCGCGAGATCGTGACCTGGCTGAAGTCGGACGCTTAACCGACTGCGCCACCCAGGCGCCCCTAGAGTTGTATTTTTGACGGATATTGTTCACATGCCCTCCTTGGGTTTGTTCTAGATTACACTCTAAGTAGCACCAAATGATGTGCCTGTTCCCCCAGTGTGAGTACCTACTTAGAAAGTTAGTGTGATTGTGTCACGTTATAGTATCAGGTTCTAAGATTCTTATCCAAATAAACCAGAAATTGCTTATCTAAATTTGGTTAGATTATGATCGATTGGGAAACAGTTTCAGAAAGCTCTCATAGGAGGCTCATAGACTACCAAAAATATGGACAAACACTGGCTTGAAATGAAACTGAAGCCAGCATTTTTGCCACTTGTGTTTTTTGTTTTGTTGCTCGTAAGAAAACAATGTACTTCTCACCATCAGATTAATTCTTGTCTTGGCCTAGGTGAGATGACAATGGATGCTATCTTGGCTCGTTTGAAACTCCTGAATCCAGATGACCTTAGAGAAGAAATTGTGAAAGCTGGATTGAAATGTGGACCCATTACATCAACCACAAGGTTCATTTTTGAGAAAAAATTGGCTCAGGCTCTACTGGAGCATGGAAGAACACTGCCTTCACAGCCTCCTGGCCACGACATGTCAGGAGCCACAACCATAAGCCAGGACGCACAGAGAAATTGGAAGTCGGCTGTAGGGAGCCAACCTGAGCAGGTTGGCTTGTCTGAGGACAGAGATTTTGGTTACAGCGTGGGCCTGAATCCTCCAGAGGAAGATGTCGTGATGTCTAAGACCTGCTCTCTGTCCTTCGGTGCTGCCACTGGGGTCAACGGTCACAAAGCCATGGTGATGGCCTCTGCAGGGCCGCCTCTGTACTATGGGGTATGCTCGGCGTACGAGGACATCCCTGCAAGAAACGGTAATGTGACAGGCACCTGGTGTTTCTCACATGGGGTGGATGGACAGCAGGGGAAGGTGATTTTGAAAATCACAAACTACAGAGAAGAATTAGGCCCCATAATTGCATTGCCCCAAATGAACCATCGTCAGCATTTTTTTTTTTTAATTTTTTTTTTTTTTTTTAATGTTTATTTATTTTGGGGACAGAGAGAGACACAGCATGAATGGGGGAGGGGCAGAGAGAGAGGGAGACACAGAATCGGAAGCAGGCTCCAGGCTCTGAGCCATCAGCCCAGAGCCTGACGCGGGGCTCGAACTCACGGACCGCGAGATCGTGACCTGGCTGAAGTCGGACGCTTAACCGACTGCGCCACCCAGGCGCCCCTCGTCAGCATTTTTATATAGAATTCTGCTGAATTATTTGTAAATCTACATGTGAATTTTTATAAAGAAAATTGGATTCTGTGAGACATGCTTCACTTGCAAGTAGTTTTTGGCTGGCTACCATTTCTTGATTAATCTTCTTCCTCCTTTTTTTTTTATTCAATATAAGCTGAACCCCTTTTATGTTAATGTAAATGGCTAATGCAGCTATAAGTAATTTTCAACATCAAAGAATTGCAATTTTATTTTATTTTTTTTAATTTTTTTTTTTTAACGTTTATTTATTTTTGACAGAGACAGAGCATGAACAGGGGAGGGTCAGAGAGAGAGGGAGACACAGAATCTGAAACAGGCTCCAGGCTCTGAGCTGTCAGCACAGAGCCTGACACGGGGCTCGAACTCACGGACCGCGAGATCATGACCTGAGCCGAAGTCGGACACTGAACCGACTGAGCCACCCAGGCGCCCAAGAATTGCAATTTTAAACAAGACTAGAGTAGGTAGCATTGGAAAGAATTAATGAAAGCCTGATATTGATTAGAATGTCAGAAATCCAGACTATCACTATTGTGATATCATTTGGGGTGGCACCCCAAAATAGGAGATTAGACACATTATGTACCATGAGTAGAACTGAATGTTTATTTTGAGAGAGTACGCGCGAGCAGGGGAGGGGCAGAGAGAGGCGGGGGACAGAGGATCTGAAGTGGGCTCTGCTGACGGCCGACAGGCCACTGTGGGCCAACTCACGAACCTTGAGTTCATGACCTGAGCCAAAGTCAGACGCTTGACTGACTCAGCCACCTAGGAACCATGAGATCATGACCTGAGCCAGAGTCAAGAGTCGGATGCTCGACCAACTAACTGAGCCACCCAGACACCCCAAAAGGTGTGCATTTTCCTTTGAAAGCCACTGCCCTCCAGAAGCTGTTAGTACTCACTGTGTTTGCGAGAGTAACTTTCCCAGTCTGTCTACAGTATTGAACGCAAGGTTTTTATATCTGTAAAAAGGGAAGTCTTGTTTCCGTTCTGTCAGCCAAACTCCAGGTTATTGAACTTTCCTTTTTATGTTTTGAATAAGGGAAACCTCGTCTTGTAGGTCAGTTACTTTTTATATGGTTTTAATTTATTATTAATTGTATGAATCTGTTGGTCATATCTACTGACCGTTTTTACTGGGCAATAGACATTACGATTCTTCTCTTATATTGGTTAAAATTTTTTTCTCCCCATTAAAAAATTTTTTTTTCTTCCCATTTGTATTTTATGTATTTTTGAGAGTTTCAAGCAAGCTTGATTGTGATAGTTCACCTACAGAACTTTAATATTCTTATGTAATAGGAACTTTTCCTTTATGTATTCTGGGTTTCTTGGTACACTTAGAAAGGCATTCCCCACCCAAAATTATGTTTAAAATTCTCTTGCAATAGTCATAATTTTTAACTTGCTTTTTTTGTTATTTTTATTTATAACATTAATCCAGGAGTTTTATTTTTCAGTATGAAATCGTATCCTTAGATACAGTAAAGTTACACATGTGTATAGCATACACATTATTTACATTCACGTCCATGCATATGATCAGTCTTATTAACTGTGTTGTTTTGACTAGCTAAGGCCCTTTTTCTCAAGAATGACTTGGCTCAGGTCATGATTTCATGGTTTGTGAGCTCAAGCCCCACATCGGGCTCTGTGCTGACAGCTGTCAGCACAGGGGCCCCCTTCAGATCCTCTGTCTCTCTCTCTGCCCCTCAGCTGTGCATGTATGCGTCTCTGTGTCTCTCAAAAAGAAGTCAACATTTTTTAAAAATGGCTTTAAGATTAAAAACCTGAAATACTGGGGCACCTGGCTGGCTCAGTTGGAGGAGCGTGCGACTCTTGATCTTGGGGTCGTGAGTTCAGGCCCCACATTCGGTGTAGAGATTACTTAAAAATAAAACCTTTAAGAAACAAATCTGAAATACTAATGTGAAAGAAATCAGACAGCTGGTAATGGTTATTATGAAACTCGGGGCCTTCGGGTGTGAGCCAGTTACTTCTCTGTGATTTTCCTGTTACTTTTCCTACACAGAAAGGATTCATGTTTATGAAGATAAAAAGGAAGCACTGCAAGCTGTCAGAATGATCAAAGGATCTCGATTTAAAGCTTTTTCAAGTAGAGAAGATGCTGAGAAATTTGCTAGAGGACTTTGTGATTATTTCCCTTCTCCCAGCAAAGCCTCTTCAGCACTTTCTCCTGTGAAAACAGCACCACTCATGAGCGGTGGTGGGCTGAAAGGTGAGTTATATAGCAGTCCGCTTCTGGTACTGCTGTCAGGGTTACACCTGGTGGTTTCTGGGCCCTCTTTCCTGATGTGTTGTGACTGGTTTTCTCCTCCTTTGAGAGAAGTCCAGTTTGCCAGGAAGTAGAGAGCTGAGGCCTAGGCCACGGAGTCGCCGAAGGAGAGTGGGTCGGTCGCCTGGTCTGGGAAGGACTAGGGACCCTGAGGGTAGAGGCAGCGGGGGCACTGAGTGGGCCCTGAACCTGACAAGGCCACTGTTGGCCCTTCCCTTCTGCTGCCTCTGTCTCCCTCTCTGCCTGCTGCCATGGGATCCTGGGGCTTTTTTAGATGCTGAGACCTGTCTCCTTCCCGCCTGCAGCCACACCTACTTCTAGGACGGTGGTGCCTGCTTTGGCACACATAGTCCTGCAGACGGAGCTGGCCTGCGGGGGGAGCCCTGTAGCCCGGAATCCCACCACACCTGCTCCAGCTCTGAACAGGGGTCTCGTGAGAGGCCTTTTCGGTAGGCCTTGTGCAGAACCCCAGCAGCCTCTGACCGTGGCCCACGCTCCGCCTTGCCCCCTCCTGGAGCCCGCAGCTGTCCTGCTTCCTAGGCTGGCTGGGGCTCCTGGGGAAGGCACCCTCTCCTTATGGACATACAGCCTTCAGTCGAAAGCTCCGCCAGCCTGTTTTCCTCTGCTTCCTTCTTCTGCTCACACAGGTGCTTCGTAGACGAAGCCACAGTGATTTCTAATACTTAGAGGTTTCCCTCTTTGCAGTCGGTGAAAATACTCAGATTGTTTTCAGACATTCTCGGGTGTTGTAATTAAAATGACAAATAGTCTTGGCTCACTGTGCCTTCGTGGGCGTGCTCCATGCACGTGGAGGTTCCTGTGTGCGTGCGGTGGTGTGCCCTCACCCTCCTCGCAGCCTTTTCTAGCTGCAGGCCACTCAGGCCCTTTTGCACTTGGACTCCTGCTGTGGTGGCACATTTGTGCCCCGCTGTTGGCTAGCGCACTCCCAACTAGGTGGTGATGAGCTTGTGTGGGGGCGATTTCTGCGGCCTCAGCGTAGCACACAGTGGGTGATGAGAAAATGTTGGTGAAGTTAAACATTCTTAAATCCTTTCTCTTGATGACAGATGGTTTGTACCCACCTGAGTCTGAAACTGTAAACAAAGAGCGAGCCAACAGTTACAAAACCCCCCGTACTCAAGATCTCACTGCCAAACTTCGAAAGGCTGTGGAGAAGGGAGAAGACGACACCTTTTCTGATCTCACCTGGAGTAACCCCCGGTATCTGATTGGTTCGGGGGACAATCCCACCATTGTGCAGGTAAGCCTGCTTCTGGCACCGTTAGCCTCGGAAGACTGTGCTTGGCAGAAATGAAGCTCACATCTACAGTCTTCTTTCAGGAAGGATGTCGGTACAATGTTATGCATGTTGCTGCCAAAGAGAATCAGGCTTCTATCTGCCAGCTGACCCTAGAGACTCTGGAAAACCCCGAGTTTATGCGACTCATGTACCCGGATGATGACCAGAACATGCTGCAGCAGCGCATCTATTACATCGTCGACCTGTACCTAAACACGCCTGACAAAGTGGTGAGTGCTCCTAGGAGAGGTCATGTCAGCCTGGCAGCAAGCTTGGTGTCCCCGTGTGCATTTCCCCACATCGCCATGCACGTGGAGGGTGGGACAGGAGACGCGCGTTCATCATGCTCAGCTGCCTTCAAATTAGGGGTGGGGACGGGATCTGTTCACACATAGGAGATCTGCCGTCCCAGGCGGGGTGTACGTGGGTCTCACCTGTGGCCAGAATTGCTGCAGGAACACGTCCCTCCTGGCCTTTGTCCGGGGAGACCTGAGCTGGGCTTTGATGAGAGGCTGAGCCAACGCCAAAACCTAGAGAGAAAAGAAAGTAAGAGGTTGTGGTGCCTTTTATTCGAGGGTTCTGTGTGGTTTTTTTTTTTTCCCCCACTTAATATGAGGAATCTTTCCTGTGGAGGTAAAAATCTCAAAGGTTTGGTTTTTAATGGTGCATAAGGCTTATGTAAGAATTGTTAAAACAGAAGAATTTTACATAGTTTTGTAAGGCAGAACCCAGTGATAGCTTAGAGCCAAGACTTGTGAGCCCTGAGCAAGCCCGGGAGTTGGGAAAGTTGTGGTTGGAAGGAGAGGGAATGACAGAAGCGTGCTGAAGGTGTCATGACTCACTGTTTCATGACACATACTGAATGGGACACATCAAACTCCACGGTCGCAGAGCAAGGGTAACCTTTAAATTAACAAGAGAGAAAAGGGAGTGAAGACACATTTGGCCAATCTGGCACAATTCTAGAAGGAGGTATGGGAGAAAGCGATGATTATACATATGGAAGCATTACTAATTGTAAAAGAAGACAGAAGGAGCACAGAGTTCTGTGCTTTAGACTCAATAAGGAAGGATTCCTGACTTGGTTATTACAATCAGGAAGTGTGACTTGAAAGGTAAAACAGAGAAGCGTGTGTCCTACAGAAAATACAGTATTTACAGAAAATATGCATATGTACATCCACAAGGAACGTTAATAAATTCTTGAAATTAGATGTGATAGGCTATCTTTGAGCAGAACTCACTAAGAGTAGGAATCAAAGTATTAGACACAAGTACCTGGCTTGGCAGAGCCCAGTGTCGGTGAGAAACACCCAGAGCCTGCTGTCTGGGCAGGAGAAGCGGTTCCTGGCAGGAATGCGGGCAGAGGCAGGAGTCACATTTGCAGAGCTCGGAACAGGTTAGAGACGGATGTTCTGTGGTGCCAGGGAGAGGGGTGGCCAGAAGGACGTGGGCTGTTAGGTGCTGAGTGGAAACACTCACCCCTGCTGTGCCGCGATCGGTGTCCCCCCGCCTCTGCAGGCCTGGCACAGGAGGTCAGGCTATGAATGGATCTCGGGCCCAGAGCAGGAGTGTCCCCAGGACAGCATGAATTGAGAAAGTGCTAATGCAGAGAATGCACTAGAGCAGATCTAGGAAAGGCCAGCCTGTTTTGATAAATGAAGCTATACTGGAACACGAGTCTGCTCGTTCTTTCTGTGTCATCGTGGCCTCAGACACGCATAGAGCAGGGTGGCTGCCCTTGGCTGAGGCAGCTTGCCAACCTGGACGAGCGGGCAGGGTGCGGTCAGCACTGCTACGGGCAGACACCCAGACCTCTCCGGGTTCGTGTGGGCAGTCGTGTGGGATGGTGAGGTGGTCCTGGAGGGTGTGGAACAGGGAGTGGGTGCTTCCTGGAGGATATTTGTTCCCACGGGATCACTTGGATCACCTCTGGGGGATGCACAAGGTGGCGGTGTGAGTGTGAGTGCAAGTGGCAAGGCCCACGAGGAGTCTCGGAAGCCCGTGCAAGAGGCTAAGGGGAGGCCGGCACGTGGGGGACTTGCGAGCTGGGACATGCCATCCTTGGTAGTCACAGGTGGACCGTGGCATTGAGTTCCTGGCCCTGGTCGATGGGAGTGGGTTCTGTTTCGGATGTGCTGCATTTGAGCCTGTGGCCGTTGCAAGTGAGGGTGCCCGGTTGAGGCGGGCTCCACAGCTCTTGGGCTCAGGGACGCTGTTAGTCGAAGGCCCGCTGATCTGTAGGCCTCAGTGGAAAGTATCCGGGGAGCGTTGGGAAGCGTCCTGAGGTCAGGAGCAGAGAGTCTCATTTACTGTGGTGTTGGCCGCGAGAGAGGGTTGAGGGCAGACCAGGTTCACAGACTTTGTTTTATTCTGGGTATTGCATCCATCTGTGTACCTCACCTTTTGAGCATTGATCATAGGACTTTGTACTGGGCCCTGAATTGTTAAAGATGCAGTTTACTGAGCGGTAGTTATGCCCCAGCTCACTTGTCAGCTCCGTCTGGGCCTGGGCACCTGTTAAGTGGGGTGCTGGGCTAGCCTCAAGCTCTGGCTTCAAGTGAGGGTAAGTGCTAACACGCCAATTATTTCTCAGTTATAAAAACAATGCCTTTCTATGGTCTTTTGTTTTTGAGCGTTTTTTGTTCTGCTAAATACCTATTTTTATCTTAAAGCAACTTTATGAGACAAACATAAATAAATATTCTTCCTCTGCACCTCTCACAGGGCTATGACACACCATTGCATTTTGCTTGTAAGTTTGGGAATGCAGACGTGGTCAATGTGCTTTCTTCACACCCTTTGATTGTAAAAAACCCAAGGAATAAATATGATAAAACTCCTGAAGATGTAAGTATTTATTTTTGGTTTTAAGTTTATTTATTTACGTTTTTGAGAGAGCATCTGCATGTGTGTGCACATGCACATGAGTGGGGGAGGGTCAGAGAGTGAGGGAATCCCAAGCAGGTTCCTCACTGTCTGCCCAGAGCCCGATGTGGGGTTCCATCTCACAAACCGTGAGATCATGATCTGAGCCGAAACCAAGAGTTGGACACTTAACCAACTGAACCATCCAGATGCGTCTGTAAGTATCTACTAAATTGCTGTTACTATATAGTACTAGATATGAAAATACACAAAGTTAGAGTCACTGTGAAGTCACAGTAACTGAACATGTTTGCGTCACAGGCACATCTTAGAACCATGATTACTGAGTAACAGGCATAGCTCCTGGCTTTCATCAAGTTTCCTCTGTGCGTACCTCAGTTGACCAGGGAACTGGAGAACAGAGGAGGTGATGGTGTTGGTCGTTTGGGTGATGATGATGTTGCTGATGGTAATGAGAAGGTGGTGAGGATGACAGAGGAGAGGTGGTGATAACGAGGGAAATGGTGGTGATGGTGGGGATGATGGTGATGTTGGTGCTGGTGGTGATGGTGATAATGGAGATGAGGATGACAGTGATGATGATGATGGTGGTGATGGTGGCGGTGATGATGATAAGGCCGGGGAGGATGGTGCTAGTGGTGCTGGTAATGGTGATGACAGTGATGATGGTGGTGAGGTTGGTGATGGCAGTGATGAGGATGATGGTACTGAAAGCTGACGTGTTTAGCTCATGATGTACCAGCCGCCGTCCTAAGCCCCTCCCAGATATTCTCACCTGACCTATACAAGCCTTGTTAGGATTGATATTGGCCGTTGAGCAAAATGTGCCTTAGAGAGGGCAGAAGTGAGGTGGGGAGGGAGGTGGACCTGACGGAAACTGAAAGAAGCGTGATTTGTACTGTGCATCGGAGCTGTTGGCAAGCTGACCTGGGTCAGCCAGCCCTTGAGATGGAATCTGTAAGGATCTTCATCTGGTAGCAAATGCCACCTGTGTAGTTGCTGTGGTTACGAAGATAGTGCCCATTTTCTATAGAAACTAGAATACATGTAACAGAAAATTTTTCATTCTATAACTCAGAAAATTACTATTATTTTTCACATGTATGACTCAACTGTTTGTGTGCATAGGTATGTATATTTATTCAATATAAGATGGTCTTTGGTAACTGCTATTCTTTTTAAATTAAAAAAAAATTTCTTGATGCTTGTTTATTTTTGAGAGAGACAGAGGCAGAACATGAGTGTGGGAGGGGCAGAGAGAGAGGGAGACACAGAATATCAAGCAGGCTCCAGGCTCTGAGCTGTCAGCACAGAGCCCAACACGGGACTTGAACCCACGAACCGTGAGATCGTGACCTGACCCGAAGTTGGACACTTCATGGACTGAGCCACTCAGGCGCCCCAGTAACTGGTATTCTTTAAAGCATTTGCTTTTCGGGGCGCCTGGGTGGCTCAGTTGGTTGAGCATCCGACCTCGGCTCAGGTCATGATCTCACAGTTCATGGGTTCGAGTCCCGCGTCGGGCTCTGTGCTGACAGCTCGGAGCCTAGAGCCTGCTTTGGATTCTGTGTCTCCCTCTCTCTCTGCCCCTCCCCTGTTCATGCTCTGTCTCAAGAATAAAAAATAAACAGTAAAAAAAAAAAAAAAAAAAAAAAAGGCATTTGCCTTTCCTCACAATCAGTTACACATTTTAAAAAATAGTTGCACTACTTACAGAGTAGAGTTTAGTTTGTTTTTTTCACAGGCTGGCAGGAGATGTTAATTTTGTAGTTCCTTCCTTATTTTAAGGTTATTGTGGTTTTTTATTATTTCTAGTAAGAATGTTCTTGGAACATCCTGCAATTCCTTAAGGAAGAAAGTTGATTCCTAGAATAGCAAGAATAAAACACCGTATTCTCGTTAAATAGGAACTGTTTTAACCCATCTAAACAAGAGCAACAAACAGGCCCCCAGGCATTGGAGCTCATAGAACTAAAAATTACAAGTGTCTCTGCCTGTGTTTGCCTAACTGAACATGCCTTTCCTTGAGGAAAACTAGAAAGTGTAGGGTAACACGAAGAAAGAAAATCCGTTCACTCCCAGGGTTTGTTTTTCTTGTCCTGATCCCTTTAGCTTTTATAGAACGTTTTGGGAGAAAATTGTACTGTTCAACATGGGTTTTTTGGTTGTGAGTTTGATGAAATATTTACCATTAGGACACTATCCTTTTTTTGTTAACCTTAAAACTTGCTTTTATAAAATTATTTTAATGATAAAATGTGACAAATTAAGATTTAAAGTGTTCACATACTGTGTCTTTTTAAAATAGGTCATTTGTGAAAGAAGCAAAAATAAGTCTGTGGAGCTGAAGGAGCGGATCAGAGAGTACTTAAAGGGTAAGGGGGACCCTGGCCTGGCGTCGTGGGGAGTGGATCCTCTCTCAGGGTGACAGCCTGAGGGTCGTCTTCTGCTTCCTGAACCCCCAGCTCAATGCCATCTTGTTGTCCTGTCATCCCTCCTTTGAAGCCTGAGCTTTTCCGAGAGACGCGGGTTGTCTGTCCTTTGACTATTGCTCGTGGCTTCACCCCGTCATCCCTGCCCGTGTCTCGTGCAGCAGGACCCTCTCTGGTCCCTGCTACCTGGGCACGGCCTGCAAGTTGGCAGAGCAGAGAGTGGGAGGGGCCCCTCCTGGAGCACTTGGGTCTGGGGTGTCAGTGGCTCCCCATCAGCCCTTTCCTGTGCCGCCTGCTGCACCCGGCCCTGCCGCTCCTGTAGCTACAGCTAGGACTGTCCTCACCTGGCTCCCAGAGGCAGCCCCGCTCCCGCCCTGGCCCAGCCCTCGGCGTTCTAGGCTGATGCTTGAATTTGCGTGAGCCATGGGGGCAGCCCTTCCCGATCAGGGCTGTGGGGGCTCTTCCCCGCCTTCTGGGCCTGCCTTTGATGGTGAAGAGCTTTAGAAGCGTGAAGATGGCCGGTTTCAGAAAGGGGTTGTTGCCGGTGGCTTCCTCTGGGCTGTTTCCAGTGTGTTCTGAAGGTGGAGGCACAGGTGCCTTTCCTTTAGTTTTCAGCTGGAAGTCTGGTGGCCCCATTTCCCGTCTTTCCTTCTCTCTTAGTTTCTGTTAGATCCGTTTAAAGCAAAGGTCAGCAGATGCCTGCCTGGCCTGCCACCTCCTTTGCAGATAAAGCTTTATTGGCACACCACAGCCACAGCTATCCTTCTGTACGTGGCGTCTGGGCCCCTTCCTGCTACACCGTCCCAGGTGACATCATCACAGTCCACCATCGTTCTTTCCGCATTTCACGAGAGTGTCGCATGATGCCGGGTCTGTTCGGAGTTGTGTGTTCGATGATAGAAGATTGTATCGTAGGGGCGCCTGGGTGGCTAGTCAGTTGAGTGTTCAGCTTCAGCTCAGGTCATGATCTTGTGGTTCGTGGGTTCGAGCCCCGCATGGGACTCTGTGCTGACAGCTCAGAGCCTGGAGCCTGCTTCGGATTCTGTGTTTTCTCTCTCTCTCTGCCCCTCCCCCACTTGCATGTTTCTCTCTCAAAAATAAACAAACTTAAAAAAAATGTATTAAAAAAGAGAGTTAAAATCGAACTTTCTCTTTTTAACAGTTCTCAGACTCCCATTATGCTAATGTTGTTCACACAGGCCCAGTCCTTTTAGTACCTGGGGGTGAGGAAGTCTGCTGCTGCCCTTCCTTCCTTCCCCTTATTTTCCTGGCAGAGGAACAATGTGTGGCTGAGTGAGTCTGGCAAAAACTGGCCGCTTCCCCAGGTCTTTTGGCTCCAGAGCTTTTGCACCTTTTAGAGCTTTTGCAGCCTTTTTATCACTGAACAGCTTGCAAAACCCTGGTGTTTCTCAGACTGCCTGACACGGCATTGAGGTGAGGACCTGCCCAAGCAGATGCCTTTAGCCGGTGTCTCCTCCTCCCAGGCCACTACTACGTGCCACTCCTGAGAGCTGAGGACACGTCGTCTCCGGTGATCGGGGAGTTGTGGTCTTCAGACCAGATGACCGAGACCTCTCACGTCAGCCATGGTGGAGGCGGCCCCAGAGACCCTGTTCTGACCCTGCGAGCCTTTGCAGGGCCCCTCAGCCCATCCAAGGTGAGCTGCTGTGGAAGCTTCTGGAACCAGCTCCTGGCCATCCCCACTGGAAGTGCCGGGTGTTCCAGCTCTTGCTTTGTGTTTGGTGTTGAGACCAAGACTTATGGAATCGTAGTCAGTTGGTGACAAGGCTTGAGAACATCTGCTGGAGAAACCAGAACGTGTCTTAACCCTGTTCCTCACTCGCTAGCCAGAGCGGATGCGGTGGTGAGCCCATACGTGAGAGAAGCGAAGTTTACTTGGGCTGACCCTCCATGCTGTCATCACCTGGTGCTCCGGTCCGTGTCAGTGGCCCTTCTCACAGTACATGCTGGTCTAGCCTGGCTGTCTATTCCCATATTCCTGGATTTGTATTGTCACTAGGAAACTTGCATTTGCAAACTGTGCAGTTCACCTTCTGGGCGGAGGTATATCATACACTGTGTGTCATTTTCCTCTCGTTAAAAATAATTTTAAAGGGGTGCTTGGCTGGCTTGGTCGGTTAAACGTCCACCTCTTCTTGATCTCAGCTTAGGTCTTGATCTCAGGGTTGTGAATTCAAGCCCCACATTGGGCTCCTTGCCGACAGTGCAGAGCCTGCTTGGGATTCTGTCTCTCTTCCTCTCTCTCTGTTCCTCCCTTGCTTGTTCTCTCTCAAAATAAATAAATAAACTTAATTTTTTTTTTTTTTTTTTTTTTTTTTTTTTTTAATAAAGGGGCACCTGGCTGGCTTGATGGGTGGAGCGTGAGACTCTTGATCTCAGGGTTATGAGTTCAAGCCCAACATTGGCAACGTTGAGTGTGGAGATTACTTAAAAATAAAATCTTTTTTTTTTTTTAATGTTTATTTTTGAGAGAGAGGGAGACACAGAATCCGAAGCAGGCTCCAGACTCTAAGCTGTCAGCACAAAGCTCAGTGCAGGGCTTGAACCCATGAAATGCGAGATTGTGACCCGAGCTGAAGTCGGGTTAACAGACTGAACCACCCACATGCCCCTACTTAAAAATCAAATCTGAAAAAAAAACAAAAATCGCTTGACATGAGACCTACCATCTTAACGAAATGTAAAGATAAATCATTTCATTTATTTTTTAAAGTCTATTTCTTTTGAGGGAGAAAGTGCACGTGAGCAGGGGAGGAATAGAGAGAGAGGGAGAGACAATCCCAAGCAGGCTCCACACTGTCAGTGCAGAGCCCGACATGGGGCTCAAACCCAGGAGCCATGAGATCATGAGCTGAGCCAAAACCAAGAGTTGGATGCTTAACTGAGAGCCACCCAGGCGCTCCAAAAATAATAATAATTTTAAATAGTTATGTGCGGTTACAGAAGTGTCTCCAAAAACAGGTGTTATTAGTTAAGATTAGATTCATTTGTGTAAAAGAAGACTCTAGTTAAGAGTGACCTGAAAACATAAACATGCATTTACTCTTATGTGATGGGAAAGTGGCTTGAGGGTGGCAGCTCTCCAGTGTTGGCCTCGGGGTCCCCGCGGGAAGCTCCGACCCTCCCAGCCCAGCCTGGGCCCCTGGAAGGGAGCAGGACCACGCCCCCTCGGAGCCTTGCCTCTGTGTGAGCGCCGCCCTGAGGCCGTCAGGCTGCCAGACCAGAGGGGGAGGGAGGAGGGGCGCTGGGAGGTGCTCGCTGGTTCTGTTCGTTCACCTGTGACTTGGGTGAGCACCACGCCATCCGGTTTCTCCTCAGGCAGAAGACTTCCGCAGGCTCTGGAAGACCCCACCTCGAGAGAAAGCGGGCTTCTTTCACAGTGTCAGGAAGACGGATCCAGAAAGAGGCGTAGAGAGAGTGGGAAGGTACTTGCCAGCGCAGTATGAAGCGACACGGAGCTGAGTAGCAGTGTCCTTTCATCCGCTGCGTGTGTCTGTGTTGAAACCAGTTAACAGCCTTCAAAATGTCATTCCTGGGAAGCGTTCACTGGGGGGACATAAAGCCTCTTTACTGAGGTGTGATCCCGCCGTGGCGGCCACTCTCCCGGCAAGATTGATGGGTAGCGTGCCTGGGTTCACGGTGTTTTGTGTGACATGTCATACAGAGGGTGCCCTCTTGGCAGTAAAGGAGGAAATAAAACACAAGAAGAAGGTGTGGCTTGAAACTACTAGTAAAAAGTCCCAGAAAAGCATTTTTCCCACCATCAAGATGCTGAATACAGCGTCATCAAATAAGGCTACACTGAGTTGTTTCAGAGCCTTTTCTCAAAATATGTGCCCCCCCCGCCTCCCTATGTATATGTATGTATATGTGTGTCTGTGTGTGTATGTACACACACATATATAACGTGCCTAGTTTCAGGTTGACAACTTGAACCTCAAAAGAACTTCCAAACGTTTATTTATGTGCTCAGCCAAAACCAGAGTCGTTTGTGGTGCGAGTGGGGTGGTCAAGGCCTCCTTGCCGTGACTTTAATACATTCAGTGTAACAGTTCATGAGTGAAACCGCTCTCAGTCCTGGCCTGCTTTAGAAAATAAAAACTGCTATCTTAGCCCCAAATTTAGGATAAAGTAAAAATCATAACCAGAAGTACAGGCATTACTTGGGCACTTTAGCACAAAGTGGCTCTTTTCTGTATAGTTGGTTCTGTGAGCGTTTTTTCCGACTGGTTTTCTAACTGATGGATGGTATCTCTTCCTGCAGGGAGCTGGCTCATGAGCTGGGGTATCCCTGGGTCGAGTACTGGGACTTTCTGGGCTGCTTTGTTGACTTGTCTTCCCAGGAGGGTCTGCAAAAACTAGAAGAATATCTCGCTCCCCAGGAAGTGCGCAACGATGCCCAAGAGTCGGGAGAAAACGAAGCCAGCCATCAGGACGCCTCTGTCTCTGGTAAGGACGCGCAGGCACATGTAGGTTCTCAGGACGCGGACCCTGTCCAGTGGCCGCGGACCAGGAAGCATGTCCACGTGAACGAGCAGATGCCTGCTGCTCCGCCTGCCCCTTATGTCCTGGCGAGTCATGGGAGGTGCCAGCCACCGTCATGACCGCATGTGCCTGCCCTTGACTTCCTTCTCCTTTTCCTGCTTTTGAGGGCAGGGTGCTGGGCCTGGAGGCTGTGCTTTCTGTTTGGCTTTTCCCAGGGAGCTCACCTCTGTCAGGGGCTGAGGAGGCGGCCTCGGCAAGAGGCTGGTCTGTGGCTGGTCCCGGGGATTTGCAGCCGTGCTGCCTGACGTGTCGCAGACTGCGTCGCCCGCGCCTCTGCACAACTGCTCCTCTCCCTTGCAGGCCGTCGGAAGTGCAGCAATTCCATCTCCGTGAGGGCTTTTCTGGACGAAGATGACGAATTGAGCTTGGAGGAGATTAAAAATCGGCAGAACACAGCTCGGAACAACACCCGGCCCACACTTGGCACTTTTGGGGACTTGGAGTGTGACATCCTTCCCTTGGAGCAGGAGACCGAACTCATAGAAGCCTCCACCCTGACCAGTGCCCACAGAAGCAAGAATGGATTTTGTAGCCCCCTAAGCGGAGGCCAGACTCTGGGGAGGAGGCGGCCAGAAGCCCCGCGTGGGGAGGAAGCCCTTCTCTCACCGGTACCGGGCCTGACTGTTGAGTTTGATAAACTAAATTTGCAAGATCTAGGAAGTAACTTTTCTAAGACCCCAAATAAAAATATGAAAACTGCAGACAGACGGAGCCCGACATCAAGAACGGATGCGGTGGAGAGGGACTTGTTAGAGCCGTCTGCTGCTGATGCTCTTACAAATGAGCAAATGAGGACAGAAAATGAAATGTCAGCCAGAATTGCTAAGATACGCCTGGGTCTTGACGCTCCTGGGCACGAGGCACAGCAGAGCTACAGTTCCCCATCCCCAGAGCCCTCAGGGGTCCCAGCTAGGAAGGAACCCATCCAGAGGCTCTTCCTTTTTGGGTATGAGTGGGTTGTGTGCGTGTGGGAGGCTGTGGGAGTAGACATGGGAACGGAACATGGCAGGAGGCCATGGGGGTAGACGTGGGAGCACATGGGAGATCATGGGGGTGGGGGTGGATGTGGGAACATGGCGGGAGGTGGTGAGGGTAGACGTGGGAGCATGTGGGAGGCTGCGGGGGTGGACATGGGAGCACATGGGGGTAGGGGTGGACCTGGGAGCATGTGGCAAGTCATGGGTGTGGGGGTGGACATGGGAGGCTGTGGGAGTAGACATGGGAACGTGGCGGGAGGCCGTGGGGGTGGACGTGGGAGGCTGTGGGGTGGATGTGGGAACGTGGTGGGAGGCCGTGACGGTAGACGTGGGAGCACGTGGGAAGCTGCAGGGGTGGACGTGGGAGCATGTGGGAGGTCATGGGGGTGGGGGTGGATGTGGGAACATGGTGGGAGGCCGTGGGAAGCTGGGGGGCGGACGTGGGAGCACGTGGGAGGTCATGGGGGTGGGGGTGGACGTGGGAGACCATGGGGTGGACGTGGGAACGTGGTGGGAGGCCGTGAGGGTAGACGTGGGAGCACGTGGGAGGCTGTGGGGGTGGACATGGGAGCACGTGGGAGGTCATGGGGGTGGGGGTGGACGTGGGAGACCATGGGGTGGACGTGGGAACGTGGTGGGAGGCCATGAGGGGTAGACGTGGGAACATGTGGGAGGCTGCGGGGGTGGACGTGGGAGCACGTGGGGGTAGGGGTGGACGTGGGAGCACGTGGGAGGTCGTGGGGGTGGGGGTGGGGGTGGACGTGGGAGGCTGTGGGGTGGATGTGGGAGCACGTGGCGCCATCCTAATTCTCCTGAAGCTTTTTTCTGCCCGCAACCTGGTTGGACATGCACTCCTGGCTCCTATGTCTTTGATGAGTTTGTAGCTCTTGGTGCTTTTTGTGACCCTCCAAGTTGGCGGGAGACGCGTTTTGCTTTCCAGCTCAGCCTCCCGTCTTGCTGTACTTCTGGGGAAGCTGCACTGAGAGCTCGGTGCGTTTTAGGAAGAACATCCCGGGGAGTCTCAGCCTTCTGGTTGGTGACCTTCGGAGGTGGCAATGCTCAGAATTGCATTTTCAGTGGGATGGTGTGTCCTCTCTGCCACTGTGGCTTTTGTCCTCCACAGCCCTCACCGCAGCTCTGACAGCCAAGCCCTGCAGTGGCAGCAACGGACCAGCTGCCCGTGCTTCCGTCCTGCTGCTCTGTTCCTGTGCCCAGCCCTCGAGTTCAGAACATCATGGTGTTGGAAGTCTGTGTTTCTAACTATGGGTATTTTTGTTTTTTCTTTCCTTTTTTTCTGCCTGGCAGAGAGGAGCCGTCCAAACTGGATCGGGACGTGTTGGCCGCTCTGGAGGGTACGGATGTGGACCCGCAGCGGTACCCGGCTGTCCACAGGTGGAAGAGCGCCGTCCTATGCTTCTCCCCCTCAGACAGACAGAGGTCAGTGGGCCTGCAGGGTCACCGGTCTCTTATATGGGGGCTGTTGGTGGCCGCCTTCCAGAACGGTCTGGTTCTGAGTCGGTGTGTGCACGCAGTGGCTTATCTGGGACACTGGCAGATGGGTCGGCCACGCTGACATGTGGCTGCCTGCACAGACAAGGGGTCTGCAGTTAGGGAGAAAGGGGACCGGGTGCTGCCAACAAGGTTGGGGCAGAGGATGGAAGCAGCCGGGGGTCTTGTTCAGGGCCACATGGGACTCGTGTGGAAGAGCTTGTGTGCTGTGAATCCACAGGCCTCGCAGGGCTGGGGCGCGGGGCCCACGTCACCATCCATGCTGACAGACCTTTCTTGGTTTCCTCAGTTGGCCGAGCCCCGCGCTGAAAGGGAGGCTGGAGTGTCGGCAGCCGGATCTTGGTGGCCCCCACAGCTGCAGCCCAGGGAGAAGCCCCGGGAAGCCCGGCCCCACACCCCACTCCCCAGGCCTGGGCAGCCCTGGGCGCTATAGCCCCGCAGGCGGGGGCCGCCTCCGCAGGATGGCGCGCCTGGCCCAGCTCACGGCCTTGTAGGGCTGGTGCCAGCTGCTGGGCGTCTTTTATTCTGTGTTTGTAAAGAAGGAAGGGTAACGTGTTTATTGCTAAAATTCTACCAAAAAGAATATATTCTGATCAATTTATTCTCATTTTGAGAGTTAAAAGAATTTTAGAAAATGCACATTTTTTTTGTATAAAATTTCGTTCTCTGGTGTTTTGGGAGAACTTGATGAAAGCAAACTCGGATACAGATTTTCTGAGAATTGTCACTTGTACCGACGCAGACTCAAGCTCACCGTCCCAGGCGGACGGCAGGTTGTGGGTGCCAGAGTTGGGGCGGCCAGATCGGCGGTGGCGCCCCTCGAATAGCTTCATTCTCTTCAGTTCCGTTCTTAGATGAATTTTGTGTCGTCTTCCTTTTCTGGGAAGGAGTCTTGGACTTTCTAGTTCATGATAGAAAAATCTTTGTTTTGCCAGTGGATCCCAGTGGATTAGGCCAGTTGATAAAGGTGGCTGTCCGGCAGTAAACGAACCTTAAATAGGTCTTAGACTTGCAGCAATGTTTCTAATTTGGGTCATTACAAACATTGAACTAGGTTTTCTCTGGGAATAAATCCTCTAGTCTGTAGGAGTCCTGGGAACCGTCCGTAGCACTGGACAGGCCAGCAGCAGACCTAAGAAACCTGCAGTTGCAGTTACTTTGTTTAGTTGCCAGAGTGATACCAATAAAATGATCTTTAAGTTGTTCTCTGGTTTTCAAATGTATTGCATATTTTCGAATTCATTTCCTTCCAATTTCCTGTGTAAAAGTGTTGTGTTTTAGTACAGAAACTAGAGGTTTATCTCTGAGTCCTGGTCAGTTACTGTAGTGCATTTATTTCAGCTTCCCCTTGGCCGTGACCTCTTGGGGGGTCTGCCTGGAGCGTGGGGGCCACCTTAGAACCACTGCCATGACTGACACCCAACCCACGGCCCCACGTTGAGGGCCGACCTTTCTCGGGTGTACGTGACTGCTCACACGCTGCTGGTGCTCTGTGAGCATGTCCAGTGTTATCCAAAATGCAAAGCTCTACCAATTTTTGCTAAATTCAGTGCCTTTTGTAAATTATTTTTTATTTTCCTGAAACTTGCTTTTTTGAGAATATACAGAGATACTAAGTAGGCATGAGGTTTTTTTGTTTTTTTTTTTTCCTATGAAAACTCTGATTGGGAACTTGTGTTTAAAAAAAGTTTATTTCTTTCATGTGTTAATAAGAGACAGGTCAGGAATATTGGAATCTAGATTTAGATTTAAAAATTTTAAAGGTTGTTACATAGAGTGTGTAACACTGATGTGACAATCTAGATAAAACACAGAAAAATACATTCTATTATAAAAGCCAATGGCGTTTATAAAAGGCATCTTTGTCCTCAAAAGAAATTAGAATACAGATAGCATATTCACAGTGGCAATCTGTTTTCTATAAAACCTTACCGTACTGTCCTGTATGTTGTTGTAAATATCCAGATGGAAATTAAAAGTGTTTCTGTCCTAATTTTGCAGACTGTGGTTCTTGTTTTCTGGGGTTTTAGGTCGTCTTTGACTATTTCCTCATTTGTTTATAGAAGGTGGCCCTGGCCTCAATGAATGCATTATCGTGTGTCTTAAGGTGATTTTGCATTGTTTTTTAAGCTACTTAATGAAATCATTATTAAAACCATGTGGTAATAATTCTAAGCTTTCAGAAAGACTGCTCTCACTGGTGTCTGGGCAAGTACCGTTTTTAGTAAAATCTTAAGCAGTGTTGTGATGAAACAGTACATTAATCTGATGGTGGTGAATTTGCTGTTTTTTGGCCCTTTTTGTTCCTAACATGGTTGTGAAAAACTTTGAGTTAAGCTAGCACAGATTTCATAATCGCCCTTGGAAATGAAACCGGTCTCGTGATGTTAACAAATGGAGTGTAAGTTTTTCAGAAGAGGTGTTGGGGACCACTCAGTGGTGCTGTGGCACCGGCTGACACACGAGGGACACAGGAAAGCCCCCGCCATCGTCGCCTGGGGGAAAACCAGAGCCAGGCTGTTCTAGAATGAGTGCCTGCCACACGTGGCAGGTGTTGGTTTGCAACCCTCTTGGGAGTTTCCGGGAGAAATGTGTAACTGGTCCCCATACGGGGGCAGAGAGAAACCAAGAAAGAGGCCGGCCGCTCCAGGTGTAACAAGCCAAAGAACTTCTGTAGGAGGCCTGTCTCGGGTGGGAGGATGAAACAGATCCCTGCACCCACCCTCCAGAAGTTTCTGTGGAAGCCTCAGCGGTTCACTCACGCATGCTGTACACACGTTTTCGGTCCCACGTCACCATCTCAAGGCTCCGTGGGCAGGAAAGGTGAGCGGAGTCCATATCCAAGGAGGGAAGAGGGTGAGGAGCTTCCAGGTGTGTGGGGCCAGCTCACAGGTCGACTGGCAGTCACGTCTTTTTGAAGACCTTCCCCAACAAGGACCACAGACGGATCCTCGTGAATAATTGGAGATACTCCCAGAAACATTCACAGCTTCGAGAGGAAATGGTGGGTTGTGGGATTACTGCTGTGACGGGGTGTGGCTTCAGAGGCCATCGCTCACTCACTGCCCTTTCGTCCTCAGCTGGGTGTGCTCACCGGGCCTGCACTTTCCTTGTCTTACACCCGCATGTTGCAGCTGCGCACAAAACCCGCCAGTACTGTCTTTGCTTACAGATGCACTCCGTTCCTTTCTTGATGGTCTCAGAAGACAGTATTTTGGAATAAGCAGCAGGCCACCATAGGAACCAAGTGCTGTTTGTTCCCAGATGTGGGTTCCTGATACAGCTCTCATTTGGGCCGAACTTGGGACAGTGCTGCTGACATCCCAGAAGTCTGGAGTCCCTGTCCCCTCAGACATCAGTGAGCCCCGACCCCATGTTAGCACCGACCTCCTGCTCCTCACCTGCCTCCCCGCGATGTGGACTTGTTTTTGGTTTCCAAAATGCTGCCGTGCATCTCAAAGGTCAAGTGAAATGCTGCCGGAAAGGCAGGTCTGAAGATGAGAGAGGCGGCAGCACCAACTTCCCTGAGGAAGGAGGGGAAGGGCCTGCTACCTCCACCTCAGGTCCTGGCTGGTCTGAGGGTCCAGGGCTCAGACTCGGGTTCCCACGCGTCATGCACACCGGAGGTCAGATGTATTGCCTGTCACTTGTATCCTCTGAGAAGCCGGCACAGCCCCTGGCATGTCGCAACTTTCTAGAAAGTGCCGTGGGGCTGGTGCATCTTGGGTCTGGGCCTTGGCCCCTGGTGGGTACACGCCCAGCAAGGCCGTCAACCCCAGGAAACACATCACCGTGGAAAACACTTGCCACCGCTGCTGCAGCATTCTGGCAAGTCTGGGCTCCTGTTTTCTTTAAAACATTCACAATAGCACCTTGAAAAACCAGTAAAATAAAATTTTATTTTGCAGTTATTTCCAAAGTTACAGAGAAATGGATCAGATGTCCCAATTAGTTGCACAGATTGCAGAAAATGTTCATAACCACCTCACAGGAAGTTTCTCCTAAGTTAACAAATACTTGGAATGGACACATCACGTCTAAACAGTTTCATCCGTAAGTGTAAAGGGTTAACAGCCAGAGGCAGACTAAAGTGTCTGGTATTTTACTGAAACAGGACCCTGGCTGCACTGTCGCTCTCCGGTCCCCTCCCTCACCCATCATGCTCCTCTGAGGTGCCGGGAAAGGCCTAACAACACAGGGCAGTTCAAACCCAGCAGTGTCACGGGTGCAGGACTCCAGACTGAGTGGTTACCAAAGCAAGAACCCAGATGAATAGAATCTTTAATTGACAAATATTTAAGTGATAGAGGTTTAAGAAATGAGAAGAATGTATGACAAGTTCTGAATGGAAGCACTGGTGGCCCCTCCTCCGTGGAGCCCCTCGTGCCTAATGGACTTTGCCGACAGCCTCGAGGGGCTCACGTGGCCAACAGCGGTCACAACCAAAGACGCCTGGGCAAACTGGCCGTAGTCCCCGCAGACAGCGTCAGTGAGGCCCCGTCCTGGCAGACAGGGCAGAGAACCCCAAGAGAGAAATCAGGCTGATCTGCTCGGATGATTCCCTTTTCCATCCTGGGCCGAAGTACAGACCGAAACGCCACATTTTAGATACTAAAGACATTCGTGCTTTTTCACCTTCCTCCCCGAGAAACAGCATCACCGCAGCTAAGCCTGTGGAAGGAAGATGGGGAAGGAGCCGTGTCCGTGGCGGCACCTGTGCGAACCAGGCTGGGGACCTGGAGAGCAGGTCCTCCGGGCAGCCCTCAGGAGCGGGAGATCTTGTCCGGAGGCATGAACCCCGTGTCCCCGAGGGCCCTGAGCGCCACTCGGCCATCAGGCCGAACCACCAGGTGGGTGATGCTGCCATTGTTGAGAGAGAGGCGGAGCCAGCCTTCTGGGGGGAACTGCAGCGCCCTGGAAGAGAAAGAACATGCTGGAACAGGGGGCTCAGTCACCCCTCAGACCTTCCCGGGGCCAGGACCCGCAAAGGGAAGGGCTGGGCAGACACCAGCCCATCGAGTCAGGGGACCAACCCAGCTCAAGAGGTGCAGGTGAGTCAGAAACACACGGTTTCTACAGGTGAGTGTGGCTGATCTCTTTCCAGTGTAATCAGAAGGGGGCAGGGGGCGCCAGACGGTGCAGAAGACCCACTCCTGACCCGCTCACTGCCGGGAACCGGGTGGTGTAACCCATAATCCTTAGAGCAGTGTCTTCTTGTTCTTAGAAATGCTTTTTAGGCGCGATAGTTGCTGAAAAGCCCAGTGTCGTAATGGCTTCCCTTTGAGTCGTCAGACGTCCTTTGAGCCCCGAATGTCCCAGTGGACGAGCGCCATCCCGGCGGCTCACCCTGCGGCCGACAGCCTCGGGGAGAGCTACCTTAGTGCTGCTTTCGAGTCTTCTTCACGTCTCCCCCAGGCTCTGCAGGGCCCTCATGTACCGTGACGGGGATGCTCTGGTTCCTTCTAGCCCTTTGTCACACGGGCCACCTTTACGCCAAACCCACGATTACTTCTGTGTTTTCAGCATTGGGGTCACTTCCTAATGGCCGCCTACGTCAGCCTACCCCAGGCCGTGTTAGAAGATGGTGCTCACACACGGCTGATCCACGCATGCCAAGAGCAGCAGACAGGAGGGCGCGGAGGAAACGGTGTGTTGTACACAGGAGCTCCCAGACTACGCCTTCTGGGGGCACTTTAGCTGGAGGGTGTGGAGCCCCGTCTCAAGTCGCCCTCCGTGTGGCCTGGCGTCCCTGTGCACCCTGCCCCGGATGCTCTGAGCTTCTCACCAGAGGCTGTACGCGCGCCCCACCCCCCAGCTCTGGCGACAGGCCCGAGGGTCAAGCAGGGTCAGCAGAGACCCTAGGCGTAGGTTTGGACAGCACCACAGGCCAGCCGGCCGGGCTGTGTCCTGTCCTGCTGCTGCCATACTTGTCATCTCACGAGAAGGGGAAATCCCACAGCTACTCAAATGCCTGACACACATTTTCTGGTGGGTCCGGGGGCTGGCTGGGCTTACGGCTATTTCACATTCTGCACTAAGTGAGCTTTGGTCAGATACGTAAGCGCCAGCCAGCCTAACCACCTCCAGAGCCCTCTGACACACAGCTGCGCCTCAGGGCAGGCGTCGCTCATGGGGGCTCCGGAACCTACTATAGTGCCAGGAAGTGAGGCCCAGCAGCCAATGCTGGGGCAGCCAGAGCAGCGACGTGCTGATGCGTTACGACCCACGGCGCCAACTAAAGATCTGTGAGTCCATAATCCTACAAACAAACCAATGCAGAGTGAGAGTGAGCTCTTACCAAAGAATCTGAATGAAGAAATGCAGAATGAGGGAAACACGAAAGCACCGTCAGGCAAATGCCGCCACAGGATCCGCTGTGGCAGGACCCACTGGCGGGTACTAGGTACAAACAGTATAAACTGGAAAGAGAATGTTTGCACTGTCTCCCAAGATGGGGGGAAATAGACTGTACGGTGCGAGGAGTCCAGGGCACACAGAGCCCTAAGCAGGTGGCCATGTGGGTTTCACCCAGGAAACACCACTGGCCAGGCGGCCCGCCCTACACTAGGCCAAGCGGCTGCGTCTGTACTGTTTCCTCACCGGCACACGATGTAGCGGATGACATTGGCATGGCAGATGAAGATCTCGTAACTGTCCTCCTGCTGCTTGGCGTCTGCCCGGTGGATGTAGTTCCGGAAGGCGGCCTCGATCCGGGCCCCATCTTCGTAATACTGCTGGGGGCAGAGTAGAGAATCTTAAGCATAGGGGCAGCACGCAGGCCACAGGTCGAGGGGTGTGGAGAGAGTGGGGGGGTGGAGCAGGGGGTGCTCCCCGGGGGAGTGGGGGTTTTACCACAGCCTCTGGCTTCCAGTGGGACACGGGTGGGTCAGGCTCAATGGGGGCGCCTTCCCTCAGCAGGTCTGTGCTGACTTTGGAGACGCCTACAGGAAAAGCAGGGACTCAGGTTACCCCTTCGGGAGAGGCTGCCCAGAGCCCTCCCATCTCAGTCCTGCCGCCAAGGGGCCTGGGGCGGCAGGGCACTCACCTGGCAGGTGTTTGCTGATGATATCAGTGGTTTCGATGGCACGGGTCATGGACGAATGGACAATTTTATTAAACTTCAAGCCCAAGCTTGCAAGTCGGAGCCCAGTCAGTTCAGCCTGTTCACGACCTTGAAGGTGAAACACACCAGAGAATTCCATGTTGCTGCAGCCCCTCTTCTGTTTACAAATACCCCAGTCCTCACCCAAGTACCATGAGGGTTGGGGGACAAGATGGGCAGGCCCTCCTGGGGCCTGGGCCTAACTGGGGGCCAGGCACTCAGCAGGTTAGACCAATGAGATAATCCAGTTACCTTCAGCCCCATCCAGAAGAAATGTTGAAAACAATGACTAAGGTTGAGGCTCGCTGAAGTCTAGGTAGGGTCCTGTTTACTATTTCTGGGTCCCTCATGCCACTTTTATTCAGTTTTGCCCAAAGATGGAGTCGCAACGTGCCACCGATCCACCAGCTGTGCAATCATCACAGATGTCAACACATAAAGACCCGATGGCCTCAGAGTGACCAGCACAGGAGGCTGGAGAACAGACTGCCAAGCCCTCTATGCCATCTGAATTTTTCAATACGCGCACAAATGGGTAAGTGCAGCGCAGACCACTGTGTACTTCTCCTCCTGGAGTTTCTTCTACAGACATGCTTGCATGCAGCACACGGTGGACAGGCATGCCCGGCAGTGCCGCTCACGACGGCCAGAAACTGCAACACGCGGCACTTCTGGCCAGTTAGAGCGGCTGTCACCCGGTCTCGTCGGTTTATCACAAAGCCGACTCTAAACAGACCTGCATGTGCAGACACAGGGTCTTCAGCAGCAGGCTGAGTCAAGCACACAGGGTGCACAGTAGGCACCCACAGGGCGTCGGGGGTACAGAACACCTCTGCTGTGCCTCAGATCTGATCGCTTGCAAGCCTCACCATCGATTTTTTAAAGCCGAGGGTGTTTTCAACGACTGTCTTGTGTCAGTCGGGCTGACGATCACTGTTAATGACCGTGCTTGAATCTTGGCCAGGCCCCTGACACAGGTACAATGGAGCCCGGTGCGACCAGCACGTACCCAGGGGCGTCAGCGTGCGGTCCTTTTCCTGGGAAGCATCCACATGGTACTGGGAGTGCCTAATGAGGAAGATGTGTCGCGTGGCCTTGGCTTTGTAGTGGTCCAGCCTGGAGGCCAGTTCTTCTTCTCCAGATTCCAGGTTCCTCTTCCGCAGGTTCACCAAGGACAGCGGTTCTCGCCTAATGTTGAAACAGGAGAGGGGTGCCTGGGTGGCTCAGTCGGTTGAGCGTCCGACTTCAGCCAGGTCACGATCTTGCGGTGCGTGAGTTCGAGCCCCGCGTCAGGCTCTGTGCTGACGGCTCAGAGCCTGGAGCCTGTTTCAGATTCTGGGTCTCCCTCTCTCTGCCCCTCCCCCACTCATGCTCTGTCTCTGTCTCTCTCTTTCTGTCAAAAATAAACATTGAAAAATTAAAAAAAAAACAAAAACAGGAGAGGTGTCATCTTTGTGACCCCTGTTCACAACTCAGTCTGGAGATTTCCGGCAAGCCAGTCTTTCTGTCTTAGGAAAGCACAGGGACAAGCCAGTTGTCCTCTGCCTTCTGCCACTGGCCCCTGAGAGTCCCTCCTCCCAGAGCACATCTCATTTACTGCACAGACCCAAGCACCAGGCCTGTTTGGGGTGATCAGCGAATGAAGCAGACAAGCGAAGCCCTCGTGCTACCTACGTTCTAGCGAAGACTGGTAACAGCCAGGTGGTCAGTGACATGGGGAAAATGAAACCAGGTAACAGGAAGGGGCAGCGGAGGGAGGGCTGGGGGAGTGCAGTGCCCACAAGAAGGCCAGTATGAACTTGCTGACACAGAGGAATGACAGCCCCTGGCCATGTGGCTACTTACAATCAAGATAATGAAAGTTAAAATAAAACTCCCATTTCTCCAGTCACGCTAGGCACACTTGAAATGCTCAGCAGCACATGGGATAGTGGCGATCATGGTGGACAGTGAGGAGGAAGACGTTCCCAGCATCATGAAGTCGATTGGGTGGCACTCTTGGAAAGGTGAGGAAGAGCTGATGGGAAAGTGGGAGGACAGCAGCAGGAAAGATGCTGAGAAATGACCAAATGTCATGAAGACAAGCATGTCTGGTGGCTCCCAGAACTGAAACTAGTAAGAGCTAAAGGTCTATGTCATGGGCAGAGCTAGGGAAAGAACATACTCAGCTGAGACAGTGGTGAAAGCGTAAGGTCTGGGGGGAGGGGTGGCGACTCAAGGGTTCTGCAGGGCAAACCTGGGGTGCCCTAATACAGATAGGCTGAGATGCCACATGGGTTAGGGTTAGGGTTAGAACCTAGGGCTGAGCCAGAGAAGACCCCTGGGCATGGCAGGCACAGACACAGAAAGCCCAGACTGGATGAGGTTCTTCAGGAAGAGGCTGGAGGATTCACTGGATGAGGTCCTGGAACTCTCCAGCACAGACAGCATCCCCCTTCATAAATCTAGACTTGGTGAACAAATACAGTGTGTCAGCCTCAACCAATAAAGTGAGTCCAGGGCTGCTTCAAACAGAGTCAGAGTCCACCTTGTTTCCTTAAAAAGCCCTAAGAAATTCAGAAGTTGTACTGATGTTAAAAAAAAAAAAAAAAAAAAAAAAAAAAAAAAAAAAAGGATATGACCCTGGTCCAATCATGAGAAAAACAGACAAATCCCATTTGAGGGACGTTCTATAAAATTCCCGATAACCATCCTCAAAATGGTCAAAGTCATCAGAACAAGGAAAGTCTGAGAAACTGCCAGTCAAGAGAAGCCTGAGGAGACATGACTAATTGTCACGTGGGATCCTGGAAGAGACAACAATAACTGAAAACTGAAGAAACCGCAAAAAAGTACAACCGCTAAAAGAAAAAAAAAGTTAACACACAAATATTGGTTCACTTATTATGACACATAAACCATACTAAAGTAAGATGTTAGTAAAAGAGGAAATCAGGTGTGCAGTATACAGGAAGGCTTATTATCTTTCCAACTTTCCTGTAAATGTATTCTAAGTCTTTATTTTAATTAAAGGTTCTAAAAGAAAATACCCGTGAAGTTCGTGATACAACTAGGCTGCTAGTCAATACCAGTTCTGTGCACTCATTCAGATAAACGACAGAGGAGGAGCTGGGGTTGCGTAAACCATCCCACAGTGGCCACTCCCAGACTCCAGACCAGTGCTGTCCAATAGAAACAGGACACCAGCAACAAATGTAAGTTTCCAAAAAGCCACCTTTAAAAAGTAGAATGGGACAGGTGAAATTTCAAAAGTTTACTTTATTTAATCCAACGTGTCAATACCACCACTGCAACACATAACCTATATTAAAAAACCTGCACTGCTTTGATTTCTAAATTTAAATTCACTAACATCAAATAACACTAAAAAATGTTTCCTGATCACAGGTGCCACATCTCAAGCGCTCGATAAGCACGTGTGGCCGATGGCTCGCGCGCGTATCCAAGACGCACATCTTCCCCGCACACAGGTCCCTTGAGGGGCCAGGCTAGCATCCTTTGGGCCCCTCGTCCCCATTCCGCTCAGCTGGGAGGCAAGGATCCTCCAATCCGCGCGTTCAGAAGTCGAGGGAGGGAAACGAAGACAGGGAGATCTAAGCCCTCCGTCCACCGCCCACCATCGCCGCCCCGGGCTCCCCGGTGCGCAGGCAGCGCACTGCTCTCTCAACACGACCCCCGAGGCAGCCTCGGCGGCCCGGGCCGGCGGCGGGGTCGTGCGGCACGGCCGGGGCTCCGGGGGCCGCGGGCGCCTCCGCCCGCCCCCACGGCCGGCCTCGCGGCCAGATCCGGAACACAAGCCCGCACGCGAGCCGGTCTCGCCCGCGCCTCGGCGGAACCAGCCGTCTCAGACCCAACGGGACGGCAGGCGGCCCGCAGGGTCCCCACCGCCCGACCGTCGACGCGCCCGACGCCACCCGCGGGCCCCGCACCTGTCCCAGTTGGAGTCCCAGACGCCCGGCCCGGGGCGCGCGGACCCCGCCCACGCCGGCGCCTCGACCACGCGCGGCTCCGCGTCCCCGCCCCCGCCCGCGCGGGGCTTTCCCACCGCCACGGCCGAGAAGAGCACGGCGGCCGAGCCTCCGGCCAGGCCGCAGGCCGCCAGCTGCAGCGCCTGTCGGAACGCCATGCCCGCGCCCGTCGCGCGCCGGCTCCGCGCAGGCGCTCGCGGGAGGACGGCGCGCCGCGGGGGACACGATTCCTCCGGCGCCCGCTTCCGGCCGGCTGACAGCGCCGGGACGGAAGTCCCGCCCCGGCCAGGCAAAATCAACTTCCGGAAACAAAGTGGAAGGGGTGTGGTGCGCGACGGGGCTGAGACCTTTTCCCCGGATCCGGTGCGGAAGGCCGGCGTGCTAGTCATTCCTGCCTTCAGACGGCGAGCGTTCACGCGGCGCCTCCCGTTTGCCCTGCGCTGCCCGCGTGGAGCCTCCTTCGGGAGCCCGACGGGAGCGCCAGAGCCAGCGGCGGGGCCGCGGGTGTGTGTGTGTGTGTGAGACAAAAGGGGGGACCGCGGGTGTATATGTGAGAAAGGGGGAGGGAGCTGCGGGTCGGGGGGGGGGCGAGGGTGTGTGCAGCGGGGCTGCAGGGTGTTTGTGTGTGTGAGAAAGAGAGCCACGTGTGTGAGAGGGCGGTGCGTGCCTGTGTGTGTGAGATGGGGCCGCGGATGTGTGTGACAGGGCGGGGGGGGGGGAGGGGGAAGGGGTGTGGTCACAGGGGTGTGTGACCCCGCAGGGGGCGGGCGGGGGGTCTACTCCTTGGGGGCCCCCGCCTCTGGGAGTCCCAGCCTTGAGGCCACGAGGAGCTAGGAGAGATGAGGGAGCCTTGCAGAGAGAACCTAGTATAACTAGGAAACCAGCGAGTTTGTTTGGTTTTACTGCGGCAAAATGCATGTAACAAAATTGACCGTTAACCAGTTCGGGGTTTTGTTAAAAGGTGGGGTTTTTTGTTGTTGTTTTTGTAAGTAATCTCTACACCCAACGTGGGCCTTGAACTTACAGCCCTGAGATGAAGAGACCCATGTTCTACTGACTGAGCCAGCCAGGTGCCCCACCATCTCACCCAGGCGTCAGGTACACTCACATTATAGTGCGGCCACTCCACCATCCAAAGTGACACTGTCTGCATTAAACACAGACTCCCTATGCCTCCCCCCAGCCCCCAGGTCCCACCTTTCCCTTTTCTGTCTGGAGGAACTTGACAATTCTAGGGACTTCGTGTAAGTAGAGTCACACAGTATTCGTCCTTTTGGAACGGCTTGTTTCACTCAGCATAGTGTTCTCAAGGTTCATCCGTGTTGTAGCGTGTGTCAAAGTTCCTTTTTAAGGCTGAATAATATTCCACTTTATGCATATATCACATTTTGTTTATCCATCATGCATCACTGGACACTGGGTTGCTTCCACCTTTTGGCTGCTGTGAATAATGCTATGAACTTAAGTGTGCAAATATCTCTTCAAGTCCCTTTCAGTTTGGGAGGGGGGTATGCACCCAGAAAAGGAATTGCTGGGTCATCTTTGCAGATTTTTAAGTAGGAAATTGACATGATCTGACTTACACTTTTTTAAATGTTTCTTTAAGAGAGAGAGAGAGAGAGAGAGTGTGTGTGTGTGTGTGTGATGGGGAGGGGCCGAGAGAGAGAGATTGAGAGATTGAATCCCAATCTAGCTTCACACCCAGTGCAGAGCCCAATGCGGGGCTCAATCTCATGACCTCAAGGTCACGACCTGAGCCAAAATCAAGAGTTGGAAAAAATCACTCTGGGTTTTGGAGAATGCATCTGTTCCACAGAAATACCCAGATCTCTGTTTAAACATGGTGCCTTGGGGGCGCCTGGGTGGCTCAGTCGACTGAGCGTCCGACTTTGGCTCAGGTCATGATCTCACAGCTCATGGGTTCGAGCCCCACATCGGGCTCTGTGCTGACAGCTGGGAGCCTGGAGCCTGCTTCAGATTCTGTCTCCTCTCTCTGTCCGTCCCCCATTCGTGCTCTCTCTCTCTCTCTCAAACATTATTTTAAATAAATTAACAAACAAACAAACGTGGTGTCTTGAAACCATACATTCATGCCTCTTTCTTCCAGAAGGCTGCTTACTAAAATGATAGTAAAAAGATTTTGAAAGGAAAAAAATTAGTCCACAGGAAGAAACAAAGCAAAAAGATCAGTTGACAAAATTTTGGAAGCTGGAAATCAGATCACCTTTGACCTGAGAAATGGAGCATCTGTTGCCAGTATTGTGGGGAAACCAAGAACAAGCTCAGTTAGTCCAGTGAGTCTGGAAGAATCTGGGAGTTACAAGCCGTAGCCCCACCTCTTAGGAAGGGGACAGGGTTGAACAAAGGAGGACTGACTGAAGAGCCTTTAAGAGACTGTCGTCTGCACACCCTCCGTGACCTGTACCCTCAGGTGAATACCTCACCTCCATCATGGCAGAAGACGTTCATTCCGGAGGATTTAAACCAGAAGGACTGTGGATCTGAGGACACCAGACCACAGAGACGAAGATACAGCAGTACAGCTGAGATTATGGAGTTCACATACTAATAGGACCTCTAACTCTTTTCCTCTAGTTAGCCACAAGAATGTTGGCCACTAGGCTTATACCATGCTCTGCTACAACCACGACCCTTCTGCTGGGCAAGAAACTAAAGAATTCCTCTCTGGGAAAACTGACCAGTCTAAGAGAAAAGGCCTCAGTTACTGAAAATGAGTCATCTCCAGCCAAATTGGTCAGCCCACACTGAGGGTACCACCTGAGTGGCTCTGACTCTTAAACACTGATGTATGATTAGCAGACTTTGGGGGAAATCCTGATTGGGAGAAAGAGCAAAACAGGAAGGAAAGAAAAAAAAAAAAAACGTGAACCCTGAGAAAATAGAAACAGCATATGCAACAGAAGAGAGATTTTTTAATATAAAATTAAGATCCAAGGGTATTGTAGCTATGAAACAAGAATGGGATATTGAGAATGAGAAAAGGTGAGAAGGAAGGTTAACGAACGAGTGATAACAGAGCAGAAAATCCACTGAAAGGTGGCGTATGGTTCTCGCAGGGCGAAATCCTGCTCTAGAAGGGCCCTTTTCCAACGGCTCCACGGAGGTAAGCAGTTGTAGAACAGATTTAACCACAACTTTTTTTAAAGTAAAAAAAAAAAAATCAGCCCTCTAGCCACCCATTTCTTCTTCCAAAGTGACAGCAATTATTCTGAGAAATTAAAACCATCACGGAAAAGGCTACATTATAGTTTATTGTTGTCCTAACTCAATTCAGGGTGACAAGTGCAATCATTGCTACTGCATTCTACGACTCTGAGGCAGCATCACCCGAAGACAGTTTCTACCTTTTTAAAACACGAGATTCTTACATTCACAGATTGTTTCGCCATCTTGAACCACGTGATCTGGAGTCAGCTACAGTCTTGACCAGGTGGTTTCTGCTCTCTCACCCTAGGCAGGTGTCCCTACACAGCTGGGTGTGTTCACTGCAGGCCATCTTCACTTCCCCAGAGAGGCCAGGTAGATGTACCAGAACAGAGACACCAGGTTGGCAACAAGCACCCGGAACTGCCAAAGCGAACACAGGCCACAGTGAGCGAAGTCCTGACTGCGCTTCCCAGGCACCCATCCCCCAGGACTGAGCCCATCCGCCTACTACTGTATTCACTGAGCCTTACTTTGTACTGAGCACCGTGCTGGAGGGGTGAGCGGGACTCTGCCTAGCCATGTTACAGGCCAGGAGGGGAAACTGACGAGAACTGTCCCACATCCTCCTTCGCTGAGCACTAGCTCCTGGCTTAGCTTCCCAGCCCAGGACTGGTCAAGTGGTGGCCTCACCCAGCCCACTGGTGGCCGCCAGCCCCCCCACCCCAAGCCATTACCCTGCTTTGATGCTCTCATGGATGTACTCCCACCTGAAATGCCTTTAGTCAGGGAGTCTCCCTGGCATATAAGCTCCATGAAAATAGCGGTCTGGTCTGTCTTGTTAATCACTGTACCCCTAGAGTTTAGAACAGTGGGGCATACAGTAGTTGCTCAGTATTTGCTTAATAAGCTTCACTGCCCCTGAGGCACTTGCCTGCGACCACCTCAAATGGAAACCGTGACCACAGCCTCCTGGCGCTCTGTCCCAGGGTGCCCAGAAGGGTTCCATTTTCCAGGCTCTCCTACTCTCCCATCCACAGACCCCTTCACATCCTCAGCCCTTCTGCCTTTCTGTGTCTATTTCCTTTGCTACATACATTAGAATACAAGGCCCAAAGCCCTCATTGCCTTCCCTCCCTGTTCCTTGGTTATACTCCTTGGCAAAGCTCCATTCTCCCTGCTCCCCTGCCACGCTGGGGCCCTAGGTCCACGCACACGAGGGGCTCCAGTCGGCTCCCTCTGCCGTCCTCTACAGGTTTGCCCCTCCTCTCCCCTCGAAGTACCCATCCTACCTCCTTTTGCCTCAGTGTGGCCCCGCCCTGGCCTCTGCCTTCCCCAAGGAAAGAGGTATGGATGGGAGGTCACCAGTGAACAGGCACCACTCTCTTGTCTTAGTGAAGAAGAGCCTCTGTCCAAAGCATCCCTCTGCCTGTGTCCAAACCCCATGCACCCTCTTTAGGGTAGAATATGGCCTCTCCAAGCTTCAGAGACCCTCTCCTATCACTTCTCCTCACCTCGTCACACACTTCTTGAGAGAACTTCGCAGACTTAACGATTTCTTTTCTACTTCCCCACCCACTGCTCAATTCACAGCAGTCTGGCTTCAGCCCTCACGGAGCCACTGAAATTGCTCCTGGGAAGGTCACTGATGAGGATTGTTGTTAAAGTCAATGAAACTAACTGATTTTCATTTTCCTTTAACTCCCTGCAGTGACTGTGGTTGTGTCACTGCCACCTCTGGTTTTCTGCTACTCCTTGGTGTGTGTGTGTGTATATGTGTGTGTGAGTGACCACCCGGCCTGCACCTCCCTCCCTCTTCCCATCCTTGCAATGGAGCTCTGCTCCAGGGGGTTCTGCCTCAGGTCTGTCTCTCCTTTCTAAAGCAGGGGGAAACCAAGTAGGTTACTTAAATGGTGTGCAAAAAAAGCTTGAGGCTGCTCTCCTTGGAAAGGCCTGTCAGAGTGGCTAGCCCTTGCCTGGGCTCCGGGAACTTAGAGTTCCTGTGGATTCCTACCTTTCCCCAACGGATAAGAATGGCCTCTGTGCTTAGACTGCTCGCTAAAACAAAGCAGTTCTGCTGAGCACTGACTCTCCTGGGAGTCTGGAATTGTGGTAAGCACCAGGCAGAGGGTGCCTATGTGACTAGCTCTCCCCCAAACCCCAGGCACTGGGTCTTTACGGGGCTTCCCTGGACAGAAACGTGGCCTGAGTGTTGCTGCGTTTTGTTGGTGGGTGAGAGCTTGCCCTGCGTGACCCTCACGGGAGGGAGGGAGCGTAGGAAGGCTGCAGTGGATTCCTAAGATGCAGTTGCAAATCCTTGCTCTGAGGCTGTAATACACCCACGGCCGTCAGCAGACGCTGTGCCAAGCCCCGCCTCCAGGTCTCTAGCCCTGGGCGTGGTCTTGGGGCTGGACACAGGTGGGCTGTCCTTGGTGTGTAAAGACGGCGCAGGACGGCGGGCCCCTCAGCCTTGCCCTGGTGAGCTCTTCCTGCAGCTCAGAGCCCCTCCAGGCTCCCACCGTGCTCCGAGTGGAGGCCCAGTTTCAGCAGCCTGCCTCGGGCCGCGACCCCCGGTGCCCAGAAGGGCTGGACCTGGTGCGCGGCGCCCCGACAGCATCCCTGCCCCCAGGGTCCTGCCTGCCGCTTGCCGCTCAGGGCTCAGGCGCACGCTGATGTCAGGGCAGGTAAGGCCGGACTCGCCTCTGCCCCACACCCTGCTGGGCACGGCCACCGCTCGGCTCCCGCACACAAGCCCAGCTGTGACCCACGGGGCCAGGCACTGGCAACGCCGCGCCCCTGGAAAACTCGAGCTGTCCTGGACTGGAGGCTTTTCAGAAATGTTTCTGGGACCAAGGGATGAGGTGTGGGCACACGCTTCGCCCGTCCACATCCAAAGCTGCTAATGATTCTGCGCGGAGAGAAAACCACCCATGGTTCCAAGAAGGAACAAGGCTGGTGGAGGATGAGGCCCCCTCGGGCTCCGCATGGTGTCAGCTGGCCCTCACCTGCAGAGGGACGTAGTTGATGTTGATGAACTGCACCGGGGTCCAGACTCGCCAGTTCATGCGCAGCGCCGGCCAGAAGCTTCTTCTTATCTGGACAGAGAGAGCAGCCGCGTCTCTCCCCTGGAAAGGAGGGGAGTGTGGACAGTCAGTGATCACCACTGCCCTCAGAACTGAAGCGGGGGTGCCACGGTCTGGAGGGCCCCAAACCCTAACACGATGGTTCTGAAAACTGGATTTTGTTCCATTTGTATAGAGACAGCACATCTGTGTGTCTCATTAGCACCGCAGGGATCAGGAGCCAGTCACCTGGTCAGAAAGCCGGCGTGAGACGCCCCTCGGCTCCTCCTGTGCCCACTGCCCGCACAGACCCTCATCGCTCCTCGCAGAGCTGATTAAGTGGTGTGACCCGCACTGCTGGCAGCGGGCACCAGAGCTGCTATTTATGGCCCGGCTGTTCGTGTTTCCCAAAATGGCCTCCAAAATTGATGCGTTTTTCAAGCAAAACTTGTCAGGAGTTTTTAAAAAATGAGCCCCAATAAGGTGATTCTGAATGTCATCTGAAAGGGTAAGTGCATAAAAAATAACTATCTTGAAAAATAATAACAGGGGAGGCCTAAATTACTGAAGATTTAAAAAATACTCTATGGTAATTAATACTAATAATTATGGTAATTAAAAGCTAAAAAATAAAAGACATACGATGGAAATAGAATCCAGCAAAAGATCAGAGAGTCCAGATAATGGCCTGTACATATGAGAATGACAGTATATGATAAAGTTGACACTTCAAGGCACGGGATTGTTTGATAAATGGCAACGAGAGAATTTGCAGTTGAAGTGGAAGAAACAAGCCAAGTGTATCTCCCACATATAATTAAAAAAATAAGAATACTGGAGGAAAATATAGAATATTTCTATTATGTTTGCATTTGTCAAAATGCACATAATATCATAAGAGTAAAAGAACAAAGTTTAAGAGAATATTTCCAGTATCTTCCTTTAAAGAAACCCACAAAGAAAAAGAATCACATATTTGAATACATGAATTTTTTAAACTCCTGCATGGAGAAACACACTATAAATGAACTATTTTTGTAACTTCAAATGTTTAACTTTATATGAAGTTAAAAGATAAACACCTAGGAGCGCCTGGGTGGCTCAGTCGGTTAAGCGTCTGACTTCAGCTCAGGTCATGATCTCATGGCTCATGAATTCGAGCCCCACGTTGGGCTCTGTGCTGACAGCTCAGAGCCTGGAACCTGCTTCGGATTCAGTGTCTCCCTCTCCCTTTGCTCCTCCCCTGCTCATGCTGTCTGTCTGTCTCTCTCTCAAAAATAAACATTAAAAAAAAAAAAAAAGACAAACACCTAAAAAATGGGGAAAATATCTGCAATTTGTATCCGGCAAAGGATTGATCTCCTTAATATATACAAACACACAATCAGTGAGAAAAAGCCAACACTGATAGAAAATAAGCAAAGTTCATAGAATATAGGAGGTGTATAAAAAGATATTCAACCTTATAAAGGTGTATATGTTGTTTTTACATATCAACCTGCAAACTATTTAAAAGAAAAGGATAACCATGATTGTCAAGAATGTGGGGAAACAAACCTCACGTGGAGGAGAAAGAAGCTCTGGGGTCACAAAGCCTGGGTCTGACTCGATTCAAGGGCTCGTAAGTTATGAGAACTTAAGCCATGGGCCTCAGCTTTGTCATCTGTAAAATGGGGTTGCCTTGTGGCTCAAATGACACGAAGGGCTCAACGCGGGGCTTGGAACAAGTGCTCATAGATGTCCGCCGTTTGTATTACTCTGTACCACCGCAGGGAGGACACGTTGAGGACAGCCTTTTTGGATAAGGGACGGACATACGGTGGACTAGAAAACACTGTGTGGTCCAAACATGATGTCTGTGATCAAGAAATGCTAGATGTCGGCACAGCGCAGGGAAGAGAGAAAGGGATGTTTTAACAGAGTCGTATGCTGACACTTGCGGTGAGCATAGCGTAATGTATTGAGAAGTTGAGTCACTGTGTTGCACACCTGAAACTAACATAACATTGTGGGTCACCTATATTCAAATTAAAAAAAAATTTTTTAATGCAGATGCAGAAGCATCTATCGTGTGTGTGGTATAACGTGGTCCAACACAAGGCATTTATGTTGGGCGCTTTACACACCTTGGTAACATACGATACGTGGATTTAGGGTTTTTGTCTATTAATGAAAAGGATATTCCTTTCGTAGCTAGAAGGAAAAAAAGAGACACTCCTGTACCTTCACTTCTAATGTGGGTATCCTTTGCTTCCTACCTCAGGTTCTCTAACGGCTTCCCAAACACTTCTTCTTACTATCAAGGACTTATTAGTGATCATGGTCGAGGTTACGCATCTTTCCTGCTTCCCCCGCAAGGATCACTTTTGGCCACGGGGGCATTCTCTTCAGTAATAAGACCTCAAGGTGCTGCTTCAAAATAAAACCTGCAGAAGCATTTGCCTGCTGTGATTGGTTGGAACGATTACTTTCAGGGCAGAATGTGATTGGTTGGAACGATTACTTTCAGGGCAGAACAGGACACATCTCAGGCACACAGTGGACAGAGAGACGGTGAGAGGCTGGAGGTGTAGTGAACTGGGAAGGGTCTTAGGCTGGGCACGTTAGAACAGACATGCCTAGTGATTTGCGTGAACACACCTCTCCTGCGGTGAGTTGTGAGGTTTTCAGTCTATGCTGGTCTGTTAGCCTCTTCAGAGCACTTATGATGTTCAGGCACTGACTTAGCACAGGCTTCTGCGATACCATTAGGGGCCTGAAACTTCTGTGTCGTGAGTCCCATAGACCCCCTTCTCAGAATCCTGTTTATATAACATATATAAGATTGCCAGGGAACTATACTGAATACAGCTACCAAAATATTCAGAAAAGAATCTTATCGGGGCGCCTGGGTGGCTCAGTCGGTTAAGCGGCCGACTTTGGCTCGGGTCATGATTTCGCCGTCTGCGAGTTTGAGCCCCGCGTCAGGCTCTGTGCTGACAGCTCAGAGCCTGGAGCCTGTTTCAGATTCTGTGTCTCACTCTCTCTGACCCTCCCCCGTTCGTGCTCTGTCTCTATCTCAAAAATAAATAAACATTAAAAAAAATTTTTTTTTAAAAAAAGAATCCTATGATAGACCAGTATATGTGCTTCCTTAACACATTCAGTGACAAGACTTGAAGGCAGGTGCAGGGGGTCCAGAAACATAAAAGATATTTTGGGATGTGTGATATCAAGACCTCCGTGATTTCTTACTGCGGACCGACAGGTACCGCCAATATGACTGGGGTTTGTGTCTGACATTCATAAAAACAAGAGAGAGAAGTTTCAATTTTGGTGTGCTGGAAAGTTCACAGACCCTCTGAATTCCACCCACGGATGCCAGGTCAAGAATCGCTGTGCCCCGCAAAGAGCTATATCGCAAGTACTATGGCAGCGACCAACCTCCAGGAAGTTCATGACGAGGAGAAACAACAACAGGAAGGCCGGTGCAAAGAGGAGGCGGTCCAGGAGGAGCCTCTTGACCCCAGCCCAGGGGACCTCAGAAGGGATCCAGTGCTCCATGAAGAGGTAGAAGAAGTGACTCAGTGGCCCTGTGAAGAAGAACCTGAGGCCCCGCAGCGGGGGTGAGCAGGACTGCCATTTCCTGGATGTGTCCTTCTTGGGTCCAGCTTCACCCCCCAACCCCAGGTCCTAAGCCCTGCTCCCTGGGCCCCCCATCCCTGACCACACAGGTATGTGTGGTCCTTCTAGAAAACAGGCTTTCTTTGAATCTGCTTCAAGCATTGTCTTTTGTCCCTGATAGACCAGATCCCCCCTCAATCTTCACGCGGCCAGCTCCTTCTCAACACTGTCAGCTTGGAGGCCTCCTCATTGTTCTGGACGACGCACCAGCTGCTGTCTCAGCCACTCTCAACTCCAGGTCCTGTTTCACTGCCTTCATAGCATTTATCACTACATGTCCTCATCTCATTTGTTTAGTCACGTGGTGCCCTCTTCGCCCTGCTACAGGTACGCGTCACAAGACGGATTGTGTCTGTCTCATCACTGCTGTGTCCACAGCGCCTAGAACATGGCCTGGCTCAGAGGAGGTGCTCAGTAGTAAGTAAGTGGGGGCACCCCTGGTATTAGAGCTTCTCAGCAAATCCTGTTGGGTAGTTAGCAAGAGTGAAGCCTGGTGCTGGGCACTGGCTTGTCTGTCCTGCTACTGTGCATTCCCAAGTGTAGAACGCTTGGGACAGAACTGAACCCAGCCACGCCATCTGCTGGTAAAACACATCCACAGTTCCGTAAGATTCAGCAATAAAATGGGGGGTAGGGACCTAAGGGTCTTCTCATTTTTGACACTAAAGTCCTTAAACAAGTGGTTCTCAGCTGTGGCTTCCTGTCCTGCCACAGGTTATGTGGCCGGGAGCAGGGTCCTCAGTGAGAGGGAATGGAAGTCAACGCCATAAACCGTGAGTGGGTGAGGCCTCTCAGGTGATCCTGACTCCCTCCTTCCTCCAGGAGGATTATGGCTTCTCTTTATCTACATTACAGGACAGCTGTGGTGGCTGCAACCAGCGGGCTTCCGAAGACGAAGGGATATTTGTGAGTTTTAGATCAAAAACAAAACACGACTTCAAAACAATCCATCTATACAATCACTATTGTTGGCCAGAGAACGTGACGTGGATTTAATTGGGTAAAACTCCTGAATCTCTGTGTTCTTTGCAGTTCCAAAAGTGATTCCGAAACTGGACATTTTTCAGGATTCCTAAGTATTTATTTTCTGGTTGTTTAAGCTATGAAAATAACAGAAACAACTGGCAATATTTGAGTAGTTTTCCTCTTTCACGGTCTTTGTGTCTTGAAGTCTAATTTAGGTTCAGGTGAATTATCTGCCCTCAGATCTCTCGGCCCAATGAGGACAGCCGCCCCCACTCATGCGATTCAAAATGAAAACCATAAAACAAGTTAATGTTATCCATCATTCTGACTTTTTCCCCATGATTACTTCAACGCTTTTTAAAAATTATTTCTCAAAATTAGGTTATTTCAGAGACTTGGTCTTGATACCCTAGCTTTGTCATGGTTAGTCTGCTGCTGGTTAGATCAGCCCCTTTGTGAAACTCACCCATAAATGGCGTATCTGAGAGGCCCACTGACATCTAGCCTTTGGGAGTTTTCTTTTTTCCGCTGCTTCGCCATCATCTGGGCCAGGAAGTTCCCAAGTGCTGACAAAATGCCACTGTGGACAGAGATGTCATCAGAAAACGGGGGCAACCAGCAAGAGGGGGGCCATTCCTGCATGTACTTAGCGTGGCTGTTCTGAGATCATGGTGGGGTGGGTAGAGAGGAGTCCTTTTTAAAGCAGGTTTTTAGTTTTAATTTTTTATTTTTTTAGAGAGAGCGCAAGTGGTGGAGAGGGGCAAAGGGAGAGAGAGAGAATCCCAAGCAGGCTCCACACTCTGCACGGAGCCTGGCGCAGGGCTCAATCCCACGACCCTTGGGATCATGACCCGAGCTGAAATCAAGAATCTGACGCTCGACTGAGCCACCCAGGCGCCCCTGAAGCAGGTTTTTAAGGCAGCCCCAGTGTAAGGTCCCTATGTCAAAAGGTGGGGATAGCAGAACGAAAGCCAGGAAAATCTGATCCGTGGACTGTGTCTGTGCCAGTGCCTGGCTGTGATATTGTACTACACTTTTACAAAATGTTACCCATGGGGGGAACTGGGCAAAGTGTGCGAGGGATCTCCCTGTATTCTTTCTTACACCCGCATGTAAACTACAGTGATCACAACAGAAATGTCAGTAGAGAGGTGGAGACAGGCCCGGTTGCTCCAAGGCTTGGTCTACAGCTACCTTCTGATAAGCTCTGTGGGCTGAAAATGTCAAAATTCTTTGTATGGGTGATAAGCACCTTCTTGAGCTGATCCTTGGCTACCTCTTTCTCATCTGCTTCCTTTCTCGGCTTTTCATTTCTCCAGCAACACCGTCTTCCTTCCGCCCCTCCATTATTAGCTTGCTCCTCCCTCGGGATCTTTGCACCTGAAGTACCCTCTGCCCAGGGAGGTTTGGCTCCCCTCGTTCCCTCCCTTCATTCAGGCCTCCTGTTCAAATGTCATCTTCCCCGACCACTTCATCTGTGCTATGTATTTATCTGTTTCTCCTCTACTCTTTCACTAGAATAGAAACGCCTTTGAGGGTCCCTACCCTCTTGATTGCTGCTGATGCCTGACACGCAGGAAGCGTGCTGTACCTACTTATGAAAAGCTGGCTTTAACAAAAGCGGACAAACTTATAAAATTAAGTAATTAAAGTAATGGAGGAGGACGATGTCTCATAAAAAGTTTAGTACCCCAAATCAAAGGGTGCAACTGACCAGCAGACGGGGGAGGGGGGAGTGCGGAGGGCGGAGGGGGGTTGTCACCTTTCTGCCGAATGCAAAGCTGACTAAAAAAACCAATCTTAACACGTCGCGCCTGAGCCACTCTAACCTCAGAACAAGCGCACCGCCCGCGGAGAAGCTGGGCCGGAGGTCACGTCCAGGGCAGGAGGTGTGCCTGGAGCCCTTCGCTTTGTGCCTTCCTTCGGTCTGGCCCCTGGCAACTACTTGTGAGGACCGAATGCACCAAGCCGCCTATGCTGAGCTCTCGGGCTAACTGAAGGCCTTTGGGAGGTCATTTTGACACCCGGACATTTTGCCTTTCGCACTCAAATCCCTGCACAGGATGCATCTACGTGGCTGGGTCCCCGAGGCCGGCCGAGCTCCGGGCCGCCCCCCGCCCGGTCCCGTCCCCTCCGCGGCCGTTGCGCGCCGACCTGGTGGCCGCCTTGGTGAGCACAGGGTAGAGCCGCAGAAGGCGCAGGTACTGGGCGAGCGCCCGCTGCGGGAGCGCCCCGAGCCCGGCCTCCGCCCGCAGCTTCGACGCCGCCGACGCCATCGCCTCCCGCGCTCCGCGCCCTCCGGGGCCCCACGACCCCGCACCAGGCGGGGACGGCCTGACATTTCCCGCCCCGCCGCGGCACGCAGCGCGGCCCGGGACAGACCCCGCCTTGCGCGGCGACCGCCTCCGCACACTTTTCCCTGAGTCCCTATCTGGCCGCCACCCCTCGGGCGGCCGTGGCCATTGGAGCTCGGTGGGGGGGCGGGGCGGGGCGGGGCGAGCCTCCTGAGGGAGCGGCGGGCGCTTCCGGTCTCTCGCGAGAGTTGGGGGGAGCGCGCCAAATTTCTCCGGGAGAGCCGGGGCGGTGCGAGCGCGGCGCGATGGTTCTGAGGAACAGCGGGCGGCGGCGCGCGGAACCGGGCGCGGGCGGCGAGGCCAGCCGGTGAGGGGCGCCGGGCCGTCCGGGCGGGTGGGCGGCGGGCGTTTGGGGCGCGCGGCCGCGGCGGCCCCGCTCAGGACGCCTCGGTGCGGCGCGTCGGTCCCGGGCTCGCACTGGGTTTCCGTGCGCTTCGCTCCGAGGTCTGTGTGGGAACGTCTGTGGTTGGCGACGTGGCGGCGCAGCAGGTGGGGCCGCCTCCCTGGGTTTGTAACGCGGGCCGGTGGGGGACGGCTTCGTGCAGACCGCGGCGTGTGCGCGCCCCTCGCTCCGCTCCCGACTGGTGCAGACGGAGGCCTTGCGGGCGCGGGGGGTGCGGAGGTGGGGGGGGCAGCGCGGAGGCTGAGCGGGCGCGGGGCGCGGGCCGAGTTCCCGGAGCGCTTCCCCGGCTCTCCGCGTGGACGGAGTGGGTCGTTCGAGTGTTTACTTTCAGCGAGCGCCGCTAGCGTAGGATCTTCCCTTACAGACGAGAGACATACTCCCTTGTATTTGTGTTGACCTTTGATGAGTATCCCAAGTGCTGTTTATTGAGCATCCACTGTATACACCACGTGCATCATATGACTTAATTGTCACGCTCGATTTTGGCAGAACTAGAATCCAGGCCAGATCGGTCATCAGGACTCTTGCTTTCTTGTGTACTGCGCTGCCGGTTTTGCGGGCTCATTGTTGTGGTGGATAACGTTGATTTCACTTTCCAGACTAATACATTTCAGAACGGTCATTTTAAAAATAAAAATACAAAGAAACAGCTTTTTGAGTTAATTGTAGATTCGCAAGCAGTTGTAAGAAATGACACACAGATCGCATGCCCCCATAAGCCATAAGTTTCACCCCCGGGGTAACATCTTAGTTGCTAAAGCACAAGGTTGCAACCAGGAAATTGACGTGCATGCAGTGCATGGACACTCGTGTGTGTGTGTGTGTGTGTGTGTGTGTGTGTTTACTCGTGTGTGTGCACATCGTATGTGACCACCACCAAATCAAGGCGCAGAACAGTTCTAGCCCATGGATCCCTCCTGCTGCCCTTTTGTGGCCACAGCCGCCTCCGCTCCTCCCTCTTCCTCATCCATGCCAGCCACTACTCTGTTGTCCACTCTGATTTTACTCCAGGGATGCTATCTCAGGGGAATTGTGAAGTGTGTAATTTTAAGAGAGTTGGCTTTTTTCACTCTGAATAATACCCTTGATGGGTAAGTTTGTTCCTTCTTATTGACCAATAGTATTGCATGGGAAGGATATAGCCTAGGTTGATGACTCACCTGTTAAGGAGTCCCTGGGTGGTTTCCACTTTGGGTTATCATGAGTGAGCTGCTAGGCACAGTCAAGCACAAGTGTGTGTGTGAATGTGAGTTTCATTTCTCCGGGGTAAATGCCCAGGAGCGCAATGCTGGACTTCGTGCATTTTTAGTATCCCATAAGGCAGCAGTGTCCAGTCACTATTGTTTCTTTTTAAGTTTTTTTTTTTTTTAGTTTATTTTTTTAAAGAGAGAGAGCGGGGGAGGGGTAGAGAGGATCTGAAGCAGGCTCTGTGCTGCCAGCAGAGAACCCGATGCGGGGCTTACACTCACAAACCATGAGATCATGACTTGAGACAAAGTTGGACGCTCAAGCCCCACGATTGTTTTTATTAGTGCTCTGGTTACAGAGTCCAGTGTGTTTTGAGGATCCTGCCTGTCCTGTTTCCCATGACATATGTTGTTTTAATGAGTTGTTTTGCCACATGTGAGGTGTTTTGGGGGATGCATCTCCTGTGTCACATCCAAAATGGTTACACTGAGGGGCGCCGGGGTGGCGCAGTCGGTTGAGCGTCCGACTTCAGCCAGGTCACGATCTCGCGGTCCGGGAGTTCGAGCCCCGCGTCAGGCTCTGGGCTGATGGCTCGGAGCCTGGAGCCTGTTTCCGATTCTGTGTCTCCCTCTCTCTCTGCCCCTCCCCCGTTCATGCTCTGTCTCTCTCTGTCTGAAAAATAAATAAACGTTGAAAAAAAAATTTAAAAACAAAATGGTTACACTGGGTGGACGGAGGGTTGTGGGAATAGATGGCGTCATGATTGCTGAAGACGGATTTCCCTCCTTTCATTCAGGGACGATGGCCCCTCTTCCTCTGTCTCGGCACTTAAGCGCCTGGAGCGCAGTCAGTGGACAGATAAGATGGATTTGCGGTTTGGTTTTGAGAGACTCAAGGAGCCTGGTGAGAAGACGGGCTGGCTCATCAACATGCACCCTGTAAGCACCGGGGCTTTTTCTCGGTCCTCGTCCCGCTCAGGAGGGCAGCTGCACCCCTCGGAGCCGCCTAGGCCTTGGCAGAGTGGGGGATACAGGTGGAGACGGCATTGTTTGTAGCTCTCCTGCTTCCCTCTTTCACACCGCTGGGTCGTGTAGGGGCTACTGGGAAGACCAGGGTGAAGGGTGTCCCTGTTAACCTCTAAGAATGAAGTTTTCAGGGATGAGGGAGGGATTGAGAGAAATCCTCATTTGAAAGGTGTAGCGCTGCAGTTCTTGTGAATGGGGCTGCGGGATGTTTATGCGGGGGCGGGGCAGGGAGAAAGGGTTTGTTTTTGTGCTCAGTTTCCCAGAGAGTGAAAAGCAAGAGGGGTCTTGGACTGTGCAGCGGGTAAGGTGCCTGTGCTGGCTGGTTCTCTCGTAGACCGAGATTTTAGATGAAGATAAACGCCTGGTCAGTGCGGTGGATTACTACTTTATTCAAGATGACGGGAGCAGATTTAAGGTAAGCCCCTGAACCCCAAGAAGCTAAAACCCACTCAAGTGATGAGGTGTAGCTGGGTCCAAAGTGGTAGCTGTGAGGAGAGGGGGTTGGGAGGTGTCAGGGACACGGGTCCCTTGGAGCCACATGGGTCACCATTTAGGATGTCATAAGAGGAGCCAGCTTGGACAGACTGAAAGAGCAGTGTTGTCTGTCTCAGACTTTTGCCCCTGCCATATGTGCAGCTCTTAATTTCCTGCTGCAGCACCTTTTTTTTTTTTTAGTTTTTTTTTTTAATATTTATTTATTTTTGAGACAGAGACAGAGCATGAATGGGGGAGGGTCAGAGAGAGAGGGAGACACAGAGTCTGAAGCAGGCTCCAGGCTCTGAGCGGTCAGCACAGAGCCCGACGCGGGGCTCGAACTCACCGACCCTGAGATCATGACCTGAGCCGAAGTCGGAAGCTCAACTGACTGAGCCACCCAGGTGCCCCTGCAGCATCTTTTAAGAGGTGTCTAAGGGCAAGGGTGCATTGGATCCAGGCTGCTCACGAGTATAATAGCAAACAGCGTGTCTTCACTCGTCTCCCTTTTTTCTTTCTTGTTGCCTCTGAATGGTCGGTGGCTTTCGCAGGTGGCCTTGCCCTACAAGCCATATTTCTACATTGCAACCAGAAAGGTAAGTGTGGTTAGTAGAGTCAGGTCACACGACCTGAGCCTCATGTTATGGGGAGCTTCGGAACTGAACGTAAAGGGGCCTCTAGAGAAACGGGCCAGGAAGACAGATTTCACTGTAGAAAGTCCTTTCACTCTGATCTCAATTTAGGGTTGTGAGCGAGAAGTTTCATCTTTTCTCTCCAAGAAGTTTCAGGGTAAAATTGCTAAAGTAGAGACTGTCCCCAAAGAGGATCTGGACTTGGTGAGTACCACTTGGCCCTTCCAGGATAAATGAGGCTGGGTCTGCCCTGCACATGGGGCGAGATGGGTGAGATGGGAGGAGGCCAAGTTTAGCACCTGTGGGGTGGTACGGGTGGCGGGGCTTCGGTGACTGTCCGTATGTCCTGGAGAAGTCCAGTGGCATAGTTGGTGCCACACGCAGAGTTGGACAAGGTGCTTTGGACTTGCTGACTCTTCCACTTGTGGGTTTACCTTTGAGTCATTCTCCCTTTATTTTCTTTCCCCAATAAAGTCTTTTTTCTCTTGAGCTTATGAACACAATCTCTTCATTTTGTAGCCAAATCACTTGGTGGGTTTGAAGCGAAATTACATTAAGCTGTCCTTCAACACGGTGGAGGACCTTGTCAGAGTGAGGAAGGACATCTCCCCTGCCGTGAGGAAGAGCCGGGAGCAGGGCCACGCCAGTGATGCCTACACAGCTATGCTGTCCAGGTGAGCTTACCTGTCGTAAGCAGCCAGTGAGTCCACACGGATGGGTTCCTGGAGTGTGTCCCGAGGGGCAAGATGGATGGGAGGTAGGAAAACCCAGTGGTGAAGTTACCGTAAGGATTGGCTTGTCCAGTGTAGAAGCACTTTCAAGCAATTAGATAGAATTTCTTTCTTTTTTTTTTTTTTTTTTAATATTTGAGAGGGAGAGAGAGCGTGAATGCACAAGCAGGGGAGGGCCAGAGAGAGAGAGAGAGAGAGAGAGAGACATAGAATCTGAAGCAGGCTCCAGACTCTGAGCTGTCAACACAGAGCCCGACGCGGGGCTTAAACTCATGAGCCGTGAGATCATGACCTGAGCCAAAGTCGGACGCTTAACCAACTGAGCTGCCCAGGTGCCCCTAGATAGAATTTCTTATGTGCTGCATTTTTGTTAAAGAAATGGTGGTTTTTTGGCTTACATTTGAGCTCTTCCTCTTTTCTTACATAGCGGTGGGTTTGTGGCTCTAAAATTGAGTTGCTGTAACAGAGACATTTTGGATTCCTAGTCACACCACTTCGCTTCAGTCTGTTTTCATGGCTTATGGCAAGTGTCAAGCTGCCTACAGAGTTTACTGAATGCCTAGAGTTACATAGCACATCTTCTCTAGAAAACTTTGGGTGTTATACAGAAAAACGTAAATATAGGACACCCAACACTGTTCATCAAGTGTTTAGATATCAACAATAATAGGAAACAGGATAAGAGATTAAGAAGAGGAAATCTTGGGGTGCCTGGGTGGCTCAGTCAGTTAAGTATCCGACTCTTGGTTTTGGCTCACGTCATGAGATTGAGCCCCTCGTTGGGCTCCACACTGAGTATGGAGCCTGCTTGGGATTTTGTCTCTCTCCCCCCGTCCCTAGCTCACGCTCTGTCTCTCTCTCAAAATAAATAAAGAAAAGATGAGGAAATCTTGGCTAATTAAAACTTATGAAGACTTCAAGAGAGCTAATCATATTCTCTGAAAAAAGATCAATTTGGGACCCTGAACATTTCTGCACTGCACCCGCCCCCTGCCCCCAGTATAATTACCTTTTACAGTATTGCAAGGTGTACCCAGAGGCCTATGCCTTTTCTCTAAAACTCGTTGTCTTTTTTTTCCCCTTTAATAGTCCATTTAGTGTTCGGAAGCTTACTGGGCTGATATTAGAGTTAATATTCTAGTGACAGTGATTTCCTGCTTTCCAATGATAAGGTAATTATGGTACGGAAAATTGCTACTTACCAGCTGCTCTGCCACGCAGAGAGCTCTATGAGTGTTACCTCACAACACTCCTGCAGGGTGGACGTGTTCCTGTGACCCTTGTTCTTTAAAAAAAAAAAAAAAAAAAATTTTTTTTTAATGTTTATTTTTGAGACAGAGAGAGACAGAGCATGAACAGGGAAGGGTCAGAGAGAGAGGGAGACACAGAATCCGAAGCAGGCTCCAGGCTCTGAGCTGTCCGCACAGAGCCCAACGCAGGGCTCGAACTCATGAACCGTGAGATCATGACCTGAGCTGAAGTCAGACTCTTAATCAACTGAGCCACCTAGGCACCCCATGACTCTGTTCTTGATGGGGAAACAAGGTCAGCCAGGGTGGTTCACATCTGTACATGTGCCTCCCAAGTAACAGAGCATTTTCCTTTCTTTGTTTCTAATTGGGATGTAACGTACATCCCATAAAATATGTGTTCGGAGCTCTCACTGAATTTCCTGCCCGTAGCCTGCTGCTTGTGGGAGGCTGTCATCCAACGTCGTCCTTTTTGTTTAAAGGATTTTTTTTTTTTTTTTTAGTTTGTTTTTGAGAGAGAGGGAAAGAACATGAGCAGGGTAGGGGCAGAGAGAGGGAGAGAGAGATCCCAAGCAGACTCCACGCTGTCCGTGTAGAGCCTGACACGGGGCTCAGACTAATGAACCGAGAGATCATGACCTGAGCCAAAATCAGGAGTCAGATACTTAACCGACTGAGCACCCCAGCATCCCCGCCAAACCCCCCCCCCACCCCACTAATTCTTTAAGAAGAGCCTGTCCTGGTCATCTTAGCCACCTTCTACCTTTTGTGTTTACTCTACATGGACTCTGGCCCCCCCCGCACCATCCCCCAGCAGACTGTAGTTAGGAGTATCCTCTCTCTGTTTCACAGTGTTCTGCAAGGGGGCAGTGTGGTTGTTGATGAAGAGGAAGCCTCTAAGAAGGTCACTGACCAGTTGGACAACATCGTGGACATGCGAGAGTATGATGTGCCCTATCACATCCGCCTCTCCATTGACCTGAAGATCCATGCGGTGAGTGGGCCGTCGCTTTCGGGCAGCCCCTGGCGGTCAGGAGGTGACACTGAAGAGAAATACCCCTCCTGGGACAGACGTAGACTCTTGATAAACACGCTGCACGTCCCGCAGGCTCACTGGTACAACGTCAGGTACCGAGGAAATGCCTTCCCTGTGGAAATCACCCGCCGAGATGACCTTGTTGAACGACCCGTAAGTACTGCTTGCGTTTCCTCCATCCTGGCTTTTCCACTTGTTTCTAGAGAGATCTAATTCGGTGCTGAAGAATGAATACAATTCAGAGATTTGTTTTCTTCTTTTTCCTCAAATACTTTCTTAAAAAAGTTGTAGAGAAATCTTTTTCCTTTTTCTTTTTTGTCGGTTTCTGACGACGTGTGATTTCACTTAGTGCTTGTATGTCACCATGTGATGTCCTTGTTTAAGCCGGGCTGGATCTGAACTTCAAAGGAGAGCTCTGACTTCCATTTTGGGTGGTTGGTAGCGACGTGATGGGGTGAAAAGCGGATTCGTATGTGGAAGGCTTTGGTTCAGGAACACATTTGTGATCTTGGGCAAGTCTGTACTCTGTTTTCTCATTTCCAAAGTGGAGATGTTGACTCTAGCACAGTCTCCCATGTGGGTTATCGTAAAGGTCAAAAGGAGGTCATGATTTTAAAGTACTTTGTGACTCAAGTGCTCTGTAATTCTAGGATTTTCCCATCGTGCTTTAGCCTCTCGTAGGTGTTTAAGATTTCATACCCTCTGTGAATCGTGGTGTTCTTGACATAGGTTAGTCAACCCAAAATGCCTCTCTCGCTTCTTTTGGAACCTCTCTCTGTGGCTGCTTGGCTCTTGTTTTAGCAGCTGGAGGTGGAGGTGGTGGGTGTCGGGAAGACCCTTGGCGTCTCCAGAGCTCAGCTTGGTTTACGTCCAACTTAATGAGATGTCCCTGCAGGACCCTGTGGTTTTGGCATTTGACATCGAGACAACCAAACTGCCCCTCAAGTTTCCAGATGCTGAGACTGACCAGATTATGATGATTTCCTATATGATTGACGGTCAGGTAAGTGGTGCTTTTTGGGGTGTACGCTTCCTGGGAGCAGCATGCACCCTGTGGCTGGTATTTTTTCAGTGAAAATAAGTGAGTTGAGTCCAGGAAAGTGAAGAAACAAGCCGTGCCCCTGCCTTCCAATCTGAGTCTGACACGTTTGGGGTCTAGGGGCTGCAGCTCCTGGTGGACGAGGGGCCTCCCGTTGCTGCAGACTCTTGTTGCAGGAGCTTCTGGGCCAAGTGTGGGGAGGTGTGTTTGGCTTTTTGTGTCCTAACTCACACCGACTGCTCACACGCTTCCCAGGGCTACCTCATCACCAATAGGGAGATAGTGTCAGAGGACGTTGGAGATTTCGAGTTCACCCCCAAGCCAGAGTATGAGGGACCCTTCTGTGTCTTCAATGAACCCGACGAGGTAAAGAGGTGTCATGTGAGAAACTCCCTGGTGTTTGGGGTGAGACGGGAAGAAGAGCCCCCTGACCCTTGAGGCCTCAGTGCTCATTTGACCAGAATGGCAGCTTGCTGGTCTGGGTTCCTGGCGGTATGGTCCTTGTTCACACTGGGGGCACGGGGTGGGTGTGGAAATGAGATACAGCCTGCTTTTCTGAAATTTTGGGAGGGGTGATTGGGAGTAGCTGGAAGAAGAGAAACACATCCACTGACTGCTACGAATCATTGAATTTAGGTTCATCTAATCCAGAGGTGGTTTGAACACGTCCAAGAGGCCAAACCCACCATCATGGTCACCTACAATGGGGACTTTTTTGACTGGTGAGTCTGATATCTAGTTTGTGAGTAACTGAAGTGTGTCGGGGAGGGGATGTTGTGTGGCACTGTGAATGTACTCACGCTAACGAGCTGTACACTTAGAAATGGTTAAGATGTAGAGGAGAGGTGGGTGGGGGGGTTCCTGGGTTTTCTCGGGAGTCTCGTGGGGCAGTCTTTCTGTATTTGAGGGAGCTGAAGAATACCTGCCGTGTGCTCATCTGTCTGCCCTCATCCCTAGGCCGTTTGTGGAGGCCAGAGCGGCGATCCATGGGCTGAGCATGTACCAGGAGATAGGGTTCCAGAAGGACAGCCAGGGGGAGTATAAGGCATCCCAGTGCATCCACATGGACTGTCTCAGGTAGGCCCGGCGGCTCCTGGCACTGTCTTAGAGGGCTTTCTGTGTGTGGGTCCAAGGCTCCCTTCTTGCACACCCTTGTCCTGTCTGCGTCCCTTTGAGGGAGGATGGTGGCCTCTGTTGCAGCTCCGTCACCTTCAAGGACAGCGGCTGTGGCTGGGTCTGGGGACGTGCTGTCTTCCGTTGTGTGTTCATTACTCCTTCCACCAGCAAACACATCAGTGTCAGGCCTCGGGCTGGGGAAGCCAGAACAGAAAGAGGCCGGGTTGAGTGAGGCCCCGGTGCTGTGAGAGCTCCTCACGGAGGTGAGGGTGCTGCAGCCAGGGGTGTCCAGGCTGGAGAGAAAGGAGCTCTTGTGGGCCTCCTGTACCCTGTGGGGAGGCAGATTTTATCTTGGGGGGTCTGGCATTATGATGGGGGCCGGAGGGAGCAGATGGGAGTGAGGAGAGGGGTGGACTTGGGCATCCACAGACCTGGGCGGGGGGCAGGGGCACCTGGGGCACAGGGAATGTTGGTTCTCAGGGTTTGGGGTGGGCTCTGGAGCAGGAGGGTGGGTTCTAGGTAGAAGCAGGCCTGGGAACCCCACTTACAGGGGGCGTGGTGATCAACGGATTCCAGAAGAGAAGAAAAAGGATGGGGGGGGGCTTCAGAGGAGGCGGCAATATTGGGAGACCCCAGGGGCACTTCTAGGGGTGAGGATGGCCAAGGGTCTGGAGGCTGAGGGAGGGGAGGCTTGATGCAGTCAAGAGAGAGCTGTGGGCGCCAGGGACACGACCACATCCGTCTCGGAGCTGCCTCACAGGGAGGATTTGCAGACAGGTGTGAGGGTGAGGGGCGCAGGGTAGCCCCCGGTTTCTGCGCCGAAGGGACTGTGTAAGCAGAGAGGAGGTTAAGAAGAGGGCCTGAGCCGGGTGGGGGAGAGCAGGGCAGACTGGCAGTCCCATGGGACAAGCTGGGGGGCTGAGGGCTCCCTCCTGCTCAGCGTTCTCTCTCTCCACAAGGGACAGAGGGAGGCCATGGGACTCGGGAGACTGGCGTTTCCTTGTGTTTGTGGGCGTATCTGTGAGATTACCTGGATCTGGGATAGAGGCTTCGCGAGGCGCCTGTGCCACGCGGGGTCTCGGTGGCAATCCTTGGCGTACCTGTTGGGACGAGGCGTCTTTCTGTGTCGTGTCCAGCGGGGCTGCCTCCCGCAGCGCGTGGGCTGTGTCTCAGAGCCATCTCTGACCTTTGCACGTGTTCTTGTTCCTAGGTGGGTGAAGAGGGACAGTTACCTGCCTGTGGGCAGTCACAACCTCAAGGCGGCTGCCAAAGCCAAGTTGGGCTACGACCCCGTGGAGCTGGACCCTGAAGACATGTGCCGGATGGCCACCGAGCAGCCCCAGGCATGCGCCTCTCCTCACGGCCTTTACCTGTAGCTCCCACACGGTGCCTGCCCGGCTCCTTGTCGCTCTTACTGCCCTGTGTTCTCTCCTCAGACTCTGGCCACATACTCGGTGTCAGACGCGGTGGCCACGTACTACCTGTACATGAAGTACGTCCACCCCTTCATATTCGCCCTCTGCACCATTATCCCCATGGAGCCTGACGAGGTCAGTGCGTCTCCCGGCCCCGTGTGCCAGTGTCAGCCCGCCGGCCCTCGGAGCTCGTCCCCGGCGGCTGCCGTGGATGCAGCTGTGTGATTTTGGCGTTTGGTTTGACGTCTGGCTTTTCCCCCGCAGGTGCTGCGGAAGGGCTCCGGGACGCTGTGTGAGGCCTTGTTGATGGTGCAGGCCTTCCATGCCAACATCGTCTTCCCCAACAAGCAGGAGCAGGAGTTTAACAAGCTGACCGATGATGGCCACGTGCTGGATGCCGAGACCTATGTGGGTGGCCACGTGGAGGCCCTGGAGTCGGGCGTGTTCCGCAGTGACATCCCCTGCCGGTTCAGGATGGTGAGCCCTCCCCGCTCTCCCGAGGGCTGAGACCCAGAAGCCTCCAGGGCTGCAGTACAGCCCTCACCCCTTTCTTGGCCTGTGGGTCCCTCACCAGCCCTCCCTTGTCTGGCCTGTCCTTGACTGAGGTGCTGCGGGACAAGCCCTTGGCTTCTCCGGGCCAGTCCCCACAGTGTCTTGCCCGAGGTAGTTGGGTACGTGTGAGGGCGTTTTCCCTTCTCACTTGCGTCCTCTCTTGGTCATCTGTACTAGAATCCTGCCGCCTTTGACTTCCTGCTGCAGCGGGTGGAGAAGACCATGCGTCATGCCATCGAGGAAGAGGAGAAGGTGCCCATGGAGCAGGTCACCAACTTCCAAGAGGTAACGCTCCGGGGGCCAGGAGAGACCGTCTTCACACGCCCTGCTTGTAGACTGGCTGCTTTCAGTAGCATGCACCTACTGTGTGCTGGTACTTGGGCTCCGAGCCTGGTGATACAGAGTCTGTTCTGGTCTGCTTGGGGGGCACAGGACAGTGTTGTGGTTACAGTGAATGACTGGGCTTTGGGAGATGGTAGAGATTCACAAGTTGGCCGTGGGGTCTCGAGCTGGCTATTGCTTAGAACATCGTGGTGGGTGGACGCAGGACAAAGGCGAGGGATAGGCCTTATGCCCAGTTCATTTGGACTTTATTTTGTAGGCAGCGAGGAGCCACTGGTTTTAATTTTTGTTGTTCAGGAGACTTTAAAAGTGATGATAGTCGGGGCGCCTGGGTGGCGCAGTCGGTTGAGCGCCCGACTTCAGCCAGGTCACGATCTCGCGGTCCGTGAGTTCGAGCCCCGCGTCGGGCTCTGGGCTGATGGCTCAGAGCCTGGAGCCTGTTTCCGATTCTGTGTCTCCCTCTCTCTCTGCCCCTCCCCCGTTCATACTCTGTCTCTCTCTGTCCCAAAAATAAATAAACGTTGAAAAAAAAAATTAAAAAAAAAAAAAAAGTGATGATAGTTAATTCCTACAGATGACAGAGTAGAATATAGTGACTGTAAAAACTGTCCAATAAGGGTTAGAAAGCACCATTTACAAGTGCTACGTGCCTAGAGACCCCAGGTACCTCCCGCCTTGCTTGTCTTATTTGAACGTGGCACTTCTCAGGTGTGTCTGTCAGGCACTGCTCAACACTACAGCATATTGAGTTACTAGTGGTTTGGAGCTTTTACGAGTTTTAGGATTGATTTTAAGAAATATGTCATAACATGGGCAGATGAGTGGGTCTGTCAGTTAAGCACGTGACTCTTGATTTTAGCTCGGGTCATGATCTTGACGTTGTGAGATGGAGACCCGCATCAGGCTCCACGCTCAGGGCAGAGATTCTCTCCTCGTCCTCCCCGTCTCTCCTCTCTGTCTCTCTCTAAGAAATGTCTCAGAACAGACTCACTAGGCAGAATTCGAATAAGAATGTGGTTACAGGGGCGCCTGGGTGGCTCAGTCAGTTAAGTATCCAACTCTTAATAGATTCTTGATATCACTTCAGGTCACGATCTCATGGTCCTGAGATCAAGCCACACGCTGGGCTCTGTGCTGGGCGTGGAGCCTGCTTAAGATTCTCCCTCTCCCTCTGCCCCTCCCCTGCTTGTGCTCTCTGGTCTCTCACACGTGAGAAAGCTGTGTTTGTACACTGTAAAGTGCTGTGCAGCTGTTGTTAGCTCCAGCTACCATACACTTTAAGAACTAAGAACAACCTGGGGGCGCCTGGGTGGCTCAGTCGCTTAAGCATCCAACTTCGGCTCAGGTCATGATCTCACGGCTCTTGAGTTCAGGCCCCACGTTGGGCTCTGTGCTGACAGCTCGGAGCCTGGAGCCTGCTTCGGATTCTGTGTCTCCCTCTCTTTCTGCCCCTCCCCTGCTCACACTCTGTCTCTGTCTCAAAAACAAATAATATTAAAAAAACTTAAAAAAAAAAAAAAAAGGAACTAAGAACAATCTAGAAGAGTGGCTAGGCTAAAGAACAAATGTGAGTTAACACCTTAGAAGGAACACACTTTCAACTTGAAGAAACAGTGAAATGAGTGAGAACAAAGATATGCTGATTGGAGGGACTCTAGACACCCTGGTGAATCCAGCACTAGGCTCCTAGAGGACGGAGTATGGCTCCTTCGCGGTTTCTAAAGTGTGTTCTAGGGGCGCCTGGGTGGCGCAGTCGGTTGAGCGCCCGACTTCAGCCAGGTCACGATCTCACGGTCCGTGAGTTCGAGCCCCGCGTCGGGCTCTGGGCTGATGGCTCGGAGCCTGGAGCCTGTTTCTGATTCTGTGTCTCCCTCTCTCTCTGCCCGTCCCCCGTTCATGCTCTGTCTCTCTCTGTCCCAAAAATAAATAAACGTTGAAAAAAAAAAAAAATAAAGTGTGTTCTAGAGGGCACTGGACTCATCTCTTTGTTCCCGAGGGACCATCTCATCCCGAGGATGCTGATGGGAGGTGCCAGCCGGGGATCTCGGCAGCGGAGGTGTGTTCCATGGGAACTGTGTCTCCCTCCCCTCTTACCTGGACTGTCTCCGTGGGCCTCCTCATTGGCATTTCAGGACCTGCCTCAGGGTGGAGAAGGATGGAGTGATTATTCAAATGATTGATTTGCTTAAAATTCAACTAGGAACAAATATTAATACTTCTGGTATTTTCTGTTGTATATGATAAACGTTCTTCCTTTTAGTCATTGTTGCTGTATAGTTTTGGTGTGTTTTTTTATTTTGACTACTTTGGAGGGTTTTAAGGAATGTTTTGTTGTTGTGTTTTGTTTTTTGAGAGAGAACTTGCAGGGGTAGGGGTGCAGAGAGAGAGAGAATCCCAAGCAGGCTCCACACACAGCACAGAGCCTGACGCGGGGCTTGATCTCCTGACCGTGAGATCATGACCTGAGCTGAAATGAAGAGTCGAATGATGCTTAACTGAGCCACCCAGGCGCCCCTTAAGGAGTTTAATACTAAAGGCAATTTTTCATTCAAATGATTTTTCTAATATGACTTCCAAATTTAACATATTTCATTAAAAAAAAAAAAGATGGCTACTCTCCTGGTTAGTCTTCGTATTTATTCAGATGTTTTTTAGTTTTCTCTGTTCTTTTTTAAGCATTTTTTTTTTTTAATGTTCATTATCTTTGAGAGGAGAGAGAGCAGGGGAGGCGCAGAGAGAGGGGTAGATACAGAATCCAAAGCAGACTCCAGGCTCTGAGCTGTCAGTACAGAGCCCGACGTGGGGCTTGAACCCACAAACCATGAGATCATGACCTGAGCTGAAGTCGGACGCTTAACCAAGTGAGCCACCCAGGCACCCCTGGTTTTCTCTATTCTTAAATGTCTATAACAGACGTTGGCAAACTATAGCCCATGAGGCCTGTGTAACCAGCAAGCTAAGAATAGCTTTTACATTTTAAAGATGTTATAAAAAAAAAGATTGTGACAGATTGTGTGGCCACAAAACCTAAATTAAGATATTTATTATCTGGTCCCATCCAGAGGTTTCCTGAGTCATTAGATTAACTTCTAAATATACTAATTCTCCAGTTCTGATGTGTATGTTTTGTGCAGAATGAACTTACCAGATAAGTACATATGAATGTTATGACGTAATCAGGTATTGGTTTTGGGAGAGTGAATATATGACCATTAGAAGACAGTTAGTTTTAGGGGCACCAGGGTGGCTCAGTTGGTTAAGCATCCGACTTCGGCTCAGGTCTGATCATCGTTTGTGAGTTTTAGCCCCACATCGGGCTCTGTGCTGACAGCTCGGAGCCTGGAGCCTACTTCTGCTTCTGTGTCTCCCTCTCTCTCTGCCCCTCACCCACTCGTGTTCTGTCTCCCTGTCTTTCTGATCCTCCTCCACTCGCACTCTGTGTCTCTCTCTCAAAAATAAACATTAAAAAAAAAAAAAAAAAGAAGTGGACTCTTTCTCTCCCTGTTTTATTTAGGGCTTGGTCTTTAGTATTTTTAATTGTGCTAGTTTCCCCACGTTTACTCTGGGAGGCTTATTCTCTCAGGTATCGGCCTCCTCCCCCTGTGTCTGCTGTTGGTCATGGGGGTGTTTCTTCTCACGCTCTGTGATTTTGGGATGTGAATTTGTATTCAGCAGGGAGTCTCCTGCCGCCCTTCAGGGGCCATCAGTTACTTTGATGGTTGTTTGTGGCCGGGGTCCCTTGTCACCTGGTTCCTGGGCCGGAGGGTTCCCAGATCCAGTGGAGTGTAACGTAAACCCCACACTTATTAGAGGGACTAGCCTGCGGTGCCAGATGTGCAGCCCAGAGGAGATGTGATTTTGGTGAGCAGACTTGTAGTTTATTCTTTCACAGAGGTGGCCTTTGTTGGTCCTGCCTTTTTGGGGGGGTTCTGTATCGTCCCCCTGTTGTGTGCAGGCTTCCTGTCCCTGAGGAGGCACGAGAACCGTGCGGGAGTGCACACACCCTGGGCCAAGGCAGCCGACCTCAGAAAGGCCTGCTCGTGAGGCCGGGAGCTCGGGTCCCAGAAGGGAGGTTTCTCTCCTTTCTCGGACAGGAGTCCCTCCTGAACCTCGCTCACTCGTGCAGACCCTGGTTCACACGGAGCATTGCCCTCCTGGGAGTGTGGTTTGGGTGTGTGTGGGCCAAGGTGCCCAGGTGCCCAGTGCTCAGTGAACACTCTGGGCACTGGGTCCATGAGCAAGATGGCATCAGGCACATGTCCCGGTTTGATGCCGGGAGAATTAAGCTCATCCCAGCTTGAGCCGGACCTCCTCCTGACCTTGCCCCAATGCCTTTCCCCTTTGCTGACTGAGTTCTGTGTCCTTGCACTGCGAGTCACTGCACCTGGGAGTGGTCCTAGAGACCCCGACCCAGAGCCTGGCCTCTGCCAGGCCACTGCTGATGTAGCTCTCTGCTCTGGTTTTGAGTCTACTCTTCGCTCTTGCCCTCTGGGGTAACTTAGAAACTCAGTTCTGCCTTTACAGGGATAGTCCTCATATTTCATGCAGGATATCTAGGTGTTAGGTACCAGGAGGGTTTTTTTAGATAACAGTTTAACCTCTGGCTGGAAACAAATCTGATTCATCGGTTTGTAAAGTAATTCTGGGGACCATCTAGCACCGAGGTTCAGAGTGTGGCATTTGGGCTAAGGGCGCCTGTGCTTGAGCCCCTGCTAAGCTCTTGAGCCTCTCGTGTGTCAGGTGAGGGTCTGCTGAGGCAGGGATATCACATGTCCACACTGTGCATGCACACAGGGCACCCAGGAAGGGTGCTGTTGATACTCGAGCTGGGTCTTACACCTTGCTGGCGGGTGGGCCCTGCCATCTGAGGCCACAGTCTTTCAGTTTTCTCCCAGTCCCAAAAGGTCCTCTGGAGTGGAGGCTGCTGCTTCCCGAGATGCTGTGCTCCTTAGGGTTCTTTCCTTGTGAGGTTCCTGTACCTCCCGGACCTAGCATTGGTGGCCAGCGTCTGCTGTCCTTCTGGGACCCACGTGCTTGCTTTGTTACTGTCTATACAGTCTTTCTCCTTTCTCCATAGGTGTGTGATCAGATTAAGACCAAGCTCACCTCCCTGAAAGATGTCCCAAACAGAATCGAGTGTCCCCTTATCTACCACCTGGATGTGGGAGCCATGTACCCCAACATCATCCTGACGAACCGCCTGCAGGTGAGACGGATTCCCCTGGCAGAATCGAGATCTTTTCTGCCCAAATACTAACTGCTGCCCTCCCCCCACCCTCCCCACCCCCAGCCCTCTGCCGTGGTGGACGAGGCCACCTGTGCCGCCTGTGACTTCAACAAGCCTGGAGCAGACTGCCAGAGGAAGATGGCCTGGCAGTGGAGGGGCGAGTTCAGTGAGTGCCACCCAGGGGCAGGGGCCGGGTGGCTCAGCAGGCAGCGGGTGCGTAGGTCTCTGTCACAGACTCTCCTCGGTCGCCCTCCTAGTGCCAGCCAGTCGCAGCGAGTACCATCGGATCCAGCACCAGCTGGAGTCAGAGAAGTTCCCTCCCTTGACTGCAGAGGGCCCAGCCCGGGCCTTTCACGAGCTGTCCCGCGAGGAGCAGGCTAAATATGAGAAGCGGAGGCTGTCAGGTGAGCGGTTTCCAAACACTGTGGTTCCTCTGACTTGGGCCTTTCTGGTATGTCACAGCTTGATGTCATCTAAACTAGATGTTGCACTAGATGAGAGATGAGATCACTGTGAACTATCTCTTCCTAGCTTCCCTTTCCTTATTTCTCCCTCAGTGAATGTTCGGATGATGAATTCTGTTTCCCGGGCTCTTGCCGAATTTGGCCCGTTCACACTGGGCTGTCCTTTGATAGGATAAACCAGCACTGTCTCTCTGAGTTTCGTGCTCCTCCGTACTGACCTGGGAAGCTTCATTTGTTGGTGTTGGCCTTATCCTGACTTCCTTTGGCTACGTACAGGTGGCCCGGCTGTCTCCTGTTTGGGGTCTCACATGCTTCCCTGCTCTCGATTGTGCTGCAGATTACTGCCGGAAGGCCTACAAGAAGATCCACGTGACCAGGGTGGAGGAGCGCCTCACCACCATCTGCCAGCGGGAGAACTCCTTCTATGTGGACACGGTGCGCGCCTTCCGGGACAGGCGCTATGAGTTCAAGGGTCTCCACAAGGCGAGTCTGACCTTTGTGAAGTCAGAACAGTCTAGTTTCTGAGATGAGAGTCCTTGCTTGGTGCTGTCTGGACAGTCATGACTTCCCCAGTTAGGATGTGTGGCTCCCAGCCTCACGCGTTTGGAAAGTAATTGAATGCACAGTTTTGAGTTTGTTTGTTTCTTGTTTTTAAGTAGGCTTCATGCCCAGTGTGGAGCCCAGCGAGGGGCCCGAACTCATGACCTGGAGACCAAGACCTAGGATGAGCTCAAGAGTCAGACACATAACCAACTGAGCCACCCAGGCGCCCCTCGGTTATTTTTAGTTTTGAGGATTTAAGGGCCTGAGGCCTTGAAACTATTTTGAATGATTGCTTTTGAAATATTTATTTAGAGCAGGGATCCGCTGACTATGGGTGGGCAGACTTTTTATAAATAAAATTTGATAGGAACGGAGCCGTGTCCGCTGCAGCAGGGAGGTGAGCAGCAGAGCAGAAGCGGAGGCTGCATGAGCACGGTACTGGCCATATGGCCGTAGTTTGCCAGCCTCCGGTGGGGACAAATTCGGGTGATTTACTGGCCTGGCTCATCCAGGAGGATCAGGGAAGACACATACCACCTCAGTTGTCATGACAAATCGTAGCTTTATACTTAAGCAAATGGGGTTCTTTTCCCTGAAAGACCTTCCTTCATTGTTGGACTCAGTAAGGTCCCTGCTCTGATAGACTTTATCACTGTAAAAGATACGCGACATAAAACCTAACGTTTTTAAGTGCACGGTTCTGTGGCGTTGGGTATGTTCACACTGTTATGCAGCCACCACCCCCGGCCCTTGCCAGAAGTCTTCATCTCGCAGAACTAAAACTCGGCACCATTTAACCACAAGCCCCCCATCCCACTTTCGGTCTCTGAGTCCAGCTCCTCTAGGCCCTCACGGAAGTGGACTCACGCGGTGTTTGTCTCTTATGACGGCTCCTTTCCCTTCGCGTCATGTCCTCCGGGTTTGTCCGTGTAGTCGCGGGTGTCAGAATCTCCTGTCGGGGGCTGAATGGTTCTCCGTTGTGTGTACGCACCACATCGTGTGCATCCGCCCCCTGTCCACGGACACTGGGTTGCTTCCGCGGTTTGGCCGCTGTGAAGAATGCCGCTGTGAACGTGGGTGTGCAAATCTCTTGAAGTCCCTGATGTCATTCTTTTGAGTGTGCACCCAGACGGGATTGCTGGGTCGTGTGCTAATTCCGTTTTTAACCTTTTGAGGAACTGCCATACCATTTCATGTTAATTAACTATTAAGTTACTTATTCTCTCTCTCTCTCTCTTCAGACAAGCACTAAAAGTGTCTGTCTTGTTCTTCAGAGTCTACACAGTACCAGGCACATAGTAGGCATTCAACAAATATCTGAATTGTTTCTTTCTTTTTATTACTTTATTACTTTTTTTTAGAAAGAGAGCGCACGCGGGGCGCCTGGGTGGCGCAGTCGGTTAAGCATCCGACTTCAGCCAGGTCACGATCTCGCGGTCTGTGAGTTCGAGCCCCGCGTCAGGCTCTGGGCTGATGGCTCAGAGCCTGGAGCCTGTTTCCGATTCTGTGTCTCCCTCTCTCTCTGCCCCTCCCCCGTTCATGCTCTGTCTCTCTCTGTCCCAAAAATAAATAAACGTTGAAAAAAAAAATAAAAAAAAATAAAAAATAAAAAAAAAAAAATAGAAAGAGAGCGCACGCAGGAGAGGGGCAGAGAGAGAGAATCTTAAGCAGCCTCCGTACTCAGTGAGGAGCCCAACACAGGCTCTGTCCCACAACCCTGGCATCATGACCTGAGCTGAAATCAAGAGTTGGACACTTGGGGCGCCTGGGTGGCCCAGCCAGTTAAGCGTCCGACTTCAGCTCAGGTCAGGGTCTCGTGGGTTTGTGGGTTTGAGCCCCGTGTCGGGCTCTGTGCTGACAGCTCAGAGCCTGGAGCCTCCATCAGATTCTGTGTCTCCCTCTCGCTCTGCCCCTCCCCAACTTGTGTGCTTGTGCACGCGCTGTCGCTCTGTCTCTCAAAAATAAACATTAAAAAAAAAGAAAGAAAGAAACCATGTGCTGGAGTCTCTAGGGGGTCGGTCACGATGTCTGCCCTGTTCATCTGGCTGTGCCACTAGAGAGAATGGGATAAGGAAACGTGGCAGAGCATCAACGGTTGTTTTTCCGGATGTGTCTATAGTCTTCACTTGTATTGGATTTTGAAGGTTTCTAGAGATTTGACATTTTCACAGTACGAGAATGCCGGGCTGCGGACTGTAGACTGAGCTGGAGGAGCCGAGTTGGTGATCGGTGCGCGTGTGGTTCCAGGTGTGGAAGAAGAAGCTGTCTGCGGCCGTGGAGGTGGGCGACGCCGCCGAAGTGAAGCGCTGCAAGAACATGGAGGTCCTGTACGACTCCCTGCAGCTGGCACACAAGTGCATCCTGAACTCCTTCTACGGCTACGTCATGCGCAAAGGGTGGGCTCCCAGCCGAGGGCCTCACTACGTGGAGCGCGGGGGAGAGCCGGGGCGGGGGTGGGGGCGTCCGGCTGCGCTGACCCAAAGCGTCTGGACTGCCAGGGATCGGTACCACGGACGTGTTGTCAGCACGTCTTGGGCCGGAGACGGTGATTTGGCAGTTGCCAGTGTATTTACGTGACTTGGTGAATGGCATAACTTGGGGGCTGTAGAGGGTGTAGGCCGTCCTGAAAAAGCACCACGTGAGCCATGGGGGGTGTAAAGCTGTCTGAGAAGTCAGGATGGCCAGGAGTGGGGGGGTCTGAAAGCCAAGATGGATGCTCTCTCTGATGGAGATGTGCAGCCAGGTGGGTGAGGGCCTTGGGGAGAGCAGGCTGTAGAGGCCTGGCCGCCGTGGGCAGGGTCGTGAGGAGCAGCAGCATGGAGGCTCTGGAGGAGAACGATGGGGTGCTGGGGTTTGTTGGGTTTGGATGAGGGGGAGGAAAGCGGGGCCGGGAGGGGCCGGCCTCTGGGCGCCCGACCTTGCGGGTGAGACCTGGTTTGGGGGCAACGAGGCGGGTGTCTGGTGGGGAGTTGAGGGTGTTTGTGGGCCTGTGCTTTCCCTGAGAAGTCGGAGGATGAGCGTCGGGTCTGGGAGATGGAGAAGGCACGAGGTAGAGCTGGGGACAGAGGGAGAGGGCTCGTGGCGGGGGGGGGCACGAGACCATCTGGGCGGGTACCGAGAGAGCATGCCGCCTCCAGCCCCACACCCTGAAGCAGGGCGGAGGAGTGTCCTCGGCACGGCCCCGTGCTGCCACGGTTCCTGCCCCACTTCAGACGTCCCCTCTGTGGTGTCCTCCTGACCTCCTCTAAGGACCCTTTGTGGGGAGCCCTACCCACCCCACCCCCAGGCTGTGACTGTCTTCCTCAGGGCTCGCTGGTACTCCATGGAGATGGCAGGCATTGTCTGCTTCACGGGAGCCAACATCATCACCCAGGCGCGGGAACTGATCGAGCAGATCGGGTGAGCGCTGTGCTCTGGTCAGCTGCCGGGAGTGGACAGCCTAGGGGGGGAAGGCTGGGGGGCACAGACGGGGAGTGAGCATGTGGGCATTGTGTTTTTGGGTCCACGGCCTGGAAGGGCCTTCACACTGGGTACTTCCTGCGTGGAGGCCATGGTCCAGCATCCACGTGGCCTCGTTTCTCTCTTTCTAAAGGAGGCCCTTAGAGCTGGACACAGACGGAATATGGTGCGTCCTGCCCAACAGCTTCCCTGAAAACTTTGTCATCAAGACGACCAGTGTAAAAAAACCCAAGGTGACCATCTCCTACCCTGGGGCCATGTTAAACATCATGGTCAAGGTGAGCCTGGGTCTCCAGGGAGGGCCTGCTATCTCTGGGCCTGGGTTCTTACTCTACTCTGATGGGGATTTGGGGGGGGGGGGACTGCATCGGCTGTCACACTGGCGCATTCCCCTTCCTAACGTCACGTCACCCTGCTTGACGCCGTTCAGATTCTTCTGTAGCCTGAGGATCTATACAGAAAATGCTGTGCTCACACTCAAGTGAGTCTGTGTTCCCTGTAGGAAAGCAGCAGACTATTTCGCTTTTAAGTTTGTATTTTGAAGTAACTTCAGATCTACAGAAAAGTTTTAAAAGTAAAACGCAGTTTGTATATATGCTTCGGCCTCTTTCCTCTGACGTTAGTTCACACATACAAACCGTCGCACGCTTATCAGAGCTAAGAAGTTCACGTTGGTGCAGCCCCATAACCAAGCCACAGTCTTTGTTTGGATTTCCCGGTTTCTCCAGGGCTCCTGACTTCTTAGTCCCCCCAGGCTGGCAGCTCCCTGTCTTCAGTAAGCCCTGCTCAGGTGTCTTGTTGGCTGCCCCTCATCTGGGTTTGTTGTTTCTTATCATGTTTGTTGTATCTTATCAAATGAGATTATTTGCATTTTTTAAGGCACGCTAGCGATATGACCCATGTTTCATTCTTTGGCTGCATGGTGTCAGGGTCTGCGCTTCTGGTCACCGGGCACAGCTGCTGTCTCCCCGCCCTGTACTGCTGCTGGAGCGAGGCATTGAGCCTACGCCGGCGGGCAGGGGTGTCGGAGAGTCTGGCCATGTGTTAAAGCCACCAGAGCCTTGAAGAACCCTAGAGGAGATAACTTGAGACTGTGCAGATGTCCTGTGTCTCCCTAATTTTCACTGGTTTGAGTGACGGTGGTTCTGCGGTGACTTTCCCCAACGGTGGCTCCCGCTTTCCCACAGTCCTGGTACACTTATTGGAATCCCTCTGTAAGGAAGCGTATCACCCCTCTTTCCACTCAGCAGTTCTCTTCGTCGTCGATATCGGTTAGACTGGGTTACAACCCAGGCCTGCCCTGGTGTTTTGTGACTCAGCTCATTCCTCCTGGGCTGTTAGGGCCTCCTTCACATTTGCCTACGTATTCCTGACACATGTCCCTGGTCTGTGGTTCGGGTTTGGGGCATTTTTAATTTAATTAATTTATTTCTTTAGCACTTTCTTACTTCTTGGTCCTGAAGGCACTCTAGCCTCATCTTGGTTATCCTAGTCCTCACCCTGGAATCCGCCATTTCTCTGAGGAACCAGGTTCTTTTTATTGGAGAGGGTATTGGAAACCAAGGTCAAGTGCAGATGCTCATTGCTGCTGGGTGTAACTGCTTCTAGCTGTTCTCAGACTGAGCTAGGAGATATGTATATGCCTGATCGCCCTGTCCACGCATGCATCTAGGTTTATTTCTCTGTGTGTGCACTTTAATTTTTTTTTTAATGTTTATTTTTGAGAGACAGAGACAGCATGAGCAGGAAAGGGCAAAGAGAGAGAGCGGGAGACCCAGAATTGGAAGCAGGCTCCAGGCTCCGAGCTGTCACTACAGAGCCAGATGCGGGGCTCGAACCCACAAGCCGTGAAATCATGACCTGAGCCGAAGTCGGACACTCAACTGACTGAGCCACCCAGGCGCCCCTGCGTGTGCACTTTAAAGTACTAAATGCAAGGGGAGCCTGGATGGCTCAGTCAGTTGAGTGGCCGACTCTTGGCTTCGACTCAAGTCATGGTCCAGGGGTTGTGGTATCACACTCCACATTGGGCTATGCACTGGGCATGGAGCCTACTTAGGATTCTCTCTCCCTCTCCCTCTCCACCCCTTTTCCCCACTCACACTCTCTGTCACACGCACGTGCGCGCGTGCTCTCTCTCTCTCTCTCTCTCTCCAAACATTTAAAAAACATACATCTGTACATAAAGGACATGAGTCCACATCTATATGTCCAGCCCCAATCTAGGCCCCTTTCCGTTAGTCACTTCTTTCTCTTGCAGTGAGAAGCCTGTCCCTCATTTTCTCAATATGTTTATTTGTTCACTAGTGTGTGTGTAAAATTGTAAAACAGCTTCAGGATCGTGCCACCGTGTGCCGTAAACTTAACCGACTACGGCACAGTGTGTGTGTATAGTTGCTACTGTCTTTAGTCTGTATTACCTCGTCACAACCAGGTTTGCCAAAGTGACTGAAGCCGGCCCTTCAGTGGGATTGTTTGTCCCAGTCTGCAGTTTCCCTTGGGGTTGCCCGACATCCTGGTTGGATGCTTTTTAATTTGCTTACAGTAAAATTCACGCTTCGTAGAGTGCAGTTCTGTGGGTTTTGAGCCACACAGGGTCCTGTTTCCACCACCGCAGAGAACATGGAAAAGTTCCACCCCTCAGAAGTTCCCGAGTGCTGCCTCTATCACCAGCCTTTCTCCCTCTCTTCCCCTAGACCCTGGCTACCTAGTGTGTTCCTTTGCAACGCTAATTCTGCCTTTTCCAGAATGTCCTGTGAATGGAAACAAGGTGTATAAGCTTCTGGGCTTGGCAGAATGTGTTTGGGTTCATCCACTTCTGGCACGTGTCACAGCTTGGCCTCTTTCTCTGGCTGAGTGGTGTCCACTGTATGGAAGAACCCCAGTTTGCTGGTCTGGTCAGTCCTCACAGGCAACTGGTCACTTCGAAGTTTGGATGGTCAGGAGTGAAGCTGCCTCCACTTCCTCTTGTTTTGCAGGAAGGCTTCACCAATGATCAGTACCAGGAGCTGACTGAGCCAGCCTCACTTACCTATGTCACCCGCTCAGAGAACAGCATCTTTTTTGAGGTTGATGGACCCTACCTTGCCATGATCCTTCCAGCCTCCAAGGAAGAGGGCAAGAAACTGAAGAAGAGGTAGGAATCCCACAGCCTTTGTGCTTGGGGAGAAAATGAATGAGATTTAACAACCCATCCGGGAAGTGGACCAGGAGGCCAGATGGGACTACTTCTGTTTCTTGACCTTTTTGTTTCAGTATGGAAAGCTGTTGCCAGCACAGATCCCGCCATCTCTGCTCTCCACCTGCTAGATTCTCGTTCTACAGGCTGCAGCCTCTTATGTTGTTTTTATGTCAGAAATATGAACCTCAGGGTGGGGAGATGTTTGCTGCCTAGTACATGCTGGAGGGGAGGGTTGGACGGAGAAGGGGAAGGTGGAGAGCCAGTGACTAACAGCCAGCATCCCAGGCCCCCATTCACCGCTGGGCTCGCCTATGATTCCAGATATGCTGTCTTCAACGAGGACGGTTCCCTGGCTGAGCTAAAGGGCTTCGAGATCAAACGCCGGGGGGAGCTGCAGCTGATTAAAATCTTCCAGTCCTCAGTGTTTGAGGCCTTCCTCAAGGGCAGCACCCTAGAAGAAGTGTATGGCTCCGTCGCCAAGGTGGCTGACTACTGGCTGGACGTGCTGTACAGTAAGGTGAGCCGCCCTCCACCTGGCCGTGAGGGTCCTGCAGGCTCCTGGCGAACAGGGTGAGTCAGGGCTGATTCTGATGAAACAGGACTTCGTAGTCGGTGCCTCTCAGTCCCTCTCGGTCGGACCCTGTGCCCAGTGACAGAATGCCAGGAAGGAGGCACCTAGCATAGTGAAAGGATTTGTAAGAGAAAACTTTACCAGTGATCCCATCAGCTTCTTTGATTTTTTTTTACTTTGTAGGCCCTGTTAATGAATATGTAATTTCTACAATTTAAATGACAGTGTTGGCTTACCTTGCAACATACCTTCTCATGGGATCTATCATTATTTGTTACTCTTTAGTCTGTGTTTGTCAAGTTTGCACTACTTAATTTAATCTGTAAATGTTGGGTATCATATAGGCTTTTTTCACTATTTTAATGTTTTCTAAGCGAAAGGAATACTGGGATGGATATTCTAGAACTGTTCTGGCTTCCTTTGCTTTGTGGGCTGCTGCAGCTTGAGGCATATTGTCTTGTTCTGTAGAGTTGGCCCATACATGAGAGTAAGCACCAAGAGAGAAAAACACACGAAACAGGATCCAAACAAATCTTCCAGGATGTCAGGGCTGGGGGGTCAGGGATGTGTGCACATGGGACAGCAGGGCCGGGGGGTCAGGGGTGCATGTGCACAGGTACAGATATAGCTATTTGTCCTCAGACTGCTCCGACTCCTCCCTTCTTAATCCCATGGCTCTCCAGGGGGCTAGTGTCTCCTTTTTCCTGGCTCCTCCTTTCCCTAGTTTTCTTTTTGTTTTAGGAGAAAAATACCACTAATTCTGTCTTTCCTCTTTTTCTGTTAACTTTGGTGTCAGTAGCTCAGTAAATGTCTTTTAACGTTTTCCACATATTTCGACAAAATGGAATTTAAGGTTTTGTGTGTGGATTTGTAGCGTTGCTACTCACTGGCATGAGACAACCGTGTTGTACCGCTGCCTTCAGCCCATCAGGCTGGAGAAGCTCGCTACTCGGGGGAGATGTCCCAGTGAGCTTGGGAGAGCGCTCTGTTCCTTCTGTGTGATCTGCTCGTTGCCTCTCCAGGCCGCGAACATGCCTGATTCTGAGCTGTTTGAGCTGATATCTGAGAACCGCTCCATGTCTCGGAAGCTGGAAGATTATGGGGAGCAGAAGTCCACGTCTATCAGCACAGCCAAGCGCCTGGCTGAGTTCCTGGGGGATCAGATGGTGAAGGACGCGGGGCTGAGCTGCCGCTACATCATCTCCCGGAAGCCCGAGGGCTCTCCAGTCACAGAGAGGTAAGGGTTTCTGGGGTTAAGGAAGGGATTCGTACGGTCTTGGATGTTCGGGTTGGAAGCTTGAGTCTGTTATGGGACCTCTGTCCCTTTGTAGCGATGTCAGCTTCCTTGTAAAGAGCAGGATGGTCAGGAGTGGAAGACAGGGACTGGGCTTTGGTCCCCTGCAGAACCTGGGTTGTGGGGGCCTAGACTGAGGGTGTCCTGTCAGTCAGCAGGCACAGAGATGTGAGAGTGTATTGGAGCGGGGGTTGGTATGATGGGAGCCATCACAGAGTTCGGTTGAGGTCTAGGGCAGGCCCTGGATCACTCACACCCTTGAGGAGACCGTTGTCACCCTGGCTGGAGAGGTCTTTCTGGTGAGCTGCACAGAATGCTCTAGCATCCGAGGCTCCATGGCACTGCCAATGCTGCAGCCTCAGCTCTCTTTACCGACAGACAGAAATGTCTTCCAGCTTCTGAAACACGTTCAGCGTGACAGCAAAGGGTTCTGTCAGACGGCATCTTCCACTCCCAACTACGGAATCTTCGGGGTCAGCAGTGGTTCTCCTGTCACCCTGTCGCTCATCAGGCTGCTTGAACCGTGCAGGGACCGTGTGAATGGAACAGGAAAAAACTGTGTTGAGGGCATGGATTTCTAGAACAATAGGTTTTCTTCCTGCGAATCATTGTATAACCATGGCAGAATTTCCCACCAAGAGCTCAGGGACTAGAAGTGGTTCCGCGGACAAGCCTTGAGAACAGCGGGCAGATGGAGGAAGTGCTAAGCACCAACAAGAGAAAACGTTTCAAAGATGGCCACAGCAGTGCTTCCGTGACCGTTTGTGACAGGGCCTCGTTCCTCCCGTGACACTCCTTCCCTTGCACAGAGTCTGGGCAGTCCTGTGACTTGCTGCGGCCTGTGCAATGTGGCAGAAGTGAACCCTGGTTGCAGGAGGCCTCATGCTTCTGCTCTTGCCCTTTGGCTGCCTGGTCAGCCTGCTGGGGGCTGGGGGTCCCTTGCAGAGGCAGCACCAGGTAACTGCAGCAGCTGCCACACCTGCAGGGGAGGCCACAGCGGCCACACAAGTGACCCCGGGCAGAACCACCTCAATCATAGGCTCATAAGCCAAAACAGTTACTGTTTCGATCCATGGAGTTTGAGGTGGTTTGTAATATAGCAGTAGGTAACTGATAAAGCTAGACACGTCAGTAATCCGCGTTTTCACCTACACTAGGAAGGTCTGGAGTGGAGGGGGTGGGGAGCAAATGAATGAAACACAGCAAATATTTCCTTAAAAAGAAATTCCCAGAGTTCTAACAAAAGAAGGAATTTGGTGTAAGGCTAAAACAGATTACATGGAGAGTAAAATGCAGGATTGCTGTGTATCATTAAGAAAATGGCAACACAGGGGCGCCTGGGTGGCGCAGTCGGTTAAGTGTCCGACTTCAGCCAGGTCACGATCTCGCGGTCCGTGAGTTCGAGCCCCGCGTCGGGCTCTGGGCTGATGGCTCAGAGCCTGGAGCCTGTTTCCGACTCTGTGTCTCCCTCTCTCTCTGCCCCTCCCCCGTTCATGCTCTCTCTCTCTCTCTGTCCCAAAAATAAACGTTGAAAAAAAAAATTTAATAAAAAAATTTTTAAAAAAAAAAAAAAAATTTTTTTTAAATAAAAAAAGAAAATGGCAACACAGAAAGTAGGCAACTTCTGTGAACAGGCAATTTGCAAGTGAAGTTGATGGTCAGTGCATGTAAAGATGTGCAAATCCACTGTAATTGGGAAACAAGTGTGTTAATACCAGTCGTCCCACATGTACACAGCATGGTGACAGTCACTTTGCAGAAGCCAGCAGTGCACGATGCATTAGATGGTGCCTGATTCCCCTCACAATTGAGCACGTCTGGGGATGCGTCCTGGATGATTGCCCCTGTGGTTTACATTGTGTTTAATAGCAAACGTTGGGAATGCCGTAGTGTCCCTCAATCAGAAAATGGGCAGATGTGTTTTTAACGCAGTGAAATGCTATGCGGGCATTGGAACGATTGAATCGCAGCTGCAGCTGCATGGTAAATGCGCAGGCTGGCACAGGCAGTCTACTTCCATCTGTATAAAATTTACAGACATGGACAACGCTTTTGTTTGTTTACACATACGTACGGACAAGAGTAGTATGGGAGCAGGTGTGGGATTGGTAAACGCCAAGACAGGGACCATGTTTATCTCTGTGAGGACAGTCAGGATTGCTGCACAGGGCCTCATCCTTGTATCTGTTTTCTCAAATGTGAAGTAAAATGGCAAGGCATGAAGTTTGATAGGACTAGGTGATAGGTGCACAGGGGTTTGTTGTGTTCTAAGTTTCTTTGTGTTTATAAAAATCACAGGAACAACTGTTTCCTCCAGTGAAAGGAAAGGTATTAACAGTTGCCCTGTAGCCTTGTTAGTGCATGAAAACTGGCGCATTCTTTCAGGAAAGCAGATAGACCTTTCTGTATCTTACTCAATGAGTAACACTTTAGAAATGTCTAATTACATGCACGCACATGGGTATGTAATTTAGGGGAGGGCTTTGGCAATAGCTCTGTTAACAGTGGTCAAACAACGCAGACCAAACGGCCACCAGTGGGGGTATCGTGCATTAATCCGTGGTATTTTAATACAGTGAAGGATTATTTGGTTATTGAATATGATAAACATTAGATATTAGCTGTAGTTTATACAAAACAATGTCATTAAATAAAAGAGGTTACAATCTAGGTTCTAAGTCCTCATTTCCATGTGAAATACATGTACGTGGTCAACGCTGTACAGAGTTAGAGAGATTTCCGTGTTTGTGAGTTTTGTGCCTCTTTTCACCCAGGGCCATCCCACTCGCCATTTTCCAGGCAGAGCCCATGGTGAGGAAGCATTTTCTCCGGAAATGGCTTAAGAGTTCTTCCCTCCAAGACTTCGATATTCGGACAGTGAGTGCTGACTTCTGTACTGAGAAGTTTGGGAGGAGGAGTCGACAGCACAGTATCCCTGACTCGGGTCATCGTTCTGTCTGAGTCTCCACCCTCGATGTCCTCCTCTCTGTACACAGTGGGTGAGGAAGTAGTTCCACTTAAGGACAAAACCAGAAAAACTAGTGCCGGGCAGCGCTTAGATTCTGGTGCAGGGTTCTTGTGCTGGCTCAGCCAGCTACTAACTGTCATCCTGGGCGTCCTTTCTTTAAGTGTTCTGCCTCAGTTTCCTTCTCTGTGAAATGGGTACCTCTTGCCCCAGAATTTCTAGGTGGGATAAGTGTGACACAGGAAGCATTCAGTGTGGTGCTCAGTATAGAGTGGAGCACGGGGCTGCTGCTGCTTTCCTCTTACGTTTCTCCTTGTGCGCACCCAGATCCTGGACTGGGACTACTACATTGAGCGGCTAGGGAGTGCCATACAGAAGATCATCACAATCCCTGCGGCCCTGCAGCAGGTGAGGCCCCGCCCATGCAGACAGGGCCTGATATGGCTCAGAAGCCATGGAAACCTGGGCCTGGCCCCTACTAGCAGTCAGACAAGTGATCGGTAAGTGATTGGTGTCACCTTCTTGTAGGTGAAGAACCCGGTGCCACGCGTCAAGCACCCTGACTGGCTGCACAAGAAACTTCTGGAGAAGAATGACATCTGCAAGCAGAAGAAGATCAGTGAGCTTTTTGTCCTCGAAGGCCGGAGACAGGTAGTGGGCCCAGGGCCGCCGAGCCGTGCCCGTCAGGCCTCGTGGGGGCCCCATGCTACCCAGGCTTGGATGCTCCCATTCAAGTGTCTAGAGTGTTTCTTTTCTTTCTTCCTAAAACTGTGTACCTGACAGACAACTCTTTCCACCTGGAGGGGGGGGGTCTTCTGGCATAGGAAGCCTTGGGCCTTCTGTCAGGGATGAGGACTGTTTTCTGTATGAATAGAGCAGTAACTGGGCTCAGGGACTCAGTGCGTCAGTGTGCCTTGGGACTCCCGTTTTCTAAACTGTGAAGTAAAAACCTGTAGAAACACTAGACAGTACTAAAGACAGTGTAATGAAGGGCTTAGCTGAAGTCAGGGGAGCCAAAAGAAAATTCTCAGCTGCTGGAAATGCAAAGTGAACTTTATTTTTACTATTGTTTTTTTTCCCACCCCCCAAAGGCACACTGTAAACTAGAGCACTGGGGGCTGGGAAGGAAAAGAGAGGACCTGTTCTCTGCAGTATTTTATTCTGTCTTATGAGAAGGAGCGAATCCCAGAGCAAACAAGGGAAAAATAGTCGTACTTGACTGATGTTTTCTATTTGACCTTTTCGCTATTAGAAATCGGAACCAGATCAGTCAGTAGATGCACATCTTTGTGTACAAGTATCTTAGCCTATTCATTTGATCCCACATGTGTATTTCTAGAGGTGGAGTTTCCTGAGAGATCGTGGTGTTTTCAGTCTCCTGGGTCTTTGCAGGTGGGCGTGGCCCAGGCTCCAGAAGGCACACAGAGCCTTGGTGCTCCGGACATGGAAGACCTCGGCCTGGCAAAGCCACCGCGCTCAGTGGTTCCTGTTGCCACCAGGAGGAAGCGTGTCCTCTGGGAGAGCCAGGGGGAGTCGCAGGACCTGGAGCTGACGGTGCCCTGGCAGGAGATCTTGGGGCCGCCTCCGGCCCTCGGGACCACGCAGGTGACACGTCGACGTGGCCGGTGGGAGGGGGCAGGGGCAGCAGCCTGGCCCGAGCTGTGGCTTGAGGTCTCCCGTGGAGTCTGCTGCGTAGCTCCGGGGCCCTGCGTGGGTGAGAGGCGTCCTCACCAGAGACACCTGCGCTGGGAAGCTGTGCAGTGCAGTTGCTGTGCAAGGCTGCTTCTGCTTTACCGCGTGCCCCTGGGTTGTGTTGACTGCCCCCTCTTCCTGACTTGCTTCACCGTCTGCCCTAGGAAGAGTGGCTGGTCTGGCTCCGATTCCACAAGAAGAAGTGGCAGCTGCAGGCCCGGCAGCGCCTGGGTCGCAAGAAGAGGCGGCGTCTGGAGGTGGCAGAGGGCGACCCTCGGCCTGGGGCTGTCCGCGACAGGCCTGCCACCGGGCTGGGGGGCTTCTTGCGAAGAGCCGCCCGCAGCATTTTGGACCTTCCGTGGCAGATCGTGCAGGTGCAGACTGCCATCAGTTTGGGGGGTGGGATGCCCCCCAAGGGCAGCATCACAGCCGATGGGAAGGGGTGTCCGGCCGGCTCACGATCCTGGGGACCCTCCGTTACTTTTGTGCCCTGTGATTGCGGCTGGTGCCGGAGAGCACTCAGGAGTGTGAGCACGGTTTGTGTCGAGGTGACACGTGGTCTGCTCTCTCCGTTCCAGATCAGTGAGACCAGCCAGGCCGGCTTGTTCAGGCTGTGGGCCGTCATCAGCAGTGACTTGTACTGCATCAGGCTGAACATCCCCCGCCAGTTCTATGTTAACCAGCGGGTGGCTAAAGCCGAGGAGGGGCCTTCATACCGCAAGGTACGGGGCAGCAGATGCTGCTGGTCACTGTGGTCAGCTGTCTGCTCCGCCTCTGAGGTGGTGTCCCCAGCGATGAGGGAGCCGCATAAAGGATGGGGCTTTGTGGACGCAAAAGCCTGGTGAGCTGTGACGCTGAGCCGGGTGTGCTGGAGCACCTTCTTGGGGTGCTGTGAGGAGTGAAACGGTGTCTGTGGAGCACCGGGCACAGAGCGAACGCTCAGGGGCTGGAGTTGCCGGTGTCCTGGGGGCGCCATCCTCTTACGTCCGATGTCTGTGTAGCAGGGGAGGGACGAGGGGGACGTGTGTCAGTGGCTGGAGTCTGTTTCCATAGGCGCTTCTCATGTTAGCAGTCTCCCTGGACAGACTTCTCACGCCTCAGGGTTCCCTTGGTGAAAGCGTGCGTTCAGTGGCTTTCCGTGCGTCCCGTCCTGCAGCCTCTGCCACAGCCGGTCCTCGAGCGTTTTATCTCCCTCAGAACAAACTGGGACCCTTTGCAGATCGTCCCCTCCCCCAGCCTGGCTCACCACCGTTCCCTTGACACCCGGGTTCTGCCTGTAGGTTAGCCCGTCGTGGAGTCTGGCTAGTTTAGTTCTGCCCAAAGCTCGTGTACTGAGGCTGTCGTGCGCATTTCTCAGTGGGTGCTGGGACGCGCGGAATGCGCTGACGTCTAGTTGCGACGAGATGTGGGAGTTTGTAACTGAGACTAGACTGCAGAGGCTTTCTGGAGAAGGTGGACTCTGCCCCACCAGGATTCAGGGGCGTGCGGCCCTGGAAAGGGCGGGGCGCGTGAAGGCGGAGAACAGATGGTCTGGGATTCCTGTCGCTTTCCTGGATGCGATGCCGCATTGTAACCTCGGAGAACACTTTTTCTGTGGGGAGGTTTTCCCTTTGGGTGCCCTGCTCTGCTCCGCTCTCTGGCTCCCCCACACCCGTCCTCTGACTGGCAGACAACAGGAAAACAACCTGGGGACACCTGCTCCCCTCACTGCCCCAAAGCTCCTCTGCTTTTCATAAGCCCCAGGCTGCTTTTTGAACCTACAGCCCCAGCTTCCAGGTTTAGTTTTACCCGTGAGGAGAGACGGGCTCTGAGGGGCTCACGTGTGGCTGCGGCTGCACAAGCCCTAGGACTGTTCAAGGGATGCACGGAGTATGCGAGTTCAACAGACGTCACCGGTGAGCCTTGTGACCAGGCTGGCGCGCTGCGCTGTTTCACCAGGTCAGTCGAGTGCTTCCTCGCTCCAACGTGGTCTACAACCTCTACGAGTACTCGGTGCCCGAGGACATGTATCAGGAACACGTCAACGAGATCAATACTGAATTGTCGGCCCCAGACATCGAGGGCGTGTACGAGACACAGGTGATCATCTTCCCAGCTGGATGGAATGGAGGAAGCAAAGTTGCGAATGGCCTTGACGGGCCAGCAGCCCGGCTCTGGGCCGCCCTCCCGGTGAACTCCAGCAGCGTGTCTGCTGAGGACACGCGGGCTGTGGCCTCACCCTGCCCTGTCCACCCCTCTCCCAGGTTCCGTTATTGTTCCGGGCCCTGGTGCAGCTGGGCTGCGTGTGTGTGGTCAATAAACAGCTGGTGAGACACCTTTCAGGCCGAGAAGCAGAAACCTTTGCTCTCGAGCACCTGGAGATGCGCTCTCTGGCCCAGTTCAGCTACTTGGAACCAGGTAGGACGTGTGCCCGCTGCCTTGGCCCGGCCCGGCCCGGCCTCCCACGCACGTCGGGGTGACGGCCGTGTTGCCCTGCAGGGAGCATCCGCCACCTCTACCTGTACCACCACGCGCAAGGCCACAAGGCGCTCTTTGGTCTGTTTGTGCCCTCCCAGCGCAGGGCGTCTGTGTTCGTGCTGGACACCGTGAGTTCCTGGCGAGGGGCTCGGGGAGGGACAGGCCCCTGGGCGGGACGGGCCTCTGCCCCCGGTGCCTGTGGTGATGGCTTTTGAAGTGGAGCCACAAAGGGGTCCCTGCGGCAGCACCTGCGTGGGGAGAGGGCTGACACGGCCCCCACTGTCCAGGTGCGAAGCAACCAGATGCCCAGCCTCAGCGCCCTGTACACCGCCGAGCACAGCCTCCTGATGGAGAAGGTGGGCCCCGAGCTCCTGCCTCCCCCCAAACACACTTTTGAAGTTCGGGCTGAAACCGACTTGAAAACCATCTGCAGAGCCATCCAGCGCTTCCTGCTGGCCTACAAGGTGAGTGGGGTGGGGCTTCTGTGTGTGAGCCCCTCCCCCCAACACCCCCTCCCCGCCAGCCGCTTGCTTCCCTTACATCCAGGAGGAGCGCCGTGGGCCCACACTCATCGCTGTTCAGTCCAACTGGGAGCTGAAGAGGCTGGCTGGCGAGGTGCCCGTCCTGGAGGACTTCCCGCTGGTGCCGGTCCGCGTGGCTGATAGGGTCAGCTATGGAGTCTTGGACTGGCAGCGCCTCGGTGCCCGGCGCATGATCCGCCACTACCTCAACCTGGACACCTGCCTGTCCCAGGCCTTCGAGATGAGCAGGTGAGGGGAGTGGAGGGCATTTCTCCGTTTCTGGGCTCTGGCTGTTCCCGGTTCGTCCGTCCCTTCCCTGGGGCTGACCCCGTGCCCTCTGCAGGTACTTCCACATCCCCATTGGGAACCTGCCCGAAGACATCTCCACCTTCGGCTCCGACCTCTTCTTTGCCCGCCACCTGCAGCGCCACAACCACCTGCTCTGGCTGTCCCCCACGGCGCGCCCTGACCTGGGCGGCAAGGAGGCCGACGACAATCGCCTCGTCATGGAGTTCGACGACCAGGCCAGCGTGGAGATCAACTGTCCGGGCTGCTACTCCACGCGTAGGTGCTTGAGGCACCGGGGGTCCCCGGCTGCTGGCGTTTCCGCCACGCATTGCCATTCTGTGGTGGCGGGAACGCCCAGTGGCGGATGCTCCGCGCTCGGCCGTTGACAGTGTGGGCACTGAGCCTGCAGCAGCATCCGTGGGTGTGGGACGAGCAGGGCTGGGCTGCCCCGGGAGCGGTGTGTTTCCTGAGGTAGCACTTGCTGCAGTCGGCCCACGGGCACCACAGGGGTGTCTCTGTGTGCAGTGTGCGTGGAGCTGGACATCCAGAACCTGGCCGTCAACACCATCTTGCAGTCCCACCACATCAATGACATGGAGGGGGCTGACAGCGTGGGCATCAGCTTCGACGTGATCCAGCAGGCCTCCCTGGAGGACATGATCACCGGCAATCAGGCCGCCGGCACCCCGGCCAGCTACGATGAGACGGCCCTCTGCTCCAGCACGTTCAGGTGCCCTGAGAGCACAGCCTGGCCTCTTGTTCGTGTGCCCAGTCCTCTCCCTAGGCAGGATGGCTGGGCTTGGGATTTAGAAGGAACGTTAGAAACCTATTTATCCTCTGCCCTCGTTTTGGAAAACTAAGAGCTAAGACATTGTCACTGGGGCTTCTCTCCCCCAGGGCGGCGGAACCAGCACCCCATATGGGGCCAAGCTCTTTCCTCCAGTCGCTGGGCTTTGCTGCCCTCCGGGCACCATTCTGGCCCCTTCCTGTGGCCATTGGTGTGTTGTAGGCGTTGAGTGCAGAGTGAGGCCTGAGGGCGCACATGAGGGCCCAGCGATAGGGTTTGGACAGTGAGGAGAGGGGGCAGAGGTGACAGCACGACAGGGGGAAGCTGGTATCAGGGACAAAGGGCCACCCTCCATGGCTTTCTTCCAGGATCCTGAAGAGCATGGTGGTGGGCTGGGTGAAGGAGATCACACAGTACCGCAATATCTACGCTGACAACCAGGTGATGCACTTTTACCGCTGGCTCCGGTCCCCATCCTCGCTGCTGCACGACCCCGCCCTGCACCGCACGCTCCACAACATGATGAAGAAGCTCTTCCTGCAGTGAGTGCTGCCAGCGGCTTGCTCCAGGCCCTGCTGACCCCAGCCCCCCCCCCCCCAGTCCCCAAATCCACAGGAATGGCCGGCCGACGCCCCGGGCTAGTGGTCCATGGCGGTAAAGGTCCCAGGGAGTGCTTAGCTGCTGTCCCAGCCTGCTCAGCATCCTGCACAGGTGTGCCGTGTGCTGGGGTCTTTCTGCGTCCTGTTGGCACAAGTCCTCATGCCCTGTGTGTGTGTTCTGCACCTGTAGTTAAGAGCAGATATTGGAGACCCATGTGTGGATGTATCATCCTAATGGGCACTCGGGCTGCTTCCAGAACTCAGGCTGTTACAGATCACCAAGCAAGAATGGCCTTGTGCCCAAGGTCACGGGAACACATCTCTGGAATAATCTCTAGCAAAAGCACTGGTGCAGGTTTGATAGATCTCTTGACTGGATAGGAAAACGCTAATTTGATTCTTAGCGACAAAGCGCTGTCCGTGGAAGTTGTACAGTTGTTTGTGTGTCCAACAGAGACTGAGAATGTGTGTCCGCAGCCCCACCAGCACGGCAGACACTGGGGCCGGCCTCGTGTGGTGAAGTGCTAACCCAGTGTACTCTTGCTCTGCAGTACTCATAAGTGAATTTGAACTTTCTTTTTATATCCTTTGTCCATTTTTCTGTTGTTTTGTTGTTTTTTTCCTCATTGATTTATATGAGTTGTTTCTACGTAACAATTAGCCATTTTTGTGTGATGTGATAGCATGTTTTCTCCTGTTTTTGATTCTCTTTGGCTTTGTTTATGAAAGAAACAAGTATTTGTTTTGCCCTGAGAAATCTTCACTCTGTTGCGTCTGGATTTCAGGCATATTTAGAATAGCTTTTTCGTTTAGGATCCTTAGCTTGTTTTCCCATGATGTCTCGTGGTGTCCTCTGTGGCATCGCGACTGGTGATTGTGACCTTGGTCTACAGGCTCATCGCTGAGTTCAAGCGCTTGGGGTCCTCTGTCGTCTATGCCAACTTCAACCGCATCATCCTCTGCACGAAGAAGCGGCGGGTCGCAGACGCCATTGCCTACGTGGAGTACATCACCAACAGGTGTTTACATTTCTAGAATTCTGCCTTCCTTTGTGTTCTGATCTGGTGTCCTTTCCCTTCTGCTGAGGGACTTCCCTGTAAGTCACTCGTAGCATGGATCTGTTCGTAATGAATTCTTTCTGCCACTGGATGTCCAAAGAAGCCTTTATTTTACCTTTATTTTTGGGATATCTCATTGCTGGTATAGAATTATAGTTAGATCTGTTTTGAAAGTTTTATTTCTCTCTGTTTCTTTTTGGGTAATTTCCTTTGTTGTGTCCTTAAAGTTGCTATCCTTTCCTGCAGTGTTTAGTCTGCCGTTCATCCCGTCCAGGGTGGTTTTCCTCTCACGTGTCTGTAAGCCTAGCTGGGTCTTAGTATTCCTAGAGTCTGCCGAGCCTGCTCTGTCTTTCCTCTAGCTTTATGACTAGAATCCGGGGTCAATAACCATTTCAGTGTCCTGCTTTGCTCAGTAAAACACTTGTGTCAGTTCTGATTTGTATTCAGTGGTAGGTTTTTCTCCCGATTCCGCATTGCCTGGGAGCCTGGTGATACCGCAATGGATGTCGGCAGTTGTGAACACATGTGAATGCCTTGTCTCATGGATACCTTGGCGTTTTATTCTTCTGTAGATGTTCTAGAGCTTTCTTACTTGGAAACACATTGGCCTTTTGAGCATTTTTTGTGATTTATAGGTAGGCTGGGCCAGAGCCATGTTTAGTCTAGAGCTCACTGTTGCTCACTGGGGAAGCAAGATTGCTGTGAGTGCAGCCCTGTGCACCTTGTGAGTCCTGAGGCTCTCGGACAGCGGTGGGAGCGGGCACTCAGCGGTCCTTGTCCCTGCTCTGTGTAGTCTCCTTGCACACAGAGGGGCTCTTACTTCTCTGGTCCCTCAGCACGGGTCCCTGCCGCTCCCTCTTGCTTGGTGCAGAAGTCGCCTCAGCGTCGGGTTTATCACGTCCTCTGGAAAGTTGGAGGGCTGATATAGTTTGAATCCACCGTAAGTTTTTGTTAAGAAGTGAAGGGTAAGCAGGTACGAAAATAAAAGGAGGAGAGTGGAGAAAAAAATGATTTCATGTGAGCAGTTTCTATTTGGCTTCTTTTCAGCGTCCATTCTAAAGAGATCTTCCATTCCTTGACGATTTCTTTCTCTCGGTGCTGGGAGTTTCTTCTCTGGATGGATCCCTCTAACTATGGTGGAATCAAAGGAAACGTCCCATCTAGTATTCACTGTGGACAGGTAAGATGTCACAGTCTGGAGAGCCCAGGCTGGGGTCTGAGACAGCTTTGGGGCCCGTCTTTGTCTCTTTGCACATGTTTGGTGCTCATGGGTCCGGCGCCTGGCCCAGTTCTGGGCCCCATCCTGCAGCCGTTCCCGCAAGAGCGTGCTGCCCCCGGGGGGATCTGTGAGGGAAGAGGTGAGCAAATGGGCAGATGGGGAACGTGCAGCACTGGCAATGGTAGGGGCTGAGGGAGGGCAGAGAGCGGGCTGTGGGGCAGGGGGCTGACTTAGGTGGGACCGTCACAGAGGCCTCTAAAGAGGGGACAGGCAAGCAGGAAATGAAGAACTGGGCCGGGGGTGCAGTGTCAGCGTAGCCATGACAACAGAGCAGGGCTGGGTGGGGATCACGGGTAGCACAGAGCAGCCAGGAAAACAACTGGAACATCGTACGGTTCCTGCCACAGGCAGCCTCCTTGGGCCCAAAGGCCGAGTTGGAGTCTTGGCTTTTAGTGACAAAGAGACTCTGAGCAGGAGCACGTCAGGGCCTCCACTAGGGCCCCGTGTTGTCGACAACAGCGTAGGAGATCAAGGCTTCAGTAGGAGCCCAGTTAGCATCAGCCCAGGGGAGGGCGGGGGGCAGGGTGGAGTCTGGGAGAAGGACTTGGGTGGGTTTTGAAGGTGGAGTGTACAAGCCAATGGAATGGATGGAGGTGACACCTGGGGGTGTGGGTGCACCCAGGGGTGTGGAGCCACGCGTCTATGATAAGATGGAGGGGGCAGGAGAGCACGTGTAGGGTGAGAGGAGCCAAGCCTGGCCAGGGCGTGTGGCGTGTGCACAAGGTCCGGCCGTCCTCAGTGCTGGGACAGGAGGTCTGTGGAGACCTCGATGGGAGGGAAGTGCAGGTATCATAGCTGAATCAGGAGAAGGCTAGTGGATGCTGCTTGAAGGGTGTGGGGGATGCCGGAGTTCACACGTTGACGTGGAAGGCGCCACTGAGAGGGGAATTTGGTCATGCGGGAGATATCTGCAGTAGGGCCCCTCGGGTAGGATTGTCACCGTCCCAGGACGTGTGGGATTCAGACAAGAGATCTAGTCACCCAAGGTCACCCACTCGTGAATCTTCCCTTCCTGGGAGGTGGGAGTTAAAGAATTCTGAAGCGAATTCACTGGAAGAACAAAGTGAGAATCACGATCAGCATTTGCTGAGTACACACCGGGTGCGTTACCTAAGCAGCTTCATCTCCTAAGTGGCCTCGTCCTTAGAGCCATCCTGCGGGACTTTGACTCAGGCTCAGGGATGTGGAACGACTCGATGAGCATCTCACGAGGCACAAGGGGTCAGTAGAGCCAGGTGTAGAATGACTCAGGTGTGTTGCGTCTGTGTTACAGCAAGACTCCCAAAAAGAAGGCAGAGAAGAGGAGGAGGAGGAGGAGGAGGAGGAAGGTGGGGAGGAAGAGGAGGAGGAGGAAGGTGCCCAGGAGCCCGACGTGGAGGACATGCTGGAAAACAACTGGAACATCGTGCAGTTCCTGCCACAGGCAGCCTCCTGCCAGAGCTACTTCCTCATGATCGTTTCGGGTGAGCCGGCCCGCTAGCTTGCGTCGGAGTCTGGCGGTGGGAGTAATGTGGCTCTGGCGTGTTTGCATAGCAAGGAGGTAAAGGGGAAGTCAAGCCTGGTGGGCGTGCACTGGCTGCGCCGGCCTTGCGGGGCTGGACCGCTGTCCTCTGCCCTGGGGCGTGTCCGCAAGTCCCAGGACTTGCGTGTGCACACAGAGCAAGTAAAAGTAAACACCAAGTACAGAAGGTTGGAAACTTCCTGAATCAGTTGCCCACTGGCTGGTCTTTGAGGCTCAACTTCTGTGTCAGAATCTTCTGTATCTGACTTGGGTCTAGAGGTGCAGTGTTAATAAAGGTTCGGTGTTTACAAACCAGGGTGTCTGAGATCACATGCACACGAAGTGTATACATTACACTCTGTCACACAGAGCTCGTCATTAGGGGAGAGCAGGTGGCGAGGGCTGGGAACACCACTCAGACCTAGCGATGTGCGGCCACAGCGGTGGTTTCGTTTATAACTGCATGTGTGCTCGCCCTTGAGTCTCTCTCTACTTCTCTTTTGAGACTCCTGGGGGGCTACCTCAGAAGGCGTGCCGACACCAGGAGCCTAGACTTGTGTTTGTTATGAGCCATGTTTTGTCACTGTGTCACTGTGCGGCAGGAAGGTTGGTGAGTGTGGCTTACACGGCACTCTCCCTACTAAGGTGCACTTGGACTTGGGCCTCAGTAAGTGCCCTGCTCATTCCCATTTTTCCAATTGATTTTGGCTCGTCCAAATGCAGCCAAGAGTCACGACTAGTAATGATATTTCAGCCCAGGCCGGCTGGAGGTCTGACCGGCCACAGGGCCCCCTGGGTCCTGACTCTCAAGGCCTGTGGCCTGTCTCTGCAGCATACATTGTGGCCGTGTACCACAGCATGAAGGAGGAGCTGAGGCGCAGTGTCCCGGGGAGCACCCCCCTGCGGAGGAGGGGGCCCAGCCAGCTCTCCCAAGAGGCCCAGGCGGTGGCCGGAGCCCTTCCTGGTGAGCACCCCCTTGCTGCCTGAGGCCACCCCTCTGTCCCTAGAACCTGAGCCCTCTGCTCTGGGGGTCCCCGTGTCCTTCCCTTAGTGTCCTTATCGCTGCAAAATGGGGAGCATGTGCCGCGTCCCTTTCCTTCCCAGGAGTGATCACCTTCTCTCAAGATTACGTGGCAAATGAACTCACTCAGAACTTCTTCACCATCACTCAGAAGATTCAGAAGAAAGTCACGGGTTCCCGGAACGCCACTGAGCTCTCAAAAATGTTCCCTGTCCTCCCTGGTTCTCACTTGCTGCTCAATAACCCTGCGCTGGAGTTCATCAAATACGTGTGCAAGGTGAGGCCGCGACACGCGTGCGGGGCAGAGATGCTTAACGCTAATGCGAGCACTCACAAGAGTGTCAGTGTGTGTGGGAAGCGAGGGTGCCAGGAGTACAGTCTTGTTGATTCCACGAACTCTCACTGCTCATTCCTTGCATCTGCTGTGTGAGGCATTTGGGGCTAGAAGTGGGAGGAGACCAGAGCCCCCCCCCTGTCCTCACGGAGCCTGTGCTCCAGTGAGGGCGAGGACAAGTCAGTCAGGGACAGGTGAGCCCAGAGAGGGGAGGCGGGCTGAGGTGGCCTCAGAAGGACAGGGTAGATGAGGAAGTTGGGGCCCGAGACCCCATTGAGCAGGAGGGTCCAGCCGTGTGTGGACCTGAAGAAGAACCTGAGGGTGCAAAGGCCCTGGGGTAGGATGGTCTGGGGGTGCTGGTGAGAGGCACCTGCTGAGTGGGCGAGCTGTGAAATGGCGGTGCTTGTGGATCTGGTGGGGCCAAGGGCCGAGACCAGGAGCAGTCTCCCACGTGAGCAGGCTGTGGTGAAATCACAGAGGAGAGCTTGCTCGGATGCTAAATGCTTTCTGGGAAAGGCGGGCGGAGTCAGCGACGGGATAATATTACCAGATAGCGGCTGTGCAGGTGTCACCCCTCAGAGAGCACTTTCCTGGGCATTCAGTTACAGGATGCTTCAGGATCAGGTGACTTCTGGTTGTGGTGCAGAAATAGTTTAGTTTGCCATTTTATTCTTCTGTTAGACTCCAGGGTTTTTGAAATTCATTTTTACTCAGGTATAGTTTATGTACGGTGAGATTTCACCATCGTGGGTGTGTGTTCTGTGAGTTGTGGCAGAGGCAGGATGCAGGGCATTTCACCGTTCCGCAGACATCGCACCCACCCCTGCCACGCGCTGATCTGTCTGTCCGATGTCCGTGCACTCTCTAAAGTTGACCCAGTCACGTTCGGTCTGTGCGGTGAGCTGTTCAAGCTTTCACAGAGCGATGGGGCTGTGCTGCGGGCAGGTTCAAACGGTCTCCACCTGAGCTAACTCCCCCCGAACCACTGATCTGCCCTTGCACGGCCACCTCTTCCAGAATCCCACGTTGTGGATTATGTGGCCGGTTAGGTCTGGCTCCTTTCACGGCACACACAGTGTACATGCGGTCCTCCACGCGGTCGCGAGTTGGGGAGGTGCAGAGAGGGAGAGGGGGACAGAGGGAGAGGAGGGGCACGGAAGAAATAAAGTGGGCTCTGTGTGGATTGGAACCCACAAACCATGATATCATGACTTGTGCTGAAGTTGGACACTCAACCAACTGAACCACCTAGGTATCCCTCGAATCATTTTAATCTATAGATTAACTTAGGGAGAATTAACATCTTGGTTTTTTTTTAATGTTTATTTATTTATTTTGAGAGAGAGCGCAGAAGCACAAGGAGGGGAGGGGCAGGTGAGAGAGAATCCCAAGCAGGCTCTGCACTGTCAGTGCAGATCATGACCTGAGCTGAAATCAGGAGTCCAATGAACGCTTAACTGACTGAGCCACCTGGGCACCCACAACATCTTAGTGTTGAGACTCCTGATTCATGAACCACTGTCTCTTTCCATTTATTTAGGTCGCCTCTGATTTTCTTCATCAGTGTTTGGGGTTTTCAGTATTTGCACCTAAGGTTTTCAGGCTGTTTGGTGCCATCGTAATAGCACTGACTTTTTAAAACTTCAGTTTCCGGTTGTTCACTGCTAATATATAGAGATACATGGATATTTGTATCTTGTGTCGCATCTTTTTTGTCCATTCGTTTATCAGTGGACATTTGGGTGGCTTCCATAAGTTGGCTATTGTAAAAAATGCTGCAGTAAACACAGGGGTGCATATATCTTTTTGAATTAGTGTTTGCTTATCCTTTGAGTAAATACTCAGTAGTGGAATTGTTGGATCATAGCGTAATTTTATTTCTAACTTTTTGAGGAACTTCCATACTGTTCTCCATAGTGGCTACACCGGTTTGCATTCCCAGGGATAGTGTAAGAGAGTCCCTTTTCTTCACATCCTCACCGACACGTGTTATGTCTTGTGTTTTTTATTTTGCCCATTCTGGCAGCTGTGAGGGGATACGTCGTTGTGATTTTGGTTTGTATTTCCCTAATGACGAGTGACGTTGAGCATCTTTTCATATGTCTGATGGCCATCTGGACATGACACTGATTTTTAAATATTAATCCAGCCTTGCTTGTATTCTTGGAGTAAATCGCACTTGGTTGTGACGTGTCGTCCTTTTTACACGTTGGTGGGTTCGATTTGCTGGTATTGTTGAGGATTTTTGAGTGCACGTGATGGGGGTTGGTCTGCTGTTTTCTTGTGCTGTCTTTGGTATCAGGATGACGATAGCCTCATAAACGAGCTAGAAGTGTTTTCCCTTTTGTGTTTCCTGGAAGATACTGTGTAGGATACTTTTTTTTTGCTTAGTGTTTGGTAAATTTACCAGTGAAATCTTTTCTCTTTGTTTTCCTCTTTAATTCAATCCAGTTTTTTTTTTTTTTTTATAATGGAGATATATAAACTATATGTTTTAAGCAAACAGCTTCATACTAACAGGCTGTCGCTCCTCATTATACATACTTGCAAATTTACCTGCTTGCCGAAATCTACTTGTCTCACTGGATGGGGTGGCGGGCTTCGAATCTGACCATAAATAGTTCTCCCAAAAATGTCTTCTAAGAGGGCTTTGGTTCTGTGGTGTTCTTGGTGTTGAGCTGGGACAGTAGAGTTTCAGGGGTGGGAGGGACCTCTGAAGAGGTCTGTCCTGTCCTGTCCTCTCCATTATGGACAAAAGGAGGAGACACCTCACCTGTGGTTCTGCAGGCACCACCACGAGAGCCAGGCTTCCCAGCGGGCTCCGGGCTGGCACGGGAACCCCCACCGTCGGGGCTGAGAGCACGCACTCTGCCGACGAGACCGTGCGGCCCCGCAGATTTAGGACTTCCTGTCCTTGAGGAGGAGGGAGCCAGGAAGGACGACAGGAAGAGCACGTAGTGCCCCCGTCCCCCGGAGCTGACGGAAACCTGCTCGCAGGGCCGCACTGAGGAAGCCCCCCTCACTTCCAGCGGGAGAAGGAGGGCGCGGTGCTGAGACGCTGCAGCCTGAAGAGTCCGCTGCAGGCTTTTCCGCTCCCGATAGAGACCGGCCCGCGAGGCCATCACTGATGGATGCTCTGTTCTTTGTAGGTTCTGTCTCTGGACACGAACATCACGAACCAAGTGAACAAGCTGAACCGGGACCTGCTGCGCCTGGTGGACGTTGGCGAGTTCTCAGAGGAGGCCCAGTTCCGAGACCCCTGCCGTTCCTACGTGCTCCCTGAGGTCATCTGCCGCAGCTGTAACTTCTGCCGGGACCTGGACCTGTGCAAAGAGCCCTCCTTCTCTCAGGTGGGCGGGGCCGGGAGGCTCTCAGACACCTTTCCTGTGTGCCGGAGCGGTGTCCTGATAGACGGTGGCGGTGACGGTGGTGCGTGCGGGCCGGCAGCCCCCTCCCCCCGGCTCCCCAGCTGGCTCCGCACGGTCCCTGGCTGCCGAGGAAGGCTGGGCGGACCGCTGACCCGGCCCCCTCCTCCCCTGCCTAGGACGGGGCTGTGCTGCCTCAGTGGCTCTGCTCCAACTGCCTGGTTGCCTACGACTCATCAGTCATCGAGATGGCCCTGGTGGAAGCCGTGCAGAAGAAACTGATGGCCTTCACTCTGCAGGACCTGGTGAGTGGCAGGCCTGGCGTGGGGACTCCACCCCAGCCCCCTCTCCAGCGGGCGGAGGGCTTCCTGATGAGCGATTTGCACCCCGAGAAGCCACAGGTGTGCACAGTTCTCAAGTCCCGACTCAGTGCTCTGAGGTGGCCAGCCCTTGGATCAGGGCTCCTCTTGACTCCTTGTCACGCATCTCTGGGGCCCCTGCAGGGGCGGGTGCTGGCTCCATGCACCTTTTGTTGTGATGGAAGAGGGTAGCTGGTGAGCAGGATGGAGTGTGAGAGTCATGGCAAGTGTAAAGACAACAAACAGGGAAGAGAGAGAGAAACAGGGACGTTGTCAGCATTAGATAGAGGGGTGTTCTTGACGAGAGGATGTGAAGGGGTGTCGGGGCCCGGGCAGGGAACAGCCCACATCTGCTCTGATGGAATAGGGAGACCCAAGGAAGGCACAGGGTTGAGGTCCCTGGGACTCAGAGGCAAGGGTGCAGTGCCGCCCGCCCCCCCCGGGAAGGTGTTAGGAAGCAGCTGGCATGTTTGGATAAATCCCGTTACAAAGTATTGGTCTTTCCTGGTTGAGTTGAAGGCCATGGGGTGGGTGGGCATGCCGAGCTCTTGGCTACCACTGGCCACCACAGGCCCAGAAGGGGACACTGGTGACCGGGGCTGCTCCTCATTGCAGATCTGCCTCAAGTGCCAGGGTGTGAAGGAGACCAACATGCCTGTGTACTGCAGCTGTGCCGGGGACTTCGCCCTCACCATCCGCACCAAGGTGGGGGTCCCACGGCTGGCCTGGCGGCCCCCCCTCCCGTTTGCCCTTTCTGGTCTCTGCCATCTGCCTCTCTCCCTACACGCCCGAGCCTGTGCCTTGCATCCCTGTGCCTCCTCTGGTCATTTCTGCAGGTCTTCATGGACCAGATTAGAATCTTCCAGAACATCGCCCAGCACTATGGCATGTCGTACCTCATGGAGACCCTGGAGTGGCTGCTGCAGAAGAACCTTCAGCTGGGCCATTAGCGAGTCGAGTAGCGACTCCATTCCCTGCCCTGACTTCCAGACTTGTGACCCTGGCCAGGACGGAGCACCGAGGAAAAGGAGCAGGTCACATAGAGAAGCACGAGCCAGCCAGAGCAGGAAGTGGCTCCACCTGGGGCTGCCTAGGCCGCCAGCTGTGGTCAGGGCAGCCCACTGTTGGCCTGAGAGGGGTCTCCAGGGCGGTTCCTGCTGAGTGGACAGCCCTCCCTGCGGTCCCGCTCTGTCACTCTGTCCTCTGCTGTTGAGGGGGTCTTCTGTCTGGTGACGACTAGTGGGGTTTGCAGCCCTTGTTTCTCATCACTTGTGACCACGGAGACGGTCTCATAGCTGGATGCCAGCAGGATGTGGGCCTGTTCCAGGGAATCTGGAGCCAAACCCTGAGGGGACCTGGACACCTTTCCCACAATGAGTTCCCAGGACTCAGGCTTCTTGTCTGGAGACTTCCTGGTCAGTGTAGGGTCTGCAGGGGTGGGGCCTGCGTCATGGCAGTCACCTTGTCTGCAGCAGCAAGATCTGGAATCGGGTGTGGCACCCTTGCCCTCTGAACCTGCAGGTGGGGGTGGGGACAGACACGAGCACCGGGCTCGGACTGCCGCACGTGGGTGGGAGGATGCACGTGTTTGTCACAGGCTTTAACGTCATCTGTTAGCACTTGGGTTTATAGGGAAATCCTTCACATGCAAGACAGTCGGTTTTTTCCTTCCGCTTTGAGGGATCTGGTCGGGGGAAGAGACGGGAATAAAACGGCAGCAGCAGTTTTGTTGGGCTTCTAGCGGATCTGCTCTGGCTTTTTAGCTTCAGAGTCCAAGACCTCCGACCCTTGCGGGCCTGCCCGTCCTCCAGGGGCCACTGGGGCATGCACGCCCAGGGTCAGCGGCCCTCACCTGCAGAGAGGGTCAGTCGGGACCATGGCCCCTTTAAACCTGGGCACTTGCCACCAGTTTCTTCAGAGAGCCGGTGCAGCGCGGAGATGTGGGACCTCACTCTTTGCTGACCCTGTGGTGGGGCTGGAAAAGGGGGGGGGGGCCCAGACAGGGGAGTCTGCGTCCCAGTGACCTCAGGAAGACTTTGCTGAGCTGGTCCCTCTGTCGTCACCTGCCCCAGCACAAAAGACCCAACTCCACACTTCATTTTAGTAGTTAGGTTTTATTTTTTTATTTTAGAGAGGAAGCGTGAGCGGGGTGGGGGAGGGGCAGAGGATGAAAGACAGAATTTTAAGCAGGCTCCATGCTCCCCGCTGACGGAACTCGACCCCACAACCCTGGAATCATGACCTGAGCCAAAATCAAGAGTCGAGCCACCAGGCGCCTCACACTTCATTTTTAACTAAATGAGACTGGAAGTGGAAAAAGAAGAATGGCCAGGTTGGCAAGGCAACACACAGGCTAACTGAATCATAAACTCAGACCCCAAATGGGCAGCCTCCAGGGAGGCCGTACGGAAGCCGTGGGCCAGCGTCCGCTCTGGGGCCCGGCTCGAGTTCATCATTGCTGCCTGACTTCTCCAAGTATCTCCTAGTATTTTACACTTTAACTTCAGTTTTACTCTTTGGATTTTGCATTCCTGAAAATTTTTACATGTGTTTGTGCGAGGACAGAAAGAAGACTGTTCTTCTGTTGCAACTGGGTGCGTTGGCTCCTGGGTCCTGTGCTCCGGGTGTGCCCAGGCCCTGTGGCCACGAGAAACCTGACACTGGCTGGAAGGTGGACAGAGCCTGCATCAGCCCCCAGATGGAGATCAAATCGAATTAGGGCTGGGGTGGGGAGGGGAGCTAACTAGGCTTCCTGGAAGTGCAGCAGAGAGCAGAGATGTCCCCGGAGAGGGGAGGGGCTGGGGGCCTGCATACCACTCCCTGTCCTTACAACAGGGCCAGAGGGTGCCGGGTGGGTCCCTCAGAGGCCAGCTTAGGGACTGGAGCATTTGGGACAGCAAAGGGTCCTGGGGTCACTCTCGCGCTTGGGAATGGGAAACCTGAACCCCTGGCCATGGTTCTTGAGCTGCAGCCCGGGCCCAACTGGAAAAGCCAGTTTCTCCAAAACTGGACATCAGGGAGCCAGACACAGGGCATTGCGGGCATTTGGGTGACTGAGGAGTCCTCACCTCAAGGTGGCCGTCGGGGGTGGGGGGGGGCTTCTCAGGTGTGTGCTGTTGCTGGCCCCCCTGTTGGGTGTGGGCAGGTGAGATGGCCAGCTCTGGCCACCTGCCAGCGTGATTTGGACACGGGGACCCCCTGAGCTATCGCTCCACCTCGGAAGAGGGATCCTGGCTGAGGGAGTCTGTGCAAAGCACAGCATGTGCTGCCATAGGCCTGTGTGCTCACCATCCGTGTTGCTAGGGGAACCGCCACCCAGCCAAGTTCTGGCGGCCCCTGGGGGAGGGGGGCCTGGCCAGACAGGCACCAGGCAGCGCCACTGAATATAATGACCGTTGTGGCATCTGAGGGTGTGGTGACTAGTTATCTGCTGGCTCGTGCTCCCCCTCAGCCTCACCGTGACCATCCCCCTCCCCCAGCACCAACTTCTTGCCCCGCCTGGGTCCTTGTTTCAAGTTCCCTCACCTACGCCTTGTCTTCCTTCCTCCAGAGTCCCCATCCTTGCACATGTTTTGAGGGTGGGTCTGGGATCACCCCCCCCCCCACCCCAGGAGGTTGGTAAGCAAGCTGACTGAAGGGCAGGTGCTGGGTTCCTCATGCACCCCGTCTCTGCCTGCCCCCCTGTCCCCCTGCTTGGACACAACATGCAGTCTGCACCCAGGCTGATTAGAGGACAGACCGGACCAGAGGCACCCACAGCTCCCATGCGCAAGGACCCTCTACTGCCTATGTCTTCAGGACCTCAAGATGCTTCTCCCAAAAAATGAGGCCAGAGGTTCTGGACACAGGTTTATTGGACTCTGGGTATGTGACTTCTTGGCCATGAAGCAAGCAAAGGGTCTGGGTGGGGAGGGGTGAGAAGTTTGTGAGGAGGTCAGCTAGGGAGGAGGAGGAGGCAGGAGTTTACCCCTTCCTCCAGGCCCCGGGGACGTTGGGGGGCCAGCCAGGATCCGGTGCCACCCACTTCGTGCCCGCCCACTGCCCGGTTGCGCGGGGGGATCTTTTCGTTCCCAGCTTCTCAGAGCGTGTTGAGGTGCATGGGCAGGGCCCAGGGGAGCTGGCGGCTTGGTCTCGGGACCAGACTTCAGGACCCCATCAGGCCCGCCTTGGACACAGCATGATGGAAGGCATGTGGTGGGCTCAGAGCTGGGCCAAACCTCGGGGGTCCGTGAGTGTGGAGTCCTGCCGGGAAGGCTCGGAGGCACACAACTCTGGTCCCACAGTCTGCTCAGGGGTGTCGGCCATCTGCTCAGAAGGGGCAGAGGCAGGGCAAGGCCATGGGGGCGGGGTGGCCAGGGACTGGCCTGGGTCTGCAGAGCAGGGACGGGGTGGGGGAGGAGCCTGGCCCAAAACAAGAGCCAGAGTCACAGGCCAGCTACCAGAGGAGCGCCTGGGTGTGCACACCTTGTCGAATTTCTTATGGCTGTACACCTTGTTTTTGTTCATGAACGTCAGCAAGATCCAGTCACACAGGAAGGAGCCCTGGGCCAGCAAGACCGACACGTGAGGGCCCAGGAGACCCCCCCACCCAGGCCCCCCAGGCCCAGCATGCATTTCCTTACCACCCCGATGGAGGTCAGTGCTGTGGCCAGATTAATGATGGTGGGAATCAGGCTGAACTTCCCTGCCTTGGGAGAGGAGGCTGCCTTAGATGGTTGTTGGGTCCGGGGCAGGTGGGGCTCAAGGGAGGGTGGGGGAGATGAGGCCGTGCCAGCTGGGCCCTGGGCAAAGCAGGCTGGCCTACCTGTCCATGCACAATGACGTCGATGCGGATCCCATAGGCCTTGATGAGCGTGCGGGTGGCGCTGCCGTTTACCTTGTAATACTTGGCAAACCTGGGACAGCATGACCCTGAGGAGCACGGTGGCGGGCGCCCGCCCATCACCCAAGATGGGAAGCTCCCCTGGACCTTGGAGCACCTGCCCTGTTCTTTTAGAGCCACCACAGCCAGGGCAGATGAGGACCCAGGTGTCCCAAGGCCAAGGTACCTGAAGTTGTAGCCAGACGAGGCTGGGACGTGCTTGGGGTCAAGCCTCCGGAAAGAATACTTGGGGTTGCACTTTGACGCTGACAGGTCCAGGTCACAGTCCCAGTTGATGATGACCCCGATGACACCACCCTGCCCAGAAGTGGGCACAGGGATGGGTGTCAGGGAGGCCGCACAGAGGACCCCCAAGAGCCGTGGGTCCTGCCCTGAGACTGTGCACGGGGCGCTCATCTTGGGGCACCTCGGGCCGCTCAGGGCCGAGAGCCAGGAGTGCCTGGCGAGCGCCCCGCCCGCTTCTGAAGCACAAGGGTATGCTGGTGGCCAGCCGTGTGTGTGACCAGGAGTCAATAATTTAGCAGCAGCCATGCATGCCCCGACCGGTCGGCCGATTGTGTTTCTCTTTCCTTTGCCCGAACAGGGCCAGGGTTGGCCAAGACCGCAAAGGGGGCTGGCTGTAATGGAGACCCTCCGTTTGCAGCTAGGAGCCAGCACCTGGAGGAGAGCTGGCCCGCCCACTCCCTCGGCCGCCCGCCTCACCGTGTGTGCGAGCTCCGTGAAGTTTTCCCCTGCCTGTTCCACAATGAAGCCCAGCTTGAAAATGGGACAGTAGGGGTCGGAGACCTCATCGAATGTGCAGCGTTTCAGGTAGCCGTCCTTCCGGTGCTCGATGTTGCCTCTGAGGACAGGGCCCAGCCACATCAGGTGGGGAGGGGGCAGAAGCTCTGTAACCCACAAACGCCACATTCCCAGGACGTAGCTCCCATCCCGACCCGTGGTCACCACAGCCTGGTGGCTCTTACTTGGAGAACTGGAATTTAGGGTAGTGGATGCTGTTCTTGATGAGGATGGTGAAATTCGGAGCCATCTTGCCGAGAAATTGGCTGAGGAGGCACAGACTGGGTGTGTTTAGTCTCCCCCACCCCGAACCCCTCCCCGGCACATCCCCAGTCCTGGCCAGTGAGGAGAGAAAGGAGCAAAACAGAGTCGTGCTGGGGTGTCAGCTGCGTCCCAGCTAGGTGGGGTCACTGGGCGTGCGCACCTGACCGACGCCCCGTCTTCCACCGGGCACCAGCCCCACACCTCGCAGGTCTTGGCCGACCCTTGGTAGTAGGGTACGCAGCGCCCGGTCCGCAGGCCTGCGGGCAGATGGACGCTCAGGGGGCGAGGGGCCCCGCCCCGCCCCACCCCCAGCCGGCGCGCACTGACCGCTTCCCAGCATGTCCAGCTGTTCTGCCACGCAGTCCTCGTCTGTGTCACAGGAGGCGTTGCTAACCCTCACGCTCTAGGGAGGAGCCGCCTGGGTCAGGGGCCCCGAGCCTTCTGGGGCAAGCTGACCAGGCAGGCAGGGCCCCTCCCTCTGCCCCAGCTCTGCCCTCCACCAGGCCTCACCTCCGGGCAGGTTCCGAGGGTCTGCGAGGGTGTGACCTCGATCCTGGTGATGATGCTGAACACGCTGCCTCCCTGGGCTCAGAAAGAGGGGATGGTCGGCCGAGGCTCAGAGAGAGGGGGTGGTCGGTCCCGTCCCGGGGTGCGCGGCCGCGGGCGGAGCGGGCAGGCGCACCTCGGGGGGCTTCACGTACTCCTCCACGTCCCACACTTTGCGCTCGGAGAAGGTGATGCCCTTGACCTTGGTAATGACGGAGCTCTCGGGGCCCGTCTCGCTGTCCTGGTAGCTCTTCTGCACGATGAACACGTACCTGCGGGACGGGCAGGGCCGCGCTGGAGGCGACCCGGGACCCTCCCCCCCGCCGGCCGCCGCCTCCCGGGGCCCCGAGGCCCCGCGCCCCCCGGCCGCGCCGCACCCACCACACGAAGTAGAGCAGGATGAGGAGCTGCACCGCGCGGTACACGACGCCCAGGCGCCGGTTCTTCACCACGATCACCTTGGGCGTCTCGTAGTCCCAGAACGCGGACCAGCAGCCTCGGGCCAGGCGCCCGGCCGCGGCCGCCCCCGCGGGGGGCTTGGGCTCGGCGGCCGCCATGGCCCGGAGCTCCGCCCGGGGCGCGACGCGGGCGCACCCTGCGGGCTCGGGGCGCGGGCCGGGGAGCCCCGCGGCACCGCCCCGGGGCGTGGCCTCGCGCGCCCCGCCCCTCACCCCTGCCGGGCCGCGCGGCCTGGGGCGCGCGGGGGCGCACCTGGCAGGTGTCTCCAGGTGGGCGCGGCGCGGGCATAGCGCGGGCGGCGGCCTTCGCCCCACCCGCCCCGGGGGCCCGCACGTCCGTGGGGTGGGACACGGAGCCGCGGGGACGTTGTTGAGACGCGGGAGGAAGACCTGGCGAGGCTCCGCAGGCCTCCTGGCGTCTCCGGCGGCGTCTGACGGCGGCGCGCCCTGACCCCGAGGGGCTGTCCCTGTGTCCAGTGCCCTGACTTCGAACACCGTGGGGGGTTAGGTGTCTCAGGAGGGGATTTCCGAAGGGCAGTCCTGGATTCTCCGCAGCTCGGCAGAGACCCCCGGCCCCCCGCCCCCGCCAGGCTCGCACAAACCTGGGTCCTTTCCTTTGCCCAGACGGCCCCTTGGCTTGAGCCACGGGCGCGCTCAGTTCTCGCCCCTCCTCCACCCAGCCGCCCAGCCCTGGCGTCTGTCCTGGACTTCGGCTGAGGCCCCTAACTGCTTTTACCCGCTTCCATCCATTTCCGCTTTCTTTGCAAACCGAAGTGGTTGTGGGTTTTTTTTGAACCCTTTTATATCTTCACCCCATTTCGTTATTTTGGTATTTCACAAAATGACACGTTTCTTACAGCTTTATTTAGGTGAAATTCGTTTAGCATCTAATTAACCTTTTTTTTTTTTTTTACAGTTTATTTATTTATTTTGAGAGAGAACAAGCGGGAGAGAGGAAGAGTGGGCGGGGGCGCAGACAGAGGATCGGAAGCAGGCTCTGCGTTGACAGCTGAGAGCCGGATGCGGGGCTCAAACCCGCAACCCCCAAGATCATGGCCAGAGGTGAACTTGCACGCATAGCAGACTGAGCCACCCAGGTGCCCCAAGTGTGGGACTCTTGATTTCAGTTCAGGTCATGATCTCGCGGCTTGTGGGTTCGAGCCCCCACACCAGGCTCTGCACCGACAGTGTGGAGCCTACTTGGGATTCTCTCTGCCCCTCACAAGCTTGCCCCTTCTCTCCCTCTCAAAAATAAACATTAAAAAAAATCAAATGAAAACACCAGGCAAACTCTCCAGGCTGGGAGAAAACCAGTGTAGACCCTAACCACGGAATTTGTAAGGACAGCCACGGTGTCCGTTAAAATTTATAATTTGAGGGGCATCTGGGTGGCTCACTTGATTAAGCCTCGGACTTCGGCTCAGGTCATGATCTTGTGGTTCAGGAGTGAGAGCCCCGCATCGGGGTCTGTGCTGACAGCTCGGAGCCTGGAGTCTGCTTCAGATTCTGTCTCCCTCTCTGCTCCTCCCCCACTCATGTTCTGTCTCTGTCTCTGTCTCTGTCTCTCTCTCAAAAATAAACATTAAAAAGAATTAAAAAATATTTTTTAAATTTATAATTTGCATGAAACTTTCAAATACGTTAAAGAAATTAGTCAGGAGGAGTGAGTCTCATAATAGTTTTTTTCTGTGGTTGTTTTTTTACTTAAAAAGGCCTTTTACAAGTGAAAAAATAAAGTTATTCAACTGAATTTTAAGACGTTTGGTTAACCGGAAATATTACTCTACGGCAAGAATAGTATAAACATATCTGTAAATAACAATGTAAAAACAGCCTAGTTATAAGTAAAAGTCCCAAGTAAAAATAAAATTAGATTTCCTTTTCTAAACAGCTTTATTGAGATAAAATTCACACGCCATACAATTTACCCATTTGGAGTACGGAATTCATTGTTTCTAGTATATTCAACGGCGGTACAAACATCACAATCTGATTTTAGAACACTCACCGCTTCTAAAGGAAACCCCAGACCCATTACCAGCCCCCACTCTGCTCCCCTCGACCCCGCCGCTGCCCCCGGAGGACCCCCGGCCACGCCTGCGTCTCCGCCCACCGCCTCCGGGGCTCCCTCCTGCTCGTGGCCCCAGGATTCCCGGGCTGGGTCGCCGAGCCGCTCAGACTCCGCAGGGCCCCTGCCGTGCGCCCGGCCAACCCACACGCCCCGAGAGATGATGTGACCAACTGCCCTTTCAGGCCAGCGAGCTCTGGCGCGCGGTGTTAACGCTGCGCGAACGCGGATCCCCGACACCCCAGTCGCGACGGGCCGGGGTCGCTCTGGGTTCTGGCCCAGCCCCCCGCCCCCGCCTGCCCCTCATTCCTGCGCCAGCCCCGACCCCGCCCCGCGTCCTGAAGCGCTTCCCGCCGGCTGCAGGTCCAGACGCGGCTGCCCACCCGCCGCCAGGGGCCGCTCGCTAACCGCTAACCGTCCCAGCTCCCGACACCCCCTCCTCGCTCTAAACCCACCCACCTCCTTCTGCCTGATCTCTTTGTCGACACGACCGTTTCCCAAACTAGACCAAGCACTCTTGGGGGCAAGGAGGGGCGGGCACACGCAATCTTTCCCTGGGCAGAGCCTCGCATATAGTCAACAGTGAGTAAATACATGTTTGCTGAATGACGACGTCCGCAGAGAGAAACGAAGACCACCCCCGATGAGAACAGACCCCTGCTTGGCATCCGGCCACCCGCAGGCAGGTGTGGGGATGCTGGTGGTGCCAGGCTGGTGCAGGTGCCCCCAGGGGACTTGGGGGGGGGTGGGAGCATCCCGCTAGATCGGTTAAGGGCATATTTGACGTCCTGAGTCGGAAGAGGGGAAAGCCTGGGGAAGCCACAGCCACTGACCCAGTGCTGGCTGTCTGGCCGGTTGGCCTGCAGCAGCTGTGGTCAGCCTCCTGGGCTCCTGTGTGGCCCGGCCCCGTCTGCCTCCATCCGGTCCTTCCTGCAGAGGGGGGAGACTCCGGTCAGCTGGAAGGTGGGGCCAGGAAGGAGGCAGGAGAGGAGGGCGGGCCTCGCCCCGGTGAGTCTGTGGCGCTTTGCCCGGGACTCCCTTGGCCTTGGTCCTGTGGATTCTCCCTTGGGGGCTGGAGTCTGTTCTGGAGTTACGACTTGGCCGGTCTCCCTTACAGAGGGGCAGGTGGAGCCCACGATAGAAAGGTAGGAGCACTGAACACTTGAGCAGTTATCAGCGGCCAGGGAGAGATTTTCTGCGAGCACTGTCCAGCCTCACGCATTTGCCCGTGTGGTCTGCTTCCCTGTGTGTAAGCGTGCGGAGGCTGCTGCCCTGGGCCGACGGCCCCGGTCCGGGCCACACTGCCTTCCCTTGGAGGTGGCAAAGGAGGCAGGGCGGGTAAGGCCCCAGTGTGAGGGGTTCGTGCTCGAAATATGGGAGTCACAGTTCAGGGAATAATTTATTGGCGTCTGTGATTTCTGGCAAGATTTGGCATCAAGCTTTTTTTAAATAAGTTTATTTTTGACACAGAGAGAGAGAGAGAGAGAGAGAGATCACAGTGGGGGAGGGGGAGGGGCAGAGAGAGAAAGGGAGACACAGAATCCGAAGCAGGCTCCAGGCTCTGAGCTGTCAGCACAGAGCCTGATGCGGGGCTCGAACTCACGAACCGTGAGATCTTGACCTGAGCTGAAGTCGGACACAACTGACCGAGCCCCCCGGGCACCCCTGGCATCAAGCTTTTATTTGCCAGATTGAGATACTATGGAATCATATTTTGGTGTTGAGGTTTGGAAGGAAAGACCGTGGAAAGATGTCTGCTCTGAGAGATTTATACACAAATATCCAAGGAAAGAGACTGCATTAATAAAAGAACATTTAAGGGGCGCCTGGGTGGCTCAGTCAGTTGAGCGTCCGACTTCGGCTCAGGTCACGATCTCACGGTTCGTGAGTTCGAGCCCCACGTCAGGCTCTGTGCCGACGGCTCGGAGCCTGGAGCCTGCTTCGGATTCTGTGTCTCCGTCTCCCTCTGCCCCTCCCCCACTGGTGCTCTGTCTCTCTCTATCAAAAATAAATAAAATATTTAAAAAATTTAAAAATAAATAAATAAATACATAAAAGAATATTTAAGAATAAGCAGGGGCTGTGAATGCCCTGTTCTCCCAAGTGCAGGAACAGCTACACCTCAGGGCCTCCCGGGCCTCTGAGCAGTGCCGGTAGCCTTTGATTTACGGCAGTGAGATACACATAAAAACTTTCCCATGGTGAACACCGTAACGGGCACAGTTCAGGGGCACCAGTTACCCCCGCACCGCCCTGCCGGGGCCACCGTCCACGTCCGGCACTGTCTCGCCCTCCGAGACTGACGCCCTGTCCCGCTCCACGCCGACGGCGGCCCAGCGCCCGGCACCCGCCCTCTACCCTCTGCTTCTACGAATCTGGCTGCTCCAAGGCCTTCCTACAAGCGGAAGTCTGCAGTGTCCGTCCTCCTGGGACCGGCCCATTTCACTCAGCGCCACGCCCTCAGCGCCCAGCCAGGCTGTGACACGTGTCAGGATTTCCCTCCTTTTTCAGGTGAGTTACGTGTCATCGTATGGATGGACCACGTTCTGTTTATCCTTCTCCCTGGACACCTGGGCCGCACCCACCTCTTGGCTGCTGGCCTTGTTGCTGCCGTGGGCGGCAAGGGCCGGAGCCGCTCCGTGGGGACAGTGGGTGTCTGTGGGCCATGGCTGTTTGACCAGGCACATCAGGCCCGGTTTTATAAACGGCCTGTGAACTTTTCAAGGGCCCATGAGAAATCAGAGACCATAAAGGGTTTTTTTGCCCTGTTCAAAGTACAAAAAAAACATGGCAAGTTTTAAATTCTTAAATATTCAAGTTGTGATTTAAATCCAGCTTTCGTATAGTTGTATTACTCATATTCTTTACATTTGATGTAGTATGGAGGCAAGACTTTCAAGACTGATACCGTGGCTACAGGTTTGCCCATTTATTTTCGGGAATGTTCATCCGACTCCGTTGTCTAGTGTCATTTCTCTGGAACATGTGCTTAGGGGCATCTGAGAGCCTTGACCTGCAGTGAGGGGACAGAAAGAGTTCCCACAGGGGCGCCTGGGTGGTTCAGTCAGTTGACTTTAGCTCAGGTCATGATCTTGTGGCTCGCGAGTTCGAGCCCCGTGTCAGACTGCTGTCAGCACAGAGCCCACTTCAGATCCTCTGTCCCCCTCTCTTGCCCCTCCCCTGCTTGCACTGTCTCTCTCTCTCTGTCTCTCAAAAATCTTTATATATATAAATATAAAAGAGTTCCCACAGCCCTTCCACTGTCCCTCGAGCGCTGGCTCATGGAGCTTACGGATCAGGAGAACAGAGGCCCAGGGGTCAGCAGAATGGAACGCGGCCCGGCGCGTAAGCATGACGGAGGGAGATGTGTCCACACCCCAGGAGAGGGGCCCCGGAAGGGACAGCCCCACCCACACCCGGATCTGGACCTCCAGCCTCCAGGACCGTGAGGAACAACCCGTGGCTGAACCCACCCCGCTCACGGTGTTTGTTATGCAGCCGTAGCAGGCCGGTACGGGTGTCCCACGGTTGCTCAGGGGGCATCGCTGGCTTCGCGGGCTGGTCCTGACTTGAGGACGCTGCAGCCGCTGGCCCACTGCTGGTCCCCGAGGGCCAGCTGAGAGATGGCAGTTGGCTTCCAGGTTGGCTGCTGCGGCCCCGGGGGGCCGAGTCCCACTTTCAAAGACGGTCCGGCCATTGTCCGTCTGCGTGCTCAGTCTTCCAGGACTAAAAGGTGGGTCTTGGGTTGCATCAGGGAGATACTTGGCGACCTCGTAAGAGCTGTTTCTGAATGTTCCGTAAGTCCGGTGGCCTCCAGGGCCTGGGGGTCTGGGAGGTGCTGGCAGGAGCTGCCAGGCGGGCGGCCTCAGCGGCCCCCGGAACGCACGGAGGCCGCCCCACAAGGCTTCGCTCGCCCTCCCCATCCGCCGTGCGGGGAACCCACAAGCTCACACATCACACCTGCCGGCATCTGGGGCCACACGCGGCACACGTATGTCCTCACTGCCAGCTGCTGCTCTTGAGGGGAAAACGTTTCAACACCGGCAGCACGCGCACGCTGAGATAGGCTTCGAAGTGCTTTTCCGGAGGTAAGAAGTGAAAGAGCTTTGGCCCTGCTCGTGCTGCGCCCCGCAGCCTCCCTCTGCTCTCCTCTCCCGTGTCTTTGTCATTCTTTGGTGGCTGCAGATCAGAATAGGGCTCCGCGTTCACGCTGTTGTACCTCTTTTGAAACCAATTAGCAAAACTCGGGAACAAAATGGTCTAGCAATGCTTTTGTGACTTCTGAACTATCTCAAACGGAGTGCAGATAAATTTAAGTATAAAATTGCAGAAAGCCCGAAACTCAGCTGATGTGTGCTGTGATTTGCTATTTTTTCCAAAACCAAAACAAAACAAAAGCCCGATAGACGATGGTAGCCTCCTTCGGCCTGAGATGTCCTGTGTTGCTGAACGTGTCTTCACGGGGATTCACGTGTCGCACGGGCAGCGGGTCGTTTCCGGAGATTCTTGTGGAGGCCAAATGACTAAGTGTGGAGGCGCTCTGGAAAACACCAGCCTCACCGGTTCTGCTAGCGCTCCTGTTGATGTGACTTGAGCAGGAGGTACACAGAGTCCTCGGGGGCCCCCGTGCCGGCTCCCTGACCCCAACCCTGCCATGGGCTCTGGCTCCCGCCTCCTCACAAGCTTCCCCCACGGGAGCCTGCCCAGAAATGGCTGTCCCTGGGCCGTCCCGTGTGGCTCCACTGTTTTGTCCAGCTCCTGGGCTCTCCTCGTCCGTCTGCGTCACCCCACGCGCGAGGACACGGTGTGTCTGCCTTTCTCCCTGGGGACCTTCTGCGTTTCTCAGTTCCAGCTCCAGGAGGACTTGTCTTGTGGTCAGAGGTGCTCCTGGCCTGGGGACCTGAACAGACCAGGAGACACCAAACAGGTTTCCACTGTGCTTTGCGGGGCAAGTGACCCCAGTAAAGAACGAAGGGGCAAGATGAGCACATCTTCACTGGAATCATCTGGAAACCAGAGGTTCAGGGGACACGACATGGGACAACAAGAGGCCACCACTGACCTCATAGATGGGCAGCAAGGTCCTGGAAAGGCTCAGCCGTTCCCCCCACCCCCACCCCACCCCCAAGGGCCTGCAGCACCTGGGACGGAAACCAAAGGCAGGACTGAGTCTGAGGCTCGTGGGCCCTGGGCTGGGAGCTGGTGGTCCTGAGGGGAGCACGGCCACGGGGCGGGAAGATAGACTTGAGGAGGGTTCTAGAACAGGAGTCTAGCTTGTACTGTGGGATGATGGAATGTTCTAGAACCAGATAGAGGTGGTGCTTGCACACTGTTAAGAATGCACTAAAGGCCCCTGAATTGTTTACTTTACAAAAAATTATGGAGGCGCCTGGGTGACTCAATCGGTTAAGCCTCGGACCTCAGCTGAGGTCATGATCTCACCGTTCATGGGTTCGAGCCCCACGTCGGGCTCTGGGCTGACAGCTCGGAGCCTGGAGCCTGCTTCGGATTCTGTGTCTCCCTCTCTCTCTACCCCTCCTCCGCTCATGCTCTGTCTCTCTGTCTCTATCTCTCTCCCAAAAATAAACATTTGAAAATTCTTTTTTAATTTATAAAAATTTAAAAACGGTTAATTTTATGTTCTGTGAATATCACTTCAGTTTTATTTTATTTGTCTGTTTATTTATTTATTTACTTTGAGGGAGAGAGAGAGCACAGGCAGAAGAGAGGGGCAGAGGGAGAGAGACGATCGGAAGCAGGTTCCATGCCCAGCACAGAGCCTGACTCGGGGCTCAATCCCATAACCCCCGGGGTCATGACCGGAGCCGAAATCAAGAGTTGGATGCTCGGGGGCGCCTGGGTGGCTCATCTTTCAGGCATCCAACTCTTGATTTTGGCTCAGGTCATGACCTCACAGTTTGTGAGTCCAAGGCTCACATCAGGCTCTGCACTGATGGTGTGGAGCCTCCTTGGGATTCTCTCTCTCCCTCTCTCTCTACCCGCTCTCTCTCTCAAAAAAAAGAAAAGAAAAAAAAAGAGAAAAGAGTTGGATGCTCAATGGACTGAACCACCCAGGTACTCCATCACTTAATTTAAAAGATAAAAGAGAGGCATCTTGCGGGGGGGGGGGGGGGTCTGTCAGTTATGCCCCTTGATTTTGGCTCAGGTTATGATCTTGCGGTTCGTGGATTCAAGCCCTGCATCAGGCTCTGTGCTGATGATGCGGAAGCTGTTTGGGATTCTCTCTCTCTCTCTCCCTCTTTGCCGCTTCCCCCACCTCTCAAAATAAATAAATATTGAGAAAAAAAAAAGATAAAAGAACTAGGGGCAAAGTTGGAGGCCAAACCGTCAGCTTTATGAATAGCCAATCGGCCAAGTACCCTGCGCGTGGGCGGGGGCGGCTGAGGCTTGGATCTGAGGCTGACTTGGGACTCCTGGCCACCTTCCCCCATCCGGGGCGGGAGACTCACCCGTGCCTGGGGGCTGCCGCGCCTGCTCCCCCAACTGCAGGGCGTGGGCTCACGGCTCAACCTGCCTGCCTCAGCGGGGGGGGGGGGGGGGGGGGGGGGAGGGGGGAGGGCATAGGAGCTGGACTCACAGGAGGGTTGCACAGCCCGTGGGTGCTCTCTGATGCCAAGCAGAGAGGTTCCTGTTCAACTCAGAGAGGGCACGATCCTTCCCAGGAGAAAGGGGTGTTGAAAATTCATTCTCCACTCAGCGATAAACAGGGATTTGCTATCAAGTGAGTGAAGGAAGCCAGTCTGGAAAGGCTGCATCTTGTACGGTTCCAGCTCTAGGATACTGGGGAAAAGGCACGAGGCACAACTACGAGACCAAAAAAGAACCCCCAAAAGATCCATGGTTGCCGGGCTTTCATGGGCAAGGCTGAGCAGGCAGCGCACAGAGGGTTTAGGGCAGTGAAAATACTGTGTGTTAATGTGGTGGCCTTCGTCCAACCGGCAGAACGTCCTGCACCCGCAGTGAACCCGGGAACTCGTAATAATGTATCTGTATCACCTGACCAACTGTAGCCGATGATCCGCTGACGGAATACTAGGGAAACAGGGGGAAGGGGGCTGTATGGGAACTCTTTGTACTTTCTGCGCAATTTCTGTAGTCCTAAAACTGCTCCAGAAAATGTGTGTTACTGTAAACAAACCTGTTTTGCGAGAGAAAGACTGGGAAGGGGGGAAGGAAGCGGGTGCCCACGCAGGTGCCGTGGGGGGACAGGGAGAGCCACCTGGGGCATTGACAGGCCCGGAGCCCCATGGCGTGCGCCAGGCATCTGCTGCTGCTGCTCAACCTGCTGCCTGTGTCCTTGGCCTGGAGGCCCAAGACCGTGTTCCATTTGCATAAGGTAAGCACCACCCCCCCAGCGGAGGTGGCCCCCACTCGGGCTCCTCTCCGCAGGTGCCTGCCCCCACGAATCCTGTCTGGGCTCTCTGGAAAAGAAGGCCCCCGGGCGTTTGGGCCCCCAGGACAGCTGACGCTGGGTCCCCCAGGCCGCAGGGTCCCCGACGATGACGGTCACAGGCCGGGGAGCCAGGCAGGTAGCGCTGTGCCAGGTGCCGGGTGGGGCCACTCCGTGTTCAGCACGTTCTGCTTTGCTTTGGAAAATAGACTTGTGTTTCATAAGAAGCTGTTCTGTAGGTGAACACGGGCTGGAGTTCCTATTTTTAACTAAGTTTACACACACGTACGTAAAACTCTGAGTGAGTACCCGCCGCGGGAAAAGTCGTTACGAGGGACCCACACCAACAACAGCTCTGGGGCCTCAGTAGTTTGCTGAGTCTGCAAAGGGGTGTTGCGACCCGGAGCTCGAGAACTGCCATCAAAGGCCTCAGGAGCAGGGGGCCTCCAGCGGCCGGGCCAGGACCTGGGTGAGGGCCAGCCACGGCTCCTGCCCGTGGGTGACCCCGCCCCGCCCTCCTGGGCCCGTAGAAGCTGTGAGAGTCCGTGGCAGCTCTTCCCCTCCCCGCTCCGCCGCTCCTCCTCTCGTCCTCTGTGCCTTGGTTTACCTCCCGTCCGCGTGGCTCACCACACACAGACCACGTTAGTTCTCTTCCCCTCCCTTTCCGCTGGCTCCCCCCGCCATCAGCCCCGCCAGGTCTGGGACGTTCGGGAACTTGGAAGGGAAGCAGAAAGGAGGGGAGGGTGTTCCTAAATCAAGAAGCCCTACTGGGCGCTGGGTCTGCAGGGGATGCGAGGCCCGTGAGGGTCGCCTGGAGGGCCCGAGCCACTGCTGTGTCCCCAGCAGCCTGGAGTCACAGAAGCTCTGCACCACCCAGACCGGCTCCCTCCGGGGCCGGGCCCGGCAGGAGGCGCCCGAGCGGGCTGGCCGGCACCAGGAGGAGGAGGGTCCCGCCGCCCGGCGCTGGCCGCCGAGGGGGCAGGGGGCCGGCGGAGAGAACGGGGTCTCCCCTCCGGCGGCGGGCAGCCGGACGGCCACGCCTGCTCCGAGCACTCCGAATGCCGGAGCCGCTGCTGTGTGCTCGGCATCTCCGGCCCCGAGCTGACCTGCAGACCCATGACCGTCTTCCTGCAGTGTCAGCCTTGGCGCAAGGTGAGCCGGCGGCCGGGCCGCGGCAGGGAGGGCGGGGGCCAGGGCGGGAGGCGGGCGCCAGGCTCCGGCTCTGTGTCCCCAGCCCAACGGGAGCCACTGCACCAACGACAACGAGTGCCAGAGCAGGTGTTGCCTCGCTCCGACCGAGGTCAGCCACCGCCGCTGCGTCCCCCAGAGAGGGATCCTGGTTCAATGCCTGATCTTGGTGAGTGCCCCCGATGCCCGGGTGGAGGGGCTGCCCGGAGCCCTGGACTGGCCCTAGGGCCTGCGCCGAGTGGACGGGATTCTCCGAACCCACGCAGCGTCCCCTTCCAGGAGAGGCTGTCCTCTGCCGTCTGGACGCTGGCCTCCGCGTCCGCTTCCTTGAGCGGGAAGGCCCGGATGAGGCCTCCGAAAAGGAAACAGGTCACAGACAGGTCCCTCGGGGTCTCAGCAGGGAACAGGTGCCCCCGCCTGGGAAAGGGCCATCTGATGCGTGGCTGGGTGGTGAACCCACCTCACCAGGTGCCAGGATTACCGGGTGCCAGGATTCCCAACATGGGGCTGAGGGCGACAGAAGGGGGACAGAAGGAGGGGGTGGAAGAAGGGACTTCGGAGATGAGGGGGTGAGAGATGGGGAGGGGGTGGGCAGAGGTGGGGAGGGTCGGAGATGGGGAGGGGGCCACAGCAGCTGGAGATGGGCCTTGGGGGGTTGCTGAGAGAACGCACGGGTGCAGTGATGTGTGGGTGTTTAAGTACGTGGTCTGATGCCGGAATCCAGAACTTCTTTCCGATTATGAAGGGGTCTCTGCTCCCAGGGTTAAGGGGCACATTTTTGAGTACATACGACCTCTTTGGAGCTGCGGCACCATCAGCTCCCAGGGGAGCACTGGGCACAGCAGGTGTTCACCGCAGTGTGTGAATGCTGGATTCCCTGTGTGGTCCTTGCCCCAGACGAGCTGGTTCCGCCAGTGAGGGTGAGGGTGGGGGCGGTGTTGGGTGCCTGGCGGGCCCCGCATCTCTCTGTGCTTTTTCTAACTTTGCCCCGTTAGTGACGGGGAAACTCATCCTCGTGGAAGAACCAGTCCGGACCCGGGAGAAGCTCAGCCTGGATCTCGTGCCTGCGTTTAGCTGGGAGCTCAGCTTGCGGTTCCTGCCGCTCGTTCTGGGCTGTGAAAACCCGCAGGTGTCAGACGCGCCCGTCCTGTCGTAGCAGCGAGCTCCGGAGACCGCTCCGTGAGGACAAACGTAGCTCCGGGGAACCTGCAGCTCGATGGCCTCACGTCAGTGAGCCCCGCTGACCGAGTCAAGGCGCTTCGTCACTTCTATTTTTTCTCAGACAATAAAGTAATACAAATCTGTAGAAGACGTGGAGACCGTGGAGAGGTGGAGCCTGCTCAGGTTGCCTGCCTAGGAATGTGCGTCCAGCAGAGACGAGCCTGACGTGGAGGGAAAGGGGCAGAGCAGGGGCGTGCCCTCCCCACGGGGCGTCTTGTCCTGCCGGTAGAAATCGTCCGCCCACTGTCCCAAACTGAAAAGCCTCCCCTGAGCGTTGCTGCCCGACAGGAAACACAAGCACGGGAGCAGAGCGGAGCCAGGACTCCCTGGACGGGCCCCAGGTCCTGCCGCTTCCCTGGGAGCAGACGCGCTGGCTAACTCAGAGCCCGTTCCCGCCAGGGCCTTCTTGGCGTTCCCGGAGTGCAGGGCCTCGGGCGAAGCACCCGGACGACTGCCTTCTGGGGCTCCCGTCACCCATGCTGACACCGGGCTGCTTCTCTGGGCGCCTTAAACATATTTCGCCTCCTCCCTCCCCACCTCGTCCCTTCTGCCCCTCCTCCTCCTCCCCTCTTCCCCTCCCCCCTCCTTCTTCCACTCCTCCTCCCCTCCCCCTTCCTCTCCCTCTTCCCTTCCTCCCCTCCTTCTCCCCTCCTCCTCCTCCCCTTCCTCTCCCTCTTCCTTTCCTCCCCTCCCCCTTCCTCTCCCTCCTCCCTTCTGCCTCTCCTCCTCCTCCCCTCCTCCTCCTTCTTCCACTCCTCCCCTCCCCCTTCCTCTCCCTCCTCCCTTCCTCCTCCCCTCCTTTTCCCCCTCCTCCTCCCCTTCCTCTCCCTCTTCCCTTCCTCCCCTTTCTATCCCTTCTTTCCCACCTCCTCCTCCTTCTCCCCCTTCTTCTCTTCCTTTCCCCTTCCTCTCCCTCCTTCCTTCCCTCTTCCTCTCCCTCCTTCCTTCCTCTCCTCTCCTCCCTCCTCCTTAGCCTGAGCTAAGATGATTGTTGCAGAGAAAGTTAGGAGAAGCCATTGCTTCTATGCTAATAATAATAATGCTAATAATGCTTCTATGCTAATAATAATAAATGCTAAAGGTGAGGTAAGCCATAAAGTATAGCAAAAAAAAAAAAAAAAAGGAAAGAACAGATGTAAGTGTAAAACATAACGTACAAAGCATTTAGAAGAAAAATAGGATATTTTCTTGACTTCGGATTCAACAAAGAGTTCTTAGATGTGACCAAATGTCACTCATAAGAGAAAAGGTAGATAAACCCCTAAAATTAAGAACTTTCATTCTATGATACATACCATTTTATAGGTTTTATTAAAACTTGCAGAAACCACGTGCTTTTAAAAAATGTTTATTTATTTTTGAGAGAGAGAAAGAGGCAGAGAGGGAGAGAGAATCCCTAGCAGGCTCAGCACCGTCAGTGCAGAGCCCGATGTGCGGCTCAAACTCACATGCCACAAAATCATGACCTGAGCCGAAATCAAGAGTCGGACGCTTAACCAACAGTCACCCAGGCACCGCTATTTTTTTATCTTATTATTTTATATTTTACTTTATATTTAATTTCATTTCATTATTTCATTTTATTGTAATCTCTATGCCCAACATGGGGCTGGAACTCAAGACCCTGAGATCAAGAGTTTCGTGCCCCTCCACCTGAGCCGGCAGGTGCCCCTAGGACAGAAACCGTTAAGGGAAACTGTTAACCTAACAAAGGGCTTATATCCAGGGTATATTAAAAAAAACTCTTGGGACTTAACAGTTACTAAACAACCCAATTAAAAAGTAGACCAAAGACTTGCGCAGACATTTCGCCAAAGAGATCCACAGGGGGCAGAGAAGGGCATACAACGTGTTGGCCGTCAGGGAAACGCACGTCAGGACAGACGGCGGAGTGACAGTCCTGACTGTCCCCACTGCTTGTGCCAGATTCACAGGGAGACCCCTGTGACCAAAGTTCGTGACCAAAGTCACTGTTTTCCACGCCTGTATTTCTAGCAGCTGAACACAGCTCCTATCATCCAAAAGCCAAGTTCCCTTTTCTTGAAGGTTTGGAAGAGATTTCTCTAACTGAGCACCAGAGGAAGGCTTGCGTTTGGAGGCCCGTGTGTGAAAAGATAGGTAACATCCAAGTTCCATTTGACGGCACAGGTGTACCAAGCGCCTGGCTGAGAACGAGTGAGCCGCTCGGCCGAGGGAGGCCTGGACCTGAAACAGGGAAGCCTAGGTAGAGCCGGGCCTCTGAACAGCATCCCCCCAGGGACCACGGGCAAGGGGATCTGGCAGCCACTTGGGCGCGCGTACAGCTGGAGGCCCACAGACAGTGAGCCCACGGCGCACGTGCAGACGGTGGAGGCCCCAGCGCAGTGCAGGCGGTGCAGGCCAAGGGCGCATGTGCAGGCGGTGCAGGCCAAGGGCGCATGTGCAGGCGGTGCAGGCCAAGGGCGCATGTGCAGGCGGTGCAGGCCAAGGGCGCATGTGCAGGCGGTGCTGGCCGGGGGAGGTCTTGACCTCAAAAGCGCGGCCAACTGCAGAACCTGGGCCCGGGAGCTGCTCCCAGAGCCACTCGGCATCTGTTCGATCCAAGCAGGATCCCCCACAACGGCACATTTCTCCCCGAATCCAGAGCAGGTTGCGTGCCTGGGCGGGGGTCGAGGGGGACGGTCGGGTTGCACTGCAGAGGGAGGGTCAGAAGCCTCCCTTGCTGGAGAGGCCGGGGCACCCACCGGGCAAGTGGACCACCTGGGGACTGACTGGTGCCAGGTACAATGTGCCGCATCAGAAAGACGGTCCTGGTGTGGGCATCCTAGGGTGGGTCGGGATCTCCACGGGGCTGGGGTGTCCCCGGGGCCGAAGGGGCGGACGGCACATGTGCAGGCCACGCAGGTGGCACAGCCCGGGGCCCGGAACAGGGCGGCTGTAGGAAGGGGCCAGGTCACAGGAGGAGGCTGCTTGGGGCCTGGGTCGGCCTCATTCAGAGACTTAGTTCACACTCGGGCACATGTGCCCCCCCGAAGGCCGGTCTAGAGGCAAGTGTACTACCTTTCGAGGTCTGGGCGGGGCCGGCGGGCTGGTGAATCCTAGTGAATCCTCCCCCAAAGACCCGGGGAGGGGAGCCCATCGCACAGACAGGCCGGAGAGGACTGACTGCTGCTGCGTTCAAGCTGCTGGCTCAGAGAGATTCTCGGGTTGGGATCTCTCCTCCTGGAAGGCCGTCCGGGTGGTTCTGGTGCGGACGGAGCTCCACAGGCAGAGGGCCCCGGCTCCACACACGCGGGAGGGGGGCCTGGTGCGCAGGTGCGAGCCCCGCGGGTGCCTAGAACGGAGCGAACGTGCGGAGAGGTCTGGGGAGGGGAGGGGCGCCCGGCTGTCCCAGGCCTCTGCCTGATTCCGCGCCCTCCGCTCCACAGTTGTGCCTGTTTCACCCCAAAGGTAAAGGCGGGGGGGGGGGGGGGAGGAGCGCGCTGCCTCGGTCGGAGGGGCCGGGGTGGCTGGTTTCCAGCCAGAGACGCCCGGGAGCCTCGATTCCTGGTAACCCCGGGACCCCCCAGGCAGGCAGCCAGGTGCAGGGGGCACGGACTGCGGCGTTTCGTCGCCTGAGAAAGCGTTTGGGTGGAGGGGGTGCCCGTTTTCATCGTGGAGGCTGCTGGGTGATTCCGGCTCTTCCGGATTTCCACCGGGGGCCAGGGCTCCCCTGGCTGCCGGGGTGTGTATCCCGCTTGTACGAGCTGCCCCTGCCCGGGTCAGGGGAGCCCAGGACAGCGGGCGCGGCGAGGGTGGGGTGTGGCCGCGTCTCCAGGCTCGGCCGTAGGGGGTCCACGTGCCCTACATGCTTGCGCCCCAGGTGGGTGCAACCTGCCTAGCTGGGTGTGCTACCCTTTCAGCCGGAGCTGGAGGAACTGGGACTGTCTGGCCCGGGTGGCCCTGAGCCCCCGGACGGTGCTGTCCTTTGATAAGACACACCTGGGAGCCTTGAGGAGGGTAAGCCCGGAGCCTCAGGCGGCCGTTCCAAGCTGGGACTGCGCTTGGCCGCTTGAGAGGGGCATCCAAGAGAGAGGTGTGGGTGGTGGCCCCTCCAGCCTGCAGGCCGTGCATGTGGCCCCAGACCCCCCCGCGCTCCACAGGCCGATACCCCCAGCTGCCCTCCGCGGGCCGACGGGGCGCCTACTGAGCAGGCTCCAGCCGCACAGGCGAGGGTCTGGAGAGGCCGGCTCGCAGGGATGGCCCGGTGGGGGACGTGGCACCTGCCTGTTTGCAAGCGCCAGTCCGCACGAAGGCGTGGCTCCCTTCTGCGGGAGGCCAGAGCGGAGGGATCTGGAAGCCTCGCAAGCACCGAGGCCAGCGCGCGCACCGTGGTACCCCTCCACGACAGGCACCTGGGAGCCTTGTTCGCTGCAGAGACCCGGGACTTCCGAACAGCGAACAGCGAGCTCACCTGGGGACTGCCTCTCACCCACTTCCGGGCCGCCCGCAAAGCGGTTTCAGAGGTGGGCGGGCTCCCTCCGTGTTTGACGCAATTGACGCAACGCAGAGGTGGGGGGAGGTGGGCCCTGGCTCCCAAGGCGGCGGGCGGACGGACGGGGTGAGTACCGTGCACGTGTGAGCCTCACGGGTGGGGGTGCGGGTAGGGGTGGGGGGAGCAGGGCCGCGTGGGGCGAGGTCGGGACACGGTAGCGGGCTTGTGTGGACCCGAATCTACCTAAGGCCAAGCCCTGACCTGCACCAGTGTCACGTGCCCCCTGAAGTCTGGTGGGTTTGGGGACAAACAGTGCTGAGACTGATTGTCTTCGCCACCAGTGTCTTTAATGCTGGTTCACTGAGCAAGTATCTCCAGCCAATTAATGGTTTTTAATATACCATCAAGGAAATAGCAAACTCACGCTCATGCTAGATTAATCACACTGTTTCCAGGCAAGGGGAAATGAAAGGAATAAAGTTCAAATGTAGCAGAGGTGTGTTTTTACAGCCATCGACACTTGGAGAGAACCCCCCCCCCCCCCACTTGTCGACAGATCTGACCTCCAGCTGCCCGAGTCAGAGTTTGGTGTTAGAGCTCGTTTCCAGGGAAGCATGGTTCGGGTGCTGATGGCCCAGAAGTACCTCCCTGAGGGGCCTTAGCCTGGCTTTCCCCGCTGCCTGTAAGAGGGGCTGTTCCTCCCCAGCAGGACACTTCACATCAGCAACTGTAGGCTTGCCCAGGGGGAGCACTGCCGGGCAGTCCTCCGCGCTTGGGTGTCCACGGTCTGCGTATCCCGTTGTCCTCCCTGCTCCTTCCCGTGTCTGCACGATGAGCCCCCGGAGGGGCCCCGTGCCGCCAATTGCTGAGTTCTTCTGGGCGAGAGCAGATGAGACGCTGCCGTCCCGACAGGACTTCCCAGGCTCTTGTGTCAAAACAGCTTTGCTGCCGAGAGCAATCTTGTTCTTTGCCACAAAGAAGTGGGTGTGAAATCCTATCGGACCAACACACAGCCACCCACCCTGTGATTCCGCATCCCTCACCCGCGACTTCATAGTGGGACCTAACGCCCCGTACACATTCAAGTTCACAGAAGTCTCCGTCCACCCTGTGCGCGATTCTACATCATGTCTACATTCGTCGCAGACACTCGTATGTTGTGAGCGTTTTTCCTTTGCACGCTTTTCACCCCACACTTTCACGACCCGTGTAAGCAACTGGACCCCGATGTGATCAGTATGAGCACAGCTAGAAACCTGAACATAGAGCCATATCCAATCGTCGGACGATCCACTGGTTTCAACTTCTGAAACCAGTCCCTGACTTCCCGACACCTTCCTCGTACAGGTCAGTGTCAGAGGCTGGGGTGCTTGCAGAGCACCGTCAGGCACACGTTCGCCGGCCAGGACGTGAGCAGCGGGGCTCTCGTGATTTTAGAGGATGCACTGCTCCCTTTTCAGCTCCTGCGAAGGTCTCTTCCTTGATTAGTCTCGACTTCCAGGTGTACCCTATTGTCTAGCGCACAGCTTCCATCCATGAGGCTAATTTCTGGAAGTTCAGTGTGAGAGTCTCCGGCTTCCTTCGTCTCCTCTGACCTTGAGGAATATCACTTCCTTCCGATGTCACACACAAGACCCGGTTGTACGCAGCCCATCGCGTTGTGTCCTTTTTTCTGCTTTGACTCCGGTAGGTCAGGCTGAGCCTTGGCTCTGAGCGTACTAGCCGGGTCCACACTATCCGGTTCCTGTGTCGTGTATACCTGGTGGAGGAGGCATCGAGGCCATACCCCCCGGCACTCGTGTCCTAGGTAAGCCAAAGGCCTAAGGGTTGGAGGATATTTTCGTGCCATTCCACCAACGTCTCCTTAGGAACAGGTTTCCCTCTATCACTACGGGGCTCTCTGTGGCCTGTAGGCCCGCTCCACTCTCTTTTCATACTGGGGGTCCCCAGAGGTGTGGTCCTGTTTCCGCCTAGAAGTGCCAATAGTCTGTTTCCCGAGGAATCACAGCCACGAGGCTGTGTGGTGGCTGCCTTACTCTGCCCGGGTTTCCTGGCATCTCAACCAGCCAGGATCACCCCCAACATCGTAACTGTCCTAAGAGTATCGCCCTATCTGCCCATCTCACGGAAGCAATTGTCTACACTAGAGAAATCCCTGTCGTGATTTCTCGTGATTTCTCCACCTGCTTCATGGCGAATTTTCATCGCTTTATTTCTGTGTGAAATTTCTCTGTGTTTTGTAATCCACTGCTGGTCTTGTCCATCTGTGTGCCCAGTGATGACAAAGCTGCCGTGGTCTGTGTGCTAAGTGGAAATGATTTGGTTTCACACACTTTTACAGTGCGCTTTGGACGCTCAGGTATAGAGGAAAAGCAGTTGTCCAAATTCCCAGTGGAAACTCCTACCAGTCAGCACAGATTGGTTTCCTCCCTTTTGGCAAATCTCTTTTTGATACAGGTTATACGTTTGGCACAGAGAAAGACGAACACTGAGCACATCGGGGGACCTGCATCTGGTCTCAAAGTCCTGTGTGTTAAATTCCTAGGCATGGCCTGCGTTGTAGGTTCCGATATATGTGAGAGGCTTTGCTCCTTTTTCTTTCTTTAATTTAAATTCTAGTTGGTTACCATACGGCATAGTGTTTGTTTCAGGTGGAGAATTTAGTGACTCATCACTGACACACAACACCCAGTGATCCTCCCAAGTGCCCTCCTTAACGCCCATCCCCCCTCCCCCCAGCACCCTCAGTCTGTTCTGTGAGGAGCTTTCCTAACATAGGCTCCCATATCGTTGGGGTGGAAATCTGTGGTGTGAGAGTGAAACCTGTTCTGAGGTGACGGTGTGTTGTAGGCTAAGTTTTCGTGTGCCCTCTATGCACCTTAAAGGTGTCCCCTGTTCTTTTGAAGCCTGGATATAGTGTCTGTGGATCTGTTGTTAATTTTGTGATTGGTGACTCTGGATTAAATGTCGCAAGTTGGGAGTGTAGTAAGTGATCCGTTTTTTTTTGCCTGTTCTGTTTAAAGATCTAATTGCCCATTACGCACCTTCGGCAGCTGCTCTGTAAATGCTCGCACACAGAGTCAACCAGGAGTTAAGTGGGGCTGTTTTCACAGTCTCTGCCTTGTGCACCGAGCTACATTCCGTTAGGTAGGATTTGTTTGCAAGTACGGGAGACTGTACCTGGTTGTCTCGGTGTATTTGCTGGGTTATCCTGCCAGGTGCCATTTACGACAGTTGAGGCCAGTCTTCCTCCAAGTCACGTGTATGTGAGGGGGCCGCTCAGCAGCCCCCCTGACCCTCGTGCGGAGAGACCTGGGGTTTCCACTCCGGATCAGCCTCCCTGCACCTCCCGGGGAGCAGGCGGGGCGACAGGGGAGGGCGGAGGGGGTGGGCTCACCACGCCGGGGACGGGGACGGTGGGGCCGCTGGTGCGTCCTCGGGGGCGACAAGGCGTCCGGGATGGCGACCGACCTAACCGACCGCGGAGCGGGCAGAGGCTGTCGCAGACAGCGGGGCTGTATCCGGACCGGGAGGCCGCCTTCCAGCCCCGGACGGCGGGTGGCGCAAGGCCTCTCGCTGGGGCCGAGGGGAGGGTGTCGGCGGGGCGGTGAGGGTGCCGTCCACAGTGAGCAGGGACGGACGTGCGGGCCGCGGCCGCTTCGGGGTCTCGGTGGAGGCTGGAGATGCGAAGCGGTCCCGCCCGTGGTCGTGAGGACCGCGTCCTGCGAACGTTCCATCCTTCTCGTTCTCGCCCCTCGAGGGACGCCGGACTCCTCAGGGCCGTCGGTGCGGGTCCCGCCCCGGGCACAACCGCCCCGCATCAGCCGAGCCTGAATATTCGGCATCCGGAGCTGCCGCGGCGAAAGCTGGTGGTGGTCCCCCTACCTGACGTGTTTATAGACCCGTCACACGATCGGCTTTAATTTCACGGGCTGTGCCTTTTGCTCAGTCCCCTGCCTTTGCTTCTCCCGTCTTTATCCGAGAGCGGAGAGTGGCGGTGTTCGGTCGGGCCGCACCTGTTCCCGTGCTCGCCGCGTTCTGCTGCCGTCGTGTCTGCGTGAGCTGCGGGGGAGGTGCCCGTGCCCTGTTCCGGGTTGTCGTCCCGTGCGCGGGGACACGCGTGACGAAGCTGGAGACGGCGTCGGCCCGCGCCGTGTTCCGTGCGGGGAGCTCCGCCATCAGCTCCCGCCCGCGGGTCCGAGAGCGCACCCACGGCCTCGTCGTCCCCCCGGACGGGTTCTCCCCGGGGCAGCGGCCGGTGTCACGGAGGCCGATCTGTCTGGAAAGCGCGCGCTGTGCTCGGGGCCCGAGCGCGGAAGCGCTCGCTGCGGGGAGGTTGCGGCCGGTCTGCCGTGGGCACCGTGGGGCTTCCCCGGCTGGTGCAGGGGGCCGGCCTCCCGCGTGCGCGCCCTGCTCGGAAACGGTCGGCTTCCCGGTCGGGACCCGTGGTGGGGTCGCTCCCCTCCGTCTGCCGGGGTCCGCTTTGCCGGCTCCGGAACGGACGCTGCGGTTGACCCGCCGTCGCTTTAGTCTGTGTTAGTGGCTCTGCCGTCCGTAGGGCCCCAGAGAGCGCACAGGGGAGCCTTTCAGCCGCTGGTCCCTGGCCTCAGAACGCGGGGACTCGTTCGCCCAAAACCCACTCGGGTGAAACCGGGGCCTGCGGCGTTTCGGTCCCCAGTGACCGTGCCGCAAACCCTTGGGGGTGACGTCGCTCGGGTGTGCGCTCAGAGTCCTCCTCAGCCGGCGCCAGGGTCTTCCGGGTCCTGACTGTGCTCCTCCAGTCAAGGCTGCGTCAACCAGCACGTATTAAGTTTCAGATCCGGTGGTGATATGGTTTATAGTAACACTTGTATCTGAGAGTATTCCCTCCATTTTTGCAGTATTAAATTCCTGTTATCTATTATAAGTCTACAGGACTCGTGTTGCTTTTAACCTACCGCATTGGTCTGTTATATGAGATAGTCCACGCGATAATTTGCTCTTTTAGGAGTTTATGGATTTTTTTCCTCTGAGTATGTGCTATTATGTCCATTCCAAGGATGTTTTCCAAATGGGGACATTTAAGGTACTTAGTGTTAATGGCTGGTCTGTCACCAATTGTTCTGGATCTAGGACCCATGTCCCTGGGCTCAATTTTCCTCGTAGTTGTTAGTTAGCTGTCACTCAGAAAGATATTCGGGGCGGGCTTCCTGCGCGCGGAGGCTTTGCAGGTTGACAGGGACCGACTGGAGCCCTCCTGTCCTGGAGGCCCCCGACGCTCACGGGCAGTTGACGGGCTGTGTCCTGGGCGTGTGTTTGCCGTGCAGGTCAGGAAGCCAACGCCCTCGCCGGGGCAAGTGTCTGAGAGGCCAGGTGCCCAGGGTGACGTCTCGGGGGTCCACGGTATCTGCCCCGACTCATCCTCTCCTGCACAGGTACACCTAGTCCTCCTGAGCACAAAGCTGGAGGCACCTACAGTGTCTTCCTGGGTTACCTTGATTCAGGGAAACCTAGGATCCTTGACTACTGGTTTTGGGAAGGAAAACTTTTCCTCTGTCTTTCGAGGTTCTTCTAGCTGGTTCAAGAATTAAGTTGACATGAATGGGGCACGTGGGTGGCTCTGTCAGTTAAGCGTCTGACCTCGGCTCAGGTCATGATCTCGCCTCTCTCCGCCTCTCCCCCACTCGTGCACACACACGCACGCTCTCTCAAAAATAAACATTTAAAAAAATATTTTAAAAAATTGACATGGTTAACAGGAGAAAGAAGCAAGGTTTTATCACGTGCACATGGAGGCCCAACGATGAGACAGAAAGAATGACCGAGGCAGGCAGCGTTTGTACATTTTAGACAAAGAGGCATAAATCTGTGAGGAATTTGCAGGACAGTTAATCGAGTAATCTGGTATTAAATAAGGGGCATTTCTATGGAAACAAAAGAAAAACAGTGGCGTGGAGCAAATGATACACCAATTTTTGAGTTCTGAGTGTGGCCAGTCAAGATTTCTAGACGTCAGGGTCGAAGCATCTTTAGATGGAGTGAAAGCAGACGGCAGCAATCAGAAAGACATTCCTGGTCTGCTGTTGGAATGTCTCCGGTGACCCCTTGGAGTGGCCCACACGGCCACAGGCCTAGAGCCCGTGTGTGAGCTGCTGCGGCCATCTCTCTGAAGCACGCCTCGAGCCGTTCATTTCAGTTTGCAAGGCTTCGGGAAAAAGGGCAGTTTCAGCGTTCAAGGGTTTCAAGTCAAACAGAAGGAAGGAAATTGGAACGTTAGTTTGGAGAGTTGTAGTCTGACATTGCGAGAATCTGGAAGAATTCAGGATCCAGAGTTTTTTTTTTTTTTTTTTTTTAATTTTTTTTTTCAACGTTTATTTATTTTTGGGACAGAGAGAGACAGAGCATGAACGGGGGAGGGGCAGAGAGAGAGGGAGACACAGAATCGGAAACAGGCTCCAGGCTCTGAGCCATGAGCCCAGAGCCTGACGCGGGGCTCGAACTCACGGACCGCGAGATCGTGACCTGGCTGAAGTCGGACGCTTAACCGACTGCGCCACCCAGGCGCCCCAAGGATCCAGAGTTTTTACAGATGGAAATCAGAACCTCAAAACAACAGAACTAGAATCTGATATCCAAAAGCACACATCATAGTTCCAATGGAAGTGAAATTTTCCTCTCAACAATTACCCCCATTTCTATCAACAGTAACCATCGTAAGACTAATTTGCCAATTAGATGGTTTCAGTACACTAGAATTAGCGATGGGTCAATATGGGCTATTTTAAATATGCTTTGCTACAGCTTTTCATAAGGAATCTCAGATTGACGTTTTTGAAAATTTTATTTTTGAAACATGGTTGACACAATATTACAATATTAATTTATACTTTTTGTGCAATATAGTGGTCCGACAAGTCTACACAGTATGCAATACCGTGCAAAGTGTCCTCTGTCATTTGCCGTTGCTGACTGCATCCTCCATCCCGCAGTCTTCCTCCCTGCGACTTCTTTCAAAACGGGGACTCTAACTCTTCAGCCCCTTCACCTGCTTGGCCCATCCCCCACCCCCTTCCTTCTGCAAGCGAGTTTGTTCTCTGAGTCTGTTTCTGGTTTGGGTTTTTGTTCGTTCGTTTTAGATACCACATATAAGGAAATCTGGGTTTTCCCCCGTCTCCGACTTCTTTCAGCACAGAACCCTCTAGGTCTGTCTGTTCTTACAAACGGCAAGGTTTCTTTCTTCATGACTGAGTAGTATTTCATTGTGTGTCTGTTATGTCTTTATCCATCTGTCATTGGACATGCAGGTCACTTCTATATCTTGACTGTTGTAAACAGTGCTGCAATCAACATAGGGGGGTGCACATATCGTTTTGAGTTAGCGCTCTAATTTTCTTTGGGCAAATACCCCATGGTAGGATTACCGGATTGTATGGTGTTTTTAAGTTTCTGAGGCCCCGCCATACCGTTTTCCTCAGGGGCTGCACCAGTCTGCATCCCAGACAACAGTGCACGAGGGTTCCTATTTCTCCACATCCTTCCCAATACTTGTCATTTCTTGTCTGGCATCAGCCATTCTGACAGGTGTGAGGTGATATCTCATTGTGGTCTTGATTCGAGTTTCCCTGACGATTAGCGATGTTGAGTATCGTCGCATGTAGCCGTTGGCCATCTCCGTGTCGTCTTTGGAAAAACGTCTACTCAGGGCCTCGACTGTTTGGTGGGATTGCTGTGTGTGTGTGCATGTGTGTTGTTGGAGTTCTTATATATTTGGATATTAACACCTTACTGGATATAGCATTAGCAAATATCTTCTATTCATTTTCACTGAATTTTCGTTTTGTTGATGGTTTCCTTCACTGAGCAAAGCTTTCCAGTTTGGTGTAGTCCCAACAGCCTACTATTGATTTTGTTTGTTTTACCTGAAGTGAGACACGAGCAGAAAGTTGCTACGGCTGATGTGCAAAGGTTTGCTTCTGTTTTCTCTTGGGAGTCTTACGGTTTCAGGTCTCACACTTAGGTCTTTAATCCCTTTTGAGTTCATTTCCGTGGGTGGCATAAGCATGGGATCCCGTTTCAGTCTTTCCCACACGCTGTCCCATTTTCCCAGCGCCGTGTACTGAAGAGACTCTTCCCTCGTTTCGTATTCTTGCCCCCTCTGTTCAGATGAATTGACCAGGAAAGTGGAGATTTGTTTCGGGCTGTCTGTCCTCCAGTGACCTCTGTCTTGGGCCATTCCCGTACCGCTTTGATTACTGCAACTCTGTGGTGTGCCTCGATATCTGGGATTGCGATACCCCCAGCTCTTTTCTCCCTCCTCAAGATTGCTTTGGTTATTTGGGGTCTCTGTGGTTCAATACACATTTTAAGATTCTTGTTCTTGCTCCGTTAAAAACACTACTGGTATTTTGATAGGGATCCCATTGACTGTGGAGATTCCTCTGGGTAGGCAGGCTATTTTATCAACATCCCTTCTTCCGCTCCATGAGCTTAATGTATGTTTCCACTTGTTTGTGTCATCTTCAGTTGCTTCATCATATTTTCTAGTTTTCAGAGTCCAAGTGTTTCACTTCCCTGGTTAAATTTATTCCCAGGTATTTTACTCCTTTTGCTGCAGTTGTAAACCGAACTGTTTCCTTAACTTCTCTTTATGCTGCTTTGATATCAGTGTGTAGAAATGCAACACATTTCTGTGTGTTGACTTGGTATCCTACAACTCTACTGAATGCGTCTATTAGTTGCAATAGAATCTTGGTGGAGTCTTCGGGCTGTTCTAGATGCAGTATCCTGCCATCTGCAAATAGTGACAGTTTTACTTCTTCCTTAGCAGCTGGGATGCCTTTTCTCTCTCTTTCCTGTCCGGTTGCTGGGGTTTGGTCTTCCAGTACCATGTTGAACAAAGGTGGCAACAGGGGGCATCCTTGTCTTGGAGGAAAAGCTCTCGGTTTATCACCGTTGACTTTGATGTATGCTCGGCGTTTGCCACACGTGGCCTTTATCATTTGTGATAGATGTCCTCTAATGCCACTCCGTTGGAGTTTTATCATGAATGGATGTCGTCAAATGCTTTTTCTGCATCTGTTGAGACGACCATATGGTTTTTATCCTTCGTGTCATTAATGTGATGTGTCACTGTGATTGATTTCGGTATCGAACCATGCTTTCATGTCTGGAATAAACCCCACTTCACTCTGGCATATGGTCCTTTTAATGTATTGTTTTCTTGTTTCTAGAGGTAGGCCTGTATCACTGTACACTTTCCTCTTAGAGCTTTGCTGTTTCCCCAAGATTTTGCACTGCTGTGTTTCCATTTTCATTTGTCTCTGGGTGTTTAAAAATTTTTTCTCTTTGACTTCTTCGATGACACATTTATTGTTGAGTAGTGTGTTGTTTGGCCTCCACGTGTTAGTGGTTTTTCCATGTTTTTCTTGTGATTTGGAAAGATGATGAAGTTTAGATCTTCTTCAGTTTTCTGAGACCTGGTTTGTGGCCCAACATGTGATCCATTCCAGAGAATGTTCCACGTGTACTCGAGATGCACGTGTAGTCTGCTGTTTGGGACACACTGGTCCGTGTGTATCTGCTAAGTCCATCTGGACTTGTGTTGTTCAAGGCCAATGTTTCTGCCTTGATCTTCTGTCAGGATGATCTATCCTCGGAAGTAGGTGACATGTCACAGTCCCTCTCCTATTATTGTATCACTGTCGACCTCTCCCTTTATCTGTGGTAATACCTGTGAATGACGTACGTATTTGGGTCTTCCTCTGCTGGGTGCACAGATACTTACAACTGCCCTATCCTCTTGTTGGGCTGGTTCCTTTATTACTAGGTAATGCCTCTCTGTGTCTCTGGTTGCAAACTTTGACTATTTTTTCTGATAGAAGGATTGTTACCCTGAATTTTTTTCCTTCTGTTTGCACAGATCTCTTTTCCATACCTTTACTATTGGTCTGCAGGTGTCTTTAGGTCTGAAACGAGTCTCTTGTAAACAGCACGTAAGGTGGGTCTTGCTTGTTTTATCCATTCATTCACCTTCTGTCTTTTGATTGGAGTGTTTAGGCCATTTGCATTTAAGGTAATTATCGACATGTATATGCTTATTGCCATTTTGTCACATTTCCTCTCGGGTTTGTGGTTCTTCTGCGTCCCTTCTCTTCCTTTAGAACTGATGACTTTCTTCAGTTTTATGCTTGGGTCCTTTCTCTTTTTTGGTGTATTGATTACAGGTTTTTGGTTTGTGGCTTCCACCCTCACTATACCACAGCCTGTATGAAGTTCATGGTCACTTAAGTTCAAACACATTCTGAAAGCCCTACATTCTCACTCCCCCTTCTGTGTGTCACGCCTGTGATGTCATCTCACATCTTTTAGGAGTCCCTTAACTGTGACTGATTTTCCTACGTTGTCTTTTCACCTTCATACCGCCTTTAAAAGTGATTGATCTACTACCTGTAGTGTATGTTTGTGCTCACAATTTTCCTTTCAGTTTTCTTCCAACTAGAGCCTTTTCTTTGCTACTTCAAGAAGTTCTGTAGACCTTTCTTGTAAGGCTAGTTCAGTGGTGATGAATGCCTTCAACTTCTGCTTGTGTGGGACACACTCTCCCTTTGCTTTAGTTCTGAACAGTGCAGTGAACTTGGATGTGTCTTCCCGTTCAGCACTTTGCATACCTCATGCCACTCCCTCCGGCCTGCAAAGTTTCTGTTGAAAAGTCGGCTGATTGCCCTTGGGGGTTTCCCTTGTGGGCAACTGGTTGCTTTTCTACCGTTGTTTTTAAGATTCTCTCTCTCTTTAATCGTTGACCACTGGATTATCATCTATTGTGGGAGGACCTCCCGGGCCCTCATCTTCTGTGGGGTTGTCTGTGCTTCTTGGTCCTGAATGTGTTTCCTTCCTTCCTGTTCCTCCGGTTAGGGAGGTTTTCGGTTATTATTTAAGTGACTTTCCTTTTCTCTCTCTCCTCCTTCTGGGACCCCTCTAATGTGAGCACTCACAGGCTTTGTGTTGTCCCGGAGCTTTCTGAACTCGGCCTCCTTTTTATTTATTCATGTCTTCCTTCCCTGCGGCTCAACGTGGACCATGACCCTGTCTTTCAGGTTGTGGATCCGTCCCTCTGCGTCCTGTAATCTGCTGCTTCCCTCCTGTGTGTTCATTTCAGTTACCATATTCTCTGATTCTTGTATTTGCTGTCTCTCTGGGGAAGTTCTCACTGAGCCCATCCACTCTTCTCTGGAGTCCAGCGAGCACCGCTATGACCTCTGCTTTGAAGTCTTTCTCAGGTAGATTGCTGATCTGTTTCACGTGGTTTTCGGAAGCTTTGTCTTTTTCTTTCATTTGGAGCATGTTCCTGTCTCCTCATTTTGACTTTCTGTGTGTGTTTGTGAGTTAGGTGGAACAGCTGTCTCCAATCTTGGAGGAAAGGCCTTATTCAGGAACATGCCCTATGCAAACTGCATATGCCTGGGGCTTTGGCTGGCTGGCTGGCACTGTGGTGGGTGTAGGTGGGGGTCCCGGGGCCATCCTGATCGGACAGCTAGAGCTGAAGCAGGCGTGGGCACGGGGACCCCAGGGTACTCCGTGCAGGGGGTGCCCTGCGGGAACAGGCAGAGGTAAGGTTGGTACAGGCCAGGAGGTCCCAGGGCATTCAGTGCAGGGGACACCTGGTGGGATCACTGGAGCAGAAGCAGGGGACCCAGGGTGCTCCACAGAGGCCCCAGGATGGGCTGGATGGCACGAGCCAAGGGCATGTGGACCAGGTGGTTCTGGGGTACTCCACACTGGGGGTTCCCTGGCCAGTCACGTGGAGCTGACACAGGAGCAGGCCTGGCACGTCCCAGGGTGCTTTGCGCCTGTGTCACCTTGCAGAGAGGGCTGGAGCTGCACCGGGTGCTGCGCCGGGGTCGCCTTGGCGGGCTGACTGGGGCCCCAGCCTCGCTGAAGCAGCAGGCTGGCTTCATCTGCACTGGCCAGGCGAAGGGGGGAGGGAAGTCACGGTCTGGCCAGCACCTCCAAACCCCCACCTTTTGGTAGGTGCTCTGGCATGATTTCCTTTGTGTTCTAGTTGCCCTTTCACACCGTGGCTCTGTGTGTCCTGGCCGGATGAATCGGTTCCTGGTCCCTCCACCCCCCGCAGGTCACAGTGTTACTCTCCCGCCCTTCCCTGCGTGGTCTGTCCAGTCATTCCCTCAGGGCTGCAGGAGGAACTACCGACCAGGGAGGAGGTGAATCAGGGTCCTGCTACCTCACTGTCTTTGTAATGCCTGTAGCTGGAGGTTACTTCCTCTCTTCTCGAGGCCCCCAAGTCTCCGGAAGTTCTTGCTCCTGTGAGGAAGTGACCTTTAATCCCCTGGGAAGGCTGCAGGGGCCCTGCAAGCAAGCCATCAAGGGGACATTTCCAAGGGGCTTTAGTGGCTCCATAAAGTCAACCTCAGTTCGTAAAAGCTGGCCAGTTTGGAGTCAACAAGGTCTTTCTCAAATATGTTCCGGTCAAACCTTGGTAATCTCGGCAGTGTTCCCAACCGTGCCCCCTTCCGAGATCAGATTCCCGCTGAGCGTACGCCAGGATGGATGTGAAAACAGGAATGTAACAGAGGTTGCTGATCTCGGCGCATCATGTTGGGCACAAGCCTCCATCCTGTTTACAAAGGTCTCGTTTACGGAACTGCTGTAAGTAGACGTTCTTCTGTCGGGAACACGACAGATGATCGTGAACGAAGTCCTGACAGTTACAAATGCCCTCCCAGTATTCACTTCCATGTAATGAATCCTCGATCTTTGTTATGGTTTCGTGGGGCTGTCGGGTCCCCCTGCAGAGTTCTGTAAATCTGACCCTGGGTCAGTGGTACCATCTGAAATTAACAGCCCATTCTAGCACCTGGGTCTGTGCTCACCCCGTCTGCCTGAGAAGGAAGCACCCTTGCAGAAGCATCGGAGTCAAAGCACAACCGCTGTAAATGAGGAAGGACTTAAAAGGGCCACGTTTAAATACCTGCTTAGTTCCTGTCATGCAGACAAGGAGATTTGGGGACTTCTGTGGCTCAGGGCACTTCAAATGACAGAATTACAGGTGATAACACACCAGGACCGATCAGATCTTTAGGAGTTTTGTACGGCTTCCACAATGCTAAATTTCACATAGATTTCTACAGACACAATCTCAGAAGGGTTAGCACCACTTACCAGGAACGAGTTCTGCAAGTATTTTCTCCAGCTGTGGGAAGGGGTCCTCCCACTCTTGTCTCTACTTGACCCGGACGCTGACCTGGGAAGGGCTCGTGTGCTTACTTCAAAGTCATCAGCCTGCCAGCGTGGCGCATTTTAGGGTGTCCTGTCTCCTCACAGGCATTTGTGTAGGCTAGGGCTTGGAATTTTCCAGATTCCCCGGACCCACAATTTCCCCTTCCGTTCCCAGTCCCTCCTGGCAGGGGCCCTCTCTCAGGCCCGGGATAAGTGAATCAGAGAGGCCTGCACTGGGGCCGGGCACACTCCAGCTTCAACCCTGGAGCCTGTACACCCCTGGCCCGTGGAGCTCAGGCCCATTCCCATCAACCGCACAGCCTCCAAGGTGGAGGGAGACACCTGGGAAATCTTTCTGAAATGTCAGCTTTAAACTGGCAACGCGCCTTCCCCATTTGGACCTGCTGCCCGATGGGGTCCCGGCTTCTCCAGCGAACAAGGTCCCCAGGTGTGTTTTTGGAGGCCAGCCTGGCAGAACCGGCTCTTCAGCTTGGCCTTCGCAGGGAGTAAGCGCATCTGTGGAGCTGAGGGCCAGGAGTAGGCATGTGCCGTGAGCTGTCTGCTCCCGAGGCCAGGTGGCTTCTGCAGCAGGGTCCCTGGCCACCCGGAGTATCGATGCAAGTGAGTGAAAAACGTACCCAGTCAGCCAGTCTCAGGCGACCGGGACAAGGCCGACATGCACCGCTCGGACTAGTCCTCACCTACCTGCATGGCTCCAGGGCGGAGGGAACACGGCCCCTCAGATCTTTCTGAGTTGTTCGCTTTCAACTAGGAAAGGTCAGCCACCCTTTCGAGACGCTGTTCGATGAGGTCCTGGGCTTCACATTAAGGCTGCAGGTAGGTGTCTCTTCATGAGGGGAACCCCAGCAGCCAGACCCCGGCCCTGTTCCAGGGTAGTAGAGACAGATAAAACATGCAACAAAATTCAACACCAATTCATGATAAAAACTAAGCAATATAGCAATCCCTATCAAAAGAACACCAGCATTCTTCACAGAGCTAGAACAGACAATCCCAAAATTTGTATGAAACCAGAAAAGACCCCGAATAGCCAAAGCGATCTTGAAAAAGAAAACCACAGCAGGAGGCATCACAATCCCAGACTTCAAGCTGTATTACAACGCTGTCATCATCAAGACAGTATGGTACGGGCACAAGAAGAGATGCTCAGATCAATGGAACAGAGTAGAAAACCCAGAAATGGACCCACAAACGTATGGCCAACTAATCTCTGACAAAGCAGGAAAGAACGTCCAATGGAATAAAGATGGTCTCTTCAGCAAGTGGTGCTGGGAAAACTGGACAGCGACATGCACAAGAATGAACCTGGACCACTTTCTTACACCAGACACAAAAATAAACTCAAAATGGTTGAAAGACCTCAATGTAAGACAGGAAGCCATCAAAATCCTAGAGAAGAAAGCAGGCAAAAACCTCTTTCGCCTCGGCTGCAGCAACTTCTTACTCAACACGTCTCCAGAGGCAAGGGAAATAAAAGCACAAATGAACTACTGGGACCTCATCAAGATAAAAAGCTTCTGCACAGCGAAGGAAACAATCAGCAAAACTAAAGGGCAACCGACAGAATGGGAGAAGATATTTGCAAGTGACACATTAGATAAAGGGTTAGTATCCAAAATCTCTATAAAGAACTTCTCAAACTCAACACCCAAAAACCAAATAATCTAGTGAAGAAATGGGCAAAATACATGAATAGACACTTCTCCAAAGAAGACATCCAGATGGCCAACCGACACATGAAAAAATGCTCTACTTCACTCATCATCAGGGAAATACAAATCAAAACCACCATGAAATACCACCTTACACCTGTCAGAATGGCTAACGTTAACAACTCAGGCAACAACAGATGTTGGCGAAGATGCACTGCTGGTGGGAATGCAAACTGGTGCAGCCGCTCTGGAAAACAGTGTGGAGTTTCCTCAAAAAGTTACAAATAGAACTACCCCACGACCCAACAATTGCACTACTAGGTATTTATCCAGAGGATACAGGTGTGGTGATGCATAGGGACATGCACCCCAATGTTTATAGCTAAACGTGTATAGCTGTCGACAATAGCCAAGTTATAGAAAGAGCCCAAGTGTCCATCGGTGGATGAATGGATAAAGATGTGATATATATACCCAATGGAATATTACTCAGTGATAAAAAAGGATGAAATCTTGCCACTTGCAACTACGTGGATGGAACTAGAGGGTATTATGCTAAGCGAAATTAGTCCGAGAAAGACATGTATCACATGACTTCACTCGTGTGTGGAATTTAAGATACAAAACAGATGAACATAAGGGAAGGGAAGCAAAAATAATACAAAACAGAGAGGGAGACCAACCATAAGAGACTCTTAAGTACAGAGAACTGAGGGTTGCTGTAGGCGTGTTGGGTGGGGGGACGGGCTAGATGGGCGAAGGGCATCAAAGAAGACACATGGGATGAGCACTGGGTGTTCTATGTAAGTGATGAATCACTAAATTCTATTCCTGAAATCACTATTACACTCTATGTTAACTAACTTGTATTAAGTTGTATTACACTCTATGTTAACTAACTTGTAGATTCCTCAGCAATCTAGGAATGAGGGGAGCTCCCTCAACTTAATAAAGAACACCTACCAGAAACATGCAGCTAACATTACACTTAATGGTGAGAAGCTCAACATTTTCTCCCTACAATCAGGAACAAGGCAAAAATGTCCCCTCACCACTGCTTTTCAACATCACAATGAGAGACAACGACATTTTGGGAGAGGGAAAGGGGGCAGGTGATGACAACTAGAGAGAAAGCCCTAGCTAATCCAACCAGACGGAAAAAATTCCACATTCCCAGCCAGTTATTGTGCAGATATCAACAAATGGATTCTGAAGTGTGTATGAAGAGGCAAGAGATCCAGACTAGCCGGCTCAATCCTGAAGAAGAATGAGGTTGGAGAGCTGACCCTATGATGCTACCCAGTGTCACGACTCCCTGGGGAGCCACGGTGATGGGGACAGGGTGGTCCTGCTGAAAGAGCAGATCAACAGGACAGAATAGAGAGTCTGGAAGGTGGCCCACATCAACACAGTCCACTGATGCTGACAAAGGAGTAAAGACAACAGAACAGAGAGGGTCTCCCGTAAATCATGCCGGGACAACAGGACATCCATGTGCAGGAAACGACCCATGGAGACAGAGACCTTACACCCGTTACAGAATTAATTCAAACTGGAACATAGACCTCAATATAAAACACAAAATGGCAGGCATACCTCACTGTGTTGTGCTTTGCAGATACTGTGTTTTCTACACAGTGGAGGTCTGTGGTGCCAAGGCTACAGGCGCCATTTTCCTACAGCATCTGCTCACTTCACGTCTGTGTGTCCTGCTTGCAGTATTCCAAATGTTTCCATTGTTTCTCTCGTTGTCGTGGGGACCCTTGATGTTACCGTTGTAACTGGGAAACCAGGACGTACGATGGCGAACTTCATCAATACGCACTGTGCGTGCTGTGCCTGCTTCGTGGACCCGCTGTGCCGTGTCCCTTGTCCTGGAGACAAAACAGTATTAAAACCAGGGCAACTAACAACCCTACGATGGTCTCTAGGGTTCAAGTGAGAGAGTCACACGTGTCTCACTGCAAATCAAAAGGTAGAAATGGTTAGCTCTGTGAGGAAGGCATGTTGAACACCGAGAGAGGGCAAAAGCTAGGTCTCTTGTGCCAAGCAGACCAGCTGTGAATAGAGAGTAATGTTCTAGAAGGAACTGAAAAGGGCTACTCCGGTGAGTGGATGAATCGAAGGCGAAGCAGATTTACGTCCGATGTGGAGAAAGTTTGAGCGGTCGGGACGGAAAGATCAGACCAGCCACAAACCTTCCCTTAAGCCCAAGCCTCACCCAGAGCGAGGCCTTGGCTCTCTTCAGTTCCGCAAAGGCTGAGGGAGGCGAGGAAGCTGACAAGTCTGAAGCCAGCCGAGGTTGGGCCGTGAGGTCTGAGGGAAGAAGGCATCTCCATAACATCAAGTGCAGGTGACGGCAGCAGGTGTCAGAAGATGTAGCTGAGGTGACTGGAGGTGGCCCCACTGAACAGCAGATTTTCAGTGTAAATGAACAGCCTTCTGTTGGAAGAAGAGGCCATTTAGGACTTTCGTGGCCAGAGAGAAGTCAGTGCCTGGCCTCAAAGCTTCTAGGGACGGGCTGACTCTCTTGTTAGGGGCTGATGCAGCTAGTGACTTCACGGGGCAGCCAGTGCTCAGTGGCCATCCTGAAAAACTTGGGGCCCTGGAGAGTTATGCCCCCTGCCCTCTGCCTGTGCTCTGTCAGTGGAATGACAAAGCCTGGATGACAGCCCGTGTCTTTACAACGTGACTGTTTTAAGCCCACTGTTGGGACTACCGCTCAGAAAAAAAGGATTCAAACTGTTACTGCTCATTGACCCCTCACCGGGTCACCCATGAGCTCTGACGACGAACAACGAGATGAGTGTTTCCACGGCAGCCAACACAACGTCCGCCTGTTCTGCAGCCCGTGGAGCGATAAGTCTTCAACTTTCACGTCTTTTTAGGAAATACATTTCGTGAAGCTACAGCTGCCATAGATGGTGATTCCTCTGAGGGACTGGGGCAGAGTGAACCGGAAAGGAGTCACCCTCCTAGATGCCACAGAACGGTCGTGAATCGTGGGAAGAAGTCAGAACACCAACATTACCAGGAATTGGAAGGAGTTGATTCCAACCCCGATGGATGACTGTGAGGGGTCGAGACCGGGGGAGGCCGTCCCCACAGGTGGGGTGGAAACAGGAGAACCAGAGTGAGGAGTGGAGCCTGAAGGTAGGACTGAATCGCTGCCGTCCCAGGACCAAACGGGAACGGACGAGGAGGCGCTTCCTGGGGAGGTGCGAAGAGCCTGGTTCCTGGAGAAGGAGTCTCCTCCTGGTGAGGGTGCTGGGACGATTGTGGACGTGACAAGGACAGAATATCAGAGACCCCGTGGCAGGTTGGAGAGCATGCGTTTGGAAAGAAGCTTCTCCTGTGGGTGAGAGGCCAGCAAACAGCACCACCTGCTGCAGAGAAATCATTTGTGAAAGGAAGAAGAGTCCATCGACGTGGCCAGCTTCCTTCTCGTTTGAAAAAATTGCCACGGCCACCCTGGCCTGCCATGGGCACCACTCTGACAGGCCGGCAGACATGGGCATCAAGGGACGACCCTCTGCCAGAAACACGTTACAGCCAATGAAAACTTGGATGATGCTTAGCATTTTTTTTTTTTTTTGAGAGAGTGGGAGCGGGGAGGGGCAGAGAGAGAGGGAGACGCAGAATCTGAAGCAGGTTCCAGGCTCCGAGCTATCAGCACAGAGCCCCATGTGGGGCTCGAACCCACGAACTGCGAGATCATGACCTGAGCTGAAGCCAGCCAAGGCTGAGCCACCGAGGCACCCCAGAGCATGTTTTAATGATGGAGTATTTTTTTTAACTTTTAGAGACTCCCAAGCAGGCTCCATACTTCATGCAGAGCCCAATGTGGAGCTCAATCCCATGACCGTAGGATGGTGACCTGAACCGAAATCAAAATTCAGACATTCAATGGACTGAGTCACCCAGGTGCTCCAGCAGTGAAATATTTTTAAATTAAAATATGAACAGGGGCTCCTGGGTGGCTTTGTCAGTTAAGCGTCCGACTTCGGCTCAGGTCACGATCTCGGTTTGTGGGTTCGAGCCCCGTGTCGGGCTCTGTGCTAATGGCTCTGAGCCTGGAGCCTGCTTCGGATTCTGTGTCTCCCTCTCTCTCTGCCCATCCCCTGCTCTCTGTCTCCCTCAAAAATAAACGTTAAAAAAAAGGAATGGGGGGGGTGCCTCGGTGGCTCAGTCGGTTAAGCGTCCGACTTCGGCTCAGGTCATGATCTCACAGTTCGTGGGATCGAGCCCCGTATTGGCTCTGTGCTGACAGCTCAGAGCCTGGAGCCTGCTTTGGATTCTGTGTCTCCCTCTCTCTGCCCCTCTCCTGCTGATGTTCTCTCTCAAAAATAAGCAAACATAAAAATTAAAAAACACAACAAATGACAAAAATTAGAATTCCAGCAAACTGATCTGAACACAGAAATCCAACGGCAGTTAGAGTCATGGACCAAAGGGGGACAATGTCCAACCCTCCAGGAGCAGAGATGGTGTGGCTTGAACTTCATCAAGCCTTAGAATCATGTTCTGCACGTGCTCGACTTACCAACATCTCCGTTTGCCTGGGTAGCAGCAACCTGGCCCACAACTAACAGGTCATCCTCTCAAGCGTCTCCGTGGAAAACAGGGAAGCTCTAATCGAATAACAAAGTTAGAACGCTTACCTGTGACTTGGGATGTGGACTAGAAGCCCACAGACATCCAGGCCTTTGGTAGAAACGCACACCATTGCTTCCTGTACCGCTGACATCCTTACTTCTGGTGACAACGTGGAGAAGAGATTAACGTCCGTATGGAGTTAATCGAGTTCCTACCTTCAGGGGGTGGACAGTCGACCCAACCAAGAGCCACGTGTCTCACACTACAGTAAAATTTCTAGGCATTTCCTCCGAAGGCAGAAAAATACCACATCGCCCACCTCGCACACAGCATAGGTTACAGACCAGCCCCGACTACAAAGGCGACACAGGACTGATGGGAGACAGCAAGGACCGGGTGTGGGGAGAACAGAGCAACTCATTTACGAAATAACCAGGAGAGTAGGGAACGTACGTGGACACAGACTCAAGACGCAGCCTTGACTGGAGGAGCACAGTCAGGACCCGGAAGACCCTGGCGCCGGCTGAGGAGGACTCTGAGCGCACACCCGAGCGACGTCACCCCCAAGGGTTTGCGGCATGGTCACTGGGGACCGAAACGCCGCAGGCCCCGGTTTCACCCGAGTGGGTTTTGGGCGAACGAGTCCCCGCGTTCTGAGGCCAGGGACCAGCGGCTGAAAGGCTCCCCTGTGCGCTCTCTGGGGCCCTACGGACGGCAGAGCCACTAACACAGACTAAAGCGACGGCGGGTCAACCGCAGCGTCCGTTCCGGAGCCGGCAAAGCGGACCCCGGCAGACGGAGGGGAGCGACCCCACCACGGGTCCCGACCGGGAAGCCGACCGTTTCCGAGCAGGGCGCGCACGCGGGAGGCCGGCCCCCTGCACCAGCCGGGGAAGCCCCACGGTGCCCACGGCAGACCGGCCGCAACCTCCCCGCAGCGAGCGCTTCCGCGCTCGGGCCCCGAGCACAGCGCGCGCTTTCCAGACAGATCGGCCTCCGTGACACCGGCCGCTGCCCCGGGGAGAACCCGTCCGGGGGGACGACGAGGCCGTGGGTGCGCTCTCGGACCCGCGGGCGGGAGCTGATGGCGGAGCTCCCCGCACGGAACACGGCGCGGGCCGACGCCGTCTCCAGCTTCGTCACGCGTGTCCCCGCGCACCCGGACGACAACCCGGAACAGGGCACGGGCACCTCCCCCGCAGCTCACGCAGACACGACGGCAGCTGAACGCGGCGAGCACGGGAACAGGTGCAGCCCGACCGAACGCCGCCACTCTCCGCTCTCGGATAAAGACGGGAGAAGCAAAGGCAGGGGACTGAGCAAAAGGCACAGCCCGTGAAATTAAAGCCGATCGTGTGACGGGTCTATAAACACGTCAGGTAGGGGGACCACCACCAGCTTTCGCCGCGGCAGCTCCGGATGCCGAATATTCAGGCTCGGCTGATGCGGGGCGGTTGTGCCCGGGGCGGGACCCGCACCGACGGCCCTGAGGAGTCCGGCGTCCCTCGAGGGGCGAGAACGAGAAGGATGGAACGTTCGCAGGACGCGGTCCTCACGACCACGGGCGGGACCGCTTCGCATCTCCAGCCTCCACCGAGACCCCGAAGCGGCCGCGGCCCGCACGTCCGTCCCTGCTCGCTGTGGACGGCACCCTCACCGCCCCGCCGACACCCTCCCCTCGGCCCCAGCGAGAGGCCTTGCGCCACCCGCCGTCCGGGGCTGGAAGGCGGCCTCCCGGTCCGGATACAGCCCCGCTGTCTGCGACAGCCTCTGCCCGCTCCGCGGTCGGTTAGGTCGGTCGCCATCCCGGACGCCTTGTCGCCCCCGAGGACGCACCAGCGGCCCCACCGTCCCCGTCCCCGGCGTGGTGAGCCCACCCCCTCCGCCCTCCCCTGTCGCCCCGCCTGTCCCCGGGAGGTGCAGGGAGGCTGATCCGGAGTGGAAACCCCAGGTCTCTCCGCACGAGGGTCGGGGGGCTGCTGAGGGACACCACGTACGTCCTGCTCACGGACTTGGGTGATGGATTCTGGTCTGAGCTCCTCACCGGATCTTGGCAGGATAACCCAGCAAATACACCGGGACAGCCGTGTCCTCGCCTCTGTGCTGCTCCCGTAGCTTTGGACAAGGGCGGTCTGGACACAGCAGAAATTTGTAAAAATAACCACAGTTGAATCTCAGACTTACATTGATGGTTTTCTAGATTCCCCATCACGCTTTTTTTTTTTAATTTTTTTTCAACGTTTATTTATTTTTGGGACAGAGAGAGACAGAGCATGAACGGGCGAGGGGCAGAGAGAGAGGGAGACACAGAATCGGAAACAGGCTCCAGGCTCCGAGCCGTCAGCCCAGAGCCCGACGCGGGGCTCGAACTCACGGACCGCGAGATCGTGACCTGGCTGAAGTCGGACGCTCAACCGACTGCGCCACCCAGGCGCCCCTCCATCACACTTTTTAATGCAAAGTCACCATGGAGGAGGCTGTCCACGCGGTGTGACGACTGCTTCACCGTGAGCTGGACCCGGTGATCGCGGGCCCCTCCCGCCCGCTCCCTTCCCCCACTGCGGGGTCTGCTCGCCTCCCTGCTCCCAGATGCTGTGCCCAGGCCACGGCCAACAGACACTGACGTGCTGAACCCACCTGAGGCGTCTGTCCAACCTTCCAGATGTGGCAGCCAGACACGCGCTCATCTCCCTGCTGCCCCAGACCGTCCCTTGCTGACAACCCACCCACCCACCCCCCGCCAGTCTGGGCTGGCCTGCACCTGTCTTCAGTCCCTGCCCGTTCTTGGCACAGGGATGGGCCTCAGATGAGCCCTAGAAGCTCTCGGGCTGCTGGACACTTGACACCCAGGAAGCCACGGATGGGACGGGAGGGACAGGCCTGGGGAGGAGCCCATGGGGGACAGTTGGCCCACACGTCAGGTACGTGGCGTCCACCGCGTGAGCACGGGGACAGCGGAGGTCAGCAGGCAGCCCCAGCGCTCGCTGGAGGCGAGCAGTTCAGATTAGTCCCATCAGCCCTGCCACTCCGGGTGCCTCACCTCCTCCAGAAACGCCCTCGGGGACACCGTCCTCCACAGGCTGGGGGCCTCCCTTTCCGGGTGCGGGATGCCGGCCCAGGTTGCCACCAGGTGAGGGCCACGGGGGCCGGAAGAGGCCTCACAGTGGGCTCGCTGCTCGTCGGTCCTCTGGAGACACTCACGGGGGCCGTCGGTGGGTCCTGCAGCCAGATGGACCGGAACACAGGGTCGCCCCCACAGAGCTCCGAGGGTCACAGGGCACAAGCAGTTATGGTCGGGGGGGGGGGTGGGTCCCTGACACGGACGTCGTGGGCTCCCCCGACCCTGAGGACACACCGTGTTTCTGTCTGGATTCCACCTCCGGGTGGCGTCCTCGAAGCCGTGCAGGGGGGACGTGGGAACCGGGAACTGGGAGGCCTGCGTTCCCTGAAGGCCGGTCACCCTCAAACGGCAGAAGCTGCTCGGGGCCACGAGGGGACCGGGGAAGCCGCCCTGAAACCGACCGCGGGGCCGCCGCGCACATCCCAGCAGTGGTTTCAACAGCCCGGCGTGGCCGCTAGAGCCTGACTGCTGGCGGGGGTGACGGTGGGCGGGGAGCGAGCGCCCCATCCACGAGGCCATGCCCAACGGTGACACCGTGGTAGCCGCTCGGCCGGATCTGCAGTGCCGTTCCCAGGACACCTCCGGCCCTGGGTCACGCGGTCAAGGTGACGACTCGGGCGCATCCCCCAGTTGTGGCCAGCTGCGCCGCATGTCAGGGCTGGGGTGAGCGTACGTCCCCTCGACTCACCTCTGCTGGGGCTGAAACCCCCGTGGGATGAAGGGTCACGCCCAGCGCTGGGGAGGGGCACTCTGTCCCCCGGCCCGCGGCCTCTAGAACGGTGGGCACGAGGAGACCCTCCAGATATCCCGGCCCCTCTGCCTGGGGCATCCCTGGGTCCGCGGACCGGGAGTGGGGACCTGCCAGCTGACTCCTGGTGCACAGTGGGTCTCGTCGGTGCAGTGTACCACCCGGACTGCGGTCCCCACGCAGCCAACGGGGACTCCGTCTGGTTAGAAGCAGTAACACCCGCGGCAGCCGGACAGCCAGCGCCGGACTCGGAGCTGGGCCGTGGTCACCGCACCAGCCGTGGGCTGTTCCCGAGGGGGGAGCCCTCGTAGGGTCGGGAACGGGGGAGGACCGGCCCGTCCGCGAGAGCCTGGCGTGGCCATCCCTGGTTGCTGCCCCGGCTCGCGAGGCCTGGCAGTCGGGCCGCAGACGCCCCGGCGAGCGACCCCCCAGGAGATCCGGCCGCTCGGCGCCCGGGGGGGGGGGGCGCGTTGCCACACATGCCAACCGCGCTGGGCGCCAGTGGTTGCGTCAGTGCCACGCCACCACGTCCTGTGTGTTCTCAGCGGGACCCAAGGCAGCTGCCACATGGTTCCAGGACCATCCGTGGAGTCCCCACCCGGGGCGGGACTGATCACACCGGCCCCTCCAGGTGAGGGTCCTAAATATGCCCGGTTTGCATGGACACCACGCCCGGCCCAACCCAAGCCTTCCCTGCCACCGTGCAAAGCAGGCTGCCACCGCTAGGGTCGGAGAGAGGCTGAGTGGCACGTGCGGGCGCCTCGCCTCACTGAACAGTGATCGGCGGGGGTGGGGGGGGTCACACTTCGAAGATCACAATGTGCAGACCTGGGGGGGCGCGCGGCGGTGAGCGGGGTCCATCTTGCCCAGAGCCACAGTGCGGGGCTGGTAGAAAGGAGCAACGGAACAGGAAAGCAGCAGGTTGAGTTACAGGGAACGGCACCTTGGCCGGGAACTAACACACCGTCCAGGCTCTAATGCTTCCGCAGGGTCAGCCTGTATGGCCGGTCGTCCACAGCGAGGCAGAACCCCACCGGGGCCCCAGCGCCATAACCACGGAAGCCGCAGGACATAGTCGACGCCTGGCCTCCACCGAGGATCGGCGAGCTCGGCTGCCCCGTCACACCTGGGAGGGGAGGGACGGGCTGGAATTCGCACCGAGAAGTTCCCAGACAGAGGAGTCACTTCACACCCCGGGTGGCGGGAAACGACCCCGTCTCTGCTGGGGCCCCGCTGTCCCACCACAGTCAGACCTACTGAAACGCACTACACCTGGCATGATACACGGCATGGGGAGAAGGGGGAGGGCGGGGGTCCCGGTCTGCCACGTCCCACCCACGCCCCACCTCCCTGGGCCAAAGTGGTGGGTATCAGCCCTCCGGGGGAGAAGTCGGAAGGCCTCGAGGGCCAGCTAGGACCAGCACTCTCATCCGGCACCACCCGTAGCACGTCCGTAGCACTGGGCACGGGTATTGCTTTTCCGTCCAACAATCTATAAATGCAGCCCATCAAACTGCTCCCTGGAAGGCTCTAGAACCGCCATCACAGTCACGGGTGGCTATGCTCAGAATTGGAGTGGGTTGATGTGGCCGACTCCGGATTAAGGACATTTTGGTGTCCTGTCACCCCTATGTCGGAAACAGAAAAATCACCCTCAACCAAATCAACCCAACCGTATCAGGAACACGGAATGGATACCACTGGGGCCACGGCCGTCCTGGCAGATGAAGGGCAGAGACTGGTCCCCCCACTGGGTGTTTACTGGGTGCCTCTAATGGGCCTCCGTCGTTCCATGGCACACGTTCGGCCGTGGCCTTCCCCTGGGTCTCCCCCGGGAGAACTGCCCCGGGGAACTACGGTGCACAGGCTCCCTCTCCGGAGGCCGGATGGGCGCACCCTGCCTTTGATGGGCTGCCCTTCGCTCCATCGGCTTCCTGTGGCCCGGACTGCAGTCACCCAGTGAGCCCCGAGGGACGGCCGGGAAGTCTGTCCTCCCCGAACACCCAAGTGTCTCCAATGAGAACAGCCGTCCTGCGAACCGCGATGGCCGCAGACATCTGTGCTTCCTCCAAGGAGGCGCCCGTGCCCCGCTCCAAACAGAGCGCTGCGTGTTCGGACCTGACGAGGCTCACGAGGACCCCGTGAGCGCCCTGGGCGACCCGAGCCCAGCCTTGGGGATCTCATAAACCAGCGGCTGGGATCACGGGCCTCTTGGGAAAACCTGTGGCTCATTTTGGGAATCACCGTCCCAGTCTGTGCTTTCTCCCACACGTGGCCGCATCACTGCTGTGGCTTCCGCGTCCCCCGCGGCCACACAGCTGCCACAGGAGGTGCGTCCGTGCCGGTGCCGCCCCCTCCCGGCCGCTCGGGCTCACCGCAGGACAGAGGTCCGCGAGCACCGGGCACGCGGGTGGGGTGTCGGAGAAGGTCGGCGAGAGGCTGTGACCGCCACTGGCTGAGACCTGGCCCCGGGCGGTGGGGGGCCCTCACCTCCCCGCCCTCGGAACGGGGGCCTCCCCTGCCTTCCCCACTCCCAGACGCCGCTCCAGGCATGTGGCCTGGAGACAGTCATGTGGCGTTGAGACCACCCGGACGGGATCTGTGACTGAACTCAGTCACGGCCTCTGTGTGAACCTCTCAGAGGAGGCAGGCGGGTGTGGAGATCCACTCCATTCACTGCCGCCCCAGACAAGCCACGCTCCTTAAACCTGCCACCTCCCCACCCAGAGTGGGCTGGCCCCACCCTTGGTCTCTCCCTGCCCTCAGAACAGGGGCCGGGTTCAGATGACATCCGGGAAGCCCCCAAGGAGCTTAGAAAACAACAGTCCCCGATTGGGTCGTTAGCCATCGATCCACGGACACTACGTCCAGACTTTGACAGAAAGCAGACCCCTAGACTCCACCGAAAATCTCCAGAACTGAATAAATGAATTCAGTCGCAGGATGGGGGGGCGCCTGGGTGGCTCAGTTAAGTGTCCGACCACAGCTCAGGTCATGATCTCGCGGTCCGTGAGTTCGAGCCCCGCATCAGGCTCTGTGCTGACAGCTCAGAGCCTGGAGCCTGCTTCAGATTCTGTGTCTCCCTCTTTCTCTGCACACCCCCCCACCCAAATAAACATTGAAAAATTAAAAAAAATAAAGTCACAGGATAAAAATCAATATGCAGACACACGTTCGTTTCCTATACGCTAATAACAAAGCAGAAAATGAAATTAAGGAAACGATATCATTTGCAATTGCACCAAAAACAACAAATCATCTAGGAATAAATTTAACCAAAGTAGTGAAGGATCTGTACTCTGAAAACCGTGAAACACCGATGAAAGAAATTCAATATGATGGAAACACAAGGAAAGACATTCCATGCTCGTGAGTTGCAGGAAAAAAATATTGTTAAAATGTCACTACTACCCAAGGCCATCTACACATTTAATGCAATCCCTATCAAAATACCACCAGCATTCTTCACAGAGCTAGAACAGACAATCCCAAAATTTGTACGGAACCAGGAAAGACCCCGAATAGCCAAAGCAATCTTGAAAAAGAAAACCACAGCAGGAGGCATCACAATCCCAGACTTCAAGCTGTATTACAACGCTGTCATCATCAAGACAGTATGGTACGGGCACAAGAAGAGACACTCCGATCAATGGAACAGAGTAGAGAACCCAGAAATGGACCCACAAATGTATGGCCAGCTCATCTTTGACAAAGTGGGAAAGAACATCCAATGGAATAAAGACAGTCTCTTTAGCAAGTGGTGCTGGGAAAACCGGGCAGCAACAGGCAGAAAAATGAGCCTGGACCACTTTCTTACACCAGACACAAAAATAAACTCAAAATGGATGAAAGACTTAAACGTAAGACCTGAAACCATACAAATCCTACAGGAGAACAGAGGCAGGAACTTCTGTCACATGGGCTGCAGCAACTTCTTACTCAACACGTCTCCAGAGGCAAGGGAAACAAAAAAAGCAAAAATATACTGGAACTACATCAAAATAAAAACTTTCTGCACAGCAAAGAAACAATCAACAAATCTAAAAGGCAGCGTAGGAATTGGAGAAGATATTTGCAAATGACATATCGGATAAAGGGTTAGTATCCAAAATCTATAAAGAACTTCTCAAGCCCAACACCCCAAAAATGAATGACATTTTAAAAAATGGGCAGAAGACATGAATAGACATTTCTCCAAAGAAGACACACAGATGGCCAACAGACGTGAGATGCTCGATATCACTCATCGGGGACACACAGATGAAAACCATGACGAGATACCGCCTTGCACCTGTCAGAACGGCTAACGGTAACAACACGAGAAACACAGGTGCTGGCGAGGATGCGAGAAAGGGGACCCTCGTGCACTGTTGCTGGGAATGCAGACAGGTGCAGCCGCTCTGGAAAACAGAGTGGAGCTTCCTGCAAAAGTTAAAAATAGAAGTCCCCTATAATCCAGTAACCGCACTACTGGGTATTTACCCCCAAAATACAAAAACACTAATTCAAGGGGATACGTGCGCCCTTTATAGGCGCATTACCTACAACACCGGAATACGGCAACAGCCCAAGTGTCCATCAGCTGATGAACGGAGAGGAAGACGGATATGGGCAACAGAATATTACTCGGCAATCAAAAACGAAGTCTGGCCACTTGCAAGGACATGGATGGAGCTAGAGTGTATTATGCTAAGCAAGATAAGTCAGAGACAAATACCATATGATTTCACTCCCATGTGGAGTTTAAGAAGCAACATAAAGGAAAAAAAAGAGAAACCAAGAAACAGACTCAACCGTGGAGAACACCCGTGGTTGCGGGCGGGAGGTGGGTGGGGGATGAGTGAACTGGGTGAATGGAATTGACAGTACTTACGATGAGCAGCGGGTGATGGATGGAACAGGTGAATCACCACATTGCACACCGGAAACTGATAAAACACTACGTTAACTACGCTGGATTAAAAAAAATTAAAAAAATTTTTTTGATGTTTATTTTTGCAGGAGAGAGGGAGACAGAGCATGAAGGGAGAGGGCCAGAGAGAGAGGGAGACACAGAATCCGAAGCAGGCTCCAGGCTTGAGCTGTCAGCACAGAGCCCGACGCGGGGCTCGAACTCACCGACAGTGAGATCAAGACCTGAGCGGAAGTGGGAGGCTTAACCGACTGAGACACCCAGGCGCCCCTGGAATTTAAAAATATCTTAAATGTATCAAACAACAGCAACAACAAAAAGGCACTGGTGGCGAAGACAATCAGTCTCAGCACTGTTTGTCCCCAAACCCACCAGACTTCAGGGGGCACGTGACACTGGTGCAGGTCAGGGCTTGGCCTTAGGTAGATTCGGGTCCACACAAGCCCGCTACCGTGTCCCGACCTCGCCCCACGCGGCCCTGCTCCCCCCACCCCTACCCGCACCCCCACCCGTGAGGCTCACACATGCACGGTACTCACCCCGTCCGTCCGCCCGCCGCCTTGGGAGCCAGGGCCCACCTCCCCCCACCTCTGCGTTGCGTCAATTGCGTCAAACACGGAGGGAGCCCGCCCACCTCTGAAACCGCTTTGCGGGCGGCCCGGAAGTGGGTGAGAGGCAGTCCCCAGGTGAGCTCGCTGTTCGCTGTTCGGAAGTCCCGGGTCTCTGCAGCGAACAAGGCTCCCAGGTGCCTGTCGTGGAGGGGTACCACGGTGCGCGCGCTGGCCTCGGTGCTTGCGAGGCTTCCAGATCCCTCCGCTCTGGCCTCCGGCAGAAGGGAGCCACGCCTTCGTGCGGACTGGCGCTTGCAAACAGGCAGGTGCCACGTCCCCCACCGGGCCATCCCTGCGAGCCGGCCTCTCCAGACCCTCGCCTGTGCGGCTGGAGCCTGCTCAGTAGGCGCCCCGTCGGCCCGCGGAGGGCAGCTGGGGGTATCGGTCTGTGGAGCGCGGGGGGGTCTGGGGCCACATGCACGGCCTGCAGGCTGGAGGGGCCACCACCCACACCTCTCTCTTGGATGCCCCTCTCAAGCGGCCAAGCGCAGTCCCAGCTTGGAACGGCCGCCTGAGGCTCCGGGCTTACCCTCCTCAAGGCTCCCAGGTGTGTCTTATCAAAGGACAGCACCGTCCGGGGGCTCAGGGCCACCCGGGCCAGACAGTCCCAGTTCCTCCAGCTCCGGCTGAAAGGGTAGCACACCCAGCTAGGCAGGTTGCACCCACCTGGGGCGCAAGCATGTAGGGCACGTGGACCCCCTACGGCCGAGCCTGGAGACGCGGCCACACCCCACCCTCGCCGCGCCCGCTGTCCTGGGCTCCCCTGACCCGGGCAGGGGCAGCTCGTGCAAGCGGGATACACACCCCGGCAGCCAGGGGAGCCCTGGCCCCCGGTGGAAATCCGGAAGAGCCGGAATCACCCAGCAGCCTCCACGATGAAAACGGGCACCCCCTCCACCCAAACGCTTTCTCAGGCGACGAAACGCCGCAGTCCGTGTCCCCTGCACCTGGCTGCCTGCCTGGGGGGTCCCGGGGTTACCAGGAATCGAGGCTCCCGGGCGTCTCTGGCTGGAAACCAGCCACCCCGGCCCCTCCGACCGAGGCAGCGCGCTCCCCCCCCCCCCCCGCCTTTACCTTTGGGGTGAAACAGGCACAACTGTGGAGCGGAGGGCGCGGAATCAGGCAGAGGCCTGGGACAGCCGGGCGCCCCTCCCCTCCCCAGACCTCTCCGCACGTTCGCTCCGTTCTAGGCACCCGCGGGGCTCGCACCTGCGCACCAGGCCCCCCTCCCGCGTGTGTGGAGCCGGGGCCCTCTGCCTGTGGAGCTCCGTCCGCACCAGAACCACCCGGACGGCCTTCCGGGGCCGGAGCCCTCCCCCCACAACATGTTTCTGAGGGGGCACTGAGCCCCCACGGTGGCGGCTGCCTGCCTGAAGGGGCCCGGGCTCCACCTCCTGCCCCCGCTTTGGGGCCCGGGACCCCCGCGCCTCCCGGCAGCCGGAACAAGTGTAGCGGGTCCCCAGTGGGCCTTCGGCTGAGCGTGCCCAGGGGGCCCCTCTCTCTCCTGCCGTGTCCCCCGCCCGCCTCCCGGCCTGTCGGGCTCAGGTCGGCCCCCAGGTTGTAGAGGGGTCACACCCCCAAATCCTGTCAGAGGCAGAGCTGGAAGCTGGGGACGGCCAGTCCCCTTTACGCTGGATGCCCGGTGGGCCCCGGGGCCTCCCAGATCACTGGAGCGCTATCCGGCCCGGGTTGGGGTCAGTCGGGGCCCGGGCTCTCCCTGCGAGTCCCCCGGTTCGGGTCCACGCCTCCCCCGTGGCCGGCGGTCCGCGCACACACAGCCGGCCCCCCGGTGTCGCGGCCCCTGCAGGCCTCTGTCCGCCAGCTCCCTCCCGGCCTGTCGTCTCGGGCAGAATTCAGGTTGGAGGGAGCCCGCTGCGCACCCCCTTCTGAGGCAGCAGCCCTCAGCTGCCCGCGGGCCCCCGGCCTTTCCTCGGGAGGCCCGATGGGCTCCCGGGTGTCCGTTCGCCGCCTGCCCGCAGCAGCCGGGCCTGGTCTGCGGGGCGATCCGAGTCCTCGCCCGGCTCCCCGCCCGCGTGCCCACTCGCGCGGCCGTCCTCACTGAGTCTGCCCTCCCTTGGTGCAGGCCCAGGCTCGGACACAGGCGGATGCTGCCACGAGCCCCCCAGCCGTTCCCACCGTCCCCCAGCCTGGCTGGACACGCCCTGTTCTGGGGCCTGGCTCCCCGACCCCCCTCCCCGGGCCCGCCCCCGCACAGTCAGCACCCTGGGAGCTGGCCCCGGGCCCAGCGGGGTCTGGCTTAACCTCCAGGACGCAGGGCCCACACCCCGAACGGCCTTCTGGGCTTCCTCGGACACCAAGGCCTGTCGGTCCCTGTGGGGACTGGGTCCCTCTGCGGGGTCTGGGCGCTTCTTCAGCGGTCGAGGCCTCCGGGAGTCTCTTCTCGGAGGGGACCCCCGACCTCCCATGGGGCCGTGCCACGGCCGTCCAGATTCCTCCAGGCGTGCCTTCAGGGCGGACACACACGTTTGTGGAGTTGGAGGCTGGAGCTGGGCAGAAGCCAGCGGCACCCACCTGCCCCCTCCTGGGTCCGGCGCCCCTGCAGCCGCCCCCTCGCAGGTGTCTGGGTCTGCCGGTCCCTGCGGGGCTCTGTCGGGCGGCCTGGGGAGCCTGGGCGGTCCGGGCCTGTGGAGCTAGGGCCCGGCCCCACACCCCCAGAGCCTCAAGCGTGCAGTGACCACACGCGGCTGGCATCTTTCGGGGGGGGGGGGCAAGCTCTCCACCGACGACCGTCACCCCCCACATGCACAGGCTGCCCGAAGGGGTGGACGTCTGTTACGGAGCTCGAGGCTCCCTGTGTCTCCTGGGGCCGGCCGCCCAGGCGCTGAGCCAGCGGGACACTCAAGTCCCCTTGCTCTGCCCTCGGGGGTGACGGGCCTGGCCGTGCTACCAAGGCCCCGGAAGAAGGCAGAGGCTGGTCCCCCCTCACCTGCTTGGGTCTGGCTCCCGACCCCGGCCCCACACCGTCCTCTCCCAGCTCCCGGCTGCCCAGACCGTCCACACCCCATCATCTGGCGTGGCCTTAGGAAACCCCGCACGCCCGTGGAAACAGGCCTTAACCCAAACGCCTGCACGGCCGAGACCGCACCAGCCAAGCCACGCGAGCACGTGCCACATCTGGCGAAGCCACGTCGACCTCGACAACACGGACTGAGGCCGCGAGCCGCCACCAGGGGGACCGAGGCCACGTCAGCCAGCTCCACGAGTACCGAGGCCACCCCGCTCTGGCCTCCGGACCCGGCTGCCCTATTCGGTTTAGACGGAGAGCCCCTCGGAGGAGGGGACCCGCCAGGATCCACCGACACCCGGGCCCGGCCGCGAGCGGGAGGCGCTGGGTGGGACGTGTGGGCGTGGGCGAGGGGCTTTGCGGGGAAGGTGGGGCGCGGCCCCCAGCCCCCGTGAGGAGAAGGGGACGGGGAAAGCCGGCCGCCCTCCGCACAGTGCTGCTGACAGAGGTCGCGCTGGCACGTTCGCGTTTCCGTGCTCAACAGCTCCGGCTTGAGCCAAGCGGATCCCACGACAGACATTCCCACAGGATGTGAGGCCAGGATGGAAGAGATGGAGGCGGGGGGCGGGCAGGAAGGGACCGCTCTGCTGAGACCGAGACCCCGGCTTGGGGAAGACGTCCCGCTTCTGGGAAGCCGGCGCTAGGGGGGCACAGGGTGTCCCCTCCTCTGCGAGCGCAGGATGGGCGGGGCGGGGTTGGGGGCGCGGGCGCTTCCGGGAACTTACCCCGCACGGTCTCTCCCCCCAGAATAAACCACTGAGGATTAACGAGAGGCATCAGCCCCCTGGTTCGCGTCCCCCAGCGCGGCTATCCCGAGGCGTCCGCTCTGGACCAGCTTGATATGACGCGGCGGGGGGCCCGGACGCTCCGGACACGGGGTGTCGCATCGGGAAAGAGAAGGGAACCAGAGCTCAGCAGAACCTCCTGGTCCTGCGGGACCCCCACCGGCCCTCGCCAGTGACCCCCCTCGCTCTGCAGCCCGGGCTCCTGACGGAGCAGAGGGGACGCTGGGCGGTGAACACGGGGCGACGACAGAGGAGCCTGGGACCAGGGCCTGACCCCCAGGAGACTGGTTCCTGTCGAAACCAGGGCCAGTGCCCGGCCGCACTCGCCCTGCCCTGCTCTCGGCTCTCGGCCTCCTGGGCTTTCGCCAGAGCACACGGCAAGCAGGGGGGCGTCCCCGCGTGTCAAGGCCAGGCCAGGGGAGAACGGCACAGACAGGCTGGCCGCCAGTGTCGGGGGCAAAAGTGCGCAGTCCTCAGAAAGGTTGCCAAACAGGCATCGTGTTAAGTAGCCATGTCGACACGGGAGAACTGAGTCCCAGTTTCCCCCTCTGGATTCAGAGACGTGGAGTAACTTGTTTGCTTAAAGTGGTCACGTGCACAACTTTTAAAACCATTTCTTTTTTTTTTTTAACGTTTATTTATTTTTGAGACAGAGAGACAGAGCATGAACGGGGGAGGGGCAGAGAGAGAGGGAGACACAGGATCCGAAGCAGGCTCCAGGCTCTGAGCTGTCCGCACAGAGCCCAACGCAGGGCTCGAACTCATGAACCGTGAGATCATGACCTGAGCCGAAGTCGGACGCTCAACGACTGAGCCACCCAGGCGCCCCTTAAAACCATTTTTTTTTTAATTTTTTTTTTCAACGTTTATTTATTTTTGGGACAGAGAGAGACAGAGCATGAACGGGGGAGGGACAGAGAGAGAGGGAGACACAGAATCGGAAACAGGCTCCAGGCTCTGAGCCATCAGCCCAGAGCCCGACGCGAGACTCGAACTCCCGGACCGCGAGATCGTGACCTGGCTGAAGTCGGACGCTTAACCGACTGCGCCACCCAGGCGCCCCCCTTAAAACCATTTCTAAAGTAAGAGTGCCTGAATCAAGGCAGTGATGTGGTGCCCGAGTGCACCCGAGGTCACTGTGACCGGTGTGGGTCATTTCATAAAAACGTGGACCAGTGAATCCAAGATGGACCGTGTTAGAAGGCCCACGTGTGGGGTCTCAAGTGCTCCCAGACTGAAGGAGGAACGTGCTCCAGCCCCGGACGTCAAAAATGCCGTGAGGCTACGCACCCGTGACTGATTTAAGCCTTTAAAAGGAAGCCAAAAGAAAAGAAAAGCTAGTAATTGGGTATCAAGCTCCAGCCACATCTGAACAGCGAATACCACCCTTGACCGTGGAGCTGGTCACTGCCCGCTGCCAGTGCTGTCCCGGAGGCCCCGGCTCACACGGCAGCACGGCGAGCACAGCGAGAAGCAGGCGCGGGGCTGTCCCTGTCCGAAGGTGACCTCTTCCCGGGAAGTAAGGAACCGGTAGGAGGGTTAGTAAACGGGAAAGGTCAGGAGAGGTCAGCTGTGCCGCCCCAATGGAAACCCCAGCCACAGGGGCTCCTGACGGCCAAGGTCACTTCCCGGCCACGCTGCACGCCCAGCGTGGCTCAGCCAATGCTGGGCTGTGCTCCCCTCGCCCACAGCGGCCACCCGTACGGCCCTGGCTGCAGAGGCAGGGGACCCACGCCGGTGGCTCGGTGCCTACTTCCACGGCAGGTGCACTGACCGGGGTGAGTCCCGCCCCTGGCTGCGAAGGGCCAGGAGTATCGTGCACCCAAAGGACCGGGGAGCTAGTGCTGATCCGCCACAGCAAGGCGTACCACAAATGTATGTGGCCAGGAGCAGTTCGGTGCAATCGCGAAAGCCAGTGCAAACCCACAACTTTATTAGAAGCCTAAAGAACACAGGACTACACGTGGCAAGAAGGTGCAAAACTTGGGGATTTAAAACCTTTACCAAACAACAGAAAAGGAAACCCAGTGAGTTGCGTGGTGGCTTGGGAGGAATCGACATTTAAAGGTGTCTGTTCTCCCCCCAAATTAATCTACGAATCCAGTGCTCTTCCAAAATAAAGTTCACAGGGAAAAAAACGAACAAAACCCCGAGAAGCTAACCCTAGAGTTCACGCGGAGAAGGGCCAGCAAGGAGGACGAAGTGCTCGCGGCACGCAGGTTCCCCCAAGACCGTCCGGGCCAGAGCGCTCCTGCACCTGCCATGCAGATGTCATCCTGGGTCTCCCCCCCGCTGCCCTCCTGACCTGCGGCCTTTCTGTCGGTTTACGGCCTTTCTCCCACCTGAGTTTTTCTCTAGTAGCTTCCAAAGAAAAGGCACGGGAATAAACAGCATGTCTGAAGATGCCTTTGTTCTTGACTGGCATTTGGCTGGGGTGTTCTTCCTACCACTTGTTTTCAATGCCCCAAGTCGTTAGGCCTTTTTTCCTGAACATTCTAAGAGTCGGGGATGGGCATCCCGGGAAAGCCTCTGTCTTATTTTTCCTCAATTTTTCAACTCACTGTCTTTTTGTTTTACCTTCTCGGAGATTTTACAAATTTTATAAACTCTTTTAACTCTTAGAGAGAACGTTTATCTGAAAACATTTATTTTTATGTTAAACACACTTCCTAGGAAGTGATGCTCCAGTGTGGACCCTGGGTCCCTGGAGTCTGGTGCTGCGTTACAGAGGACAGTCCCTTGTGGGTCACTCAAAGGATTACGGCCTTTGGTGGGGAGTGCTCCCCCAGGAGGTACCCACCAGAGTGCTCCCCAAGAGGTGCCCACCAGAGTGCTCCCAATGGGATGCTTCACCAGAGTGTTCCCAGGAAGTACCCACCACAGTGCTCCCAATGGGATGCTTCATCAGTGTTCCCAGGAGGTACCCACCACAGTGCTCCTGGGGGGTGCTTCATCAGTGTTCCCAGGAAATACCCACCAGTGCTCCAGGGGGATGCTTAATCAGAGTGCTCCCAGGAGGTATCCACCTCCCAGGGGGATGCTTCCCAGGGGTGCTCCCAGGGGGATGCTTCACCAGAGTGTTCCCAGGAGGTATCCACCACGGTGCTCCCAGGAAGTACCCACCACAGTGCTCCCAGGGGGATGCTTCACCAGAGTGCTCCCAGAGTGTATCCACCAGTGCTCCCCAGGGAGCAGAACCTCACTATGGATTTTGCTCCATCATGAGTCACCCTCCTCAAGGATAACACACCGTTAGAGAAAGTGACCCCTTGACGATGACATCCCTCAGGGCTGTTACATCCTGCCCCGGTGCAGATACCAACTCTCTCCCGCGGGTGCCATTCCACCAGGGGACCTTACCTGGGACGGGGTGAGCACCGGCCTACTCCCCTCACCCTACGGTTCAGTGCAGACTGTTTTGGCTTCTCACGCAAATGCTGCCATTTACGTGCCGTCCCGGGACCCGCAGGTGGTCCTAGTCAAGGGAAGAGCCTGAAACGCATCTCTGCTCAGACCCACCCATGAGTACGTCCCCAGAGCCCTGGGGGCCGGCGGGCCGGCCGCCCTGTGCATCTTCTCACTGCGCTGCTCGGCCTTGGCGGCGGTGTGGTTTAGCCCGGGCCGCTGGGCACAGCGGGCTCCGTGTGAGGCACCCCTGACTCTCCATGGCGGGGGGGGGGGGGGGGGGCGCCTCTTAGGCTCAGGGCACTTCCGGTCCTGGCTGCTCACCTAACAGGCAAATCCACTCAGGGGGCTCCGTCGGGGCCCCCACTTCTGGACCATGGACAGAGCAGGGGAAATGGCCCCCTGCCGTTCTCCCCCAGGGGGTGGAGGTGGCCAGTTCTGCCTCTGCCCCCTCCCTCCCTGAGCCCTCATTTCTCCACAGAAGGGTCACTCGGCTCTGAATGGTGCCGGGGCAGCGGGGACAAGGCCGGCCCTCCACGGAGGTGAGCCGCCACCCGGTGCGCAGAGAAGACTGAGCAGGCAGACGGGGCGGGACGGGACAAGGGACAGGTCCCAGGCAAAGGCCGGGAGGGCATCCCACAGCAGGAGTGGCCCTGGGGGAGCCAGTCCAGGTGAAGCCGGAGACGGGAAGGTCTAGAAGCCCACGAGGCGCTCCGCCCCTAGGCAGGGGTGACCGGCAATCCCGGGGCTCCGCCCAACGCACCCGGCAAAGACCCCCTACCTTCTCCAATGCCACACAAAACACCCAACCACCTCGTGATCGAAATCAAGACTGTATTTATCTTCATTGATTGACACGAGAACTGAATGTTTAAAGCAACCACAGTCCACAGTGGAAACGGGCTGAAAGTACAGAACGGAGCAAATGGCTGCGGACGTCGAACCGACAGGGCTCAAAAGTGCGGCGGACACACGTGTGGCCGCCGGGGAACAGAAAAGGGCGCTGAGGGCAGGGCGAGGCGGCGTTCGAGAGGTTATGAAAGCAAACCCGAAAGCAAAAGGAAATCATGCCAAGGCCTCGGTCGGGGCAGGGCCACGCTGAGAAACGTTTGCTGACGGCCTTTGCGCAGGAGAGAAAACACCAGTTACCGTTTCGTTTTATGATGAACCTTTTACTCTTCACTCCTAAAAGTCTGCTTGTCAGGTACAGATTCCGAAAACGCTGCGCAAACGAAACCAGGATCCACAGAAGTGTCCTGCGGCCAGAGCCGGCCAGTCCCAGGGAGGGCAGGGCCCCGGGGCTGGGGACCGGGGAGGCCGGCGTGGCGGCTCCGAGCCTCGTTCCCCGGACGGCGGCCCAGCCCCACCTCAGAGCGCTTGCATAGTTGAAGGGTCGGTGCTGCAGTTAAACTTGCGCGCGTTTCCAACCGACAGCGAGGGTTTTTTTTTTTTTGTGACCGTGTTAAACAAATAACCAGAGAGGTTTCTAGAAACTTTTTATAAAGTCTACCCAGGTTAAGAATTTAATAACGCCATATATTTATATTAACAGACTATTTACATATTTCATTTTTTTTTAAAAACCGAAAAAAATCCTCTTACGCTTCTGCATAATAAGGCAAAAAAAGTTTTGTACATTATTATTATCATTTTAATATATATCTGTAAGTTCGGTTCCCAGTACCAAGGGAGGGCCAGGGCCGGCCCTGAGTGGGGGGCCTCACAGTGCGCTGGACAAAATGACCGTGTTTTCTCCATAAATAAGACAAGATCCTGGGGCTCTAGAGAGGGGTCTGAGGCCTTTACATTGCAAATCCGAACTGAAGGTAAAAAAGCAAAAGTTTCCTGTTTTAAGTGTCTAAAGAGCACAAAATTGAAAAAAATACAAATCTATTAAAAACGCTTCTCACCTGTGGGAAAAGATGTACAAACTCGAATTCTCTTCCAGTGGCCTAACCTCAAGCTCGGAAAACGAAAGATCACCCCCAGCAAGGCTGTGGATGAAACTCCCCGACTCCGCGGGCTTCGAGCGGAAAGCGAATGTCACCCCAGGACTGACGGCGCTGTGCTTAGCTTCTAGAAACGTCCACGTAGAAAAGTTTACAGCAGTGCATTTGTGGGAGGGTCTCTGTACAGGCGGCGCGGGGTCCCGCGGGGACTACCGCGCCTCCACCTCCTGGGGGTTGCGGGACGGGGAGTAGTCGCGCGCCTCGGGCCCGTGGCCCCCCAGCGGCGTAGTCCTGCTCCGCGGCGGCGGCCCCGGGGGCGTGGGGGGCCCGCCCGCGGCCACCAGCGGGGGCGGCGCGCCGAGCGCGGCGGCGGCGGCGGCGGCGGCGGGCGGGGTCCGCGCCAGGAGCCCGTTGTGCAGCGCGGCGGCGGCGGGCCCGAGGCGCGGGTAGTGCAGGGCGCCCAGCGCGGGCAGCAGCGCGGCGCCGTCGGGCAGGTGCGGCGCGGCGCCCAGGTGCGCGGCCCGCGCGCGCTCCAGCTCCTCGCGGCGCGCCTCCCGCAGGCGCTCGGGGCTGTAGTCGTGCGGCTCGCGGTCGCGGTAGGGGCGCTCGGGGGGCTCGAACAGGGCGGTCGGGGCCGGGGCGGGGGCGGCGGCGGCGGCGGCGGCGGGCAGGGCGCGCCGGGGCAGCTCCAGGCCGCGGTAGGCGTCGCGCAGGGGCTCCCACGCGAAGCCCAGGCGCTCGCGGCCCGCGGGGCCGGGGCCGAGCTGCAGGGGCGCGGGGGCGGCGCGCGGGCGCTCGGGCGCGGGGTGCGGGCCGGCCCCGGGGGGCTCGGGCGCGTCGCCGTCTTCCCTGCGTTCCTCCTTGACTTTCACGTCGCCCTGGGGCCGCTCGGCCGGCGCCTCGGGCGGCTTCCCCGGCTCGCGGCCCAGGAGGCCGGCCAGGCGCAGGCTGTCGCCCAGGGCCGCCTTGCTGTAGGGAGACGGCGGGCGCGCGGCCGGCTTGGCGCCGTCCTCCCTGGCCGGTGAGCGGCTCTCCTTGACGCGGGGCTCGGCCTCGCGCTCGGCAGGGACCCCGGGCCGGCACGGCTCGCCCTGGCCGCGGAGCAGGAAGCTGCTGACCGGGTAGCCCACGGGAGCTGCGGGCGAGGCCCGGCTCAGCAGGCGCGTCTTCTCCAGGAGGTCCCTGGGAGTGAGGAGACAGACACCTCACTCAGGCTCGGCCCAGGAGGCGCTTTCAAGCTGTTTGCTCCCAGTTCCCACCCTCTAGGACCTCAAGATCCCTCGGGGTGAGTGTGTGGGGGTGGGAGGTCCCTTCAGCACCCTGTCAACACGTGGTAACAAACCCACACCCTCACGGAGGACACCCAACACCCCACGCCTCCCTCCCCTCGATAAACTGCTGGGAAGCCGGCTTTGCAGAGCTCTTCCCGCATACCCAGGCCGCTAGGCCCGCAGGGAGACCCTCAGTGAGGAAGTCGGGCCCAACCAAAGTCACTGGAAGGGTAGGACCCTGGAGTTCCGTCTTGGCCACGGCTGACCCTAGTTCTCCCTCACGAGGCCGAGTCCGGGGACAGGGAAGAGGTCACGGCTCTCAGGACTGGTGTATGAACTGTGGCCTTGGCTGGGGACGCTTCTCTGCTCTTGTCCCCTCGGCCAGCCGGCCACAGCTCAAAACCCCTCAGATTCCAGACTCTGCTGCTGACTCTGGACTAGGACCCCAGCCTAGTCCTGCTGCCCAGGGGCATCCTCCCGGCCAGAGGGTTCCCCCATGGGTGCTCCTCCCAGACCTGGCCCCCACGTGGATGATGCAAGTGCTTCCGTGGCCCTGCTAACCCGAGCTCCCTGCAGAGGGCCTACCGTGGTCAACAAGCCAAGTGTCCCGGCTGCTCCTTCCAGGGGTGGACCCTCCCCCCTCTGGACGGCCCCTGCCCACATCCTGCCCCATCTGGGGCTCTCCCCTGGCCCTGCCCAGCCCTGAGGGTGCAGCGAGGGGGGTCATCAGGGCAGAGCCCTGCAAAGCCGGCAGGAGGCCACAGGAGCCGGCTGGGTGCCACTCACCGCTCCCGCTCCTCCCTGCCCTTGTCTGGCTCCCGGTCGTGGTTGGTCAGGGCTGAGACCCGATCGGGGTCCACAGGCTTAGGCCACGGGGGCGGTGTGGGGAAGGAGGGAGGCGCCCGGTGCAGCCGGTTCCAGGCCTCGTGGGGGCTGGGCAGGCCGTGCAGTGCGGAGCTCTCCTTGGGGGCGAAGATGCCGCTGCCCTGAGCTGGAGGGGGGCGGGGTATGAGGCCGGGATAGCACTGCACCTCTGCCCAAGGAGCCCCATCCCTGCCCAGGGCACCCCGTGGAACCTCAGGGCTGCTGGGGGGGGGGGAAGCACTCCATTCCCACGTGCTGAAGGTGCACCCCAGGGGGACAGCCAGAGGGGACCAGTCAGCCAGGGGTCAGGGTGTGGCCCAAACCCACGAGGAGCTCCGGCGTGCACGCAAGTGAATGGGAAGCAAGCACGGGGGTCACTCACTCAGTGCGTGGCTCCCCAGGCCTCCGAAGGCATTGCTGCCCAGGCTCCCCAGGCCCCCGAAGGTGCCTGACCTGCCGAACGGGTCTGTGGGGACAGCGGGGCTCAGGCTTCTGCGTGGCTCATGCCAGAGCTCCCATGTGACTCATGTGCACCAGGGCCTGTGCTGTGAGTCCAGCAACTGCTACCTATACAATCTGAGGGTCACCTCCCCACCCACCGACATCCCCTGCCCCAGCCCTGAGGTCTGCAAAGACCCAGGCTGACTTCAGGGACCCGAGAGCACCTACCTGTCAGGTGACCAGAGGTCAGGAAGCTGCCGGGATGGGCCGAGGGTCCGAATGGGTTGGTGGTGGGGTGGGCTGCACCTGTGGGGCGGGATGGTGGAAACCTGATGTACCGGGGCCTGTTTGTGGCTCGTTCCCAAGGCGGGGCCACCCCAGCTTCCTCTGGGGATGTCCACACCTCCCACCGGAAGCACGCCGAAGGGGGCAGGTGGCAGTGGAGCCCCTGGGGAAAGGGGCACAGAGAGCCTTCAAGGCTGCCCCTGAAAACGCAGACGGGAACCTCCAACTAGGAGCTAATGTGTCATCGTAGCCACGCAAGTGTCCTGGTGCACAGCGGCCGGTGTCACGGCTGAAGACAGCAGCTCCTCCCGTGGGGTCCCCCGCCACAGCCCACAGGTGTCTGCTCTGCCACTCATCCGTGGCCCTGCCCTGGCTCTCCTGAGACCCCCTGACCCCACCCCAAGGGCAGCAAGTGGGGCGCGGGCCCCGAGAAGGGGCACTGGGTCAAGGGGCCCGGCCTTGCCGCTAGGGTGGGACACACGGCCTCTTTCTCGAGGGTGGGTTTCCGGCGAAGGCCAGTGATGAGGCCACGGGTCTCTCCGGCGTCCCCCGTCTTGGGAGACCCCCACAGGGGAGTGTTTATGTTTTTGCTGGGCTGCCGCAGGCACGGAGCTCCCCCACCAGAAAGCTAAACCCAGTCCTGAATGGCCCCCGGGCCAAAGAAACCAAACAGGAAATCAGGAAACGAGAAGTGGCTGGCCCAGGGCTAACGAAGACGAACACCAGCGTGGGGGTGAACCGTCGCCTGGAAAGAGCACGGGCAGCGAGAAAAGGCCACCAAGTCAACGGGCAGGCTTCCAACTCATGCTGTTTGGCGGGGGGCGGGGGGCGGGCAGAGGCAGAGAGGGAATCCCCCAGCCATAGCCTCCGGACGGCGCCCCTTGTGGGGGGCGTGTCCTGGGCATGTGGACCGCATAGCAGGGCTGCGGCGGGGCCGAATGGGGAGCCCAGGCTCCTGAGTACACCCAGCTCGCGTCCCGGGGGCTCCAGGGACTGAAGCCCAGACGGGGTCTGCAGAACACTAGTGCGTTGGAGCCAGGGGCCGAGACGAGCCACCATGCTTGTGCGGCCAGCCCGGGGGACCCTGCCGCGCCCGTCCACCCAGCCTGCTGACGGGCCCACCCTCACTGTCCACGCGTGTCCCGTGCGACCTGGCTGCGGGTGGAGGTGGGCCTGCGTGAAGACGGGGAGGGGGGAGGGGGTGGAGGAGGGTGGTCAGGGCGGACTCTCTGGACCGGCTGCCCGTCCCTGAGGAGGCACGAGAACCGCGTGGGAGCGCACACAGCCTGGGCCGAGGCAGCCGACCTGGGAAAGGCCTGCTCGTGAGGCCGGGAGCTCGGGTCTCAGGAGGGAGGTTTCTCTCCTTTCTCGGACAGGAGTCCCTCCTGAACCTCGCTCACTCGTGCAGACCCCGATTCACACGGAGCACTGCCCTCCTGGGAGTGTGGTTTGGGTGTGTGCGGGCCAAGGTGCCCACAAACACCCTGGGCTCTGGGTCCGTGGGCTCCCCTGTGAAGCACGTGTTGTCCCGGGACCCCACAGGACAGCGAGCCCTGCGCCTGGCTTCCGCTGATCTCGCCCCACATGCCTCTCCCCTTTGCCCACGTGCTGCGTCCCTCCCCTGTGACACGTGCTAGCTGTGGGGGTGACCTCTACTGAGGTGGAAGGGCTCCTCGTGACCCTCGAACCTAGGGGTGCTCCTGGGGCCCCAGCACAGCAGGCCAGTGCAAGGCGGACGCGGGAATTCTCGGGGCAGGGTCCTGCCGTTCTGAGGAAGGCGGTAGCCCTTCCTGAGAGGGAGGCGGGGCTGGGGGAGGGGCAGTCTGGGTGCCGGGAGGACCCCTGGCCCTCCTGGCCTCAGCAGGGACGAGGGAGAGCCTGGGCAAGCGGCAGAGACCGACGGACGGCAGGGTGGGGCAGACTTGCAGCGTCTAGAGGGGTCCTGCTCCGAGACCGGCCAGAGGGAACAGGCAAAAGCGCCCCTGCCCGCCGGACACCCCCTTTCCTCGTGCTCTGGACGGGGCGCCTTACCCGAGCCGGAGAAGAGGGGCCGGGCCAGCTCCTGCGGGTACTGCAATCCGGCAAACACGCCCGGGGCGGGGGGTCTGCTGGACAAGTCCAGCTTGGCGCCCACCTCCAGCTTGTGGGGCTCCAGCTGCACCTGCTGAAAGGGACAGAGCGTGTGCTGGGCCTGTGGCCTGGTCAGCCCCTGACCACCACCAAGCGTGTGACGCTACCTGGGCACTGGTCCCAGTGAGGCCTCGTGACTCAGCACGGAGTGCGGCCGTGACAACGCGTGCCGGGCGCAGGAGGTGTTTCGTGAACTGCTCTTTGGAAGCTGTGTGTTTTACGCTAAAGCGGATCTCGATTTGGATGTTGCCTTTTCGTTGGAAATACTTTACCTGGGTTAAGATTTTGCAAAGCTGAGCTGAAACGTACCTACGTTGTTTTAAATATGCTTAAAAGCTGCCCCGTGACTGAATTTGGCATCACTAGTAACATTTAAATTTATCTAAGTTAAACAAACCGAGAAAGCCCGCGCCTCAGCGCTGAAGGCCACACTAGGCACGGGGCCGGGTGAGCGCTTCCTGGTTCCGCTGTGGTCCCGCAGCCCCTGCGGCCCTGCCAGCCTCCGGCTCCCCATCGGGGCAGCGGGGGCACGCTCCGTGTGACGAGGGAGGGAACCCCAGCCCAGGCGGGGGCACCCCCACAGTGCTGCTGCGTGTGGAGGCCGCCCCGCCCCTTCCCCGCCCCTTCCCCGCCCCCAGGGTGACGCCAGGACACCTGCGGAGGGCAGCACCCGCGTCTGGTGGCAAGCTCCCGCCGACTTCTCGTAGCCCCCGGGACGTGATGGTTTTTGAAAGCCGTGCATGGAGGTGGCGTGTGTGACCAGAGATGTGTGGAGGTGGGGTGGGGATGGGGCGAGGCCCTTGGCTGCCCCCCTGCCCCGGTCTGGGTGGGGGCGGGTCCCCCAGCTGGCACCACCCACCCCTCCCTAACCGCAGCCTGGGGTCCTCCTGCGTGGTCCCCAGCCAGACAAGGGCGCATCAGGGACGCCCTGGCGCTCTGCCCGTCGGCAGCAGGGGCAGCTGGCGCTCACCTTCATCTTCTGCTGATGGCGATATATCTGCCAGGCGATCTGCACGTGCATGGCACACCACTTGCCGGGTTTCTGTGACGGGGCGGGCCACACACTCAGCTGCACAGCGGGGACCTCTTCACCCTGCCCCCCCCCACCCCCAGAGTCCTGCCGGCACAGGCACCCCTGTGGCCATGCAGGCGGAACCCAGGATCCTCCCCAGCTGCGAGCCTCCCCGAGACCCCTTCCTCCCAAGGAGGCGTGCACGTCCACGCAGACGTGTGCCACACACTCACCCTGACTGCCGTCCGGTACGGGTCAGACACCTACCGTCGAGAGAGAACAAAGAGTTAGGTCCAGGCTCTGGGGGTGGCCGGGTCCCAGGGCTGGCGGTGGGGGACGGACATGCCCCACAGCAGCCACCCCCTCCCCCAGCGAGGGGCACCGGGCCGGCTGGGGTGACCGCAGGGAGGGTCGGGCACTGCCGCACCTACCCCGGGGGCTTTCTGGAGGAGGGTGTGAACAGCACTGGCTCGACCCGTTACCTCGATTGGGTTTGAAGTCTGAAGGGAGAGAACGGGGTGTGAGACAGCTGCAGACCCCAGGTGCCCAAGTCCACCTTCCACACTGCCCGCCCCCCCCCCACCCCACAAGGGGAGGCCTGGGTTCCTACATCCTCAGCCCAAGGGCTTCTGCAAAGGTGGGAAGGGGATCCCGACACAGCCATGCCTGGGTTGGGGGGCTGAAACAGCCCGGCTTCAGGGAGGGTCAGAGAAGCGAGCCCAGTCCTGCCCGGGGCCTCCTGTGGCACGGACAGCCCCGTAGCGGCCACCCCACACGACCTCACCTCACGGTCCTCCTCACCCTGACCTTGAGCATGCCCAGCTGAGGAGTAAGCATGCGTGAAGCATGGCTCCCGCCGTCCCCTGGTGCCCCACCCTGCTGCCGTCTAGACCGGGGGTCCCGCCGCGGGGCTGCACAGACGCATCCCACCCGGAACGCTGGCTCACCCCCACACTAGGATCGCAGCATGTGACTGCGTGGCGGGGCCTCCCGCTGTGCCCTGAACCCTGTCCCACCCCAGGAGCAGCTGGTACCTTGGGCTGAAAAGCACCCTGTAGGGACCCAAAGGGGCCTGGGTGTGGGAGCAGGGTGGGCAGTCCGGGGATGGCAGAAGAGAAGGATGGGAAAAACTGCAAGAGAAAGACGGGAGCGTTCCGGGGGCCCCGCTAGGAGCACGCACATCCCGGGTGGGGGCTGTGGGGCCCGGCCCCCTGCACCCGGCAGAAGGTGCCCTGACAAGGCCTCTGGGTAGGCGTGGCTCCACCCTTCGCCCGCCCCCTCCAGCCCACGGACCAGTGCAGTGACCACGAAGGACACTCACGTTGGAATGTCGGAAGTAGGGGCTGTCCAGCTTGGGCGCGTATTTGTCAAACTGGAAGGGAAAGAGGTGGACGTGAGGCCTCCCGAGCCTGCCCTCACCCTCCACGGGGCCCAGCACCCGCGCCCCCGTGGGCCAGGCAGTGGCCCGGATGGCTGTCCTGCCTCCTGCAGCTGGTAGTCTGCGGCCAGCTGTCTCCCTGAGGGCATTTCCAACGGCCTTGAACTGGCCTCGGGCTCAGGTTCTCAAACCGGGTGGATCTAAGTAAGGGGCCCCTGTTCTAATGGTCCCACTGTGGGAGTTGCAAACTGGCCGGTCTGGACAGTCTGAATCTATTCCTGAAGCCCAGGAGGTGCTGCAGCCATGACGGGGGTCGGGGGGGGGGGCAGGGCCAGTGGTCAAGCAGTGAGACGCCCCCAGGCCCCCAGCAGAGCCTGGTGGGGGTAGACTCTGCCCCACACAGCAGCTGGCTCAAGAGAGGAGGCCCCAGGCCCCACGGGAGGGCATCCTGGTTCCCCGGCCCCTCAGCCCTCAGTCTCTGGACCTGCTGCAAACTGAGACTTGCAGACCCTGCGTGGGCACAACTGGCCCCAAGGCCACGTCACCTGTGTGGATGTGGGGCACCCGCCCAAGCCCAGGACAGGGAACCTCATGACATGACGTCACCCAGAGGGGGGCCAGAGGGAGGGGCCAGAGGCACAGATGGACGGCAAAGGCCGGCGTCGGCCCGCGTGCGTGCGGAGAGCGTCTGCGTGTGCCTGCTGTGTGTCCCGCCGCCCGGGCCGCCCCCGCCCGCCCGCCCGCGCGCGCGGGGGGGGGGGGCCTACGCACCGGCGGGGGTGCGGCGGGCTGCAGGAGCGGCGTCGGGGGCAGCCCCGCGGGGAAGGGGGCAAATGTGTGTTGGTGCTGGTGTGTGTGCTGGTGTGTGTGTTGGTGCTGGTGGAACTCCGCCCGCAGCAGAGCCCCCGGGCCCAGGGGGGCGCCGGGCCGCTCAGCGCTCTGGACCAGAAAACGCGCGTTCAGCTCTTGCCTGAGCAGCTCGTGATCTACAAGAGAAAAAGAGAGAGAGACGGAGAGGCACGTCGGCCGCGGGCTCCCGGCGGGGCGAGGCGGATAGTCACCTGGCACTCCCGGTTTCGGCAGGCCAAGCCGTGGTGGCCGCTCGCTAGGTGCGGGCCCCAGGGTGGAGGTAAGAGAGGTGCCTGTGACCAAGTACCAATCAGAATCCCCGAATGAGGCTGGCAATACATGATTGGCTGGCTGAATGAGATCAACAGGCTGGCATCTAAAGGCAAGAAAGAACACCGTGAGCCGCCGGGGGGGCCCCCAGAGCCGGCCACAGGGGAGCCCTGCCCCGCCGCCCCCACCCCCACCCCCCAGCCCAGCATCCTGGTCCCATTCCAGGGCACGGAGCTGCCCCAGACCTGAGTTGGGCCGCTCAGAATCATAAAAAGAACTTGGAAACAAGACCCATGGGAAAAGAAGTCTTCAATGACCCAAGGTTCGGCCTTGAAGGGGCGCCCTGCCGGAACCAAACGGGGAAGAGAGGCCAGAAGGCCGCGGTTCACCTGGAGACCCTCCTACTCCAGGACGCGCTCTACACGCCCCCCACAGACCCTGCCACACGAGGGACGAGCAGGTCCTGGAAGTCTCTATTGGCAGTGGAGCAGCTCCAGGCGCCCCTCCCCTTGACCGGGCCTGGCCAGGGCTCGGGGCGGAGCCGGGGGCTCCGGTGTGGCCGCGTGCACGACCCAGGTGCAGGCAGGACGCCGCGTCTGTACTGGGCGGTGGGGCCCCCTTGGGAAAGGCAGCCTGCGGGGCCCAGAGCCCTGCCATCTGTCCATGGGGTCCTTCAGCAGGTGCGGGGTGGGGCCTCAGGAGACGGCACCCGTTCCCCGGGGCGAGGCCTCCCCACCTGCCCAGAGGCCAGGATCAGAGTGGAGGGGGACAGCGACCCCGGCCCCGGCCAGCACCTACCGGCAGGGTGTCCTGGGATGACCAGGCTGTTGGCCGGCAGCGCCGGGGGCGGGGGCAGTGTCGGGGGGGCGGCGAACATGGCCGCCGCGTGGTGCTGGTGCTGGGCCTGCGAGCGGAGCGCCAAGTGTGAGGTAGACAGGTGGGGGCCCGGCCCGAGAGGCGACAGGGACGCGTGCTTCGCGAGCCCGAGGCTGGCGCTGCTGCTGGCGCTGCTGCTCCTGCTGCGGGGACGAGGGCTCAGTGGCTGCGCGCGGGGGGCCGCGCGACCCCGCCCCCGGCCCGCCCCCGGCCCCGCCCACCTGAGGCTGTGCAGGCCGTTGTGCGCGGCCTGGCCGGGGCCCGCGAAGGCGCCCAGGGGCAGAGGCACGTGCGTCGGGAGCGGGGCGCGGGGCTGCGGGGGCGCTGGCGGCGGCTGCGGGGTGAGGCGGGGCAGGGCGGGGGCTTCCTTCTTGACCGGCGGGCTGGCCGGGGCGTCCGGCGCGGGGCCGGCGCGGGGCGCGGGGCTGCGCACGGCAGGCAGGAAGGGCGGCGGCTCCGCGCTCAGCTCACGGCTGCGCTCCAGGCCTGAGACCTTGGGCGGCGCCCCGGCCTTGGCCTCGGCCTCCTCGCCCAGCGCGGGGCCTGCGGGAGAGAGGGCGGAGTGAGCTGGGCCCTCGCCCCGGCGCGCGGGGCTGCGGCTGGGGAGCTGGGGAGGAGGAGGGCTGCCCGCGCAGAGGGCCCGCAGCAATCCCTGCGCGGGCCTCACGACCCCACTTCACGGAAGGGAGACGAAGGGCAGCACAGGATCGGCCCCAGCAGAGCTCCGGCCCCGAACCTGTGCTTCCTGCCTCGGCTGCACCTTCACTTGTTGCCCTTGCGACCGAGCGACACGCATGCTAGTGGCCTTTTTTCTGGAACCACCCGGGTGACCCATAGCCTGAGCCCTCTCTAGGCCCATGACCTGGGGGGAGGAAGCTGCTGCACCCCCCCCCTCCCCAAACATCCGCTGTCCCTCATCACCTACCCGGGCAGGTCCACCTGAGTCCGCTCCCTGGGAACCCAGCGTTTGTGCTCAGGTGTGCTCATGACCTTGAACTGCCGCCTACTCACTCCAAACCCTCCTTTCCAGGCAGTGTCTCAGGTTACATGCCCCGGGGGCCCAGTAGGTTAAGAAATACCCTAAGCAGGTTAGACAGAGGGCATGTGTCCAGGCCAGAGGAGGCTCTGCCTCGAGGGGATGGCAGCCCAGTTTCCCAGGAGTGGAAATCAGGTCGCTGAGTGTGGTCACCCTGTTTGGGCTGCTGGCGGACCTCACGACCTCCAGGGGCCCATCCCCCCCGCAGCCACACGGCTGTGGGACCCAGGCCAGCAGCAAGACCCGAGGACTCTGCTGGAACTGCTGGGAAGTCTCTTCCCCGGCAGAAACAGGCGGCAGCAGGAAATGGCTCCTCCTGCATCTCCCTCCGGAGCCACCACCTCATCTGTTTGCTCAGGGGCAGAACCAGGGGGAGGCCACCGCCGCTAGCACTGCCATGAGAACGGGGAGGGAGCACTGCTGGCTTCAGCCCCATGGGTCACGGCACGGCCTCTGCCCACGCACAACAGCCTGCGGGGGCCGGCCCCTTGCACAGTGAGAGCAGCCACCGAAGAGGCAGGTGTGGGCCATGCAGACTGGCGGCCCCAACCCTCTGGCCCTCCTGGAGCCTCTCCCCTCGCTGGGAAAGCATGAGCAACTCTTGACCACCCCTGGTGTGCACCTGCCGAGGCCCCTCAAGGCCTCGACTGGTTTCCTGAGCTCTGCCTGCAGCAGTGAGGGACCTGGCAGTGGGCTGAACTGTGCCAAAAAGCTGTGTCCAAGCTGTAATCCCTACTACCTGTTGATGTGACTGAATTTGGAAAAAGGGTCTTTGCAGATGTCACCAAGCTAAGAATTCTGAGATGACATCAGTCTGGAATGGGGTGGGCTCTAAATCCAGGGATGAGGGCCCTTGTTAAGAGAAAAGGAGGCGGCAGCCAGGGAGGTGGGAGGGATACGGCCACAAGACCAGAGGACCCCCAGAAGTCGAAGAGGCAGGAAGGAACCTCAGAGTTTTCAGAGTGTGGCCTTGCCAACACCTTCACCTCAGACTTCTGGTCTCCAAACCTGTTGAGAGGGTAAGTGTCCGTCCATCTTGAGCCGCCCAGTTTGTGATCGTTTGTTGAAAAGGAGACAGTTCTGTGTTACCCCCCCCCCCCCCGTGTGAAATGCCAGCAGAGTGCCTTTCTCTCCCTGGACCTGTCTGGCATCCCCGACCCTGGATGCTTGGCTGAAATGCTCTGACTCGAGGACGAGCCTTCTCCACTTGAAAGCACGTGGAGGCTGTGCCGTGCTGCATGGGACCTGTTGCTGAGGACGCCCGTCTGCATGTGCCGCAAAGCCCGTCCTGTGCAGTCACATCTGGAGGCAGTCTTCCAAGCAAAAGGGCCCCCTCTCCGTGCTGGGTCCAGTGATTCCCCCCTGGGCCACAGCTGGTACTGGCAGGCTGGATTACACAGGCCCCTCCTGGCCTTGAATGGCTGGATGCTGGGGCGTTCACTCTCCGGAGCAGTGCTGCCCAGGACAGCTTTGGGGCACCATGAAATGCTGTGCACCTGTGCCACCCGCATGGGGGCTACCGGCCAGAGGAAGGGCTGCTGTGCAGGGAATCTAGTCACTTCATGTCAGTGTGAGTCACGTACACAGTGGTGGCGCTGGTGGCCAGCCTACACTGTGGCAGGGGTGCCTCAGCAGGCCCCAAACCGTGACCTGCCAGTTGTCCCCAGAACACCTGACCCCATGAGCCTGGGGGAGGGTCTGGGAACGTGCACTACTAACAGTCCCGGGGAAAGGGCAGGAACCCCACTTTGGGAACCACTCTTCCAGTGCTGGCCCTGATCCTGACTTCTGCTTTCCTTGTGGCTTTCGCTGGGGGGGCTGTAAATCATAGCACCTAACTCCTGCCTCAGGCTCTGCATCCCCAGAATCCGACCCACAATAGCGCCTAACCTGGAGCCCACTCTCTTGCCCTGAGGGGCCCACTGCCCCCTCCAATGAGGACTTCGGGAGTGTGTCCTGTCCCTTCCTAGAGGCCAGGAGGTGAAGCTAAGGAACGTGCTTACCTTTATCGGCTGCTGGGGCAAAGAGCTTCTCGGAGCCCACAGATGCCTGGAAGACAGAGAGGAGGATCAGAAACTAGAGGGGACTGAGGGCCCGGGGTGAACTAGGCTCCTACCCCTGCCCCCAGGAAACAGGCCTGGGCAGGTTTTGTGCCTGCGAGGGCTGGGAAGAACGTGTCCTCCTGTGTCCACAGCTTCCAGGTAGGAGGGCGAGTATGCCCAGGCCCAGCTTTGAGCAAGTGGGCACACAGGTCACTCAGCCTGTGAGCCAAGGACGCCCTGCTCAGCAGAGACGTGGGGGCTCAGGGTGGCCCTGCCAGTGGGGGGCTGGGACCTGGGACCTGGGCGTCTCTCGGCAGCGTTAGACCCAGGAACCCGATGACTCCGCCGGGCCTGGGCCTGGAGGAGGGAGCAGAGCCTGGGACCGAACGGGCCGCGGGACAAAATGCGGTCACAGTGTGGCCCAAGTCGCAGGTCTGGGGACCATGGCTGTGACGAGGTATCGGCTGTCCAGGGAGGAGCATTCCACTCCAAGTGGTTTCTGATGGACCCCGCCTATGAGCTTCTCCTCCTGGGGAGACACCCACATGCACGCAGGGTTGCAGGATATTGGGGTGAGGACGCGGTCCTGTGTGGAGAACTTTGCCACGGCTCATGGGAAGGAGCTCCGTTAAGACTGCCCTGACTAGGGGCGCCTGGGTGGCTCAGTCGGTTAAGCGTCCGACTTCGGCCCAGGTCACGATCTCGCGGTCCGTGAGCTCGAGCCCCGCGTCGGGCTCTGTGCTGACGGCTCGGAGCCTGGAGCCCGTTTCGGATTCTGTGTCTCCCTCTCTCTGACCCTCCCCCGCTCATGCTCCGTCTCTCTCTGTCTCAAAAATAAATAAACGTTAAAAAAAATTTTTTTTTAAAAAAGACTGCCCTGACTAGACCTTTTTTTGCTACTTGACTTTTTTTACAGATTTTATTTTTTTAAATCACGGATTTATTTATTTTGAGAGAGAGCGAGTGGGGGAGGGGAGAGAGAAAGAATCCCAAACAGGATTCAGCACAGAGCCTGACGCGGGGCTCAAACTCCCGAACCGTGAGGTCGAGACCCGAGCCGAAATCAAGAGTCAGATGCTTAACTGGCTGAGCCGCCCAGGCGCCCCTATCGACTTTATTTCGAAGTACTCTCTACACCCAACGTGGGACTCGAATTCACAACCCCGAGATCACCAGGAGTCGCATGCTCTTTCAACCAACTAGCCAGGCACCCCACTAGTCGCCTTTTTTAAAAAAAGCTTCACTGGTGGCGCGTCTGGCTGGCTCAGTTGGTTAAATGTCCGCCTCTTGATCTCATCTCGAGTCCCGATTTCAGAGTCAAAAATTAAGAAACAGCTTCACTGAGCTAAAACTCACGTGCCATACAATTTACCTGTCAAAGGTGACAATTCAGCGGTTTCAGTGTATTCACAGCACCGTCCCCTCGGTGAGGCTTAGGACATTTTCATCAGCCCAAAAGGAAACCTTGAGGTCTTCAGCCACCGCCCCAACCCGCGTGCCCCCTGGCTGCAGGACCACTGCCTCTCCAGCGTGCGCAGAGGCCCCGGGCCGCACTCCCACCGGCTGCTGTGGGTGGGTGTGGCCGGGCGGTGACACCGGAGGGCACGAGGCCAGCCGCTATGACAACCAGGGAACACCTGGTGCCGGGGAGCATGTAGAGAAACCAGGATCCCCGCACACACACTGCTGGGGGGGAAAGGAAAAGGTGCAGCCACCGTAGAGGACGGGACAGAGGCTCCTCGGGACGTGGAGCACGGAATTAGCACAGGGTACCGCGATCCCACTTCTGGATACGTACTCCCCCAAACCGAGAGCAGAGTCTTTCACAAATACTTGCACACGAGTATTCACAGCAGCCGACAAACGGCCCGGTGTCCATCAGCAGATGTATGGACACACGGAATGTGGGCCATTTGTGCACCAGCCCTAAAAAGGCAGGCAGTTCTAACACGTGCAGCAACAGCACGAACACCGTGGGATCTGCTCAGAGGACGCCAGATCCCGCTTATCCGAGGGGTCAGAGCCGCATGGAGTAACGGGGTTGCCGGGGGGGCCGGGGAGTCAACGTTTAGGAGAGACAGTGTCCGCTTTAAAGGTGACGAGAGTCCTGAGGTGGACGGTGGTGGAGGCCGTGCGGCAGCGTGAATGTGCTTTTAATGCCTCTGAACTGTGCACTTAAAAATGGTGAAGATGCCAAATTTTGTTATGTGTAATAAACACAAAATTTAAAAACCCACTAAGGGAGCTTTCTGGACCGATGAAAACGTTCTCTATCTCGCTGTGGTGGTGGAAACATAAACACGTGTATCTGTCAAAGTGCATTAAACCGTACATTTAAAATAGGAGTGCTTTGGGGCGCGTGCGGGGCTCAATCAGTTACGCACCCAACTTCAGCTCAGATCACGATCTCACGGTGTGTGGGTTTGAGACCCGCAACAGGCCCTGTGCCGACAGCTCAGAGCCTGGAGCCTGCTTCGGTTTGCGTCTCCCTCTCTCTCTGCCCCCTCCCCAACTCGTGCTCTCTCTCTTAAAGAGAAATAAACTTTAAAACATTTTTTATAACGTTTATTTTTGAGAGAGAGACAGAGCATGAGCAGGGGAGGGGCAGAGAAAGGGGGAGACACAGAATCCGAAGCAGGTTCCAGACTCTGAGCTGTCAGTACAGATCCCGATGCGGGGCTTGAACTCACGGACCGCAAGCCAAAGTTGGGACGCTCAGCCGACTGAGCCACCCAGGCGCCCCTCTTTCTTTTTCTTTTTCTTTTGAGAGAGACAGAGTGCAAGTGGGGAAGGGGCAGACAGAGGGAGAGAAAGGATCCCAAGCTGGCTCTGTGCTGCTGGAGCCCCACACGGGGCCTGACCTCACGAACCGCGAGATCACGACCTGAGCCAAAATCAAGAGTCGGACGCTCAACCGACTGAGCCACCCGGGCGCCCAAAGAGAAATAAACTTTTCAAAAAAATAAGAGCACCTCATGGCAGGTGAATTATGGTGCCGGACAGTCACAAGATGTGGCACTGACCCGAGAATAGGCCCACTGGTGGACAGAACAGAGACAAGAATCCAAAACAGACCCAGGCCCATGTGGGACCCAGGCCGGACGCTGCTCGTCTGTGGGGAAAGGGCACGTCGTTCAAACGGACGGTGTGTGACGGGAGCTTGCTGCTTGGGAAAAGGGGAAGCCGAGACCCCCGTCTCGCGCCCCCCCCCCCCCCGCCCAGACTGATCAGGGATGTAAACGTGAAACACGGAACGACAGATGCGAGATGAAACGTGTCGGCGCGACACTTCACGAGCACACCGGAAGGAGGTTAGCCCTTTCTAATCGTGTCCCGGTACCAGGAAGAAAAGAGAGCGGTGAGTGCAGCCCCCACAACACAGGCTGGCGTGCCAGGAGCTGGGCCCCTGCACCAGGACGCCTCACACCATGCACTGTCACGGAGCTCGCGGTGGCCAGGGAGAAGGCCCCCTGGCAGGTGGGCCCCCAAGGCAGCAGAGTCCCAGACGAGGAAGGTGGGTGCGGCCAGCAGTGCTGGGAAGGGTCCTTCCTGCCCGGCCCGCCAGACCACGGAGGCCGCGTGTGACCTCCTGACCCACTGCCAGCCCGGCGGGACGCGCCGCACTCACGCACGGGGGCACCATAGCCGTGACCTCCTTCCAAGTTTGTTTCCTTGCCAGCGTGCTTTTTCTAGCACATTCTACCTGGTGAGGCGTCCCCATGGGGGTGGGGAGTCCACCAGAGCTGGGGGGGCTGCAGGGGCAAGATGCTGCAGGCCGTCAGCCCTGGTGGGGAGGGGGCAGTGCAGCCCAGGAGACCGGCGGCGCCGGCCCCCAGCCCACCTGGGTCCTGGGACGGCTGCAAAGTGACGACGCCCCGGGACCAGGGCGAGGGCGGCTCACGCCAGGCCGCTTTATGGCAGGTGTGGCCCCACCTCTGCGCGTGCAGGCGTGAGGCCAGGTGCCCGATGCAGGGCCGGCCCAAAGACCCCCATTCGTCCTGAACCACGACCCAAGGAGGAGGTCCTGTAGGGCCACACAGCAGTGCTGGAGCGACAGCCGTCCCGCTGTGGCCCTTACCAGGGCCTGGGAACATGCTCACAAGCTGATTCCTCACCAAGCTAAGAGCACCTTCTATCATCAAGTCAGCCAGCACAAGTCACTCCCAGACTTCAACACTCGAGCGTCTGCCCCGAGACCTCACCCCGGGCCCCCTCCCTGATCTGGGACCCAACTGGCTGCACGGCCTGTTCTCTTCAGGCTCCGGCGGCGCCCCCTCCGCGGTGCCCAGAGCCAGCACAGGCCGGCTGACCAGGGGTCCCAGCCCGGGGTGGGGGTGGGGGGGTGGAGGAGAGCAAGTTCACTTAAGGCCGCACAGGTTCAGTTCAAGGCCTGGGGCTCGAGTACCCACCCCCAGGGCCAGGAGGTGGCGCACAGGCTCTGGGAAATTCAAGGGGAGCAGAGGCGAGGGGGCGGGGGGAGGGGGGAGGGCCTTCCCCACCACTCCCAACCCTGGATGCCAGCCTGGCAGAGGCAGGAAGGGAGGCCGCTGTCCTAGGTCCATCCGGTCCCCACACCCCCAACTGCCACAACGGACCCAAGTCAAAGTTTGCTGGGGGAAGTTGCGGGAACGGAGTCCCTGCAGGGATCCTGGGAAGGGGCCTGGACATCTGGCCAGGCACAGCCCTGCCCATCTGGGAAGGCTCTAAACAGACACGGCAGGCACGCTGGGCGCTCACAACCTCTGCAGGGCCGCGCGTGGCCCAGGTTCCAGCCCCCTTCCCAGGGCAGGCAAACAGGCGCGCGCTCCTGCCGGATCCCACCCAGCACACACTCCCTCCGTTCCTTCCCTTCCAGGAGGAGGGGGCTGGAGCTGGCCGGCTGACCCGAGGCGGGTGGGCAGCCCCCAGAGCCGTGCAAATAACTTCCCAAGGATTATCTACTGGGACGTGACCCAGGCAGCCACATCTTCTCCAAACCTGGCACTGAGCCAGTGTGGGGGTGGAAGGAAGGGGTCACTCAGGGCCACAATACAGGTGGGAGGTCTCCGGGTTGCAGGTTCAGGGTCTCGGCGGAGGGGGCACGCCCGTTAGGGTGAGTATCAAAACCCGGCACTAACTCCCCCTGGGTGCACAATCCCGGCCGCAGGCGGAGGTCACGGCGCGCTTTGTCTGCGAGGACCCGACCCCGCGGGGCAGCCTCGGCTCAGACACGCGGCACAGCCTCCGCCGGCCGCGCCCCGCCCCAGACAAAGAACTCCAACTCCGGGCAGGTGAGCGCGGAGGGCGCCGGGAACCGGGGTGGCCGGGACCCCGCCGGAGCGCAGACAAAAGCGCGCGTCCCCCACGACGCCCGGCCCCGCCTCCGCCGCGGGCCCCACCAGCCCCCCGCCAGCCAAGGCCCAGGACCCTCTGCGGGGATGCACCCCCTGCCCGCCTGCCGCCACGTGGGCCGCGGGGGCGCCGCCGGAGAGACACGGGGTCTCCGCGCGCCTGGCTCGCGGGAGAGACGGGGTGGGCAGAGCGCCGAGGGCCTCTCCTGGGCCCCCGCGCCTCTAGAGGGGGCGGTCGCTCTCCTGTCCCTGGCCCCCAAAGTCCAGAATCCCTCCCCGGAGCCACCAGCGCGCACTCACCGCGCGGGCGCCCCGGGTCAGAAGCGCTGTGCTGGCAGCTGCCGCTAGTCCTCAGGCCGGAGCCGGAGCCGGAGCCGGGCGGCATGGACGCGGGCGGCGGAGCGCGGGCCCCCGCCGCCTCTGCCCGTCGAGGTGGCCCCTCTCCCGGCGCGCCCTGCCTAGCCGGAGCCCGCGCCGGGGACGCGCATGTCCGCCGCGCCGCCTCGGCGCGCTCCGGGCGGCTCTCGGGGCGCGCTGGGCCCCCGGCGCCGTCGGGCGCGGCGCGGGCCGGAGAAGGCGGCGTTGGCGGCGTTGGCGGCGGGCGCACTGCTGGCGGGCGCGCAGGCGGCGGCGAGAGCGCGGGCGGGCGGGCGGGCGGGCGGGGCGGGACGGGGGCGGGGCTCGGGCAGGCCCGACTAATCCAGCCCCGAGGCGCGGATCTGCCCGCGCCGGGCCGTAGACCCGTCGGGGCCTCGCCGCTCCCTCTCCGCTTCTGGGTCCGCGCGCGCCGCGCCCGCTTTGCTGCGCACTTTATGGGCCCGACCCCTCCTACCCGCGGCAAGTTTTGCACGGCTTCTAAGCCCAGTTTACAAAGGGGGAAACTGAGTCACTGAGCCGCGAGGAAAGAGGACACAACGCGCACGGCCGTCCACGTGAGCCCCGCCGTCGCTGGGGCTCGGTTTCACCATCCTGCGAAACGGGGATGCACCGCGGGGAAGGATCCAAGCAGTTGCTTTACGTGCAAACGTCTGCTGCGCAGCACGCGCCGCCGGAGCCGCCTGGCCCCTCGGTGGGAGGAAGCCCACCTGTGATCAAGGCAGAACCACCGCTCCTGGCGACGCCCAGTAGGCGTGGGCCCTGACCCGGGCGCACCGGCGGGGTACAGCTTCCCAGCGCGAAGAGCGCTGTGAGGGAATCCACGCAAACCCACACGCTCGGGGACACCAGGAGATCAGCTCTGGTGGGACGTCCAAGGACGCCAAGATGCGGCTCAGAACTCGCAAACACCCGGCCCAGGCTGTGAGAATCAGCGTCTGAGTCCCGTGAGGGGGAGTGCTGCGTAGCCACTGGGAGACACCCTCGGTCACCAGCTCCAGGATCCTATGCGCTGGGGCCCGAGCTTTCCTTTCAGGAAGCGGCTAAATATCCACAGCGTGCACATTTAAATAGTGCGCGGGAAAGCTCCAAGGGTACAGAATAAATGGCTAACGGTGACACTCAGGTGGGGGCCGTAAGTCCTTTTGTTCTGTTTGGATTATTTACCAAATACATGTATTCCCTTCTCCCCGCAAATTAACGCCATTCCCCCGAAGTCCTGCTGGTTCCTGCCATAAAGCCAGCAAACACTGCTGCGGGTCAGACAGCGCGCTAAGTGCCTCGCAACTACGAAATCGCCAGGCCCTCATGCCTATACCCGTTAAGGACACCCCGTCATCCCCATTTTACCGATGAGAAAACCGGGGTAGAGACGTGAGGTGACCCACCCGAAGTCATGCTGCTGTTCGGGGGCAGAGCTGGGGTCTGGACCCCAGCAGTCTGCTTTCCATGGGTGTAGCCAAGACATTCTTTTCCTCTGGGAAGGCAGCAGGGGCCAGACCTGGTGGGAGAGTCAGGGGCGGGGCTCTGCCTCCCAGGTGGGGGTCTGCGGGCTTGTGTGCCTCTCGCCGGCCACACCGTGCCCCAGAGGGTTATGGGCCCCCGCTCAGCCCTGGCTCCAAGGCCTCTGGCAGTGGAGTGTCCCAATTTGCCTCTCCGTGTTCAGCAGCTAAAGAGCCCTGAGAGATGCCATGCCCTAACCCCATGAATCTGTGAACAGGTACCCACGTGACAGGGTGCAATTAAGGTTGCTAACCAGCTGACCTTGAGATGGGCAGATGATTTGGGGGTGGCGGTGTAATCACAGGGTCCTCACAAGTGGAGGGAGATGGGAAGATGCCACCCCAGTGGCTGTGAAGACTGAGGCAGGGCCAGGAGCCGGGAGTGTGGGTGCCATCCGCGGCCAGAAGAGGCAGGGAAGGGATCCTCCCCTGGAGCCGGAGGGACAAGCCCAGCCACACCTTGACTTAACCCCGTGACGTGTGTTGGAGCTCTGGTTTCCAGAACTGTGAGATAACCAGTCTGTGGGGTGTTCAGCCCCCAAGTGCAGGTAGCTTGTCCCTGCAGCCACAGGAAACCCTTAGGTTTGCGACCGAGACCCCGATGAGGGGATGGAATGCAGAAAGACGGGCCCTTGGGCCACAGAGAGCTGGTGCCCCCCGCAAGTCTGCATGTAAATGCCCATCGGCAGGCCTGGGTCCTGCTTACAGCCTAGCGGGAGCAGCTGGCAACGCTCAGGGAAATAGGCAAGATGATGCACACAGGGTGGGCAGGAAGGGCAAACGGGGCGGGGAGATAGATGGGTGTCCTCCTCCGAGTGGCTGTCAGGGAAGCCCCTGCAATCAGGGGCCTCTGAGCAGAGATGCGGGGGACCAAGCTGAGGGGAACCCTGGGGAAGAGCTCTTCTCGGGCAGCTAACAGCCAGTACTAAGGTCCTGAGGCAGGAACCACCTGGCAGGGCCTTGAGGGAGCAAGAGGAAGTGGTTCCAGGTTTTAGCGGGGGAGAGGGGGACGGGTGGAGGGGGAGCAAGGAGCCCAGCTGGGAGCTGCTGTGACAAGCCAGGTGGTATGGCGGCCGAAGGGAGTGGGTGGTGACGGGACTGTTCCATCAGAGGTGACGGGTGGCAGTGGTGACAGGAGCGTGGACCTCCGTGGGGCGAGGTTGGCCAGGGGCCTGCGTGGGGCCCTGCCCTGCCATCACTCTTGTCCACCAGGGGCTTGCTGCCGAGGCCCAGAGAGGCCTGCGTGGAAGCAGGAGGGGGAGGGGACGACAGCGCACACAGGCCTGCGTGGAGTCCCGGCTGCATCATTTCCTCGGGACCCTGGACAGGCCCCACCCTCCTGGAGGCAGACATATGCCAAGTCGGGTACTCCTCGCAGTCTGAGCACGAACCCTCGGGGCCCCCAGAGGTGTGTTCTGCCCTTGTGCCTCCTACAGCGGAGGGACCCAGGTGGCCGGACACCTTACCGCTGGTGGAGTCAGTGGGGGTGCAGAGAGCAGGTGGGGACCACGTGGCACTGTGGGGCCGGTTCAGGCACTGGCAGGAGAGCCGGGAGATGCGCTGTCCGAGGGGGAGCCCCGGGGTCTGGCCATCCGGCCGCTGCTGAGGTCTCAACAAGGTCCCCGCTCCTCTGTCCGGCCTGCCCAGCACAGCCCCAGGCCCCAGGCCCCAGGCCCCAGGAGAAGCCTGTCTTCCTATAAAATGTGGTCTTCGTTTCAAACATCGCCCCCCAGGCCGCCTCGGGCACTGAGTTATTCTTGAGAGCCGCCGCCCCCCCCCCCTCCAGTCTGGAGGTACAAGTGGCCTGAGAACCCAGGGCAGGTCTGGGTTCAGGAAGGAAGGCAGCTGCGACATGAAAGGTCTGACAAGGGGGGAAACCTAGAAGGAAACAGAGCGGCAGGTGACGGAGAGGCAGGGAGGCAGCGGCCAGACCTAATCAGACGTGACCCCCTCAGGGCTCACCCCGGGTTCAACAAGCAGCATCACACCCGCAGCTGTCGTCACAGGCAGCTCCAGGCAGTTCCTGGAGGGGGCACTGGGAGCCACATCAGCCCCGTGCAGGTGACAGCCACCACCACCCCTCCCCCCGCCCCCAGGCCACCTCCTGGGGGTAAGTGGCTGCTGAGGCTGCAGATAAAAAGGCGTGGGGCCCGTGACAGGGAGACCAATGACAGGGCCCTGGCTGGGGGGGGGGGGGGGGCCTCAGGGAGGGGGACAGGCTGGCCGGGCCTGAGTGCCCTCTCCTCCCTCCCTGGTCGTCCTGGCCATGTTGGGAGTGTGGCCTGGCACGGGAGAACCCCTGGGGGAGGACTGGAAGACCCCGCTGGGGGCGGGGGTGGCGTCCGGCGTTGGGAGAGAAAAGCCCACAAATCTCACCGACGGGCTGACAGAGGCTGAAATCAGACCCCGCTCAAACAGCGAGCTCTGCCTCCTTACTGACCGGGAGCTACCAGTCCAGTGCCAACAGCCACGGGGGAGTCCAGACGGTGCCAGCGACACGGCGTTTCAAAGAACCGAGACAACGCCCTCGGAAGGCCATGGAGGGCCTGCCAGCACCAGGAGAACGGCCTCCGGGACGCTGCCCGGAGCCACAAGGCTGTGAAGGCGCCCGGCCTGGGCGCAGGGGGCCCGGGCCGTCCGCCGTCCGAACACGGTGGCCGTGGCAGCCCTGTGGCTTGTGCTGTTCAGGAGGTGGACGCGAGGGACGGGGCAGCCCGCCGCACTGGCTGGACAGTGGCCCCACACGATACGCCCACCCAGAGCCTCAGAATGTGACCACGGTGGCATCAGGGTCTCTGCAGGGGTGATTAACATAAGGGTATCGAGATGAACTCTGGATCAGGGTGGCCCTAAATCCAAGGCCTCTGTCCCTCCAAGAGGAGAGACAAGGAGAAGCCATGTGACGACGGAGGCAGAGACGGGAGGGTGGAGCGGAGACCCCCGAGGCCGGAGGAGGCAGGAGGGACCCTCCCCTGGAGCCCCGAGGGTGCACATGCCCTGCCCACACCTGGATTCTGGACTTCTGGCCCCAGACCCGTGGGAGAGGGGCTGTTCACTGTCCCCCCACCCCCTCCGCTCCTGCACTGGCCACTGCCCTCGTCACCAGATGGCAGGGAGGCCTGGCTCTTCAGGCCTTCCCCTCTGGGGTTAGGGGGCTACAGGTCCCCGGGGGGGGGTGGGGCTGGGGGACCCCCAAGGGGCAGAGGACTGTGGTGGGGCCAGGGTGGGCGTGGGAGCTCCGACCACCCGAGGCCCCAGCAGGCGCAGGGCTCGATCCCCCGCTAACCCCTGCCTCATCTACCCCTCGGTCTGCAAGCTCTCCCTGCCTCTTCCAGAGCCCGGCCGGCTGACTTGCGCCCAGCCCACACCTGGCCAGGAAAGACCCTGGGGTTCCCACCGTGCCCCCACCTGAACTGGAGGTGAGCACCACCCACCCTAAAGCCTTCACCAGGCCTGTGAGGTCAGTGGGGCAGGTGGGGTGTGGAGGGACTCTGATCCCTCTGGGCACAGAGGGGAGCAGACCCACGGGCAGCGGCCAAACAGACAGATGGCCCCTCTCTCGGCCCCCCACCCCAGGCAGGCCCGGTATGACCCCCGGGATGGGGGGACGTGGGGGGTGCCCCAGGCCCCACACCTCCACGTCCTGCTTAGCTAGTTCTGGACGGGACAGAGGGACACACAGCCCCCACCATCTGGGCCTGTCACTCCACTGAGTTGGAAGGGGACAGGTTCCAGGCCGGCTCTGCACGCAAGCTGCGTGACCTCAGTACCTCTGCTCTCTGCTGAACACCGTGGGTCCCGGGGTCAGTGCTCGCCCCCACTTTCTGTCCCCGGAGAGCGGCTCCACACCCGCTGTGTCCTGCCGGCTCCAGCCGGGACCGTGTGTGCACCCACGGAGGGGCCCGGCGGGGCTGTGGGGGCGCGCTCCCTAGCGCTGGGGCCAGGCTGGCCCCGGTGGGGCGGCCCAGGGCGGCTGTCCCAGACCAGCAGGGCCCTGAGGCATCATCTGGCTGCAGGGGAAACCCGTCCTCCTCCCCAGCCTGTTCCCCCAGACCCTGTGTCACTCAGGCTCCTGTGAGGTGAGTGTTCATCACTTGCAACCCAAGGCATCCTGGTCTCCCTCACCTCCCTCACCCTGCCCTGCTTCTTCTGGGCCCCTGGTCGTAAAAGCACTGTCCACCCTGTGCTGTGGCCTGAGACCTGGGCATCGTACCCCAGTAGTAGGAGGAGAACGGCGGTCTCTATGACACCCGTGTCCTAATCCTCGGAGCCTGTGAACATGTCGGTCACCCTACAAGGCCACGGGGCTTTACACCCTGGGTTAAGGAGGATGCAAGCCCGGAGGACCCTGGCGAACCCAACCTGGTCACAAGGGTCCTTACAAGAGGGAGGAAGAGGAGGAGGAGGAGGAGGAGGAGGAGGAGGAGCGTCAGATCCGAGAAGACGTGACAACAGAGGTGGAGACCTGATGTGAGGAGCCGGCGGGGAGGCCACACGGCTGGAAAGGAGTCGTGTGCTCCCTGGAGCCTCCAGAAGGAGCCGCCTAGGCTGACGCTTCCGTTCTGGCCTTGTGAAACCCATTTCACACTCACTACCTCCACGACTATAAAGCTTGAGCTGTTTGAAGCCACCGAGTTTGTGACAAGTTGTCACAGCAGGTGCTAAGGTGACCCCCACCCCTGCAGCCAGAGCCCAGGCCACACCACCTCTGCCAGGACACCATGGCCTGACCACCCCGGGGGGGCCTCCGGTCCTGGTGGATCCTCACTCTGGGGGACCCGGGGCATATCACTGAGGCTTTCTGTCCCTCAGATGCCCTGCTCAGAACGGGTAACAGAGGGTTATCTGGGGCCAGGTGAGCTGATGGTCCTTGCTGGGACCTACACGCCACACCCAGTGCCTGCCTGGACCCTCAGTAAGCAAACGGCCCGAGACCCTGCCTTGGACAGACCCAGGAAAGACACTGTGGGCACAGCTCAGAGTAGGGGTTGGCTTCACTGCCCCCGCCCCCACCGCCACGGCATTCCCAGCACCCACACGGGGTGCAGGGGAGCACAGGCTCCCTGCACCGTCATCCCCACGGCAGCTGGCTGGGAGGCAGGACGGCAGCTGAGGGGGACAGGAGGGCCTCCTACGGACTCCTGGGCAGGTGTTCCCGGGAGCGGGTCTAGGAGAGCCACGTGGGGAAGCAGGGAGCTCCGAGGGCCAGGAGGCTTCCTGTAGGAGGGGCTGCAGGTGCTAGTTCGGGAGGCAGCTGGCCTGGGGGGCAAGTACAAGCGCCCCCGCCCCCGCCCCCACCAGAGGGGGGTGATCCCAGGACACGAGCGGGTGCCGCTCTGAGCACGGGCCCTCCTCCTCCCAGGATCCTTCGGGTTACGGGCCGGAGGGCAGGGGCCCCGCTATTTGGTCCACGGTGCCCTCTCCCTGCAGTTCACGGGGGCCCGGGAGGTGGACTTTGTGAGGCTCATCGCAGAGATGAAGCAGAGGTTCAGAGAGGACCCCAGTCAGCCACAGAGGAGCCTGGTCCAGAGCGTGTGCTCCCTGCAGACAGCACAGAAGGAGCGAGGCTGGCCCAGGGGCACAGATGCCCGCTTGGCTCATTTGGGGCAGCCCCCAACGTGCTGTGTACGGGCCAGATGCTCGCACCTATGCCTGGAACGCTCGCCTTCACCCGCCCCACACCACTGGCACCCACTTAGCAGAGAGGAAGTGAAGCCCGGAGGGTGCGGGCCGGCCGTACAGGTGCCGGCGGCCGCAGACGGCCCCTGCCCCCACCGGCCGGCCGGCCAGCTGCTCGGAGGCAGGCAGGGCCTGGCGCTGGGGGTGTGTCCTCACAGGGGATCTGGCAGGCCAGACAGACAGCCTGCCTACGAGGGAGCGCGCGGCCGCGGCCACCTGGGGGGGCCACTTGGGCAGACGGCAGCCAGTCCGGGCCCAGGAGGCTGCCTGGTGAGCCCCACGCAGTTTTTCACCCCATACTTTTCCAATAAAAAAGCGGTTAGACACCACCCACGGCCTTCTTCCCTGCCAGCAGCCGGCGCCCGCAGTAGGGCCGGGATGGGGTGCTCAGGGGCAGAGCCTGGCCTGTCAGGAGGGGTGGGGGTGGCCACCCGCAGGGGGAGGCGACGGGGAGGCCTTCCTCCAGGGATGCTGTTGGGCGGACACAGAGCCCAAGGCCAGGGGTGAAGCGGGGGATGGGTTGGCAGCAGCCCAGGGGACCAGTGAGGGAGGGGTGGCGGGGCCGACGGAAGGTGCGGGTGCATCTGACCTCAGACCCCGGCAGGTCTAGGAGGAGCAAACAGGCCGGCAGAGAGGGAGCCTGGCCCCGCTCGCTGCCCCGGCCGGGGGGTGACCTCCCTGGGTGCTGCCCACCGGCCACGCTTTCCTGGGCCCAGTGCGCGCATCCTGCCAGCGCGGACAGATCCAGGGCCCGAGCCGCACACTGTCGCCCTCCTGCCCAGGCTGCACGTGCAGCTGCCCCCCCCCCCAGCCCCAGAGCCGCGTCGGCGTCTTCTGCCCGCCACACGGCAAGCAGAGTGACAAGTGGAGCCCGTTCCGACGCTGTGTGGTACACGAGTGCCCCGGGGCTGAGCGAGTGTCTGGGAGGCACCCCGCGGCCAGGCCCCAGGTGGATGGCTCTGTCTCTCACTCCCGTGCTCTTACAGTCCTCTAAGATCAGGGCTCTGCCCTTCCAGATATACTGTGGGGACACCTGACCTTCCTCCCCTGACCAGCTCCTCCTGGAAGGGGCGAATGACCTCACCCTGCCGTGCGCCTGGAGACAGGTCGGGGCTGCAGAGGCAGGTGAGCTGGATTGGGGGGGGGGGTGGCGGGGGGGGGAGGAGCTGAGTGTGCAGGTGAGCTGGACCAGGGGGTGGGTGGGGGAGGAGCGTGCACCACACCCTCTGAGCTGCACCTGCCTCTTGACGGGCTGGGAGGAAGTTACCCATCACCCAGAAACCCAGCCTGGGTCAGCAAAGGAAGGCAGAAGGAAGTCGGGTCTCTCTTGCTACCCGAACTCACTACTCACCCCCCTAAACTCCAGAAGCAAGCGGTTTTGAGTAAGGGGGTGTCCTTGCCGTGGGGGAAACTAAGGGGTCTGCGCCGCAGGCAACACCCACCGGGCACGGTATCCCCGTGCAGCCCGGAGGGACAGGGACCTCTTGGGACAGTGGTTCCCCCTCAGCTTCCCACTATGATCTACACAACGGGCCCCTGTGAACTCACGCGCTCTCCCTCCCTCTCTCCCTCTGCTCCAGCCCCACCGGACATTCCGCACCAACACTCCCCGCCTCACCACGCAGGAGGCGATCAGTGCGGTGGGAGGCGAGCTGCGGGAGACGTGGCACCGCGGCCTTCACGGGCAAGGGGTCACTGTGAGGGGGAAAGCCGTATGTGAAGTCTGGCCAGGCCGACAGACAGTAGCCTGCTGAGCGCGGACAGCCCACGGCAGCCTGAGGGCCCAGCCTGCACTTTCAGGTGAGAGAGACCAAGTCCTCTACCAAATCGCTGTTAACTCCCGTTTCCACCACGGCAGCCACACGCGGGCCCTAACCAACGTGGGCCGTGTGGCTGAGCTGGCATGTGCACCTTGAGCGCCAGGACCGAGGGCTGGGAGGCTCCGGTGTGCGGGCGGTATGGGTCTCTGCGTCGGATGAGGGCAGACTTGGGAGGGGACCAAAGGGCCTGTGCTCTGTCCAGATGCGAGGCAGTGAGGGCGGGGGGAGGCGGGGCTGGACCTCTGCAGCACAGGTACAGTGGCCCAGCCGGTGCCGACCGGGCACGGCCCGCCCCAGGGGCAGAGAGGCAGAGATGCAGACACGCATCGGCGGTGGATGGCGAACCATTCCTCGGGGAGCCCTCGCTCCAGGCAGCCTCTCTGGGAAGCGATCCTGCAGCTTTAGGGCCCCGTCCGGGCCCTCACCCGCCCAGCCCGTGCAGAACCAGGGTCAGCTGTGTGGAGTCTCAGCCCTGGCTTGGGCCTCCCTCCCAAGCTGCGCGGGGACGCGGCCTACTGTCACAGACGATCCAGACACTCATGGGAGCGGCGAACCCGGGTGACCAGGGACCAACCTGAGCCCTTTCCCGGGCCCTCCAGCCGAGGGCTTGCTGAAACACGGTGGCTCACTCACTCTGAGTTAACGGACTCAGAGCTTGCCGTGGCCCAAGACAGGTGTCTCTACGACCCTGACACGGGCGGGGATGCTGGGGCGGGAGACGGGGGAGGCGGGGGGGGGGGGGGGCGGCCCTGCTTCCTCCTCTGGCCCCAGCCTCCCTGAAGCTGGGGACAAGGGGAGGCATGGCCCGCCACCTGACCTGCGATGGAGCCAGAGGCCGTCACACGCCGGGGCGGGATGTGTGGTCACATCACCCGTGCAGACCACGGCCATGGCTGGGGCCCAGCACGCAGCGGTGGGGGAGGCTGGCCCTGCCCATGGCCGCCATCCCCCTTCCTTCCCAGGACCCGCAGCTACGGGCCCCGGTCACAGCCCGAGGCGGGTCTGGGCCAAGTGACCACACCTCACACGGCAGAGACACGGGCCCCAACACAGACGCCAGCCAGCCCCTCCAGGCAGGGGGCCCTGGAACCCAGACTCTGGCCGTCCTGACACCCTCTAAGGGCAGCAGTTTACGAGGGGATCCGCAGGAAGACAAGAACCGTCAGCTCTGAGCCCTGCCCTGCTCCCGTCCGCGGTGCACCCCACTGCCCGCCCCGCACCTGCTCTCCCCCGCTCCCCGGCCGGGACCGGCCTGTGGGCTCCCTGCTGGATGTGAGTGCGGAGGAGGCCAAAGCTCCGGCCGCCTGCTACCCTCGGCCGTGGCCTGCCACCCGCTCCAGGGCACCGGCGGCCACGTCAGCAGTGACCTCTCATTCCTGGGGCGCGGTCTCCACCTCTTGTAGCAGGGCTGGACTCACAAGCAGAGAACAGGCAGGACCGGGCACGGCCAAGGGGCCAGGCCGAGCTCTGGAGGCCCCTAGGGGGCCAGGGTCGGCCCTGTGCTGCCGGAGGGAAGGAGGCAGCGGTTCTAGGAGGCGGGGTACCAACCGCAGCAGCGTCAGGGCTTGGACAGACGGAAGGAACCAGCGTGGGGGTAGCGGTTCGGTTTCTTCTGTGGAAACAGGCCAGGGGCCCTAATGGCGGCGGCCGGCGGCCTCTGGAACCCCCTCGAGCAGGCCCTGGCCTCAGAGAGAGCTGCCTGCAAGGTGTTTTTAGATCAAGGACAGGCCGAGGGCGACGTGGTGGCCCAGGCGCATAATCTAACTCAGGAGGTCTCGGAACGACTGTTCCCGTGGACGCACGCCCGTCCCAGGGCCCATGACAGCCACGGAAGTGCCTCAGGGGACCCCGACGGCGATGGCGTTCTTTCCCAGCTGCCCGGCCTCCGGCCACCTTCCCCCAACCATCCAGACCGCAGGGACAAGCCCACGTGGGACCTCCAGGCTGACTTGCCTCGGATGGCATGCCCTGGGACTCGGCCCTCACCCGTCCGCACCATTCCTCTCTCCACCCCCGCCCCCACCGCCGTGGTGACTCCTGGCCCTTGCTGTCCCCCTCCCAGGCTCCAAGGCTGGTCAGGGGTCCCCTGCAGGCCTGTCCTGCCAGGCGGCTTTCCAGTCCTTTGCACACTTGCTCACGTATTTGTCTCCCGAGAGGGGCCGTCTGGCTGTCCCCCCGGGACAGGCGGGGACACACCAGGTAAGCGGGAACCAAGGTCACACAGCACACAGACGTCCCGTGGGACTTTACCCCGTGTCATACAACTTGCCTCAGAGCCGGTGTTCAGGGGGCCCTTCGGCCCACCTGCCGAAAAGAGCGCTTGATCGCACCGTCCCGTGGCCTGGACGTCCGTCCCCCTTACCCGCTCAGCCCCTTGCTGCAGCCTGGTGCACGGCCATCACCTGCAGCCTCATCACCAGCTACGACTCTTCCCAGGTGGGCCGTTCACGTGTCCGGGAGGACTATGCACCCGGCCTGCCTGGGGTCCAGGCGTGTGACCCTTACCCTCCCTCTGCCTCGGTGTCCCCGGGTATCCGTCAGGGAGGCTCGGTGCCCTCTCCCTCTCCCGGGGCTGGGGGAGAGGCCCGCAGCGAGTGCAGGAGCCTGGGCCGGTGGGGGCCGGGGAGCATCTCTGCCCATAAGGCGCCCAGCTGCTGAGCTCAGGGCTCTGGGCGGCCTCTTTCCCTGCTGCCCACAAAACACCCCAGGGCCGGTAGATGACCAGGACCGAGGGCCCTAAGGAGGCCTGCGCTGTGGTTTCTCCAGCTGCATAAATCCTGAGTTAATGGGAATTTCATTGTTCCTGAAAAGGAGGGTAATTATGAGGTGCTAGCACACTGCTATTAACGGAAGTCTCTATTTTCTGGTGACGTTTACAGCCCCCAGCCTGGAAAGCTGGCCTCCCACCCTGCTCTGCCGCTGGCGGTCTCCATCCCAGGGAGCCCTGGGGGAGCCGGGGCCCGGACCTGTGTCCTCTGCACCCCTGTGGGTGGAGGTCTCAGGAGGGGGGGGGGGGCTTACCTTGTCGTCCCCTTCACTCTCGCTGTCACACTGCGGGGAGAGAGACAGAGGAGAGTCAGAGCCCCGCAGCACCCCTAGGCAGGGCGGGGGGGGGGGCTTGTGGGGAGAGGGGGCCTCGGTCAAGGGCTCTGCGGGGCCGGCCAGGCAGACCCCGGGGCCCAGAGTGAGCCGTGAACCCCCGGCCACACCTGGAGGAGCATCACCCCGTCCTGGGACAGAGCTGCTACCCTGCGACCCCCTCAGGCCTCCGCCCACATGCTGGTCTCCAGGCGGGAAGAGCTTGGTCTCCTGGGTGGCGGGCACAGGCCACACCCCACACGCCTCACGAGGCCCACGGACGGGGGTGGGGGCCCGGGGAAGGGATCGGGGGTGTCCTCCGGGCAAGGACACGGGAGCCTGGCCCGGCTTGAAGGGGCGGCAGGGAGGGCGAGGGGCTAGCGAGCCCGGACCCCTGGGACAGACAAGGGGGTCAGGACAGGCTGTGGCCACAGCACGGCCTGCGGGAGAGCCGCCGCAGACTGGGCATAAACCACTCCACGTGTCAGCTTGGCTGCTTTAAAGGAAGGCTGGCAATCATGCGAACAAGTCTTTGTTTTCCGTTTTCAGTACGCAGAGCTTTAAAAAGAAAGACTGCTCCTCTAGAAACCACAGCAATGCCCCCCTGCAAGAACATAAAGAAAAATAATCCCTTTCCAGCAACTGCAATTACGACACGTCCCGTCAGATGAATTATCCCGCTGAAGAGAAATCTCCGGGGGCCACGCAGGAGGGTGGGAGGGAGTCAGGGGTACGCACTGCTCGCGCGGTGCCCTCCACTTGGTTAGTGCAGGGAGGGGGCCGGGGTGAGGGCAGGGGTGCGCTCCACGACAAAGCTCACAGAGTTGCGCACGTGTGCCACTCGCTGCAGCCTAAAGTGACCCTGGGGGCTGGGCACGTTGGGGGGGATCTTCTGAGGCCACGAGCTTCCCACCCTCAGCCCCACGGACCCCCCCCCCCCCGCAGGGCCTGGACAGAGGCCCCCCGGCCCCCGGCATCGGGGGGAGGTCCTTTCACAGAAGGCACCGGTGGGCCCACAGTGTGCTGGCCACATGGCTACTAGAGGCCAGGGCAATCCTGCGTGGCCGGGTCCGGGGGTAGGGAGAGGGGAGAGGGGCTGAAACTCAGGAGGCATATGGGAAGGCGAGGAGGGGCTGGAACATTCCAGAACACGTGGAGTGTCACTGTGCAGTCCCAGTGAGCTGGGACTGAACTCTGCTGTGGGAGCCCTGGCCTAGAGACAGGGAAGGCCAGGGTCTCTGTGCTGGTAGAGAAGGGGTGGGGGCCAGAGGGTCGTGGCCTGTGGGAGGGGGCCCTGGAAGGGGGCCCGTGCACAGCTGGCGCAGAACAGCCACGCTGCTGGCAGAGCTGTGGGAGGCCCCCCGCCGGGCCTCTTCCTTCTCCGTTAGTGGCACCAAGCCCTTGGGCTGGACACCGCGGGCCCTTCACCCTGCCGGGAGGGCTGGGCCTCGTGTGCGGCCAGACCGCGTTGGGGCGCCCGGAACCCCCCAGGCCGGGCCGCCTCACACCTCTCCCCACGGCTTTTGGTGTCGCGATGAGAGCTTAATGGCCCGACAATCAAGGCGGGGTGAGGGTGCGTTGCGGCGAGTGCACGGATCCTATAATTAACCAAACAGCACACCCCTGTCAGCCAGCACAGGCCACGTCGTAAATGAATTCGCGTTATTAAGTCCTACTGAATTAATGTTTAACTGCAATAGAGTCGGAACTGAATGAGGCAATTAATCAGGGCAAGGAGGGAAAAAGAGCCACATCCGTCTTACAGGGGCCGCTTGAGCGAGGTGACCTTCACAGGGTTGGGCCGGGTGGCCCCAGCGTGGGTGGGGGTCGAGGCGGGGAGTCCACGGAGCACAGGACAGACTCCAGGCCCCGAGGAGACGTGCTGGCTATGGCTGGGAGGCCACAACACGGGCTCCGGAGCAGACGCCCGCTGGGACGCTGTACCACCACCTATGCTGTGCAGGCCTGGGCAAGTCCCTTGACCTGTGCCTCAGTCTGTGCTTCTGCAAAACACAGACAACGGCGCACCTACAGGGCTGTTGCGCAGGTTCCGTGAGTGAATCCGTGCAGAGCACTAGAACAGTGCTGGGTACGAAGCCAGCACGACATACGGCACGATGGTATCTTTATCACCATCACCACCATCGTCGCATCGTCACCACCAGCATCTTTGCCATCGCTATCATCCGCCTCAACCTCTTCCCTCACATCACCTGAACAGCCCTTGGAGGCGTCTAGCCCCCCAGAGGGTCTGGGCACAGACACCTGTCACCTGACAGTGCCCTGCTCCCCTACGAGCACCTGCTCAGGAGGTCTGGAGAACCTGGCCTCCATCACCAGGCCTTTCTTCCAGAAACCCGGGCAGTCGCTTGCTCGGGTGGGGCGGCTTGTCACCCTCCAGAATTGGGAGACGCAAATCAACACGGTCACTCGACAGGAACAGAAATGTGCCTTTTTCTCGTCTCAGTGCGAACGTAATTACCGCTTCACGGCGGAGCTTAGGGGAAGGCCGCTGGCCTTCCATTTCTCAAACAAAGGCACGAAAAATTCATGGGCGGGGAAACTTGACGCTGAGCCCCCGGCTCCCATCAGCTGCTCCAGCACCTGGGCCTGGCCCAGAGGTGCCCACGGGGAGTGGAGAGGAGAGAGGCGGGGAGCCGGGGCAGGGTCCCTCCTGCTCACGTGGGGCCCAGAGGCTGTCCTGGGCCCTGTCCTGGATGAGGATGCTGAAAGGCCTCCCCGCTCCAGCTTCCCACTCGGTGCCCCACTCTATCTTGCGAAGCAGGAGGCGTGTGGTGTGGTCCACGGTCTGGGGTACCGCCTCTGGAGGTCCAGCTTGCAGAGCTGCCCGGGGGCAAAGGAGAACCTTACTTCTCACCAGTCTGGGACTCACTCCGGAAGGGCACTGTCGCTCGCAAAGGCCCAAGCAGCTGCAAACCAGAAAAATCAGCAGGGTCCATGGTCTACGTGGGGGTGGAAGGCAACGGAACATTCTATGTAGCTCACTTGAGCGTGGAGGCAGAAACTCAAGACTGAGCTGCTGGACAGTTAGTGCTGACCCCACCTGGACCGGACCCATGCGCCCTGAGGTGTGCCCATGCACTTTCCATGTGCCCTGGGGACACCCGAGGAATCCTTGCTGTGGTCGTTCTCCTTGGGCGCGCCATCGTGGCTCACGCGTGCGTGTGCATGTTGCGACGCGTGTCAGGGTGTGCTCTGGGCCTCTGTCACATGAGCGCCTGGGCATCCTGTCCAATGGGTGTCCCACCGCACGCCACGTGTGCACCCAGGGGACCTGACAGAGCCACCTGTCCCCATGCGTGTGGCCGTGCCGACAGCTCGTCTGTGCTTAGGGCTCTCACCCTCCCGTAGCCCCTCACGGGTCTCACTGTGCCTGCTGGCACTGCTTCTGAAGAACCTGGGGGAGGGAGCGGCTGCCTTTCCGCCTGCGTGGGTGTCCCTCCTCCGTGGAGAAGGACATGAGGGTACTCCCTTCCATCGTGCTGCACGCACTCCACGGGGGTTCAGAACGCACGCCCAGTAAGCAGGGCAAGCTAAACAAGGGGCCGTGGACAGGTTGGGCACTGGGGCTGGGGCGCCCCAGTCATGTGAGTGAGCACCACCAATGCAGGGCCATGCCTCGGGACCCCATGGGCAGGCAAGGGTGCCAGGAGTGGGGTGGGGGCCGCAGTCTCCTCCGGGGCGGCCACAGGACCAGCTGGGTGACCGTCTCAAGTGCTGAATGGCACCGCAAGTGTGGGTCACACGACACAAGGTGGGAGCTGTCCAACCAGTGCTTGCCGTGGTATTAGCCTATTACACGGACAAGAAAGTGGAGGCTCAGAAGCTAAAGGGACTTGCTTGCAGTCGTGTGGCCCAGAGGCGGGAGCCAAGCACTAGGACCTGGGGGTCCGCTGGGCCGGCAGGACAGAGGCGGCCCTGCATCCCAGCAGCGGGAGGCCTGGGACGGTGTGGGGGGTGAGGTTGACGGCACATTTGCTCACTGAGGTCACTTCTGTACAACTCAAGCGCCACCACAGCCCCACCTGCGTACAGATGGGGAAACTGAGGCAGAGTAGGCGAGTGGGTGAGGGGGCTCTGGAACCCATGGTCTCCATCTGACCCCTCTGGTCAGGACCCCAAGCCGGGGACGCCCTCATGGCAGCTGGGACAGGGCTGGGTATCACACAGTATCACCCTGCAAAGGGCTCCGGGCCACTCTGGCCCAGAAAGTCACAGTGAGCCTGATTAATTATGCACGATAGCTGGATGGGGACCCTGAAAATCCCATTCTTGTTTACTCAGCTAATTCACTTTTATGAGTATTTAGGCTTTAAAGCAAAACAAAGCACTAATTACCCAATTAACGAGCAATTAAGTTACTGCAGCCTAATAGCCCGAGCGCGGACGGCCTCCACGGGCTGATGCTGAGCGAGACCCACTTAGCGGAGACGCGCGGCTGGAGCTGCGCAGGCGCGCGTGGGAGGGGGGAGGCGGGGCCACGTTCCCTGAGCAGGGGGGTCATCGAGGGCGGGGCTGCCTCCCCTGGGCCGCACCCCTAGGCAGCCCCGCGGCCCCTCACAGACAGGAGCAGTGGGAGGGAGCCCCAGGCTGTTCCCACCCAGGGAGTCTGCGTCTCGGGTGCAATGGGGAGCTCCGGGCGGCCTCCCATCTGGAGGCCTCCTCACGGGCAGCGGCGGGCAGTGGGCTCTTTGGGGCCCTGAGAGACAAGTGGGCTGGCGTTCTGTCTCCTGCTCCCAGGCCTCCTTGGAGACCTGGCTGGGAGCAGTCACCAAGGTGACAAGTGTGGGGCCTGGTGGCAGCCTGGGACCATCCCTGAGCCCCAAGTCTGAGCTGAGGCGGGAAACGCGGCAGCTTCTGAGTAGCCGACTGCACGAGCCCACATCAGCGAGGAAAGTCCGGGCCACAGGGCGCCAGGCAGATCCAGCACCCGGTCAGAGGGGAAGCCAGACCCCAAGCCTCTGAATCTCAAGAGGACCCGGGGCAACATTCTGATCCTTCCACTGCTTGGCCCATGACCCACCTGCTGCCCCTGGACAGAACCCAGACAGCGCAGGCCTGGAACAAATGCATGGATGGACGGATGCCCGGATGGACGGACGACTGAACGGAGGCATGACCTGGGCTCTGACCGCTGATGTCTGAACTGTCCTGTCCTCCTCCCGCTCCTGATGCAGGGTCTCAAGGGGATGGCACTCCTGAGGGATTCTGGGTTTCCCAGTGGGGGCCAACCTACAACACCACTGTGAAAAACGCAAATTACTTTTAATATTCCCTCGTTGCAGTTCCGTAAGATCTCGAGGAGAGCTGGGTGTTGTTTCGTGGGATAGCTTGTCTGAGATCGCCTACCAGGGCAGAGGATGCTCGGGTGGTGCCCCAGGGTGGTGGCAGCATGGGGGACACTGCTGCCTGTACGGACCGAGGCCTGGCGCCCCGGTTGCTGCCTGCTCTGGGTCGCCATCTCCCGTCGTAGCCGGGGTGGCCCTGTCCCTCTCGGGAGTCCGAGCCCCAACAGGGCCAAACCTGCCTGCCCGTGCATCCCGCTGCGCCCCGCACTGGGCTCTGTTCCCACCGGCAGCTCCTTCTCCCCACAGGTGTCGAGGGCCCCTTGCTAACCCTGCCTCCCCTACCTGCAGGCCACGCTGTGAGGGTAATAATGCACGTACGCGCATGCCTGCACACTCACGCTGACACACACACACACACACACACACACACACACGTCCCCGTGGAACGCCCTCCCCCAGTGTGCTCAGTGACACCTCTGGACCCCAGCCCGACAGCCCCTCCATGTTCTCTCCCCGTCCCGCTGTCCCATGGCCCCCATGAGAGCGGGGGTTCCTGGGCTTCCTCCAATCCCCTGACCACAGGGCCTGGAGCCCCCCCCCCCCCCGCCCGCACTAAGCGCTCAACAAACACCTGGGACAGCAAACAGCCCCACCTCACGATCAGGTCCCTGCTCACCTCTCCCGAGCCTCAAGGGGAAGGCGGGGACCCTCTGCTCCTGCCTCAGGGGCCTTGCCAGTCCCTCAGGTCCGTGTCTTCCTCCGTGCCCACGGCCGGCACAAACCCCCTCTTCCTGTCCCTCGTTAGCGGCTCCCCTGCCAGCCCTCGCGGGGCTGGCATCATTAACGAGCCCGTGTCAGAGGAGAATAAAAGATGGGCCACAGCCCCGCCGCACACGGCTGACCTTTCGCAGCGTCGACTGTATTAATATATTCTCGTGTTGTCAGACTCAAAGCGCTAACTGCCTCATGAATTATTTATCAACACAAAAAGTCTCAACCAGAACAGCGTTAACATTAATTCCTAACCTCCTGTGCCCTCGCAGCCCCGCGTGTCCCACATAATTGAATCTCCCAGAGGCCCGGCCTGTCGCCCTCCCTCCAGCCACGGCTCCCGCGCGTGTGGCCGCCGCCCGGAGGCGTCCTTGTGGGCCTGTGCAGAGAGTCTGTGTCCGGCCTCTGGGGGCAGGGCTGGGGCCTGGTCACGGGGCGGACGGGAGTCCCAGGACTCGGCACCAAACTGCCCCGGGGCAGTTATGCGCTCAGTGGCTCCGAGCAGGGTCCCGGGCAGAAGGCGGACCCTCCCGGGCACCCGCCTGGAGGCCGGACGCAGGAACGGGGAACCGAAGTGCAGGGCCTGGCAGAGGCGGGAAGCCACAGTGACCTACAGCTGAAGGGAGGGCAGGGGCTGCCCACACCCCAGGCCAGGCGGGCAGGGAGTGTGCCAGCCTCCCTGCCCCTCTGAGGTGTCCCGCGTGCTGGGGGGGGGGGGCGACGTAGGCAGGGCACAGGCACGGGGGCTGCAATGGCCCCCACAAGCCTTCCTGGAGTCCACACCATGTGTAGTCCCAGCCAAGAGGACACTGCAGAGTGACCATAGTGTCTGAGGCTCACAGTCCCCCGGCCAAATGTCCCCAAGTGGCCCGAGTGGGTGCCCTGGAGTCCACAAGGCAGCGAGGGGACAGCTGGAACATGTGTGGCCCGTGGTGGGGCCTTCCCTACAGAGAGCAGGTAGGAAGATAGACTCTGTGAGGCCTGGAGTTTTTGGGGACGGGGTGCAGGGGACACACGGGATGGCTTCTCCTGGCAGTCCCTGCAAACTGACCGGGGCAGGCCCCAATCCGTGGCCCACCCGTGTGCCAGACCCCCACCTGCCCAGTTAGGGGCGTTCTGTCAGCTGCTCCCCGAGGCCGGAGGGCTGGGCACCTGCCCTCAGGCGCTCCCCCTGTAGTGGGGCTGAAGCCTCTTTTATGCGCCTGTTGCCAGTTTGAAATATGACAACGGGGGAGGAAGTTTTAAAGACGTTTGGAAAACGTCACAGAGACAAGCCAGTTTCTCACAAACGTACGCTCTCCTGACACTAAATCCGGCCCCTGCTCTGACAGAAGCACGAGGGCCGTGACACAACTGTGTGACCCCCGAGGCACAGACAACTGTGCCCAGGGTTCCAGGCCCCCAGCTGGAGGGCCCTGATGCCTCCCAGAACCCAGTCCCCTCTTGCCGACAGCGCCCCACCCCTCATGCGGCCATCTGCCCAGAGAAGTGCCAACGGGCTGCACGTGTCTGGGCTGCTGGGACAAGCCTTGCCTGAAGCCGGCACCCCTTTTGGCCCCATGAGCCGGCTAGGCCCCCTCAGCTTCCACGTGGCCCTCTCCTTCTAGCTCTCTGTCCGGACCTTGACCTACCTTGCCCCCCGCCTGGCACCCCGTGCTTGCCCCTCTCTGAGTGAGGGGCTCCTGCCGGTGGCCAACACTGTGTGAAAGCCCCTGTCGGGTCTAGCTTTCTCCTGCCGTCTGCCCAGAAGGGCGGGCACCAGAGATCCGCTCTGCTTGCACCCTCGGTGCGGGTGAGCTCCCGGGGCCACCGTCGCGGACGCGCAGAGCTCCAGAACCGTGTGCACTCGGAGCTGGCACAGGAACAGCAAACACTTCCACTCTGTCTCCGTGGCCCTGTAGGCTACCGCCCCGGCCCTCTCCCAGAGAACACTGAGGCCCCCAGCCCCAGGGCAGCGTCACGCTCCTCCCCTGCAGCGCAGACCCTGGCCTGACCTTACCCAGCTGGCCCTTCCCTCTAGGACAGGGCTCTGTGGCGCTGTGGAGCGCGGGGAGGAATGCGAGCAGGGGCCGGCCCTGTCCCCCATCCCGGCGCGCAGGGGCCACACGCGACCCTTGCAGGCAGCTCTGGCGCGGCCCCAGCAGGACGGCAGGTGCTGGCGGCAGGTGCTGCCCACGGCACCAGGTCCCAGGGCTGGGGGCGGAGGCGCTCATGGCCGTCCTGGGCTGTGCTGCCCTGACCCGACGGTGACCGGCCAGCTCAGCGCACACGCAGCGCTGCTCTGTGAGTGGGGGGGGGCGGTGGTGGGGGTGGACGCTCCAGGGGGACTGTTCCTTCCCACCTCCAGCATCTGGCACGACAAAGGAGTGGGGGTGGGAAGTTTCTCTGTCCAGCAGGGTGAGTCTCCAGAAACCCGGGAAGGGGAGGGCATGCAACCCTGGTGTGCCTGGGGCACACCCTGCCCTGGCTAGGCTGACCTCACCTGGGACAGCAGAGCAAGGGGACCAGGCCCAGGCTACCTGCAGAAAACGGCCACAGAGAGACGAGGTACAGAAATGTGCCCACGTGACTGTCCAGGCAGGTAGGACCTGTCAGACACACACAGTTACCTTCAGAACCTGCTCACACAAGATAAAGTCAGAGATTGAGGACCCTCCCCCCTACCCGGGCACCCCTCCCCCTCTACCCCGGCACCCCCTCCGCCTGTATCTTTCCTAAGACCATTCGCCAGCAACTAAAGTACTGGGTAGGTCGCCTGTTCATCATTTCATCCTCTGTCCTGTCCTTGCCCTACCTGGGAGTGCACAGCACTTCACTGCCCTGCCCCCTTCCAGGAACATCCTGCTACCTGGCTCCGGGAGTGGGGCCTGCAGCCCTGGGGCACAGGAAGGGAGCTCGGGAGCAGAGGCCCCTAAGGCCACGCCCCTCCCGGTGCCCCATCCACAGACTGCACAGCAATAAAGGGCCAGCCTGGCTGTTCTGGGTCAAACCCTCATCAGCCTGCACATCAGGGTCAGCTTCCCTGGGAACACAATCTTGGAGGTACCCTAGGGCCACGTTCGGAATCTCACAACCAGCCTGAGAAAGTGGCCCTGCCCAGCTGGGGCTGATACCCCCTGACCCAGCCGGGCTGAAGCGCTGGGTGACAGGCGCCCGGGACACAGGGGCTCTTCACCCACCCACAGGGAGGGGCCTCCGTGTTCTGCCAGCTGGACACACGTGGGCCACGGCTGCACCCCAGGGCCCTAGGCGGTGGGCTGAGTGAATGAAGGGTGGGTAGACAGTGGATCCTCTGAAAAGAGACACCAGGCACTGGCTGGGGCTGCGTCACAGGGAAGGGCACTGTGCTCAGTGCACACCCCCACCGTCCCCGCCGTCCCCCGAGCAGCGGCTCAAGGACTGCCCTGTGCTCAGAGGTCGTTAGGAGAATGCAGCTCCCTGACTCCAGGGACAGGCTGACTGGTTTTTATTGCTTTTGTACAAATTACGGCCGCTCAGAAGTGGCCCAAGGAGCAGGGTAATGGATGTCGTAAACCTGCCTCGTGAAGACACAGCCCACGCTGTTCGGGGGCGGCCACTTCTGGGGAGCAAGCAGGTCTCAGGACGGCTTGGGACACCCCGGGCACCTCTCCGCCAGCTCCCCCAAAGAGGACAGCCGGCCGGGGTTCCGCTGCACGTGTCCACCCACCCTCCAGCCATCTGACACCTCACTGGGACCCAGGTCCACCCCATCTCGTGCTACACCCCACCTTTAACCACAGATGGCCCTGGCTCGAGGAGGCAGAGCCGGCGAGCGGCCTGCACGCACCCGTCAGTTACCTCGAGCTCTGTCCCTGGTCCCCGGGGGGGGGGCCACCTGCTTGGCCCCAGCAAGCACAGGGCCCACCTGGACTCGGCACCCGGAAGGCACGACGGAGGGCGGGACACCACGCACAGAGCCAGGAGCTACCACCACTGTCCCGGGAGGAAGTGGTGGCCCAAGGCCACGGGGGGACCCCACGCGTGTGCCGAATCACACACACGTGGCCCTCCGTGTGGCCCTGCTGCCGTTTTGGCCGGAGCTCGGGTCAGCCTCATTCACAGCCACACAGGGCCCGGCTCGCTGCAGGCACTCGCAGACGTCGGCTGCAGGCGCTAGCTGCCTCGTGCACGCACGCGCCTGTCTTCGCCGGCACAGACCTGCTGCGCCCCCGCCCCCCGGGGAAGGAGAGGCCGGGTCGGAACGGGTGAGGGGTGCGTGTGCCCATCAGCCCGTGTCCGCTCACAAGGCGTGGGCACCCTCCTGCCGAGGAAGGGGGCCTCGGACCTGCCCCTTGAGTCCAAGTGGCTCTCTGGTGACGAGAGAGGGTGTGGAAGCCACACCGCCGACACTGCCTCCTCCCGGCTCTCGCTAAGGCGCCCTAATGCTGTGAGGAGGCCGAACCGGCCCACGCAGGGGCCGCACAGGGAAGCCCACAGCGGGGGAGCGGAGGCCCAGGCAAGGGAGTGGTCTTTCCACGCTGAGCCCCTCCGGGCTTCCTCAGCAACTGACGGGCACCGGCCCGGCACCAGCTGGGGCCCTGCCAGGTGCTCTCAGGTCTGCCCGGCTGCCCAGGCACTGAGGTGAAGGGGACAGCCTGGGGCACAGCACAGTCCGAGCAGCCTCCCCCCACGGCCCGGCCCGGCCCGGCCCGTGGCAGGAGGTGCTGAGACCGGCGGACCGTAGCCCAACCAAAGTCTTACAGTCAGTTTCCAGAAATCCCCCCCCCCCCCGAGGCGATCAGGCCAAGCGGCTCGTTCCACCCTGCGTGAGGGGCTACTGCCCTGGCAGGTCTAGCAGGTGGGGCGCTACTCAACCCAGAGGAGCCGGCTCTCCCACACACACCCCTCCCCTCCCGGCTGCCTGGCCTGGCAGACACCCCTTCCTCCCCATCCTGCCCGGAGTCCAATTAGAGCCTCGCCTGGACCCTCCTGCGGGTGGGGACCCCTCCCGCAGCAGCTGCCGCCCCGCGCCCCTTCACACACAGAGGTGGGCCCCTCCCACGGCAGGGCCGTGGCCCCGGGGGCTCCCGGTGCCACCGGCGTGGTGCAGACGCCTCCCCTGCCGCACCACGTTCACCTTCCTACCGCCTTCGCACCGCTGCGCTCACGGCCTCCACCTGGGAGGGGTACTTATCTGCTCTGAATATTCACTGTTCTCTCCGCGGCACCGTGAGGCCCGCGGGGCAGGGACATTGGCCATTCGGTTCCTTCCCAGCACCAGTGACGGGTGCAGAACAGACTATAAGCGCCCGTCGAGGGGGGACAACGCGCAAGCACCTTGTGGGCCGGGAGAATCGCCCGAGCCCGAGGCCGACCCGAGGGCGGAACAGGCTTGCGAGCCCCAGCGGGCGGGGGGCGGGGCCGGCGAGCGAGGGGCGGGACGAGGTGCCGGGAAGGCGGCTCCCTCTTGATGGTGACAGACCGGAGCAGGACTGGCCCGCCGGCTGCGCTCCGCGTCTCGGCTGGGCCCCTCAGTGGGTACCTGGGGGGGCTCTCTGACCCCCCGCGCCTCAACGTCCTCACCTGGAGGTTGGGGGGGGGGTCATCGCCATGGCAACAACGTCCACCACGGAGAGACCTGAGACCTGCCTGGCTGACGGCCTCACCTGTCGGGGCTCTGCCAGGCCCCCCATACCTCTGTGAGCACAGACCCCTTCCAGAACATTCTGAGCACCGACCACCACACTCACTCGGGATGCAGAGGGCAGGGCCGGCCTCCCGGCCTCAGTAGCCATCTGGACCCTCGCTTCTCTCTAATAAAGGAAACCCCAAGTCCCTGCTGGGGAGGGAGATGGGTCATCATGCTCTCAGTTGCAAGCAGCCAAATTGAGAGAATTCCTTTCCAACTAATTTCATGGCACTAGCATCTGATGGTGAGCCGGGGAGGCTGCACCAAGCTTTCGGGACAGGAGCTGTTGAGGATGGGCAATAATTGGGGATTCGCTGGGGTAAGACCCTCACAGAATTAAGCCCCTTTAAGTCCAGTCTATAAGCACCTAGTGCAGGGACGCTGTCAGGGACGGGCAAAGACGGGCACGAGCCCTGCTGAGGCCCCAACTGCAGACACACCCGAGAGGCAGGGGCCACGGGTCACACACAGGCACGTGTGGCCCGCCTGCAGTCAGCCACACACAAATGGGACGCATCTGTGCCACACCTGGCACTTACACACGGCTCACGGAGAAACACGAGACACCTCTAGGTGCTGGTGTGCACAGCCCCACCACAGCCACACGGAGAGACCACCTGCCAGACACATGTCGACACACAGGGGGACGTGGCACACACCCTCCTCTCACCGAGAGCCACACGGAGCTGCACACAAGGCAAGGGCACGCAGAAGCCACACGACCTACCCACTGAAACGCCACGCACACGCCCGCACACGCTCAAGGGTCCGGGGTCGTCCCATGACACACACACCCTCACACGTATGCGCTCAAGTGCCCAGGGTCCCATGATGCACACACACAAGCTCAAGAGTCTAGGGTCCCATGGCACACACCCACACACACACACACGTGTCCAGGGGTCCCATGATGCTCATGCCCACACACACGCACACACTCAAGTGTCCAGGGTCCCATGACGAACACACCCGCACACGCACACGCCTAAGCGTCCAGGCTCCCATGGTGATGCCCAGCTCCAGAGGCAGGGCTGCAACCCCTCTGCCCAGTCCAGCTGGCCCAGCCCTCACACCCCTGGCGGGCATTGCCAGCACCACAGACAGCCCTGAGGGCCCGAGGCACGCAGAGATCTGGGTGCTGAACTCACTGTGTTTTCCAGGCCTGGGCCCGGCCACCCACCCGCCCCACTCTGCCTGCTCCTACTGGACGAGGGTCACCTGGGTCAGTTCCGGCTCCCCGGGGCCAGAGACACCTCTGCTTCGGGGAGGGTGGGGCCAACCACCCACACCCTGCAGGGCCCACAGGCACGTGCCAGGGCCTGGCGTGCACACATAGGAACCCCCACGGCCCCAGCAGCAGGCGGAGCCTGTCCCTGCCGCCACCTGTCACTCCCGTGCAACAGCCGTGCGGGGTTAAGTTGCAAGCAGCTGGCACCTTAATTATGGGTTCTTCTCCAGGAAACATTCAAAAAAGCTCTTTGGGGGGAAGACCGTGAATGACGCACGCAATCTGGGAGCAGAAGGGCTGTCCAGTGGCTTGGCAGGGAAGCTCAGGGCAGGGAGACCCCAGCAGCCCAGGGGGACTTGGACATAGAAGGAGGCTCCAAATGGGGCATCCCTGGGCCTGGCCTCTCTAGGGGGCCCTGTGGGACCAGCCCACATCCCTCACCTCACCTGCTGGTGGGCGTTCTGGCCCCTCACTCTCTCTGATCCCGACCACAGCACGTTACTGCCAGCTGCCCCCGTACCACAGGCCCACCGGCCCTGTCCCTCACCGGAGCCCAGTGCCTGCACAGCTCCTGGTCAGAGGCTGCGTGCTCAGCGTGGTCACCTCCGAGAGTGGCTGGGACGTGGGGACTGCCCAGGCCCGTGGGAGGAGGAGGCTGTCACCCGTGGCTGTGACTGGGGGCAAGGGAGTCACGACTGCCTGAGGAGGGCAGGGTTCCCCCAGAGAGACGCCCCTCTGGAGTCTGGATGCGACCACCACCCAGAAGCATACGGCCCTCATGGGCAAAGCTGGAAAGCACCACACCTGATCCGGGTCGGAACCCGAAGGCACAGCCGCCCGGGCGGCAGACCCTGAGTTGGACGGCCGGGGGTCAAGGGAGGGCCGGGGGTGCGGGGTGGCCCTGCCACACAGCGAGTCAGCGGGTTGATGACACCCTATAAAAAGCCGCTGTGATTTATGTAACCAGCCCAGCAGGCCCTGGAACTCTGGAACTCGCAGTAAATCAGGGGCTGCAGCGATGAGGCGGGCGGAGCCCCGGCCCCGCCCTCCAGTGAGCCCAAATGGCCGTAAATCTGCAGAAATGGCTTTTACGGAGCTCTGGGTTTTATGGTGTCATTAACGTTCCTCCTGACACTTAAGGGGAAATGAAATGAAGTCGTGAGGACCGGGCAGGGGCTGCTCCCCTGGACCAGGGGCAGAGTGGGGGTCGCCACACAGCTGGAGCCGTTCGGCAAGGCCAGCCCCTCCCGCCCTTGGCCCCGAGCAGAGCTAAGGCCAGAGGGCTGCCTGCCAGCACGGCTGTGCTGCGGGGAGTCGAGTCCCCGGGGGAGGGGGGAGCAGTCACTCAGGCCCCAGGGCCCTTCACTCCAACTGCTTCCTGGCAGGCCTCCAGAGGCAGGGTCTCCCCCGCCCCTACTCCCTGAGGAGGTCTCTCCAGGGCAGGGCCCTGAGCGGGCGCGATGTTCCCTCCCCATCTTGGCGGCTCTGGCCCCACCCCAGCCCGGTACCAAGTTACCCCCAGCCCCGCTGCAGGGCCAGGACCATCCTGACATCTCTCCAGCCCCGGGGGAAGCATTCGGGACAGTCGGGGGCTCCAGGGAGATGTGGCATGCGGGGCACAGACGGCAGAGGAGAGGCGACGGACTTACCGAGTAGCCCCGGCCGGAGACCGCCTGTGCAGAGCTCTGTGCGGAAGGAAGGACAGTCAGTGAGAGGGTCAGGGCCCCAGAACCGCTGCCTACCCACCCCCCCCCCAGGACCACTCCCTCCACCCAGGACCTGAGCCTTCGGAGCCCCCATCCCTGGGTGCAGACGCTGTGACTCCAAGCTGCAGGGGAGGGTAGAGCAGAGCATCACGGAGCCCCAGGGATTCCCCGCGTGCCCTCAGTGATGGGCTCCGCCCTCCGGCACATGTCCAAGAGGCCCCCCACCCCCTTTCACAGCTTGTAGCCTCGGGAATGCGGGGAGGCGGGCCCCTCCTGGGGCCCGGTCTGCAGCCCCACGACCCTGCGTCCAGGCTGGCCTGGTCCTTACCACCCCCAGCCTCCCAGGGTCCTGGCAAGGGAGCTGGACCGGTAGCCTCGGGGTCAGGGAAGTGAGAGTTCAGGACCAGCTGTGCCTGGAGGCCAGCGGCCACGCAGGGAGATCCCCGAGGGTGACCCCAACAGCACTTGAGGGAGCGTGGGGCAGCCGCGTGGGGAGGCGCGTTCCACGAGTACACAGG